>NC_065590.1:87833774-88437107 GCF_024542745.1 Macaca thibetana thibetana
CCTCAATGCCTAGATTCACTGTTTTAGACCCCAGACACACCAAGTTATGCACTTTGCTTTACTAAATTCTATAAAGCTTAGTCAATGAATACTAGACAGACATGGCTCTCAATGCTATTGGGAATGCAGTTGCATGGAGCTGTGTACATTGACCTTCATGACATTTACGTATGGGATAATGAATGTGGATTTAATGCAATAGTTTATGGTTTGTTAACTTGGAGTTACCAAGTCATGTTTCCATTGAACGTTGGGGACTAAACTAGGAGTTTCTAAGAAATAACTTCTACTCTTGAGTAGCTATATTAGTTTGTTAGGGCTGCCATGCAAAATAGCACAGACTGGGAGGCTTAAACAACAGAAATTTATTGTCTCACAGTTCTGGAGGCTGGAAGTCCAAGACCAAGGCGTTGGCAGTATTGGTTTCTTCTGAGGCCTTTCTCCTCAGCTTGCATGTGGCCACCTTCTCACTGCATCTTCGCACCGTCTTTCCTCTGTGAATGACCTCTCTGGTATCTCTGTGTCCTAATCTTCTCTTCCTATAAGTACATCACTCAGATTGGATTGGGATCCACCCTAAGGACCTCGTTATACCTAAGCCACCTCTTTAAAAACTCTATCTCCAAATACAGTCACATTCTGAGGTACTAGGGTTAGGACTTCAACATATGAATTTGGGGGTGGGGGCACAATTAAGCCTATAACAGTACTTTCCAGTACTGTTTTGCAGTTCCACTAAAGAGCCAATAAAATAGAAACGCAACGCACATGTGCCAAGAGTTCAACAACAATGTATACAGAAGCGATACATCTAATGACTATTATAGAAGCGTGGAATCAGCCAAATGTACGAGCAAAGTTCCATGGGGATTGAGAAACCAGAGTGCTCCCGTCTATTTGGAAGAAGCTTTATGGATGAGATGGTTCTGAGATAGACATTGAAGAAGAGATTTAAAAGAACAAACTATTTTTTTTTTTTTTTGAGACAGAGTCTTGCTCTGTGGCCCAGGCTAGAGTGCAGTGGTGCAATCTCGGCTCACTGCAAGCTCCGCCTCCCAGTTTCACGCCATTCTCCTGCCTCAGCCTCCCGAGTAGCTGGGACTACAGGCACCCGCCACCATGCCCGGCTCATTTTTTTGTATTTTTAGTAGAGACGGGGTTTCACCGTGTTAGCCAGGATGGTCTCGATCTCCTGACCTTTGAATTATGTAAAATTTCAATTATTTAGATCAAATATAAGCAATTTCATATAGTATAACATATTTATTTTTGTGCTCATAGTATAGGGCAAGGACTGGCAATTTTCTTTTCTATAATATTAAGAAGCAGGTGGTAAATATTTTGGGCTTTGTGGGCTATGTGGTCTCTTTCACAACTACTCAACTCTACTGTTATAGTGTGAAAATATCTATGGATGATATATAAACAAATGAATGTATGATGTATTCCAATAATAGTTTATTTACAAAACCAGACAGCAGAAGTAACCAGTTAGTAGAAGAGTCACGACAACAACTTAGGTCCCCTGACTCACAGACTAATGTCCTTTGCTTTATGCCACATTATTTTATTTCCTAGGAACTAGTAAGTTTCCAAGTGAATACTGGAACTTTTTTTCAATTCAAAAAAGCCCATTTGGGAAAATAAAAACTTCTAAAACTGCCAAGAAAAAAGACAGCGGGCTGAATTTGCCTTCTGGGTCATAATTTGCTTACTCTTGTGTAGGGAAACTTTAAATTCCCTAACTTTTCTATTTGCTGAAACATGTCTTCCCTGATCCTTTCACACCCCTGTGCCGATCACGGAGTTCCTCTTCTGTGACATGTGTATCCCTTGTTCTTTCCGAAGTAGAGCCTTTCAACATGCAGAGACTGCAAAGAGCAGAAAATGCCTTGGCTCCAACTCAATGTTGTCATGTGGTAACAGACCACAAACCTAAGCCACTTCCGCCTTGTTGTTGAACTCTTGGCACATGTGTGTTGCGTTTCTATTTTATTGGCTCTTTAGTGGAACTGCAAAAAGATTTGTGGCCTCCTTTCATCTAGCGAGAGAAAACAAGCAACCACTTCTCTTTTCACAACCTAAAATCCTCCTTGGTATCCATATTGCAGAAGGGACTTTTTCACAGTGTCAGATCTTTCCAGATAACTGAGAATATCCAGTAAATAAAAACAAATAATTCATTGTGGGTATAAGATTTATAAAGTGTCCATAAATCTCCCTGTCTTTATAGAAAGAGGAAGCTGATTAAAACGCAACCTTATTGGGAAGACTCCGTGGTATCACTGGGGACTCCTCACTTACTAGTTCTTTACAGTCATTTATAGCGTGGCTGCTCCATGCCTTTCCGGGACCTGGGGTAGAACGGTGACCAAGCTAGGCAAGATTCCTCTTTTCATGGAGATTTCATTCAAAGGGGAGAAACAGGAAATAAATAAGCAGAAAAGCATATGAATCAAATAAATTCAAGTGGTAATTATTTGTAAAGAAAATAGAGCAGGGTAATGGGATGCAGATTGAGAGTGGCTATTTAAGAAAGAGTGAAGGGATGGAGAACAGAGAAGGGGCTGACCATATGAAGTGTTGCCTTGGAGTTTCACAGACCGAGGCAAGGGCAATGCAGAGGCACTGAGCTGAGAACAGGCTTGGTGCGGTCGCGGATCAGCAAGGCCATTGCAGCTGGGATGGATGAACTGAAGGGATGGAAATAGAGGGCAAGGTAGAAAAATCTGCTCTGAGACAGTGAGGCCCCAGGACACACTGAGCAGTTAAGACTCTTTGTCCCAGACCAAAATAGCCTCAGATGGCTGTGCTTCTTAAAGTCCCTATGTCCTTTTAACATGGTTTTCCTTTCCTTTTTTACCAAGTTAGCTTAGGCCACTCTGTTAATATTCTGCTTTAATCTCTGAGATGAGAAACTAGATAGATCGTTAATCTTAATTTAAACAATGTAGTAAAGCCAAATTGAACTCTAAATGGGGGTGTGAAAAACTTTTCCATGAATAAAGTTCATGGAGTTTTTACAGCCTTTTAAAAGCTCAGACTCCTTCTTCATATTGAACTCTCAGCTGTGTTTTTTGCTAGTTAAGGCTGCTGAATGGTATACTACAGTCTCTTCTTCTATAATCGTACCTACCACACTCCTGTATCCTCAGAAAGAAATTTAGTAAATTTCTAAAGGAAAACGCTTGCCACGTTCCAGTAATTGTGTCTTTCCATGATACCAAATCATCAAGAAGGATCTTGGAGGCTGAATGCAGGGTTAGTGCCCACTTTACTCTCTCCTTCCTTTTCCTCTTTTCTGCTTGGATTCACAGGAGAATTCATTATAGAAAACACTCTCTCCCTACTTCTACTGTTGTTGGTAACAAGAAGATGAACAGTAACACCATTTCTTTTCCTATATAGAAGAAGTAGCATTTGAATGGAGCAGGATTTCAGTGAGTATGGTAGTGAAGGTATTGGGAGCTAAAGGCACTCAGACCCTGGTCAGTGTGTAGGTGTCTCTGCAGCAGCATTTAAATGGGGCAGGATTTCAATGAGGATGATGGCGAGTGTTGGGGGCTAAAGGCATTCAGATGCTGGTCAGTGTGTGAATGTCTCTGGGCCTCAGCTCCCTTCTCTGTTGCCCTTTTCTCCTTCCTATTCTCGTACCATAATGTCATCCCATCAGCTACTTTGGCTGGAGCCTGTCAATACTGTTTTTTTCAACCACAAATCCAGTTTTTAAAGTTCTATTTTCAATGATTTTACTTTTTCATAAGAATTGAAGACCAGAATACTGTTTGGCAGAACTAACATTGATTTTACCACCAGGTGCAGGAGACAACTGCCATGAGTGACTTCT
This sequence comes from Macaca thibetana thibetana, assembly GCF_024542745.1. Taxonomy (NCBI): domain Eukaryota; kingdom Metazoa; phylum Chordata; class Mammalia; order Primates; family Cercopithecidae; genus Macaca; species Macaca thibetana. Next base: position 87,837,622 of record NC_065590.1, read on the forward strand.
GGGACACATAACAACCCTACTGTGTCCTCCCCAGACCCTTCCTTGAAATTCCATCACAACAGCTATAATACTTTGATTTAAATTTTAAAACTCCCATTAAAATGTAAATGCCCAGAGGAAGAATAATGCCTTGAACTCTCTCTAAGCATTTATCCCTTAGGGTGAGTTAGATATTTTACTGACATTAGATTTTTATCGGAGAAAGAGGGGAGAGTGTGAGAATGGGAGAGTACTCTGAAAGAAAGGCTGGGAACACCAAAGACCAACTTGGCTGACTTTACAATCATCTAAAACTGCAGTCTCAGGAAATGTCACTGGGCTAATTGTTCCCTACTTTGGTTTATTAATCCTGGTTTCTTTGGTTTGGATTGGTTTCCATCCCTCTGCCCAAGCCACGATGTCATAGCCAAGCGTCACTATCCCTATTGGGTATGATTTGCTACAATTGCTGGGTCCAAGCTTCTGAATCATCTCAAGACTCAGTGTATTTGTTCTGTTGTTTGGCTACCCTTCTATACATATTACAAAATCTATCCCAAATCTGGCTGACCATTTTCTCTTACTACTATCCCCTCCTCCATTAGTAATATATGTAAGTCACCCTAAGGGATAAATGCTCCTCCATCCAGGGGGAGGAGAGGATAGGAGTAAATCACAAAACCCTTCCCTGTCTTTCATCCATCTCCCTTTCTGGAGCCAGTTTTTTCTCTTGCACCCTACATCACCCATGTTCAATAGCTCTTCCCCTTGACCATTAATCCCGGATGTGGATCTTGTCAAATCTTGTTTAAAAATCAAAGCACTCTTCATACAGCCACTAAATCTCCTTCATCTTTCATGACAGGGATATCTTCAAGGAACTCCATCCGATTTGTTAAACATGACCTCCTCTGCCTGGGTCCTCAAGCCTCCCTTCAATAAAGTAGGCTTTTCCAGGTGCTCTCCTACCACATCCTTTAAGAATGCTTCCAAGAACTCCCTCCACTGCACCCTTCTTATCCCTAAACAAAACAGATGTTACACACTCTGGTCTCCTATCTCTCTGCTTGTCTTAAGAGGGATCTTAAAAGAAATATGAAGGATGGATCTGGCTATTTTCAAATCCTTTGGAATTACTTCCAAATAGATGAATTTCAGTTACTGCTGCTTTACCTTGCCTGATTTTCCCATGAATGCAAATTTTCTTTTTTTAAAAAAGTAAAATGAATAGCCATGTGTTTTCCACTGCTTTGCATGATATACTTATGTTGTATTTTTTGAAACTTGCCTATAGGTCAATTATCTTCAAATGTAAATTCAGGATTTGAGGGGACTCAATATGTAACATGCCTTTGAACCAATGGAGAGATTGGCTCAGAACCAATTGAGAGATGGGCATAGCTCTGTGAAGACTAAGCCTCCACCTTTAACATTGTAAGTGAATTTTCTATTGTTTTAATCCTTTATCAGATACACTTTTCTGCGCAATCATTGGGACAATCAGATAATTATGAGATTCCTCCCTCAGCGCATAGCCCACACAACAGAGTAAAATGCACCCTTCTGGCAAATAAGTAGATCGCAATGAGAGGAATGAGAGGTAGGGGCTAGGCCAAGCATTCATATTGTGTTTTTCCAAGTTTAACCCTCAGAAAAGTCATTCCTAAAGAGTAGAATGTGTGAGGCATGGAGAGGGGCTGAAGAAGTGTAGGAACACTGTGGAAGTTCCTCCAGATAAAGGTTCAAATAGGTAGGCATAGGCTCCCAGTAATCTTAGGTAGCACAAGAATTGCATATGTTGTTTGATGTAAAATGCAGATTCCTAAGGCCATGTCTGATTCAAGATCTGGAATAGGACCAAGGGTATCCAAATATATAAATGAACTCTCAATGATTCTAATGCAGGTAGTTGGTTAACCCACTTAAAGGGACATTACATTAAAATCTTACAAAATGTTCTCCAAAAAAAAAAGGATTATATAATTAACTGTTTTGGAAATATTAAATAAAAACAAATTAAGCACACTTTTCTTGATTTATAATATGATAAACATTGAACAGAATGGAACATGATATTTCTGAAGCTTTTTTTCAGACCACTCATTAATGATTTGAGGGATGCCACTGCACTAACACAGTTTGAAAGGTGCTGAGTTGAGTGCCTGAAATAAGAGAGCTACCTATTGTCATCTGTACTGGTTAGAATATACCTGAAATTCAGTTTATGGCACTACCATGCTTTAAGAGAGTTGTTGAAAACCTTGAGCATGTTGAAAGAATTTAGTCTTTAGGGGTTTGCTAATGATATCACCTGAACAATGGTGGAAGGAGACTGAAGAGACTCTTAGGCTAAAATCGCAGTTCAAATATACTAAACTCACATTGGTCAAAACCCTAACAAAGCCATAGAAAAGAGATTGAAAGGACTAGCAAATAAAGCAAGAAAACAACAGTTATACATTTTGGAAGCTGGAAAACATACAAACCAGCAGTAAATGAGTTATCAAAACCAAAACAGTGGAATGCAAAACCAAAGAGGAGAGAGCTGGGAATCAACCCATCATGGATTCTTCAGAATCTCTGGAATTCTCAGGACCGGACAGGACAGCTCCAGTTTCCTTTGTAACTGGGCATGATGGTGTTAAACAAAATATAAAGGATTGGGTGAAAACTTCTGGCAAAGCAGTCAGATGTTTAGGTTTTCTTCCAAGTTCTATGCCACTGGGTAACTGACCTTCCTTCACTCTAGAGGTTTATTATCTGAAGAGGGTAGAACAGAGAAGCCTGGGACAGGGAGTTGGCTGGCACAGGTGTTAGTAAAGATGGGCTATCCTACTGAAAATAAGGTATATGCATTAAATATTGAATGCTGAGTTCCCCAGTCCTATTTTAACCCCCAGCCCTAACAAGTCTCCTAGAATTCCCTAAGCAAGAAAATGAAAGAACATACTTTTAAAAATCTGATTATCCCCAAAGAAAAGACCAAAACCAGGGGCTCACTGCAGAATAGCCAACCACATCACCTACCTGACTGCTCAATGTCAACAACCCCATTTACAAATGCCTACAGCAATATTCTGGGTGTCATATGCCTTCCAAGAACTTTGCTACTCCCCATTGAGAAGCAGTATTTATTTCTCTCCCATTGAGAATGGGTGGAGCTTTGTGACGGCCTCAATGAATGAAACGTATTGCATGATTTTTGAGGCCAGGTCATCGAAGACAATATGGCTTCTGCTTGGCCCTTTCTCTCTCTGGATGCCTGCCCTTAGAATCTTGTCACCATGCTGTGAGGAAACCCAAATTTTAGCCCATAGGGAGAGGCCCACTGAAGAAGAATTGAGGCTTCAGCCAAAAGCTAGCATCAACTATAAGACCTGTGAGTGATGGACTCCAGCTCCTAGATTTGGAACCTTTCAGCTGAGGCCTCTGGTGTCAGAAGTGCTGTTCTTGCTCTGCCCTGTCCAAACTCCTGAAACACAAAATCCATGAACATAATAAAGGGTTGTCTTAGACTGCTATACTTTGGGATAATTTCTTATAAGTCATTAATAAGTGGAGTAAGCTTATAAGTCATTAATAACTGGAGTAAACTGGAGTTTCAACAGTTAAACTTACAATAATTATTTTGAAGATCATCTTGCCTTAAAAACTTCAAGATCTTTGAGGGGATAATTTGCCATCTTAGAATTTAGAAGAATTGTGTTTGTGTCTATATGAGGGAGATCAGATTATAATAGAGGGTAAATGGGTACAGTATTTTGTATAATCTATAACTCTCTTAAAAGCTTTCCTGGAATTTTAAACTATTTTTCTTTTGATTAAAAAAATAGAGGATGAGATATGAACTCATTACAAGAATAATAAGTTTCAGGATTTGGTAAAATGAAGAGAAAGTTTTGAATGGGCTAAACAGGAATTCAAGGACTGCTTATAATACATTCCAGAGCTCAGCAACTCCTTTTTTTATATTGCCTGCTGTTTGGGATTATATTCATCATTGCTGCCTTCAGTTACAGGTGGGGACATTATTTTGGAAACCTTTCTTTGTATTGTCTTTGTAACATAGATCTATTGCCCATGACATTTTAGCTATTTAATAACTCTACTGTTCCAGCAAAACCTCCCCAAGGAGCAGTTCAAGCTCCCAATGTCCACCAACCTAAGCTCTCCGTAGGAGCAATGAAAAAACACAGGTGTGAGAAATCTGAGGATTCCTTCTCCGAGGGCTCTCTCTTCAGGGGTGTATTTTCCTTAAAAGAGCTTAAGCTCTATGGAGTAGTTAATCTTAGATATTCAGATATGGAAGATTAACCCCCAAAGATTAAGTGATCATCTAAATGCGTTAATTCAAGGTGATTGTTAATTTATTGCCTTCTATTCTCATGATGAACAACAATCCACCCCGCTAACTTCATATAAATTACTTTCATCAAATGAGAACAGAAGTGTTTTTGTGAGTAAGGAGAATACATATATTTCATCCAAATGAACAACAGAAAGATAGCACCATGCTTATGTACCTTATAAAAGGTGTGAAGGAGATTCTGAAGTTGCATGACTGTCTCATCTGGTGTGACATTTTTCATTTCAAAGAATATTGGTTTCTGCTTGAGCTTATTGTAAAAAGACAGGATTCCAATATTTGTAGAAACAAAAATAAATTTATTGGCTTTTGTCCTCCCAAAGAGATTTAGGGCTACTGAGTCTAGCAAACCCTATTGATTCAAGAGATACCTACCAAATGTCATTTTTTTGCTAGGCTTTTTTTATTGGTTCTGGAGAGACAAATTAGACATGAAATTTGCCTTCAAAAGGCATATAGTCTCATGGGGAGGTAAGCCATGTATAAACCTAATTAAAATGTAAGGTAATAGAAAGTGAGATGGACTGTATGGAAGGTAGGGACACAGTAAGTGAGAGTTAAGAGGGAGATAAACTTTGCAGCTGGTGGTAGAAAATTCAAGATGGTGGGATAAAGGGGCTGTGGAGTCAGAGGAAGTTGGTTTCATGGTGGAGATGAACCAGGGGAAATACACAGAGGATTTTTCAAGTGAACAACAAAGGTTTGGTTTGGCTGGAACATCCAAACTGGATGTACATCAGTATTGATGGAGTCCTGCTAAAGGGGAGATTCCTAGGCCCTAACAGACTTACAGACCCAGCTCAATGGAGGGGTCTATAGGGGTGGACCTGAGCAGTCGTACATTTAACAGGCTGTTCTTGGGACCATAACTACAGCTGGGTTCAGGGATTTCCAGGCCGAAGGACAAGATTTATAATGGTGAGGGATGAGAGATGACATTGGGAAGGTTGGTTGGTGTCAAATCATAAAGGGCCTTGACTTCCAGAATGTATATGCGCTTTACTCATTAGTCAGTGGGGGTACTGGGAGAGACTCTTGAGGAATGAACCGACAGATCAGAGAGGTACGTCCAGAATGGCGATCAGCTGGTGTGAATAGGATGGATTAGCAAGCCAAAGACCAGAGGTAGGGGAAACAATTAGGTGCCACCTATAATTTCCCATGAAAAAGTAATTGAAACATGAAATTTAAGAGTGGCAACATCAGGGAGAGAAAAGCATGGGAGGGCTTCTAATCTCATTCACCTGACAATGGTTTACTTTCATTCCTGGGACATCTCTGACTTTGATCTTGCCTCTCCTTGAAGATACTCTCAGTAAACCCTTAAACACTTATGACCTAGGCTCTTGTTCTTTATGGCTAAAGTACATTGTGCTTAAATATATAGAATGGCATTTGCTATCATTATTTTAAGACAAAAGCATGTTCATTTCACTAAGTCCTCTGAACTTAAAGATAATTAAGGATGTCTTAATCTGGATGTGATTGACTCTTTGCCAAAATGAGATGGATCAAGAAATGGTGGAAGCTGTTGAATTTTTTTTATCTGCCCAGCACCTTGCATATGAGTGAACACACAGTAATAACTTTAAAAATCTTGGTTATTTATTTGAGCTCTGATTCCAGTTTCTGAAGATTTTGATTCTGTCCTGATTTTCTTGGGAAGTCAGGATATGCTTTTAAAAATATTATTTCTTCTCTAATAATCTTTTTCTCTTTCTCTGCTCTCTCTCCTCACACAGCCTGTTCTCATAGGCTTAATGGGCCCCGATTACTCACAGGGATGCATAGAGTAGTCCCTTTAGAGGAATAATAGAGGTTGATGACTTCTTGGAATTACCTGGCCTTTGAACACATTGCACATGTTTGGGAAGTGGCTAAAAATTTGGAACATTACTGTCTTCCACATGAATAATTGCAGCACGTAAAAACAGGTATTCCCAGCAACTCTTTGTAAGGAAACATAGCTAAATGAAAGGAAGAAAAGGCAAATGCTGTGTCCTTTTGTGTGGAAATATCAGAAGAAGAAAAAATTTTCTGTCTCAGAAACATAACAGCATATACATTCAGATTAATCTTAATGAAGAAAACAATAAAATGCAAGTGAATCTTGAGGAAAAACTTAAAATTAGTTACTGTAATCTCTATGGAACTTGTTATAGGCTAAACTGTGTCCCTTCAGAATTCATATGTCGAAGCCCTAAACCTTGGACTTCAGAATGTGACTGTATTTGGATACAGGATCTTTAAAGAGGTGATTCAGTTAAACGAAGCCTTTTGGATGGATCCTAATCTGATGTGATTGGTGTCCTTATAAAAAGAAGGAATGTGGACACACATAGAGACACCACAGATGCAAACAAAGAGAAAAGACCATGTGAAGACAAAGTGAGAATGTTCTGTCCCCAAGCCAAGTAGAGGGACTTCAGAAGAAACCACTCCCACTGACACCTTGATTGTGGACTTCCAGCCTCCAGAACAGAGCAATGAGAAGGCAAACTTCTGTTGTTTAAGCAACTCAATCTGTAGTACTGTATTTTGTTATGGAAACCCCAGACCAACAAATATGGACCCCCAGTGCCAAGGGAAATCAGAGAGCTTAGGAGGAGCCTGGCACCAGTGACAGACTCACCCTTTATGGCACACGCCCGAGCCAGGGCTATTGGGCATCAATTGATCTTCTACCTCCATCACCAAGGGGTCCCTTACCTCACCAGAAGAAACCGTGAGAAGCAGCTGTTTTCAGGGTTCATCTCCATTTTATCAGATGTGTTCATGGTGATATAATGGAGACTGGAAAAAAAAAAAAACCAGAAGGAGAACATATTTTCAGAATCTCTCTTCATTTTAGCAACTGGTTCAAAGTTGAGATCAAATGAAGATTGTTAAGAAGAAGGACTGCAGGTCATAGGAGAAGGCGACCCCTCCACTGGCTTGCTTTCTGGGGTCCTCCCTCTCTCAAACATGTGCCTCTGCTGCCTGCACTTGACCTGAGATGCAATTCCTTTACTGTGCATTTTGCTTTAATTACTCTGCCCCACTCAGTCACTGCCTGTTTCCACCTCCACCATATTTAGGATTTCAGACTGACTTTTTGATTCTTAAGGCCACATTCACCAAAGAGACTCACTTTCCTTTCTCCCTGCATGACACCCCAAAGCTCTGAGCCAACCCTAGCTGCTTCCACACCAGAATCAACTCATTGAACCCCAGGCTCGGCCAGAGCTCCAGGTTGGCCTGAGAGAGTGAAAAGAAACAAGAATGAGCCCAGTCCAGACACCACCCCTTTGGTTGGGCTCAACACAACCCCAGTGCAAAGAGGGGCAAAATGCCTGCTAATTAACCTGCACCAATAATACCATATTCTATCAAATCTAGGTAGCTATCAGTTGAAAGACACAATATGATTTTATATACCAGTAAAAAGAACAAATACTGTCAAGTAAACACTATCACACTATCAACTGTAAGATGCTTTATATTACAGAGTAGTTCAAAGGTTTTTTTTAAAAGTGTGTATTTTAGAATCAATGATGACATGAGATGTATAAGCATGAAAAGGACGTGACTTAAGAACAGTGAACAAATCCTTTTTTTTTTTTTTTGCAGACATATGATTTTAGGCTGTAATTTTAAAGTTTGTAATAATTTTTCTGTACTGAACAAGAAATAAATACAGTTTCCTACACCATCCTCAAAATCCATACAACTGAAACCCCATATAGTTTCCCAGGGCAAGGTAATGAAGGCATGCATTCAGGGTAGATACTGTCCCAGAGGCTTTTGTGAATATCTGAGCTTGTGATTATTGTGTATGAGAGTGTTTCCAGAGGCTCTTGCTTTTCTTCTGAATGTATTTCTACTGTTTCAGGTTGGCTGATAGCCCTTGTTATCTAAATTCTCATTATCTGAATTATTGCTATCTAACCTAAGACACTAAATAGATGTACCTAGCTTTTTTTTTTTAGATGGCCTGACATCTCTCAATATCTGAACTCTCATTCCTGTCTATCTGAAATCCATGAACCATCTGATGTGGATAATGTTTCACAACCTGAGACTGAAGATTTCCAGACCTAAATGGACCTTTCCAATGAAAGAATTGCCAGGTTTCTGGTAGGACCATGCTTGTTTAAGCCCTGTCAGTCACCTTCTACGCAGAAGCCTAGCAATTCCTTCATTGGAAACTCCATCATCTAACTATGCGAGGTTGAGCAAGTTACTTTCTTTTTCCCACCTTTGTTTCCCTGTCTGTCCTATGCAACTTACAACTGCCTCATAGAGTTGCTGTGAAAAACAGATGTGATTGATCTTATGTAGATGAGCAGGAGTACTCAGTGACTGAAGCTTCATTCCTGCTGCCAGCTTGTCTGCCGCTCTACCCCTCTGGACACGCACTTCCTTGACCTCTGGCTACTGGTTGGTTTTGGCCAATGGGAGGCACTAGTAAGGGGTTGGGAGCAGGAAAGAAAAAGGAGTTTGGAAACTTATGCCTGAAATCGTCCTGCTTTCTACTTCATTTTGTCCTAGAGAAAGCCCATTCTTTTTTTTTTTTTTTTTTTTTTTTTTTTTTGAGATGTGATCTCAGTTCACTACAACCTCCGCCTCCCAGGTTCAAGCAATTCTTCTGCCTTGGCTTTCCCAGTATTTCCCCTGGGACTACAGGCATGTGCCACCACGCCTGGCTAATTTTTGTATTTTTAGTAGAGATGGGGTTTCTCCATGTTGGTCAGGCTGGTCTCGAACTCCGGACCTCAGATGATCGGCCCGCCTTGGCCTCCCAAAGTGCTGGGATTACAGGCATGAGCCACTGCCCCTGGCCGAGAGCTCCCATTCTTTACTGGTTCCCTTAACTCTCTTCACACTCGTGAACACAGTCCCTGTTAACATCTCTTGTATTATTCCTTTGAGGGCACCATCTGTTTTCTCCCAGGGCCATGACTGTACCCTCTCCCAGCGTGCAGGTGGTGACGTTTGCCCCCCGATGGAGTTTGCTGCCTTAAGAAATTTTATCTTAGTGCAGCAGCAGAATGACTTATCCAGAAAACTCCACTATTTGAAACCTGGCTCTGTGCAGGCTTAAACATTTTGTTTATGTGGTGAAAATAAGGAGAACGTCATTCTTGAAAAGGGATTTCTTTTTTAACTTTTGGCCAAACACCCCCTTTCATTCCCTCCTCCTCTTAAAAAAAGAGGAAAAAAAGAGGATGCTCTGGCTTGTATTTATGAGGGAGTAAGGCATGCAGTTCTCCTTTCAAAGCTGTTCACATGGAAAGGAAACTGGCCTTGACATTTACACAGTCCAGGAGGATTCCAAATAGAATTTGGACAGATTGGGAAGTTACCATCTTGGAGTGTAGGGAAAGCAAGCCTGGTGGGAAGATGTGGTGACATATATGAGGCAATCCATAGATGTTAGGAATGTGCTGCTCTGTATGTGCCTCACTTCTTCAAGATCCAATGGAACTGCCACAAATATGCATATGTTCTTTATGATATCACATGAGAAGACCATCCAATTAAAGCACTCCACACTAAAGGCAAGGAGTATAAGTGCTGCATGTATTTATGGTTGCTTAATGTCAACAAAAGGGTCTTTTAAGCACAGCACATTCCTTACCCTGCACTCGCAGATCTTGCTAAACACATCCAAATGCACAAACTATAAAAGAGGGAAGAGGCAGTACCGGCACCAAGCTCTTTGGTTTCTGCATCTGGCCAGCGTCCACTGGGAGAAATGTAAGTCAGAGTTTACCACATGGATTACAAATGTGCTGAATTGCAAGAATGATTATTAAATGAAAATATCCATAGCACCTGCAGCTTGTCCCGGAAAATTCCCCCAGGGTGTTGTGGGTGCTTTTCTAAAAAAAATTGTTTTAAGGAAAAAAAGGAAGACAGAGTGAGATGCAAATGGCAACTCCAGCTGTTTATAGTAGCAACTCCATTAATGTTCCTGAAGGGTTTGCAGAGTCAATTCAGTCAATCTGAGCTGCTTCCATTCTCAGCATGAGTGTGAGGAGTGGGGGCTAGGGGAATATCATTAGCCTCTTTCCTTTGAGGTTTGGATGATCAAGACAATGAAAATAATGGTAATGTAAATGGAAATTGCTTTAAAAAACAAAGCACATCAGTGCAGGGGGAAGCATGAGGCTAGCTCCATTTCTCTGACCCAGCAGTAGTGTTTATTCTGTTATAAGGTCAGGGCTTCTTCTAGAAACAGAAACTGAGAGGCTATGTGGATTTTGTTTATTTAATACATGATTGTGTGTGTGTTTGTGTGTGTGTATATATATATATAGAACACTCTGAACATATGTAATAATATCTGGCTGTGTTTCAATTAGTTTCTGTCTGTGTGTGTGTGCATGCTTGCACGAGCATGCTCACACATCCATGTATGTTTGTGTGCATGTGAAAAGAAAAATAATAAAGTTAGGAGAAGTTCAGTGAAGTGGTAAATTTTTGGAATTTGAAATGAAAATACCTAGAGTCAAATTATAACCCTATCAGTGTAAGTACTTGGGCAAGTGATTTAACCTTTCTGCACCTTAGTTCCATAATGGAGCACTCCCCAACCTTTTTGACTCCAGGGACTGGTTTCATGGAAGAACATTTTTCCATGGACTGGGGGCAGTTGCAGGGGGAGGGGGATGGTTTGGGGGATGAAGCTGTTCCACCTCAGATTATCAGGCATTAGATTCCCATAAGGAGCACGCAACCTGGATCCCTCGCATGCGCAGTTCACAATAGGCTTCCCGCTCCTATAAGAATCTAATGCATCTGCTGATCTGACAGGAGGCAGAGCGCAGGCAGTCGTGCTCACTTGCCCACTGCTCACCTCCTGCTGTGCAGCCCAGTTCCTAACAGGCCATGGACCTGTACTGGTCCGTGGCTTTGCTAAAAAACATGATTCAATGATACTGTTAAAGCCAAGTAAGACTATTTAGCACCATCGTGATAATCACAGGGACCACTGCAATGGAGTCTTGAGTTCAATTCCACATGCAGCATGGGCAAGTGGAAGTTTATAGCCAAGGAGCAGGGTGGAGGTCAGAGGATAGAACATCCCCAAGAGGAAACATCAGGGGTAAGGGGGCCTGTGGCTAAATTGACTTAAGAGAATTCTTGCTGAAGGCAGGCCAGGGTGATCAGACATCACCTGGGGATGGTGGATGGAGGATGAAGAAACTGAACACATATCCAGGGTGATGAGATATTGAAGGTGAGGGTTCTTGCTAAACTGATTTAGCAGGGTTCTTTGCTAAAAGTGGATTTTATAAGGAAATGAGTAGTAAAGTGTGGCCAAAAAGAATTTTTGTTACCTTGTAGCTTTTTAAAAAACTATTAATGAGCTGTCATAACACAAATATGATAGACAGATAGATACATTTTTTGAGAGAGGGTCTCACTCTGTTGCCCAGGCCAAAGTGCAGTGGCATGATCATGGCTCACTGCAGCCTTGACCTCTTGGGCTCAAGTGATCCTCCCACCTCAGCCTCCAAAGTAGCTGGGACTACAGGCATGCACCACCAATGCCCAGCTAATATTTGTATTTTTTGTAGAGACAGTGTTTCACCATGTTGCCCACGTTGCTCTTGAACTCCTGGGTGCAAGTGGCCTGCCCACCTTGGCCTCCCAAAGTGCTGGGATTACAGGTATGCACCACATTGCCCACCCTATGACAGATAGTTTTAAAGGGCTTTAAGAAGAATATATTTGGACCCTAGTTCCCACCTCTGACCCCCATCCCACCCCCAGCAAACAAGCATAGACTTCTAAAGGAGAGTTCTACTATGTCTCCTAGGCCCTGGAGTTTGTGGTATCAGTGTGGATAACTGGTAAAAAGAGGACTGAAATGAAACTAAGACAAGCTGAATTGATTTACATTTTGGAAGGGCAAATAGTTGGGGGAAAGCAGAGACCTAGAAATGTGAAAAGATGGCAGAAAGCTAGAGGAAGGTGAGAGCCACTGAGAGTTAAATTTTAGGAGCACTTTTGGCAGTAAGGAAACTGTGAGAAAACAGGTTTTCTCTGTTTTCACCATGCTGTGATCGGCAAAACTTTGGAAAGATAATGATTTAAAGCAAATTTTGAAGAATTGTTTCCTATATGTTGCATTTTGTTATACCTCTTTGCCATTTTATCAGACTTCAATAAATACTCAAAATTGTTTGCAATCTCTTCTGAATTGATTGTATGTTGAACTGGAACACTGGGGAACTCAGCTTTGCATGTGTTACAGAAAGATAATTTTTAAAATGACCATTGTAAGAATTTTAACATACATTTTGATGTTGAGTAGATAACGAGTTATGTTTTCAGTTATGCTCAGCCTTATGTGGTAAAATTAGAAAAAAAAAAAAAAAGAAATGCACAAGATATAGAACTCTATCTGTATCTCCAGGGCAAAATGCTGAATGGTGGAAGGCTGAAGAAAAGCTAAAAGCTCAGTCTTGTTGAGAATTTCGTCACAGAGCAGACCACTGAAGTAATCAGATGGCTTTCCTGCCACTCTGAGTCTTTAACTGTCCAAAGGGAGTCCTGAACCCAAGGCTGTTTTGGCTGCATGCGATTGTTAGGATCATTCACTCATACCCCTTCATTTAGGATAGAGAACAATCAGGCAAAGAAGGGGAAGGACTAACCCAAAGTCAAATAATTAGCTAAGGGCGTCAGAATCCACAGTTCAGGGTTGTTAGTACCACATCAAGCTCCCTTGCAAATTATCCTCACAAATCCTAAGCCCACAGGCTCAGGGCTCATCTAAAAGAGATGGACCAGAGAGGTGGCGATGGAGAAAAAAGTCTCCTATCACACACTGGAACCACTTTTACAGAAGTGCCTGTTGTCTCCCCTGCACCCCCAGCCCCCAGCCCCAATAATGCCAGGCAGCAAGCTGCTTCAAAAAGCAAGCAGGCTGCTGCCCCTGCAGTGTTCAGGCCTCCTCCTGGCAGGGTTCCCTCCACCTGAATCCATCTCAGGGAAATGGTCATCACTGACTCTGCTGCACAGAGCCTGCAAAGTGATGTTAATAATCTCGCTGGGCCTTAAACTGAATAACCAAGATTTCACACATGTACCATTCACTTCCCACTTAATATGCACACTCAATTTACACAGGAAGTATGCTTAAGGCTCTTTCAATGACTGTATGTGAATACACGTAGGGTTTTTCTTTTATAACAGATTGGCAAATGCCTGAGGTGGTATGAGTGTGGTGTTGCTGGAAAACCTTAGTTGAAATTCCTAGACTATATGAAATCCTTTTTAAATCTCCTTATTCTGAAAACATATTTTTTTAAAAAAAATTTAAACCACTCATGGGATTTAACGTAAAAAGTACAAATATACTGTATTTCATGACTGTAATCAAACTGGAAATATTATGCAAACATAGAGCCCTTATATTTTCATTCTTCTACTTTAGGTTGCAATTGTCTATCTCTGCATTATGTGCAAACCAAAATGAGAACTGTGGGAATAAAACACATGTTGTGTTCACGTTCTGAATGTTCAAGTATTAGCAGAATTGAGAGATCCATAGAGTCACAAGAAATCATGAAACATTATTTATGTTGCTGACCCTCTTTCTGCACCCCTCCCTATGATACATGCCTCTTTACTTATTGCAGGTCCCTGGGAGTTTCTTCCAGCTTTTAAACAGGGCAGGAGACTACTTCTACCTTTGATGACTCAGTGAAGCATCCAGTAATAGTCACAGAAAAATACATAAGTATTTTCCTTATGTCTAACCTAACTTCTAAATATAGACTTACACTTCTGGCCATGATGCAGTAGTTTGTGGCAGACTTAAAACTCCTGCCAGGAACAACCAGAAGAGAAGGTTGATTTTTTAAAGTGTCTAAAGGCATGATGGCACTACTAACACACTTGAGGGGCCAGATACTGGAAGAAAGAAAGCTCAGTGAGGTGAACATGCTGTTTTTCTAGTCAGGACATTTGACAATTTTTAGTATGGGATAAGTGTCAGCCTCAAAAAAAAAAAAAAAAAAAAAAAAAAAAAAATCAGAGAAAACTATCTCTTAGGGCTGGGTGCGGTGGCTCAGGCCTGTAATCCCAGAACTTTGGGAGGCCGAGGTGGGGGGATCACTTGAGGTCAAGGGACTTGCCTGGCCAACATGGTGAAACCCTGTCTCTGCTAAAAATACAAAAAATTAGCGGGGTGTGGTAGCATGTGCCTGTAATCCCAACTACCCGGGAGGCTGAGGCAGGAGAATCCTTTGAACCCAGGAGGCAGAGGTTGCAGTGAGCCAAGATCGCACCACTGACAGAGAAAGACTCAGTTTCAAAAACAAAAAAACAAAACAAAACAAAAACTTACCTCTTAATTTAATGATTTCATTCAAGAGTAAGCAAAGAGGATTATAACCTGGGATGCACAGCTATGGCAAGTCTCAGGTGCACCTGAAGAGGAGAAGGTAAGAGGAAGCTTTTATTTGGCAAAAAGGGAGAGGTTTACATAAGCTACTTAGAAAGACTTTTATTGGTTCTGTAGGCTCAAAGCTGGAATTGGCATCAGTTCATTGGTGGAGATGCCGTTACAAGGCAAGTGTTCTTCTGAGAACATTTTATCTGAATTGCTGCAGTCCTAAAGAATTTCTAGTGTTAAATCTGGTCATAGAAATATGTGCATGCATGCAAAATGTAGGTCATAAAAAGCATGAGATGCTTAAAGGACATGAAAAAATTTCTTTTGAGATTATTTTAAAAAGTCCTTGGGACAATCTTGTCTCAGACATACAAGCATTAGCCTTCTGTCTTCATGCTTTCCCAGCTTCAGTTTGTTTGGGGCTGCCAAGAGTGTTTTCATCCTAGTATCTGCAACCTTCACATTAGCCCATCAGAGGAGCACTTCTAATGGGCAGAGAAGTGGTACAGCTTTAGGCAATGTTAAGGTCTGGGGAACAAGAAGTTGGAATTCTGGATTTCCAAGACAGCTAAAATGTGAGGGCTAAAATCCTGGAGAGAAGAAAGGTACAGAAAAGGGAGCCTGATATTTGGCACCATTTTTATTCTCTGGGCGTTTGATAATTGAGCAATATAGGGCAAGAGGCTGCAAAGCTAAACAGTAACAACTGAAAAACAGAGCAGAGTCTTTGGCGGTCACATGGTGCCAAGAAATTTTTTAAAAATTGGGTTTAAAACTTGAAAAAGAGGAGGAGTCATTGCAGACACTTCAGGCTCTGAGCTGGGACCACTGGAAGGTTATATTCTACAAGCAGAGGTAGACCAAGTTTTCCAGTGATGTAAATCGTCTCAAGTCAGTTCCATCTATGATTAGATTGAGACCACCTGTCTCCTCCTGCCTTCAGAAGAGAGGCCGAATCCCCCCTAAAAGAATACTGCATTATTCAAAGCATTAAAAATTTTCATACACAATGTCTGACATTCAATAAAAAATGATTAGGCATTCTAAGAAATAAGATCAATAAATAAACAAGATAAAGAGATATGTAACCCAGATATTCAAATTATTAGATATGTTTAAAAATACTTTTAATTAATGTTTAATAAAATAGATGGCAATATGAACAATTTCATTATAGAATTAGAATCTATATAAAATAATCAAATGGAAAATTTTAGGAATAAAGTTTTAATATCTGATATTAAGAAATAGGTGAACAGCAGATTAGACAGAGCTAAAGAAGAGCTCAGTAAGCTAGAAGATAGGTTAGTAGAAAATATTCACAGTGAAGCATGAAGACAAAAAAGCATAAGAATTAGAGAAAATAATGTCAGAGACACATAAAATATGGTGAAAAATCTAACACAGAGTTTCTGAACCTCTGCACTATTGGCATTTTGAGCCAAATAATTGTTTGTTTTATGGATATTTTGTCCTAGGGACAAAATTTTCCAAATTGAGAGTCATTAGTCTAAACCTAGCATAATTAGAGAATGGGGCAGAGGCAATACTTGAAGAAAAATGGCTGAGAATTTATTCAAGAAGCACTGCAAATCCAAAACCTAGGCATATCAGAGTAAAACTGTCAAAAAATAAAGAGAAAATCGTAAATATAGCCAAAGGGGAAAAAATATATGTTACTTTTGAAAGAGCAACTTTAAGACTAACAGTTCACTTCTCAACAGAAATGAAAGGAACTGTGTGACAATGGAATGATATTGCTAAAGTGCTGAAACAAAATAAAAGCTGTCAGAATTCTATAGCCAGTAAAAAAATAATACTCAAAAACAAATAACAAATAAAGGCATTCCTGACAAAAGCTGAGAGAACTCATTCCCTACTCATTTCCCTGCAGGAAATACTTAAGGGAAACTTTCATTCAGAAACACAGAAAATGCAAGGAGAAATGAAGAACAATAGAAGAGTTAAATATATGGGTAAATCTAAATTAATATTGATACTAGAAAACAATAATATTTAATGAGATTTACAGTGTATGTAGAAATAAAATACATGTTAACAATAACAGGAAGGATACAGAGGGTTGTGCAATAGAAAAACTAATGTAACAGTCCTTAGACTGCTATCAATAGAAAGGCCTGCTTGCAAGGTTGGCTCTGCATCTGGAAACTTGAATTTTAGGAGGGTTCCCACCATTTCCTGAGCCAATATGAGTGGCTCACTGTGTGTAAAGAGTTTGTGTGAACCATATGGTTTATGCTGAACACCTGGTTTCCTTCTGGAAGTCTGAAATTTTGGTACATGCTAGACAGAAGTTGTCTATATGACCAATATTTAATAAATATCCTGGGTGGTAGGTCTCTAATAATCTTTCCTGGTAGACAAGCATTTGACAAGTGTTGTCACAACTTGTTGCTACAGGAATTAAGCACTTCTTATATAATTCCACTGGGAAAGGTCTCTTGGAAGTTTGTGTCTGGTTCCCTCTGAACTCCGCTATATGTACATTTTTCCTTTGCTTATTTTGTTTTGTATCATTTTGCTGTAATCAATCATAGCTATTAGCATAACTATATTCTGAGTTCTGTGAATCCTCCTAGTGAATAATAAAAACTTGGGATAGTCTTGGAGGGCCCCAGATAGAGGGCCTTTTAAATCTCAGTGTTAAAAAGTTCAAGGTTTCCAAGGCTCTTTCCATGTCAGTGAAGGGGTAGAGGCACAAATTTGTATTAGTTTCTAATAAATAAAAAAATACACGCTGTGGTCTTCAAGATAACCACCGAAACAAAACTAAATGAATGTTTATTTAATGAACTACTAGAAGTGGTAATAGGTAATAGGGAATACTTGATTAAGCCAAAGAAAGGCCAACAAAGGAGAAAAAGGGAACAAAATTAATGTGACAGATGAAAAAACAGATATTAATATAAACCCAAATATTTTAGTAGTTCAATTAAATGTAAATGGCCTATATATCCTAATTAAAAGATTAAAGTAGCCTAGAGGCTCACACCTGTAATCCCAGCACTTTGGGAGGCTGAGACAAGAGGATCAGTTGAGCCAAGGAATTCAAGACCAGCCTGGGCAGCATAGCAAGACCCCATCTCTACAAAAAAATAAAATAACAAATTAGGTGGACATAATGGTGTGCATATGTAGTTCCAACTACTTGAGAGGCTGAGGTGGAAGGATCACTTGAGCCCCGGAGGTCAATGCTACAGTGAGCTATGATTATGCTGCTGCACTCCAGCCTAGGTGACAGAGTAAGACTTCTCCTTGAGAAAACAAAACAAAAAAAGATTAAGCTAGATTTTGGAAGAAGTCCAACCATATACTGCTCAAAGGAGATGCACTTTAAACATAAGAAGACAAAATTGTTGAAAGTAAAAATATGGAAAAGCTATATTAGGCAAACCAGTAGTATACTGGAGCCAGCTATTAAGGGCTTGCAATGTTGTGAAACATTCAGAAATTCTGAGTGTTAAAACTTTGTTGTTTTAACATTTACACCTCTGATGCAAACCTTAATCAAAAGAAAGATGATGTGGCTACACTATTACTAATCTTCTCTAAGACAAGAAGCATTACACAGATAAATCCATTTCTTACTGATAAAATGATTAATCCACTATTATGGCACAACAATTTGAAATTTGCTTACACTTAATAAAATACCTTCAAAAACAGCAAAATTTGATGGAATTTAAAGAACATGTGCTGAATGTGCAGGTTTGTTACATAGGTATACATGTGCCATGGTGGTTTGCTGCACCTATCAACCCATTGTCTAGGTTTTAAGCCCCACATGCATTAGGTATTTGTCCTAATGCTCTCCGTCGCCTTTCCCCCCACCTCCTCACAGCCTCAGTGTGTTGTTCCCCTCCCTGGGTCCATGTGTTCTCGTTGTTCAACTCTCACTTATGAGTGAGAACAAGGACATATATGTAAATTCACAATCATGATGGAAGACATCAATATGTCTTTCTCAAGAAATTATAAATATATTGGAAGAATTTCCTGCCTATATGACACAAAGTGGGAGTGTTAGAACTTTTTATTTGTATTCAGACTTTAAGTCTGAAACAAAGATATCACAAATAGGGGCCATCATCCCACCTGCTTTTAACTGTTTAGCAAAGGCAATCCTGTGTATTTGATATGGGTAATAGTTACTCATGCATGTATTCAGAGTCAAACATTTATTCAAATCCAACCTGTGCCATTCTCTGTTTCAGCTGTTAATTATACCAAGATAATGTCTTTGCTGTGAAGAATTTAGCCTAATTTGAGGTGCACACATAAACAAGTAATAGCAGAGCAAAATATCAAATACTCCATTATCAGTTAAGATCTTTCCCACTGCAAATAATAAAAGCCTTGACTCAGATTGTTTTTAAATGTTACTCATCTGCAACTTTTGAATTTCTATAATCATAGAAAGTTAGACATAGACAGGACTTTTATAATCAACTAACCAGAGTGCTTTAATTTTAACATTAAATATAACACAACATAGGGACTTATTTACATTCGTAGAGCAAATTAATTGTAATGCCTGAGAGGAGAACGCCTTATTTGTTATTCAGTGGTGCTCTTGTTACACCATATTGCACACCTTGGTTCCCTTTTGAGTCTATTCTATTTTGAAGCAAAGCTTGTAGTTCCTTCTCTAAAGCAAATAATCAGGGTAAAAAGATTATACAGATGATTATGCAAGGTTTTATATGTACTTTTAAATTTTTCTTCATTCTAAAATCTTTATCCATTTATAATCAGGTTCAATTGAGAATTTTCAAGATAAATAAGAATATAGTAATTCATTTATTTATTCAACCATCACATATTTATTGGTATTTATGTGCTAGATACTTTGCTAAGCCTTGGGAATTTAAGAGTGACTTTATTGAGTGCATTATCTGGAAGGGGAAATGAATAAACACATCTCTACCATAATAGTAATAAATGCTGCCATAGAGGTATGTACTAAGTAAGTGTATATAAGAGGAGATAAAATTTATTGAATAATCTTTTATGGTCATAAGTCTTATAAAATATGGTAAATATATCACAAGCTTTATGGAAATAAATGTACATGAGCCTGGGTGCATGTATGTGTATGAGAATGTGGGTTATTAAAAATGGCTGAAGGTAACTTTGGCACTGACATAAAAACTAGACTCAATGCTATTAAAGTAAAAGTAATTACTGGATCACTGGGAAATAGGAGAAAGACAAAGGTAGTCTCTAGTCTATTAATAGGGAAGACCAGAATAAAAGTACCCGTACAGCTTAGGAAGAAGCCTATTTATATTAATTGATGGTGGAGACCTACTGACACCATCTTTGGACAAGCAGGAGAATGGATTGTGGGACCCTGAATGCCCTTCTTGCCCTTAATACCTTTCATGAAGAAAATGGGGGTAGTTCTCTCAGCATATTATATCATTTGATCCTGTTATTCTGACCAATATTGGTTGCAACTAAAGGTTAGTCCTCTGGCCAAAAACAACTTAATATACTGTTCTGTGTAATAGGCACTAGCCACATGTGGCTATTGAGTACTGGAAGTGTGGCTATTGAGCACTGGAAATGTGACTAATCTGAATTAAGATATGGTCCAAGTATAAAATATACACACGATTTCAAAGACTTAATATATAAAAAAGAAGTAAAACATATTACTACTTTTTTTTTTTACCCAACACATGTTAAAATATAAATTTAGACATGCTGGGTTAGATGAAATGTTATTACAGTTAGTTTCACCTTTTTCAGTTTACTTTCTTAAAGTAGTTACTAGAAAATTAAAAATCACATATGTTGCTTTTATTTGTCACTGGCATTGTATTTCTGTTGGACAGTGCTGCTGCTCTATAGGCTGGACCAACAGCTTGTTAGGAATCGTGGTGCAACAACTGCCTGATAGAGGTGCCCCATGTTGAATGGTGACTGGTAACCAATCAGATTCTTTCTCTTAGGGGGGTGGGGTTGGCACGCGTGCACACACACACACACACACACACACACACACACACACACCCCAGAAGAGCAGAGAAGAGAGGCATCGGAGAAAGAAGTTGCTTCAGAAGAATTGCGGGCCTTCACGGTAGAGAACAATGGATGGTACGGTAGAGAACAGCTCGAGCTGTTCCACTACCTCCTTTCTACACAGTCAGTCTCCTAACCTAGCCTCTCACTCAGCTTCCTCTTCCAGAAGGTCATCCTAAACATCCAGAGGAAGTTTGTGCTTTCTGGCTGAAAGGTTGACACACCTGAGCTAATTCTGAGGAGACAGGTTGAGAGTATCATCAGACAGCTCTCCAATTATGAATGCTGTTGTGTTTTCAAGAGACCCAGTTGTGTGGTCTCCCCTATTTTAGTTCTTCTCTATATAGTGTCATGATTTCTCTATCACTTAATGTACTTTAGCGTTTCTGTGTTCCTTGTATCTCAAAAGAGCTGAAACCATAATCTGGGTAATAGAAAGGGTTAGAGAAGTTGGCAGTTTTCTGGGAGTAAGAAAGAAGATTTTGTCTCTGTGAGAAGATACAGTGTTTAAGACTAACAGAACCTCTCTTCATCTCATTGAACATGCAGCCTGTGCCTACAAGGATACAATTAGAAGGCAAGCGAAATGCTTAGTTGATGCAAAGTAAATAGTCACCATTGTCATTGTTACTATTGTGATTATTTTTATTGCAGCTACCTTTACATGGGGACTAAATGAGATAACATGGGTACAGCAGCATACATAATGCTCAGTAAAGAATTTTTTTTTTTTTTTTTTTTTTTTTTTTTTTTTTTTTTTTTTTTGAGACAGAGTCTCGCTCTGTCTCCCAGGCTGGAATGCGGTGGCGAGATCTCCACTCACTGCAAGCTCCGCCTCCCGGGTTCACGCCATTCTCCTGCCTCAGCCTCCCGTATGGCTGGGACTACAGGTGCCCGCCACCTCGCCCGGCTAATTTTTGTATTTTTAGTAGAGACGGGGTTTCACCGTGTTAGTCAGGATGGTCTCGATCTCCTGACCTCGTGATCCGCCCATCTCGGCCTCCCAAAGTGCTGGGATTACAGGCGTGAGCCACCACGCCCGGCCAAAACTTTCCTTTGAGAAAAGTGAACCAGACACATTGGGTGTCTGGAAAGAGGGTTACACTGAGAATTACTAACTTTTATTTTTTATATTTTAGATAAAAAGTGATTATTTCACATCATCAACCAACAAGTTAGTTTTTGTTTATTTGTTTAAGAAATCATTTTCGGCCGGGCGCGGTGGCTCAAGCCTGTAATCCTAGCACTTTGGGAGGCCGAGACGGGCGGATCACGAGGTCAGGAGATCGAGACCATCCTGGCTTACCCGGTGAAACCCCGTCTCTACTAAAAAATACAAAAAAAAAAAAAAGAACTAGCCGGGCGAGGTGGCGGGCGCCTGTAGTCCCAGCTACTCAGGAGGCTGAGGCAGGAGAATGGCGAGAACCCGGGAGGCGGAGCTTGCAGTGAGCTGAGATCCGGCCACTGCACTCCAGCCTGGGCGACAGAGTGAGACTCCGTCTCAAAAAAAAAACAAAAACAAACAAACAAACAAAAAACATTTTCTCCACTCTTCTGTACACATTCTCTTACAGTTAAGCCAAGCACCTGCACTTAAATCCTGACGTCCTTGCACAATCCTTTCTCTATGCCAGTGTTTCTCAAGTGTGGCCCTCAGAACAGCAGTGTCTGCATCAACTCAGAACCTATTAAAATACACTTTCTTGGACCCCCATCTCAAATCCACTGAATCAGTCTCTGGGGGCCCAGGGACCTGTTGTAAGCAGCCCTCCGGGGGGCTGGTACACATTGAAGATGGAGAACCACTGCTCCCTGTCTTTACTCATGCAGTCTCCCCAGCCCGAGCTGTTCCACTGCCTCCTTTCTACACAGTCAATCTCCTAACCTAGCCTCTCACTCAGCTTCCTCTTCCAGAAAGTCATCCTAAACATCCAGAGGAAGTTTGTGCTTTCTGGCTGAAAGGTTGACACCCCTGAGCTAATTCATACACAAGTTTAATTTGTTCTATAAATGGCTTCTTATGTGTGAGACAATGAGCTTGAATACATCTTGGGGGTAGGAGTTCTGCAACCTCTCTTCCACCTTTCTAATAAGTACACAGTAGCCATGCTTTCTGCATTGAATTGAAATTACAGAGAACTTCCTTGTCTTTGCATGGAACATAGTGATAATCTCCTTTCAGATGAGGAGTAACATCCCAAGCCTTACCTTTCTGTCTTCTCCCTGCCTGAGGTAAGACATCTAAGACTTAGGGGAATGGACTTTGAAGCCTCTCTCCCTTCATTTAAAAACTTTCTCCTTCACTGGCAAAAATGCCAGGGTGGCCAGATGTTTTCTCCTCTTAAAGCATTGGTGTGTTATTGTAGCTTCAGAAGTGTTGCTGAATTTTTCAGAGAACCTCTGAGAAAAGGAGATAAGGCTTGAAAGTCCTCAACAATTTGCCAGTTCCCTCTAAGACCATAAGAAAGTCTTAGGCACATTAAAATGTTTTCCTTTAATTTTAATTTTTGTTTTACGATAAAGCTAATTAAAGCAACACCTGTTTGGAATGATATAGTTGGTGCTGGGTCAACATTTCCATTGGTTTATAATCCAGCTGTGAAAACTCAGTTTGAACTAAAACTTGGGTGTATAATATACAAACCCAGGAGAATTCAAAAGAAACACTAATATACCAGTGTTCATATTAGGGGGCAAAACAAATAGACGCAAAGTGGTTTCAGGTGCTCTTTAGCACTTGTGTAGTGTGCAAACTTTTTTTATAGTCACAGTTTGTAGGCCTTCAGCTCCTCATGTAGGTGGGATACCTCTGGGTATTTAAAAAGAATGAAAACAGGCCAGTTAGTCTGTGTAAAATATCAGCTACTGTGTACGCGTGGTAATGAGGTTTCGCTCATCAAGGGGTCTTAAGATGTGAAATGACTACTCCCATGTTTCTCTGGATTTAAGACTCCCTAGGGGCATCCTGATGTGACAGATGACAATATGTCTTGAAGACCAATGGGCTGCTTCTGTCTTACCTCTTCTGTTGGGAGGCCATGAAGCAGAGATTTATTGGCATGTCATGTAAAGAAACTGGAACTTGGGTTCAGGCTGGAAATAACACTAGAGACTACAACCTGCCCTGTAGTGGTTCTCAAACACTTCTTAATACCTACAGGGAGACCAGTAAATAAAGCAGATAAAAGTGGAGTTTCTCAGATGGAATCAGAGGGAAAGCCTAGAGCACCCAGCTGCTCAGCTCAAAAACATCCAGAAGCCCAGGAGATGCTTGGCGGATCTCTAAGGCTGTAAGAAGTATAGTTTGAAAACTGCTGTCCTACCAATGATTTAAGCAGCTAAGCTAACTCTAAGCTTCATTTTCATATGCTCTTTTGGAGTAGAAGTTCGAACAGTCAGTGAGGGCGATAAAATTCACGTTCAGCAGGCTTTGCTTGAGGACACCTTCAAGAAACCTGATAGCTCAACAGAACTGGGTATTAAGAAAGGAGCACCTGTCAAGGATGAAGACTAGTGACTGGAGTCTGGGTCCAGCTGACCCCATGATGTGCTATATGTGAGAGTTTTTGCAAATCACTGAGCCCCAGGATCTTTCCCTGGGAAAGGGAATAGGAATTCCTGCCAAATTCATAGGTTTCCTTTTTCTTTTTCTTCTTCCTCTTGTTTTAGAGGGGTGGGAGATCAAATAAAATAATGGATTTTCAATTATTTTGTAAATTGTGGCACAAGTGGAATTAAAGCTATTAAGAGAATCTAAGGCACAGTAGAATGTGATTTACTATATTGGAATGTAAAGCACAGAGGAGAAAGAGAGAAATGTTTCCTGGAACCACTAGAGAAGGTATATGTTTCGCATATGGGCAGTCTCAACAAGAGTACATCTACATTTACGTCTCCAATTCTCTTTTCCTCTTCATCTTCCTTACATCCCAGTCTTTCCTCCTCCTCTTGTCTTTCCTAGTTTTCCTGTCAATTTGGGAAAATATCTGCTAATCTGAAGTCAACATAGACCATTTAAGCTGGGGAAAATGTTAGCGATTATGCTACCTTCCTTCTGACTCTATAGTTGAAATTCTAAGTAAAGTTCAGGCCCCTGCATTCCCAGTTCATGCTTTTTTGACTAATGGTAGAGGTGCCCAGTTGCTCCCATTGCAGTGGATAAAGACATCTGCCACTGCCACCATGACACTGGCCATGTCCTTCTATGTGTCTTTTTCTTTCTCTTTGGGATTAGAGGGAACCAGAAGATCTCACACTCTGACACCCCACTAGGGAGCATCTGGGTCCTATGCCCCCTCTGTTGTCTCAGACACATGATGCTGTACTACCCTCCAGTAATCGCTCACCTGATATCAAAGCCTTTGCCTGAAGGTGTCAGTGATTGAAAACAACCTTGGGTCTAGACATTGTGAGGGATTTTGTTTAATTATGAATAAACATTTCTGTTGAAGTAATAAATTTCTAATGGTTGGATTTTAGATATCAGCAAATGTAACATTTGAGGTGGAAGTCTGATCCCAGGTCCCTCTCATCCTACGGTGCTGGCTATCTCCTTCACCTGAAAGCAAGTTTGCCTAGATATTCTCCTCATTTCCCTTTTCTTCTTTCACCTTATAAGGGTTTTAGCTCTTTGCAGGAGGGATCCTCTAACAGTAAGAGGAAAAGGGAGAAGAGTAAATATGTGCAAGGCAGCCCTTCATCCAAACTTTCTAAGACAATCTCATTTTGACTCTATTTGGTAATTCTTAGAAGAGATTAGAAACCCCTGAAGTGATGTAAAAAAATAACAGTATTGAAACTATATTACCTATACTGTCTATGCAGTCAAGAATAGCAAAATATTCTTTAATCGTATGCATTGATCTTTGAGGTTCAGAAAAATATTGTTCACATATATAGGCAGGAGATTGCAGACCCTCTGACAGTTATGGCTTATCTTCTGCTTTAAAGATTACAAAGCTAGGAAGAAATCAAGAGAGGAGATGAGGGCAATGAATGGCTTTTGTTTGCAGTTTGACAATCTGGTGATGGCTGAGGTGCACTCTGGAGGCCCAAAGAGCCATCTGTCATGCGAGCTCAACACAAGCTAACTCCACTTGATGGGATAAGGCTGAAGGCAACTGAGGGCTGCCAAGTCTCTAGCCCTCTGGGAAGAAGCATGCAGTGTCTCTCAAGAGGTTAGGAGCCCCTTCTTTCCTCTGGGATTCCTCACATTTATCTCATGCAATTCACCGAGTTGGAATGGAATGTAACCTGCACAGCCCTAATTCCTTTTCTAGGTGACTCTCCTGGGATATGGCTTCCCCCACAACTTTCCCAAAGCCAATCACAATGTTCTATGACTATAACAGAGAAATCTCAGAAATGGAATCAAGTGGAAGCCACTTAATAAGGTAGCTGGTGGACTGAATTGAATGAGCTAAGATCAGCCAGCTCAAACCCTTCATTTTACCAATGCCATACTTGAGGTATGGAAGTTGGAATGGCTAACCGGGTTCCCATAGTAGGTTAGTGGCAGAACAGATTCTGGAACCAGTTACCTTGCTTGTCTTTTCCTGACCTCCCAGCCACCCTGCAAGCATAGTCATGGGGAAAAGAGAAGATTCTTGTTCAAACACATATTTCTGGGGATTTTCTGTGAAAAACATCAGGAATGGGACATTTTATGAGCTGTTTCTTCAGGATAAGCTCTAAGCTTTGAAGCCAAAACAGAGGCTTTTGGGCCTAAGAATTGAAGAACAATTGAGAAAGGAACATTTAGGTTCATGTGCTGCATTGTGCTTTCACTCTGTATCCTGTTTAACACACTAGAGACTGGCCATAGGTACAGAGAATGTATTAGTCCGTTCTCACACTGCTGATAAAGACATACCTGAGACTGGGTAATTTTTTTTTTTTTTTTTTTTTTTTTTGAGATGGAGTCTCGCTCTGTTGCCCAGGCTGGAGTGCAGTGGTGCCATCTTGGCTCACTGCAAGCTCTGCCTCCTGGGTTTACGCCATTCTCCTGCCTCAGTCTCCTGAGTAGCTGGGACTACAGGTGCCCGCCCCCATGCCTGGCTCATTTTTTGTATTTTTAGTAGAGACGGGGTTTCACTGTGTTAGCCAGGATGGTCTCGATCTCCTGACCTCGTGATCCACCCGCCTCGGCCTCCCAAAGTGCTGGGATTACAGGCTTGAGCCACCACACCTGGCTGAGACTGGGTAATTTTTAAAGAAAAAGAGGTTTAATGGACTCAGAGCTCCCTGTGGCTGGAGACCTCACAATCATGGCAGAAGGCAAAAGGCACATCTTACATGGTGGCAGACAAAAGAGAATGAGAGCCAAGTGAAAAGGGAAACCCCGTATAAAATCAACAGATCTTGTGAGACGTATTCACTACCATGAGAACTGTATGGGGGATACTGCCCCATGACTCAGTTATCTCCCACCAGGTCCCTCCCACAACACATGGGAATTATGGGAGCTACAATTCAACATGCGATTTGTGTGGGGACACAGCCAAACCATATCAGAGAACACCTTCAGGGAGTTGTATTTCTATTGCTGTCCTTCTGTATATACTAGGAGTCAGGGACGAGGATGGGATTCTACCTGGAAGAAAAGATGAGGAACTTAGGAGTCAGTTGATCTGGCAAAGCTTTTTTCAATGATCACCTGTGATGGAGTTTAAGAGATATGTAGTTGGTAAAAATGATAGGACATGGCAACCAAAACGGTTGAAGAAAGGAAGGAGTATAGTATGAGCACTAGGCTGTTTATTAAGCTATTTTGCCTACAGCCCTGAATAACACATGCGAAATAACAGATGAACAAAATCAAATCTCATATGATCAAGTATTCTACTGTGTGCTGGAGATGCCAAGTTTTGCAATTTTAAGATAAAGAAGACAATGAAGACTACAGGCTGAATTGGGGAGATGTTTGTCATCTTAAAAACAAAAGAAAAAGTGAAGCTTATTTCCCACCCTCAGCTCCACTCTCATACCTGGGTGTGGGCTAGACTTAGTGAGTCACTTTCAAAGAGCAGAGGGCAGGGTAAGGAAAAAGGAGTGACTACAATCCTTGGAGAAATTAGCCAAGGGATTTAAGTTAACATCATCAATGTTGTCATGTGCATATCATGTTTATTGATATGATGTGATAAGAAGGACATTTCTATAGCATTCTTTCCCAAAACCCATAACACCAGTCTCAGCATGAGTAAAACTCATATTAGAAGACATTCCGGAGGCTGCCTGGTCAGTGCTCCTCCAGCCTGTTAAGGTCATAAAAATCAAAGAAAGATGGACCAGAGGATATTGAGGAAATATGACACTAAATGCAATGTGGTACTCTGGATTGGATCTTAGAACTGAAAAAATACCTTTGATAAAAAGATGGTGAAAGTCAAATAAAGCATGGAATCATGTTGGTTTCTTAATTTTGATAATGTACTGTGGTAATGAGAGATGTTAACAATGTGAATAACGGCATTGTCTAGGCAACTTCTCTGTAAATCTAAAATTATTCCAAAATAAAAGCTATTAAAAACACAACAATAGCCCACAAGCCAACCAACAATCTCCCTTGGCCGTGTGTCTCTGCTTTGAGCCTCCTGAGAGACACATTCACTGTCCTCATTTGCTATCTCAAAGAATTCATTCCCCAGCCCACTTCATTCCTGTTTCTGCCCTACCAGACTCCTGTCTGTGTTGCATTGACACAGTGGCCATTTTGTTCTTTAAACTCTGTCCGCCTTTAGTTAGTGATTACCCAGGGTCTTAACTGCAGACCTTTCCTCTCATCCCACATGTGCCCTCTGGATGATCTCATCTTACTGTGTCTTCAAGTTCTGTGTATTGTACACACCAATGACTCTCAACTCCATTTTCCAGTTCAAACTTTTCCCTGAAAATTCTCCTGCCTACTTACTATGATTTGAATGCTTGTCTCCTCCCAGACTTATGTTACAATTTAATTGCAGCCGGGCGTGGTGGCTCAAGCCTGTAATCCCAGCACTTTGGGAGGCCGAGAAGGGCGGATCACGAGGTCAGGAGATTGAGACCATCCTGGCTAACACGGTGAAACCCCATCTCTACTAAAAAATTCAAAAAACTAGCCGGGCGAGGTGGCAGGCGCCTGTCGTCCCAGCTACTCGGGAAGCTGAGGCAGGAGAATGGCGTAAACCCGGGAGGCAGAGCTTGCAGTGAGCTGAGATCCGGCCACTGCACTCCAGCCTGGGAGGCAGAGTGAGACTCTGTCTCAAAAAAAAAAAAAAAAAATTTAATTGCCATTGTAACAATATTCAGGAATGGGACCCTTACGAGGTGATTAGGCCATGAGGGTTCATCTCCCATTAATGGATCAATGTCGTTATCCCAGGAGTGGGTTTCCGATAAAAGAGCTCTGCAGCATCTCCATTGCCTTCTCTTTGCCTTTCCGTCTTGTGATGTCACAGCAAGTCTCTCATCAGCACCTTGATATTGAACTTCCTGGCTTTAAGAATTGAGAGCCAATAAGTGTCTGTTTATTATACATTAGCCAGTCTGTGGTATTCTGTTATAGCAGCACAAAACATACTAAGACACTACTTAAAACCCCTCTTGAGTATTCCATGGGCACTTACTCAAAATAGCCTCAGACCAGATTTCTTTTCCTCATCCCCCTTCCCTGAAAAACTTCCTATACTCCCTACGTTGGTGAGTGGCATTGCTGTTCATCCAGTTTTCCAAGTTTCAAGTAAACTGGAAAGTTTATTCGAGCCATTCATTTTCCTCACTCCCTGTGACCGCACTAAAAACCTCTTAAATATGTCCTCTCTTCTGGGTCTCCTATACTACCTTGGTTCAGGCAACCATTCATCTTCACCTGCCCAGCTGCCATAGTCCCTAACTGGGGTCTTTACTTTTACTTTTGGAAACTTTACCCTTTACTTCTGTATCTCTTCAATACAATCTCCACATTTATGACAATGATATCTCTAAAAATAAATTCGAAACCGATGACTCTTTTTCTTATAACCTTAAACGACTGATAGGAATATCACTTTGAAGAACATATCCAAGCTTCTTTAGAAAGTATTCAAGGGATTTCATCATCTGACTCCCCCACACCTCTTCAGTTTCATCTTTTTCCACTCCACCACCTGTGCTCTAGATTTCAGCCACAGCAAACTCCTTATAATCTTCCAATTCTCAGACACGGCCTGCTGCCTTTCCCTCTTTTGCCCAAACAGAAGGCCAGTCCTTCCTTCACTATGGCCTAGTACTGCCCAGTACAATTGTGAAGACTTAGCTTTATTCTGCCTCATCCTGAGGGACCTGAGGCACAGAGAGATTTGGTAATGTGCTCAAGGTTAACTGACTAGCAGTGGCTTTCTTCATTGAGGACCTTGAGCTGGTAAGAGTTTTTCATTTTGGTTTATTTGTTTGTTTGGTGATGACATCCCAGAGAAGCAAAAGGGGTCGGGACATTTGGTCTGTTGGTTACCAGAGTTCTTTATGAAGTGAGGAAGGGAAAACTGGAGCAGCATAAGTGAGTGTCTCACACTTCCTAAGTCTGAGACAGGTGAGAATAAGGGAAAAAAGGCAAAACGTCTCCCAAAATGATGAACTGGTCCCAAAATTTAAAATGTTAATTTATAACAATAATCTCCAAAGAAAACATCCACTTTGGCAAGTGATTCCCAAATTGGAATGGCTGATGGATGGCAAGGGAGCAAGTGCTGAGATGAGGTATGGTGCTGTCCACAGAGAAGAGGAGTGGACGGCAGTGAGTTATGGCTCTAATTCCACCTGGACTGCAAGTAAATAACACAGTGCCAGAGTGAGGCTCCAGATGGTTTGTGTCGTGAGTGTGACCAGAGCTCCACAGAGAGCTGGAGCCTAGGAATTCAAGCCAGACCTGCCTTTATATGTCGTAGCAATTCACAAACCTGCCAGAATGTGTCTATTGGGTGTGCCGGTGGCCCTTTGACAAATGCAGGCTTCCATGGAAACGACTGATAGCAAACTTTGGAGGCCATGCCACATCCTGGCTAAAGTCCACTGCTTCCTGGGAGACAATTATTGATAATTTTAGGGAAATGCCAGTGAGCCTCACTAAGTTTCATACACACATGTCAGCCCATCACATCTATTGCAAAGTGAATGTGTTGGGCTGGGGAAGGCAGAATTAAAATATGAAAGTAAAGTGGCTATCCTTTTTAACCTCCACCCTCATACCTTATTTTATATGTTCCCACTTCCCCACCCCCTGCCCCACCACTGCTGGGGCTACTGTGATGAGACAATAATGAAGGCTTATTCTCATAGAAATGTATGAAAAATGTGGAGGCCTTCCAGAGGCCTGTGTCATCCGTGGGTTAGAGCTATAGCTACCCATCTGAAAACATTAGTGAGCTTTCCCAGTGGCTCCTGTCTGTAGAGCCAGTATCTCCAAACTAGAGCTCATTTCTGCTTCAGTGCCACTTGGAGTGGAGGAAGCTTGCAGGGCAGCGTGTAACAGCCTGAAGTCAAAAATGGAAGAGGAGGCAGCAGTGCCTCAGGCCTGAAGGGATGGAACACGAGTAACAGGTGGCAGGCAGCTGCCTGGGAACTGCAGGGCACAATGAATTCTTTAAAGACAAGGCGCATGTTGGAATCATTGTCTTTGGATGTGCATATGTCTGAGGACAAAGCACAAATACTTTCTTTCAGTTGAGGACATAACATTTTATGATTTATTCTCTTATTCATAAACTACTTTTGAGAACTTATTACCTAGAGGATCAAAAAAGGAATATGGCATATTTCCTGCCCTTATGAATAATGAAATCAATACACCTTTACTGAGCATGTTCTACTCGCAAGGTGCTGGGTGTGGAGACACAGAGATGGAAGTTGCTGTCCCCAATACAGTGCTCATCATCTAGCCAGAAAGACAAACATTTAAAAAAAATGCATCTTGATAGAAGAAATTTTAAGAACCCAGTGGATCTTTCATGAAAGGATATTCAGTGACTGAGGCAGAGGGTGGGATGAGGGAGCAGCAAAAAAGAAGCTGGTATTGCCATCTAAAGCAACCTCATGGGGACTTTATGCTGAAGATTTGAGGAGCTGTGGACAACTCTCTGTGAGGGATGACACATTGAGATAGTGTTTTGTATTACTTGTCAGTTACGTGGAGGAAGAGTGAGGGAAGCAAGACCAGGAAAGCAGGGGAAAACCTAAAAATGAAGAAAATATGCCCCAATGTTCCTTTTCTTGTGTTCTAGACTTCCCATCTCTAGCAACTACATAGTGATATGGTTTGGCTCTGTGTCCCCACCCAAATCTCATGTTGTATTATGATCTTCAGTGTTGGAAGAGGGGCCTGGTAGGAGGTGATTGGATCATGGGGGTGGATTTCCCCCTTGCTGTCCTCATGACAGTGAGTGAGTTCTCTTAAGATCTGGTTGTTTAAAAGTGTGTGATACTGCTCCCTTCGCTCTCTCTCTCTCCTGCTACAACATGTAAAGATGTGCTTGCTTCCCCTTCACCTTCGCCATGTACAGCCTGTGGAACTGTGAGTCAATTAAACCTCTTTTCTCCATAAATTACCCAGCCTCAGGTAGTTCTCTATAGCATGTGAGAACGGACTAATACACACCGATACCAGAGCAAACAAATGTTAATTTCAAATAACTGCTGTGAGTGGCTTTAAAATAAAATGGCTTGTCCATCCATAGATATCTTAGGCTGCTTTCACCAGGATCGGAGGCCCATCTGCTTGCCTTGGGACTCAACATAGGATAAACCTTCCTGTGTTGTCCTATAGGTAATTTGTGGCCTGCCCCCTAGGTTTTGAGGTGGGGAGTTGGCCTAGGTAACCAAGGGTTCCTCCATGCCAGGGACGCAGGGGGTTTGGGGGCTGGCTGCTCCTGGGCTGGCACAGGCTCTTATTTTTCTCCTGCTAAATTGTTGGAGAAGTGGTTGAAATCAGAAGCAAAATGCCACATTGTACGCCCACTGAAGTCTGGGCTCAAGGGAAAGGAAAATGATTGCCAGCGCGTTCGCTGTTCCCAATCCACTCCTGGACCTTAAGCTGTCTTGAACGGAGTTGCCAAACAGCTTGGTAGAGACTGGCCTTTGGGTGGGTGTGGGCAGGGGATGGGAGGCGGGAGGGGAGCAGTTGGCTCTCCACCTTGATTTCTTCTTCAGAAGCAGCTCCCTTTCCACAGGGCTCTGGGATCCTCTACGGCAGGGTGAGTCTTTGACTTTGCATGAGAACTTGCTGGCATATATGCCATTTGACTATCTGTATGCAAATAAAGGTCCGTTTAAACTGATTTAGAGTTTACTCTCTTGATAAGGTCAAATCCAGTAGCAAAGCCTTAGAAAGGACTTATTGTAAAAGAGTGATAGCATCTTTTTGTGGACTGCTGGGTACTGTTCTAAATTTTTATGTGGAAAAGGGAGATTATCAGGAGGTGGTAATTTAGGCATCTGGCAGTGACAAAGTACCATGGAAAGAACAGTGTCTGGGGCTCGGTAGACTGAGGTTCCAGTCCCAATTCTAATTCAGTTGTTATCTTGTACAAATCCCTTCACTTCCTTAGCCTTGTTCACCCTAAAGGAAATAAGCGTGTTAATCCTTCAAGTCCGTACGACTGTTAAGATTTTCCAATGGATCTGACTGAGGCCTGAAGCACTGAAAATACTTATGCAAGGTCTCAGAGTGAGGTGTCAGGGCTATGAGCAAATGCTCATTCTCTCTGTTTCATAGGGAAGGCACTTGGGTTCCACCTGAGTCTATGTGTGTGCTTTGCTGTGGGGCAGTGGGAGTGGGCACTGCAAGGTCTCAGGTCACCACTGAGTGCCTTCCTATGTGGGTGCTAATATGAAGATGAGCTATCACTGATAAAAACAGAGTAGTGATGGAGAGTAAAGTACAGCAGCAGCCTTCCTGCTTTTCCACGGTGTGATAATACCATAAGATCCTGGTCTGCAAAAAGCACAGGGCCCAGAAGGTGAGGGTCCTCTTTTGCCCTTGAAAGGCTAGTAAAGAATTGATTCCTAACATGTGTTTGCGTGCTTCTGTCATTTGCTTTTTAAACATGCACAGGTTTGTCTGGGATGTTGGCAGGATAGCAAGACCTTTCACGATGATCACAGTGATCTAGGCTGACTTACAATGTGTTGCCTTGAAAAGTACATACTCAAAGTCAGGCTTGGTGTATTCTAGGCTGATGCCATGTTCTCCAGACAGCAGCAGGCTTACATGACCCTGTAGAGGGTTCCTTAGGCACCCATTCAGTGGTGTGGGTGACAGCTGCAGTCCTCAGCCTTCTCTGCAGTTCCTGTGTCACTGATGTTTTCTGTAGCTGAGGAAAGGGACAGAAGTTGGTACATTTAGGGCAAAATTGAAGTGAGTAGATAAAATGCTGACTATTACTTTAGAGGAAGCAAGGAATGAGTCTTCAGGAACAGAGTTCAAAGCAAAATTAGCTTCCTCCTTAATTTTTTCTATGTTAATTTTTATGTAATAAGTAGTTTCATAATAACAATAATAGCAAATGGTTATAAAACTCTGAGTATCCTTCTTTCAAGTGCTTTATTAACTGATTCAAGCCCTATAACAACCCCACATGGCAGGCATTATTATTATTATTCCCATTTGAAAGCTGGGAATCAAAGTATGGAGAGATTAACTACCTTGCCCACGTGTCAGAACTGAAATCTAAACCAGGTAGTTAGGCTCCGGATTTGGGCTTGTAGGCACCATAGCATACTGTGTCTCTGAAAAGTAAAAGCCAAGTAACATTCTTAATCTTATAATAACAAATAGCAGCTCCTTGTTACACCCATCTCCACCCCTAACTTTTGTTCTCCAGAAGTAGCCACATATAATACTTACTGTCGTTTCTTCTGGCATTTATTTCCATATTTCCAAAGATCACATTTACTCTGTCTTTTTTCTTGCTTTTTTTTCAATTTTAGATATTATTGATTTACTTTGTTCAATGGAAGATGAAGATTTAGTTCTCTATGCCATCCCTCTGCCCCTTTCCTAAACACACACACGTCATCTTCCCACTTGCCTTTTAAAGCGACAGCACCATTTTTAGTTAAATCAGTATTTAGTGTCTTGCATTATAGAATCAAGTAAATATTATTCGAAGATGGGCCATGCAATATGATATTACTCATTATCTTTTTCTACATTTTTGTAGCCAGTAATTCCTTCCTTTGTTTCCTGTTGTCATCTGCACAGCTAATGCTAGTTCTTCTGCAGCTTTTCTAACAGAGCTATAAAGCACTTCTCAATGTGAACAGATACTTCAGGCAATCTTTCAGGTTTTGTTTTTTCTTAGAGTTATTCCTCCTGGAGCCATCTGTCCTGTTCTTCCTATGCCAGTCAAGATTGTTTATGCTGTAGGACTGAGGCATAGCTGTTATCCTAGGATTTATCTTCATTATCATCCTGGGAATTCCCTTCATTGGTCTCCTAAGTTGAGTCCCTGGTCTCCTGAATCTCATGTCTTTCTCTTTCCTAGTTTAGACTCTCATATTGGGGAATGTATCTTCCAGTAGGTCCCTAAGAAAAAAGGAAGAAAAAGTTTTGAAGACCTAACATGTTTTAAAATATTTTTGTTCTACTCTCACATTTGCTTGCAGTTTGGGTATAGATTTACAGATTGCATACAATTTTTTGTTCTAATTTTAAGGTATTTCTCCATTGTCATTTAGCTCTTAATGCTACTTTTTGAGAAGTTTCGGTCATTCTTTTTTCCTAATTCTTTGTATGGAACTATTTTTTTTTTCTCTAGAAACTTTTAGGGATTTCTCTTTATCCTACATTTTATGATGATATGCCTCAATGTGTCTTTTCTTAATTTAACATGCTGGGCATGCAATATTTCCCTTCAATCTG
The DNA here is from genome assembly GCF_024542745.1 of Macaca thibetana thibetana. Classification (NCBI taxonomy): domain Eukaryota; kingdom Metazoa; phylum Chordata; class Mammalia; order Primates; family Cercopithecidae; genus Macaca; species Macaca thibetana. The sequence goes on from NC_065590.1 coordinate 87,873,280, forward strand.
GAAAGCCATATCCCTTGGCTCAATAATATTTTCTTCAATTATTGTTTACAGTTTCTTTCTCTGATTATTCTTTCAGATGATCTCATCAGTTGGATGTTGATCTTCGTGGATTTATTCTTTAATTCTCTAACTTATTTTTTCAGTGTCTTCTCATCAGCTTTTTTGTTATGCTTTCCAGGAGCTTCTCTTAAGTGTAATCATCTATTCATTCTATTGAAGTTTTAAATGATGTTTTTAAGTGCTATAATGTTTTTAGTTGCAAGAGTTTTTCTTGTTTGCTCTTCTTTTGTTAACAGCATTCTTTTTGCACAGATCCAATATCTTTTCTTACAGCTGACATTTAATTGTTTTCCTTTATTTTCTGATTTCTCAATTGCTTCTGCTCCCCCTAGGGTTATTTTTTTCCTTTTTTGCTTTAGTTTTTTGTGTGTTCGTTTGAACTCATAACAGAAACTTAGTAGAAATGTCTTAGTGCAAGTAAATGGCACAGACTCATTCTTAAGTTCAAACCCTAAAAATCTGATTTGAACCTGTGTATGCATTGTGTATACATTTACTAGCTGTGGTACTAGAGGGGAGGAGGGTTTGTCAGTGGTGGGTTTGCCTTGGGGTTGTTGGGTGAGGACCTACATGTTTCACTGGGTTCCCAACCTAAGGTTTTTCTTCCTTTGGGGAAGATAAGATTCCCCTGAGAAGAGTTCTAATTTTCCAATCCTCTGCCTGGGGAATACAAGTCTGGCTCCTGGTGTTCTGGTTGCAGAACAGGGAAAGATGGTGGCTTCCACTGTTTCATGTGCATATATATGTTCATCTATGCCACTTTCTTTTTTTTTTTAGTCCCTCACCCCTGCCTTCAGCTGAGTTTGGTGTCCTCCAGTCCCTCTGGAGAGTAAACCTGTTTGTGTCCTAATGGACCAAAGGCAATTGCTTGACTGTGGGCTAGGGGAGCGTCTGGGGTCTAATTCTTATGTAATTGTCAAGCAGTCCTCCTATTTTCAGGCTCATCCCACACCAGCCTTGAGATATATCACATCCTCTCATCTCTGAGACTGGAGGGTGTTGAGATACACCACTGGGTTGTACTGGGTAAATCAATTGGCCTCTGTGGGTTCCACAGTCCCCAAACTGGCAGTTGGATTTTAGTAACCACTCATTTATCTACTTTCTATTCCCTAAATTTTGTTGACCATCTCTTGTCTGCTGTAATACCGCTTTCATTTTCTTTGTCATTATGGGTTTGTATCTTTTATATTCTTATATTTTAATGCTGCTTCAGGAATGAGTGGAGATGAGTGTCTACTCGACTTTCAACAAACCTCTTCATTCACATGTGGGCCTTCTATGTTTAAAATAGCTGAAAACATCAACCCCTCTTTCCCTTACAGGATAATGTTTAGGGTTCACCAACTTATCTCAGGTACATGTCAATTAGGAAACAATTTTTCATTGTCAGAACATTGTGGGATTCAAAGGGTGTACCTGACCCAATTTCTGACCTCAGGGGAAAAACAGACAATGCTCACAGAAGAGAAGATGTACAGTGTGGTCAGGAAAGGGGAAATTTCTGGGATTGGAGGTAAGGAGGAGCCACAGAGTAGGTAACTTTTGAGTTGGACTCTGAAGTTAGCAATGGTGCTTGTCTGGGAAGAGGAGAATAGAGCATCCTCAGAGGTAGAAACAGGTTATAAAATGCTTGAAGCAAGAATTTACAAGGCAATAGGGAGGAAATAGGGAGGAGGCCAGTAACAGCAGAGAGCTCTTGGGAGCCTGCTTGGGAAGATAAGACCAGAAAAACAATTAGAAACAGATGGCAGAAGAAGCTTGTCTGTCAGGAGAGAAAGCATAGACTTACATCCAGGGGCTTGATCTCCTTCAGTTATTGTAAGGAGATGAAGAAGTAGCTATGTACATTTTTTTTCACAGTTTGACTCCAGAAGTTGGGGATTTCAGTAAGGTCCATCAAAAGGCTGCAGTCAAGAAGAAGCAGTCACCCGAGTTGTTCTAACTTCCTGCTGGCCTTTGTGAATGAACTGAGGTGGGTTCCTTGTCATGGGGCTATCCTAGGAGAGCAAGTGGGTTTACCAGCAAAGTGCAATGATTCCTGAGAACTCCTACTGAAGGTGAGCAGAGAGAAGCCACCCTGGGCTCTTGAGTGACTGAGTGAAGTGAAGCCTGGAGGAAGACAATTGGGCCGTACAAGGGTTGATTAGAAAGCATGAGACCTTACTGACATGATATGATGATGGTGTGGCAATCAATATCTTAAGAGTTTTATTACTTTTCATCTTTTCACATCAACTTTTTTTTTATTGTTATACTTTAAGTTCTAGGGTAACTGTGCACAGCAGGTTTGTTACATATGTATACATGTGCCATGTTTGTTTGCTGCACCCATTAACTCATCATTTACATTAGGTATTTCTCCTAATGCTATCCCTCCCCTTGCCCCCTACCCCCCGATAGGCCCTGGAATGGGTGTGTGATGTTCCCCGCCCTGTGTCCAAGTGTTCTCATTGTTCAATCTCCACCTATGAGTAAGAACTTGTGGTGTTTGGTTTTCTGTCCTTGTGATAGTTTGCTCAGAATGATGGTTTCCAGCTGCATCCATGTCCCTGCAAAGGACATGAACTCACCTTTTTTTTTAATAGCTGCATAGTATTCCATGGTGTATATGTGCCACATTTTCTTAATCCAGTCTATCATCGATTGACATTTGGGTTGGTTCCAAGTCTTTGCTATTGTGACTAGTGCCACAATAAACGTACGTTTTTACACCAACTTTGAACAAGTTGCTTCCTTTGCTGTGGTTTGCTGAAAATTAATGAGCAATTTCTGTTTACTCTTAATGAACTGAATACCTCCATTTGCTCTGACTCCTCTTGAAACTCAGCCTGAAAGCTTAGAACTCAGTCCACCCAACATCTTTCACTATATAGGTAACAGGACCCCCTCCCCTTATAATAATAAGAGTTATTAATTTAAATGCTCTTCATACTTTGGAGGAGGGTATAATTGATACTTATATTAATGGCACAAGGGGAGAGAAATGAGTGCTCTTTTCTGTTTAAAGTCCACCAAAGAACATTTGTGAGATAGAGGGAACTTGGTAAAGAAGGTAATTATGGGAATGTCTAATTTTCCAGGCTGACCAGATTGTCCAGATTTCCAATTCCTTGCTAGTAATAACATTCATTAATGCCTCTCATTTACTACTGTCACCCAAATTAATTTTTGAAATATGGAGATAATCTCAGCTCTGTTCTTTGCAATTACAAACGTCTCTCCACCATAGTTCATATAGAAAATTTAATTTAAAAATAACAGCATTCCAAATACATAAGTATACAGGCTATGGTTTTGAAATTATGACTTAAAGGAAAAATTTGCCCAGACAAGTTTTAAAAAAGCAAGTCACAATAAATAATGCAGTTTTGGATTCTAATCCAAACTGTAAAATAAATATCTATGAGCTTACACTGATATAAATAAATGACTGAGTAAAATAAGTGAGGGAGAGAAGGCAAATGTCCCATGAAGAATTCTAAATAACGTATGTAGAAATTCTGCCCTCAAGCAGGGAAGCCTAACTCTTCACTCCTGAGGTCTGAGCTAAAAAGTGATTAATAGTAACTTCTTCCAAAGAGCACAGTGTTGAAAGGAGTGGGGGAGTAATTTTACAGTGGAAAACACGAAAAACATCACCTTGCCAAGTGATAAAAATGAACATCAACAGCGATAGTCACGTTTCTAGTACATATTCTTAACATGATGTGATACAATTGGCAATTCACCTCGGTGGCCTCCCTGCGATAACCATAATCCCAGTTTAATCATAAGAAAAAACATCAGAAAAATTCCAATAGAAGAGCTGTGTTAGGCCATTCTTGAGTTGCTACAAAGGAATACCTGAGGCTGGGTAATTTATGAAGAAAAGAGGTTTAGTTGGCTCATGATTCTGCAGACTATACCAGCATGATGCTGGCATCTTCTTGGCTTCCAGAGATGCCTCAAGGGACTTTTACTCATGGCAGAAGGTGATGGGAGAGCAGGCAAGTCACATGGTGAGAACAGAAGCATGAGAGTGAGTGGGAGAAGAGGTCACACACTCATAAACAGCCATATCTCTGAGAATTCATTCACTATAGTGAGGACAGTACTAAGGGGATGCCGCTAAATTATTCACGAGAAATTTGCTCCCATGATCCCATCACCTCTCACCAGGCTCCACTTCCAATACTGGAGATTATAATTCAACATGAGATTTAGAAGGACCAACATCCAGACTATATCAAGGGCATTCTACAAGACACCTGTCCAGTGTTTCCAAACCTGTCAATATAAAAAAAGAAAAATCTGAGAAACTGTCACATAAACAGGAGCCAAAAGACACATGACAATTAAATGTGGTATGGTATCCTGGGTGGGATCTTGGAACGGAGGAAGGACATGGGGTCAAAACTAAGGACATCTTAATACAGTATGGCCTTTAGTAATAACAATTTACCAGTGTTGGTTTATTAATTATGACCTACGTACCATAGTAATGTAAGACGTTAATAGTAGGAGAAACTGGGTATGGGAGATATAGGAAGTCTCTGTATCACCTTCACAATTTTTCTGTAAATATAAAACTCTTCTAAAGTAGTTAATAAATAAAAAGTTTATTTTTAAAAAATCAAGTCACCAAAAATGTATTGTGGGTCTACTTATGTAAAAACAAACTAATTCTAAATTATGCATGTAATATATGTCAATATCAATACAGATACTTGGAAAGATCCAAAAGAGGGCATGTCTAGTTACTGACTTGATTAGTTCTAGAGGAAGGAAGTGAGATTTTTGGATAAGGAACACTTAATGGGACTTTTATTTTTACTGTACATAGTTACAAGTTTTGCAAATATGTATGATATACATGTATTATACATATATAATATTTAAATATGTAAATATGTATGATATAGTTATACATATAATTAAAATTAAACATGAAAAATGAAAAGCACTCAAGTAAAATGAATATGTTTCTAACCTTAGATCTTTTTTTTGCTCTTAAAGCCAAGTGTAATGGAGACAGTAGCCATGGGGAGATTGAGTACAAGTAACTGCAGCTCTTGATCTGAAATCTCTAAAAGTATCCCTATTCAGTCCTTCAGCAGACCCATACTTCTCTCTCCAAAGTTAGACTGGCATCCTCATAAGATCAGATCATGTTTTGAAGTATGTAAGAAAGGTTATGGGCTACTTGGTTTGGGTCTTTCCTGTGAGGATACTTCAGCCTCAAGGGTTTCGTTTCTTAAAAGTGAACTGAATTAGTTTGCATCTTAGAAATTAGCCAAAGTACCAGGAATGTTTCTAGCTGGGATGATAGCATTGTTTGGCCTCCCCAAAGCCTTATTCAGCTCAGCTATTCCAAATTGTCAATGGCTTCCTTCCAGAGTGGCTGGGGCTGTCTGAGATTATTTCGGAGTCACTTCAGGGGCACGTCACTTTCCTACAAGTGCAGATATGAAGCCTAGAAGAACTGATTGTTACAATAGGTTCCAGTTACAATAGACTTGGCCTTGGCCACAAGGTGGATTGAAGGAAGGATAAATCAACCCTCCTCACTATGGGGCTGCTGAGAGGCAGCCCGCAGCCCATCAAGAGTGTGATGAACTTGAATCCAATCAAGTCTGACATCCAGATTGAAAGGGTTTCTCTGGGAAAGGAAGATGGTGGCATGTAGAAATGGTATGGCAGCAGGAGTCTCTGGAAGGGAGAGTTATTATTATTGTTATTATTATACAATTGCCTTTATTAAAGGATACCTGTTCAGGTTGAAGCAGGAACCTATCCATCTCTGTTACACTCTTAACAATGAAGCCAGGGATAGCCCATATAATATAAACAAAGTTTCCCAGTTGAGCAGTCAAAGTCTGGTTTGAACCTTTTACTCAAATTTTATTGTCTTGGTTTCCTATGACTGCTATAACAAATTACCACAAACTTGGCTGCTTGAAACAACACAGTTTAATTCCTTTCTAGTTCTGGAAGTGCCAAGTCTGAAACCAGTCTCACTGGGCTAAAGTCATGGTGTCAGTAGCACCGGTCCTTTCTAGAGACTCTAGGTGAGTGTATTAGTCCATTTTCATGCTGCTGATAAAGATATATCTAAGACTGGTCAATTTATAAAGGAAACAGATTTAATGGTGAACTCACAGTTCTACATGGCTGGGGATGCCTGACAATCACAGTGGAAGGCAAGGAGGAGCAAGTCACATCTTATGTGGACAGTAGCAGGCAAAGAGAGAGCTTGTGCAGAGAAACTCCCTTTTTAAAACCCATCAGATCTCGTGAGACTCATTCACTATCATGAGAACAGCATGGGAAACCCCCACCCCCATGATTCAGTCATCTCCCACCAGGTCCCTCCCACAACATGTTGGAATTATGAGAGCTTCCAGATGAGATTTGGGTGGGGACACAGAGCTAAATCGTATCAGTGAGAATTTGCTTCCTTACCTTTTCCGGCTTCTAGAGGTCACCTGTATCCCTTGTATTTTCTGCAGCTCAGGGGCCACATGGGTACCTAGGCCTTAGCTCTCACCCGGTCTCTGGCAAGACCAAGTCTAGACAAAACTTGCTGTTGAGAAGGGGACCCTCACTCTGCACCAGGTTTTAGTCTCTTTAGTTCGGGACTCAACAGATCCAACCTGTAGGTTAGAGACATAAACAGACAAGGTTGAGGAAGGCAAGTGCCAAGGCAACCCAGGTGCCCTATGCGACTGACTTGCCAGGGAGTGTAGATCCTGGGTCTCATTTTGTTCTCCTTCCCCAGCATCCTCAAAGCCCTGCATGTTATCTTAGTAATAAAACCTCAAATTTTTTAGCACTGTTATTTCATTGAACTTACCCAATTTCTGTGCCACAGGTATTATTACTTTTCCTACTTTCCAGATAAAGAAATTTGGAGAGGGAAAGTGACCTGCTCAAGGTTACTGCAAGCAACTAGTAGTCCACAGCTCAGACTGCCTGGTGCTCTCAGATCTCACCATAAGAGATGTCAACAATTTGAATATCTGATGCATTTTCAAGAGGCGTGGAGTTATTGCTCATATTAATAGCAAAAGAGGAGTGAATGTGTCTTCTTTTCCAGATAAAAGAAAACCAGACAAAAAAAAACACCTGCATACAAATGCTCACACATGGGACCAGGCATCCCATTTATCATCACTGAAAGGTGCCTGAACCGCAAAAATCTTTTTGAACAATAAGCTTGTCCTGGAATGTTGCCCTTCTTCACAATAGTCTTCAGGGCATAAGTATTCCCTGCAAGCCCAGAATATTTTAATGCATGTTTTATATAACCAGCCATTAGGCAAATGTTCTAAGTGACTCCAGTAAGCTACTTTTACCATATATAACCTGCTTTTTAAAAAACAAGAGTGATTAAGAGCAACAACATAAATCAGCTATTTAACCCACAAAATTCCATTTTGTATAATAGAATTATGAGAGTGTATGTTTCAACAATCTATTAGAAGAACTTTCAACAATCTACTAGAAGAAAAATTGCTGCCTTGAGTATGTTTTTTATTCCTTCCTAGTGTCTATCACAGGAGCTTGCAACAAAGTAAATGAAATGTTCAGTAAGTGTTTCACCCACCAAATGTAGTTAGCAACACCTTCATTAGTGTAAATATCAGTTAGCTTCTAAATGAGATGTCTTTCTTAAACACCTATCATAATGTTACTTTTCATTACACATAAGATGCAGATTTTTAGCATGTTCAAAGTTCTTTGAAATCTGGCTCCAGCCCACCTTGCCAACTTCCTTCCATACATACCGCAACTATATGATATTGACTTATCCCTTCAAAATGCTTGAACTTTCTTGCCTCCATGCTTTTGCTCATTTTTGGTTTTTTCTACCTAACATGTTCTTTTTCCCTTGTCTGTTACAATCCCTTCACAACCAAATTCAAATTCAATTTCCTCTGTGAAGCCATATCCAGTTGTTACTACTCAGAATAAACTCTACCCGATCTTTGGCCCGGGTTATCAACTGTGTGTAGTTCTAACGTAGCACTTACCACAGTCTGCTGTAGGTTCCAGTTAGGTGTGTATATTTTCCTCCACATTCCACCATTCTCTGCTTCTTGAAGACACAGTCTCTTGCCTTGTGTTCTTTTGAATTTTCCAGTTACTAAGAGAGTCACATATGTTAAATGCTCAATAAATATTTATTTAATGCAGTGGTTTTGGAACTGAGCTGATGTGTTAATAAAGCCTCTCACGTGGTTCCATTGTGGGCAGAGATGAGCTTTAAGGTCTGTTAGCTGGAAGGTAGCCCTCCCCTAACTCACAGTTTTTCCCAGCCTTGATCACCCACATCTCTGAAGACAAATCCTTGCACCTGGAAAAGTTTTGACTTCACCATGACTTTGAAGTGAACTTTAACTTCTAAAGAAATCTGTGATGACACAAAAGGCAGGTAAGATATATAGTTGAGAGACCAGCCCCTACATGTGGAAGTGGTTTGTTGCACTCTGGAATGTACCTGTGGAAAAGGTAGTCTTGAAAATAGCAGATGCTCCTGTTCATACACATGCAGTTCACTGATTATGGTGTGCAATCACTTCTCAAATTCAAAATCAGTTGTCTTCCAGACGTGTTTCCCTTAATCAGGTCTGTGATGCCAACATATGGATTGGCAGACCGTACCTGTTATGCAGCTTTGTGGAGGCTTGTCCTAGGCTGTCATGCCTAGCTTCCTGTCCTCCTGTGTTTACAGGTAGAATGGGTAATGTTTCTCTATGCCAGTACAGCTAGTTCCTATGAAGCAAGACTACTGGCCCTATGTCACTGGTTAAAACATGTATTACTGGGCTCTATCCCCAGAGTTTATGATTCGGTAGGTTTGGGATAAAAACCTGAGAATTTGCATTCCTAAATTCCCAGGTGATGCTGATGCTGCTGGACTAGTGACCACATTTTGAAAACCACTTCTCTGGAAACAAGAACAAAAAGAGAATAGAAAGAGAAATAATTGATTTGATTCTTAAAGTGGTGTAGATTAAGGTTATAATTGCTTATAAAGGCTATGAGGAGAGAGGAGTGGCTATGATTCTTTTCTTTTTTCTTTTTTGGAGACAGAGTCTTGCTGTGTCCTGTCACCCAGGCTGGAGTGCAGTGGCAAAATCTTGGCTCACTGCAACTTCCGCCTCACAGGTTCACGCAATTCCCCTGCCTCAGCCACCTGAGTAGCTAGGATTGCAGGCAGGCACCACCACACTGAGCTAATTATTTTGTATTTTTAGTAGAGACGGGGTTTCACCATGTTGGCCAGGCTGGTCTTGAACTCCTGACCTCAAGTGATCTGCCCACCTCAGCCTCCCAAAGGTGGCTATGATTCTTAATGTTTCAAGAGCTGTTTCATGGCTAGCCAATGTTACCTTTTAGCGACAAAAAATAAGGAGTAAATGTGTATATGATTTGTACTATGAGCTTCTCTGAGATATGAGTGTGTGGATGGAGTTATGCTGTGAGATGAGAATTTAAAAGACAATTATATGTCTCTGCTACAGAGTTTTTTTTTGTCACAAGTGTGAAGCTTTATCATATAATAAAACAGTCTTTTCTAATAAAAAAACCAACTGTGCTTAGCATGATCCTTACCAAACGCATAAAGCTCAAGGCCTCTGCCTAAACCTCTAACAGATGGAAGGCTCTTAGCTGCCTCCAGAAGGTGTTATACAATGAGAGTGAATGGAGAAAATATAAAACAAAACAAACAAACAAACAAACAAAAAACTGTTTCCCTGACTTACAACTATCAGTGTTATCTACTGTTTGCATCAAGTAATAACTCTCCAGTAGGACATTAAATAGGTGCTTAAAAAAAAAAAAAAGCCCAAGGACAAAAGATTATTCAACCCTGTGTTTTCTTAATAACCCAACAGAACTCATCACCTGCCATAGTCCCAGAAAGTTGCAGTCACAGGCTATGACTGAAAAGATTAAAAATGAATCTAAGAGATGATTCCACCATCACGAAGTGACACTTTATTTTGTGAATACAGGAAAGGCAGAGCTGGCAAAACAAATGCTAACACAGCATTAAGGGAGAACAGGAGTACAGAGAAGCAGGTGGTTGGAGAATCAGATTCCTGTACAGAGTAAACACTTAAGCTGACGCCAACACGAAAACGAGGCAAATCCTTAGAATTCTAGTAACAGAAGAACAGGATTTAAGGCTTTACAAATGTTGGACTGATGCTTTTCTAAGTCTTCAAATTCATTTTTTTCAGCTTTTTCTTCCCAAGCTTGTCCTTATAAATATCTAGCCTGATCTGTTCTATCCAGTAGCACATGGAGATATAAGACAGGATAGTAAAGGGCTGCACTTTTTAACACCAAACAGCCAGGGACTTTGGGAGGGTGGTTTCTATATCTCGGCTGGCCCCATCCAGGCAGACACTGAAAAAAATACGTACTAGGGGCAGGGAGGAGAAGAGTGGCGCCTACAAGGAGGACAGGAGACACATTTACTTAGAGCAGTTATGTCTCTCAGGTAAACTCCCCAACTATATAAAAGTTGGCCACTTAAGAGTTCGGTGGGGCTGGGTGCAGTGGCTGATGCCTGTAATCCCAGCACCTTGGGAGGCTGAGGCAGGCAGATCACTTGAGGTCAGGAGTTCGAGACCACCCTGGCCAACATGGTAAAACCCCGTCTCTACTAAAATTATAAAAATTAGCTGGGCCTTTTGAACCCAGCTACTGCAGAGGCTGAGGTGAGAAAATCACTTGAACCTAGGAGGTGGAGATTGCAGTGAACCGAGATCACACCATTGCACTCCAGCCCGGGTGACAGAGCATGAATCCATCTCAAAAAGAAAGAAAGAAAGAAAAAAAACAGTTTAGTGCTATCCCTGGAGTCAGGAACAGTGGAGATGCCCCATCTCCTACCTCCTTTTTTTCTCTCTGCAGGGGGAAATATTCTTGTGCAACCCTGATTTAAGAGATTCTCCAGATCTCTTTGTTTTTCACCCAGCAAAAGATATAAGATCTTTTTAAATTGCACTTTTTTAAGTACTAAAATGTTCTTTTGAGGCCCCTTTAGGGGAGATATTTAGATATTCTTTCTTTTATAATCCAAATTCTTGTCTGTTAAATGCAAGAAAAAAATTCTAAAAAATAATTTTTAAAAAGATCCAACTTAAATACATCTGGTGAAACTAAGCATAATTTATTTTAAAATTAGATTAAAAATATTTACAGTGCTTGTCCCAACTTTTCTAGATGTTACAACAAGTAAACACTACTAGATCAAATTTAATTTGGTTTAGTGTTTTAACCAACTTACACCTTGATTTTCTTTTTTCCTTATAACAAGATTTACTCCAGTATGGGGCGGGGCGGGGTGGGGGGGTGGTCTTAGAAGTGTTAATTTTAGCTTTTCTTTTCAATGCAAACACATGCACCAAGACACTTTCTTATTGTAAACTGAGTTAGATAAACTTTCAGTGTAGCTCTGCTTTATTAAACCAGGAAGTTTATACACCCTAACAAAAGGAATATGTATTTCCATTTCATGTTGGCATCAGTGGCGGTACTGTGTATAATGTTGTTAGTACTGGTAGCTGGAATTCTCCATGGGAGATAGATGAAAGATGAATGACAATAAAAAGGGTATCAGAAACTAAAACAAAATGTGAGATGGACTCTAGAATCAAGGGCACTATTTTTTTTTTTTCTTTCTTTTTTTTTTGAGACGGAGTCTCGCTCTGTCGCCCAGGCTGGAGTGCAGTGGCGCTATCTCGGCTCACTGCAAGCTCCACCTCCCGGGTTCCCGCCATTCTCCTGCCTCAGCCTCCTGAGTAGCTGGGACTACAGGCGCCGCCACCGCACCCGGCTAATTTTTTGTATTTTTAGTAGAGACGGGGTTTCACTGTGGTCTCGAAGGGCACTATTTATTAAGGCAGAAACTTGGGATTTGGTCTTCCAAACTCAGAGGAGACTGAAATTGGGGCTCCCTAAATAGCACAGCAGGTAGCAGGAGGAAACAGGACAAGCTCGAGGAAAGGAAGAGTTTCCCTAGATTCCAGATCTGCAGGGAGAAGAAGTGCTTTATGGAATGTGCAGTGCTTTATGTTATTGTTCAAAAGTAGTTTTCTGTATAATTTTGAATGCCAGGGAAATGTGTTGGTTTAGCTCCTGTTTAGGGGACTGAATGATACAAGTTATAGTTCAGTCAAGTTAAATTAAAGAACGAACCCGTGTCGGAGTTGACATTTGATCCCTATAATACCAAGTCTTGTTTGATTCTTCTAAATTATTTGTGTTAACAAAGGTGATGTTAATGGCTTCCGCCTTCCTTTTCATGCAAATGATAATTTTGTCTTTGCCAGTTCTGTGCCTGGAGTTGTTGCACAGATTTGGATAATGAGGGAGAAGGAGAAGCAAAAACAACCAAACTAATTTGATGGATTTACACTGGAAGGACAGAGAACTACTTGCAGAAGAGGAGACTAGATTATGAAAGTAAGGGGAGATGGGCAAGAAAAATGAAGTCTAGCTCAGGACAAATTTGGAGAAAGCTTCAGAGTACATTTTGAGAGAGAAGGACAAAGACTAGAATAATTCATTTTGCTGAGATGAGAAGGACTTAGGGATATAGACAGCAAAGAGGATTTCAAATAATTTTGTGCTGGATCATGTATGCTGTGAAAAGACTCACTCAACATTCCCAGCAAAATCCCAAGAGCCAAGCACTCTTCTTCCTTGTTTTCCCTATGAAACCCTTTTCTTTGCTTGTTTTTCTTATGGCACAATTGATCAAGTCTCATTCGGAAATATTTTTCCTTGCATTTCCAGGGAGTCTACTACAACACAAATTCATACAAATCTGTAACAACCTCCCATTGCCATCAGTTAGGATTGCATTTGACTGCATATAACACATAATCATCTTCAGTGAGTTTATTTTTTCCATGTAACTAGAAGTCTAGAAATGGGCAGATCTGGGGAAAGTGCAATTTCTCAAGGAAATATTCCTGTCTTTAGGATACTTTTTTGAAGATGGCCATTTCACCTTTAGATATTGAAACTGTGTTCCAGATGGAAGAAGGATGAACAGAGGCATATGCCAGATGAGTCTATTCTTTAACCAGAGAAACAACAACTTTCTATATCTGATAGACCTTCCCTTAAATTTCTACCACAATCATGTCACCTGGCCAACCCCTAGTTGGAAGTGAACCTGAGAGACAAAGCATTTTATATGTGCACGTTACTCCCCCACCAAGCAAAATAGAGCTTCTGTAAATACAAAGAAGGAGGAATAAGATAATGAATATTCAGTAGGCTGCTAGTCATGTCTGCCACTTTTCTAGCTTGCTACATTAAGCTGGATATACAGATGGAGACTGGTAGACACTTATTATGTTCTTCCCCCACACTTACATCTATAAATTTGTAGTCTGTTATCCTCAGTTTTATACTTTTTATGTCTGTCAAGGTATCCTAGATAGTATTGCTAATTTTATATATCCTGTTAACTAGACCAAGCTGGAGAAGTCTGCCTTTTCCACCAAACTGAGACCTTTATGCCAATCCAAGAAATATATGAAAAGTTGAAAAATTTAGCCAGAATATTTGAATATATCAAGAAACCAGTAGATATTCTATAACTGAAATATATAATACCTAAGATTAAGAATAAATTAGATGAGTCCAACAGCAATTAGACACAGCAGAAGACTCAATTATTGAACTCAAAGATAGGTGAATAGAAAATATTTAAGTTTAAAGACAAATATTTAAACAACTGAACAAACAGAGCTTAAGAGTTGTATAGGATCTCTCCAAAAGTTCTAATGCATATTTAATTGGACTCCCATAAGACAGAAGAGAGAAGAGGGCAGGAGCGATAATCTAAAACATAATGGTTGAGAAGTTTTGAAATTAATGAAATGTTTCAATTCACAGATACAAAAACATCAGTGAAGCACAAGCTAAACATAAAGAAAGGAGACCTAGGCACATCAAGTCAAACTACAGAAAAATTAAAGACAAAGATAAAATCTTAAAAGGAGCCCAAGAAAATAACTGCCATAGTAGTCTCTTAAACTCAATAAAAATTTATTTCAAAAAGGAAAGGAAATTAAAGTTTTTTCTTTGTTTTAGGAAAACAAAAATTAAGAGAATTTATGACCAACAGGTCTGTACTAAAAGAAATAGCAAAGGAAATGCTTTGGAAAGCTCAAAAATTATCCCAGCAAGACACACGAAAATGCCATTTGAAATAAAGAGAACTAACTGGAAATGATAAATATGTTGGCAAACATAAAGTAATAGTGATGGTATAGGCAATAGTAGAAATGACTCAAAAAGTGTAAAACAAAGATGCTTGATAAAGATAATCCAAAGATGGAAGGAGGTAAATGGACTTAAAGTGTTTTAAGTTATATTATATATAGGAGATTATAGGAGAAATGATAGAGGTAAACATTTTTATTAGACTTTAATAATTTGAAAATGTAAGTTGTAATTGCTTGAGTAAAAAAATAGAAAAATATATAATTAGCAAATGAATAGCAAGGAAAATGAATGATAAAAATATCTGATTAATCTAAAAGAAGGGAAGATACCAGAATATAATACATATTAGTAAATTAGAAATCAATAGTAATACATAAATATATAATATATGTATAAACCCAGTTTAATAAAGTAAATGGACTGAATCTTTTAAGTAAAAACATTATAGTACTAAATTATTTTTAAAAAGAAAAAGTCTCCACTGTTGTACTTTCAAGAAAAAAGCTAATATGAACACAGAAATGTTGATACACAAAATGATGGAAAATATCCTATGCAGGCTGGGTGTGGTGGCTCACGCCTGTAATCCCAGCATTTTGGGAGGCTGAGGCCTGAGAATGTTTGAACGTGGGAGGCAGAGATTGCAGTGAGCCCAGATTGCGCCACTGCACTCCAACCTGGACAACAGAGTCAGACTCTGACACAAACAAACAAACAAACAAACAAAATATCCTATGCAAACACTGACCAAAAGAAAGTTGGTATAACTATGCTAATAACAGACAAAATAGGCTTTAAGACAAAAAATATTATGGAAGATATAAAGGATATTTTCTATTGGCAGAGGGATTACTTCAGCAGAATGGCATAATCCTAAATCTGTAAGCACCCAATAACATAGCTGCAAATTATATAAATGAAATTTACTAACAAATAAAAGAAAAACTAAATAAATCAACAGTTTTACAACTATGGTAAAAAGGTTTTAACATCTCTCTCTTAATGGTCTCTATCAATCAGGCAAATTATAATCTGCTCCCAGACAAAGATTTAGAAAATGTGAAAAACAAAATTAACCAACTTGACCTAAAGTCGTATATATGACCTAAGTGTCATATATAGAACACAGGACCAATGTTGCCACATTGACATCTTTTCATTCTAACATGACACATTTACCAAAATAAACAATAATGCTGGCTCATGAGGAAAGTCTTAAAAAAGTCTAAATGACTGAAATTATTCAGAATTGGTTCTCTGATATCAATGAATTAAATTAGAAACAAAGACCGGGTGTGGCGGCTCACGCCTGTAATCCCAGCAGTTTGTGAGGCCAAGACGGGAGGATTGTTTGAGGCCAGGAGGTCAAGACCAGCGCGGACAAGACTTCATTTCTACAACAAAGGGAAAAAAAGGAATTAAAAACTAATGATAAAAAAGATAACTTAAAATATTTAATTGCCTAGAAGTTAATAAGACACTTCTAAATAATTAATAGGTCAAAGAAGAAATCAAAATTAGAAAATACTTTGCACCAAGTGATTATGAAGGTAAAACTTATAGTTTATCACTTGAAGCTAAAGCAGTACTTAAAGAAAAATTTATAGCCTTAAATCATATATCAGAAAACAATGAAGATCAAGAAATAATAATTTAAGCTCTATCTTTAAAAAACTATTAAAAATTATAGTTAAGGAAACAAAATTTAGGAAACAATAAAGATAAGCACATAAATCAATTTTTTAAAAAGTACAATAAAGTTAATAGTTAGTCCTAAATTTGATTTTTAGAAAGAGATAAAGAAGTGATAAACCTGCAGCAAGACTGGTCAAGAAAAAAAGAATAGAGAGAAAAGACAAATTACCAATATTTGGAATTAAAGAAGATATCTCATTATAGATCCTACTGATACATTATTTTCAAAGATAAAGGTATTGCAAACCACTTTATGCAAATGGAGTTGACAATTTGGATGAAAAGGACAAATTTTTCAAAAAATACAACTTACTACAGCTGAGAGATAAAGAAATAGAAAACCTGAATATTTCAATATCTATTAAAGAAATTGAACATTTTATTAAAACCTGTTACTCCACATGCACACAAATGACTAGATGGCTTCCAAACACGTAAAGTAAATAGAACATAAATCTTATTCAACTTCTGCAGAGGGTAGAAACTGTGGGTGTGCTTGGCAGTTCTTTTTATATATCTTTAATACCAAAATCTGACAAGCATATTATAAGAAATAAAAATTTCAGTATTATCTTCCCTGTGAATATAAATGCAAAAATTCTAAACAAAATATTAGCAAACAGGATCAAGCAATATATTGAAAAGGATAATATATCTTGACCACTGAGTTGGATTAATTTAAGAAAGCAAAAGAAGATCAACATATTAACAGAAAAATGAGAAAATCACATAATTTCAATAGATGTAGAAAAGGCATTTTATAAAATTGAATGCCTTTTCGTTATCTAAACTCCAAACAAGCAAGAAATACTCTGATTATAAATATCTATTTTTAAAAACATACAGCAAACATCATACTAAAGGTTGAAATAGTTTCAGCTCTTCCCATGAGTTTGAGAACAAGGTGGGATGCTCCATGTACCACTTCTATTGAACACTGTACTAGTGGTCCTTCCAAGTGCAATAAATAAATAAAAATGTGCAGGGAAAATAAATCAAAGTCATAAGGATTGGAAAGGAAAGATAATGTTATTTTATTCACAGCTGACATGATTGTGTACTTTAAAAATTCAAAGGATTTTAGTGACAAAAGCTTTAATAAGTGAATATTGCCAAGTGGCTGGATAGAAAATCAGTATACAAACATTAATTGTATATCTATATACCAGCCACAAACAGAGAGAAAATAAAATACAAAATATATACCACTTACAACAGTAACAAAAAACTTGAAGTTGTGCAAATGATGTCCAAGAATCCTACACTGAAAACTGCAAATCTGCTGACAGGAGTTTAAAAAGACCTAAGTTAATGGAGAGAGAGATAATGTTCATGGTTTATAAAGCACACTATTGTTAAGGGGCCAGTTATTTTAAAATTAATCCAAAAGTATTAATGGCATTAAATCCCAGACAAAATATCAGTAGGTTTTGTTACAGAAACTGACAAGCCATTTCTAAAATTCATATACAAAGGCATTAAAGAAAATAAGGTAATTTTAAAAGATAAACTTTCTATTTTAGAGCAGTTTCAGACTGACAAAAAATTGCAAAGATAGTACAGAGAATTTCCTATATATCCCGTACCTAGTTTCCCTGATTAACATCTTACAGTAGCATGACAGCTAATAAACAAATATCAATACATTATTAGTAACTGAAGTTCACATTTTATATTCAGATATCACCAAGGTAATTTAAAAGCTGGAGGTTTTACACTATCAGATTTCAAGACCTATTGTGAAGCTATTGTAATTAAGACAGTGTAATTAAGACATTAGCATAAGCATAGACAAATTTACCAATGGAGCACAATGGAGAATAGACAGTCCAGAAATGAGCTCACACACACAGTGACCTGATTTATAATCTATTCTATTGTTCTATCCAGGTTTCTAAATATATTCATTAGCTCAAACTTGAAAATCATTTTATTCAGGAATCCTATATGTTTACTTTTCAAAAAAATCTTATGTGTTTACTGAAAGAAGTAGGTTAAAAATCACCCTCTCCAATAGCCTTTTTTGGTTAAGTTTTTGTTTTTTTAATAATTAAGTTATACTAAATTGTATGTATTTTGTTGATGTTTGGATAAAAATGTATTAGTTAATAATTGTTCATTTCTTTGTTCCTCTATGTTATACACTGGTGGATTTTCTCAGTTTTATCTTCCAAGGAACTGTTCTTTCTTCAGTTTCTCCTGTCTATTCTTTTTTGAATTCTTTTATTTCAACTCTAATGTTCTAATGGTTTTTAATGTCTACCTTTAATCTTTCATAACTTGTAATTCTTCCAGATGTTAGTTCCTCCTTTGGCTTTTTGAGAATTTTAAACATCCAGTGTTTATTTTAAAGTCTTTTCCAAATACCTCAATCATCTCTATATTGTCAGGAATAAACAGTCCCATCTGCTGGTTCTTTTGACGCTGAAGTCCTTTCTTGGCACTGGAATCCTCATACATCTTGCTTCATTTCTTTCTCCCCTCCCATCTACTATTGGAATGATCACATTTTTTTAAAATTCCACCTTGTCTTGTGCTCCCTTGGGCTGGAAGTTTTATTTTACATTTTTATTTTTGAGATGGTTATACTCAAATTTTTAACATACATGATTAATTTTAAAATGTCAAGTGGTGTCATCTCCACATTCACAGCAGATTTGCACCGCTTCAAAACTACATGGGAACACTTAAGCCTCCAGTCATGTTGGAAGCTTAACTAGTAGTGAACTTTTCCACAAACCATGAACAGCTAGAAAACTGGGTAAATATGTGAAATAACTTTCTGGAGATTGGGCAATCTGCTGTACAGTACTGTGTTCCCTAAAAAAAGGAGAGCCATGAAATGAAACTAATGAGCATCCCGGCTTTCTCTCTAGGCATTTACTGTCCTGAAGCGCAGGACAGAGAGGAGTGGGACCTAAGCAGAGCATGGAGGTTTTGCTGCACTGAGAGATTGGAGGACTGAAAGCTAACACGGCTGAACTCTGATGAACAGAATACTATAAGGAAGGAAACCACAAATGGTTTTGCAGAAATCTGCTGTTTTAGTCCATTTAGGCTGCTATAACAAAATTCCATAAACTGAGTAGTTTATAGATAGCAGAAATGTATTTCCCACAGTTCTGAAGGCTGGGAAGTCCAAGATCAAGGCTCCAGTAGATATGGCATTTGATAAGGACCTGCTTTCCAGTTTGTAGGTGACAACTTCTTGCTCTGTCCTCACAGGCTGAAAGGGGTGGGGGTGGGGGACTCTCTGGGGCCTTTTTCATAAGGGCACTAATTCCATTCATGAGAGTAGAGTCCCAATCATCTCTGAAAAGCCCTACCTCTTTTTTTTTTTTAATTTATTTATTTATTTTATTTATTTATTTTTTTATTATACTTTAAGTTCTAGGGTACATGTGCACAACGTGCAGGTTTGTTACATATGTATACATGTGCCATGTTGGTGTGCTGCACCCATTAATTCGTCATTTATATTAGGTATATCTCCTAATGCTATCCCTCCCCCCACCCCCTCCCCACAATAGGACCCGGTGTGTGATGCTCCCCTTCCTGTGTCCAAGTGATCTCATTGTTCAGTTCCCACCTATGAGTGAGAATATGCGGTATTTTGTTTTCTGTTCTTGCGATAGTTTGCTGAAAATGATGGTTTCCAGCTGCATCCATGTCCCTACAAGGGGCACGAACTCATTCTTTTTTATGGCTGCGTAGTATTCCATGGTGTATATGTACCATATTTTCTTAATCCACTCTGTCACTGATGGACATTTGGGTTGATTCCAAGTCTTTGCTATTGTGAATAGTGCCGCAATAAACATACATGTGCATGTGTTTTTATAGCAGCATGACTTATAATCCTTTGGGTATGTACCCAGTAATGGGATGGCTGGGTCAAATGATATTTCTAGTTCTAGATCCTTGAGGAATCGCCACACTGTTTTCCACAGTGGTTGAACTAGTTTACAGTCCCACCAACAGTGTAAAAGTGTTCCTATTTCTCCACATCCTCTCCAGCACCTGTTGTTTCCTGATTTTTTTAGTGATTGCCATTTTAACTGGCGTGAGATGGTATCTCATTGTGGTTTTGATTTGCATTTCTCTGATGGCGAGTAATGATGAGCATTTTTTCATGTGTCTGTTGGCTGTATGAAATGTCTTCTTTTGAGAAGTGTCTGTTCATATCCTTTGCCCACTTTTTGATGGGGTTGTTTGATTTTTCTTGTAAATTTGATTGAGTTCTTTATAGGTTCTGGATATTAGCCCTTTGTCAGATGAGTAGATTGCAAAAATTTTCTCCCATTCTGTAGGTTGCCTATTCACTCTGATGGTGGTTTCTTCTGCTGTGCAGAAGCTCTTTAGTTTAATTAGATCCCATTTGTAATTATACTACAAGGCTACAGTAACCAAAACAGCATGGTACTGGTACCAAAAGAGAGATATAGACCAATGGAACAGAACAGAGCCCTCAGAAATAATACCACACATCTACAGCCATCTGATCTTTGACAAACCTGACAAAACCAAGAAATGGGGAAAGGATTCTCTATTTAATAAATGGTGCTGGGAAAATTGGCTAGCCATAAGTAGAAAGCTGAAACTGGATCCTTTCCTTACTCCTTATACAAAAATTAATTCAAGATGGATTAGAGACTTAAATGTTAGATCTAAAACCATAAAAACCCTAGAAGAAAACCTAGGTAATACCATTCAGGACATAGGCATGGGCAAGGACTTCATGTTTAAAACACCAAAAGCAACAGCAGCTGCCCTACCTCTTAATTCCATTACTGGCGGTTTAGAATGTCAACATATGAATTTTAGGGAAATACAACCTATTCCATATTCCATATTGTTTTTCAACCATAGCATCTATGCAGGAAGGGATTCCCTTAATATTTTTCCTAAACACTGAGCTGCATAAGTAAAGCAAGATGCCATGAGGGCAAGGAAAGAACAACTACTGACATTTGTGGGTTGAATAATTCCCACAGCTCACATAAGTCTGGGAGAATTTTGTGTTCCAACTAGCCAGAGTGGAGAGACCTTGCGGAAAAGCCAACTGTTCAGTATAAATTTGTTTCTTGAATAATAACTCTTAATAAGTAGCCTACATGTGCAACTCTCCTAATCACAGAAATCCCACTGCCTCTCCTTTGTTCGTCCATAGTGTTGATAAAATGGTGACAGTTAGTAAAAGACACATTCACATTTGTGATTTCTGTTGCCATCTGCACACAGTCAGTCCCAAATCATTTACCCCTTCTGCCCGGACTCAGCTATCTATTGGACATGTCCACTCACAAACATCACAAATACCTCAAATGAATAGAACTCATTAAATAATGCAAGAATGAATTAAAATAACATACAATGCTATAATATTATAATTTACTAATTGTTTCCCATGTTTGTTTTATCTCTAGCTATATTGAAAATTTTTGAGGCTGGTATCTGAGTTTGAGTCATTGCCACTTTCTGTATCCCCTTGAACAAATCACTAAACCTCATTAAATGTTTAGTTTTGTCACTTATGTACTAAGACCACGTATTTCTCAGATTTATTTGAGGACCAAAATTTAAATAAGCAGTGTATATTAAGTGCTTTGTAAGTTGTGAAACATAATAAAAGTGTGGGGTATTATTATATTCCAGCATTCCCCAGAAGCACGTTCTCCACACCTGCAACTGTACTAGGCATGTAAAGGGGTCTCAGTAAATGTCTGGATATTGATAAACTAGACTGTATGATGAAATTGGAGGACCAAAAATCACTAGTAAGAGGGCCTGACTTTATTCTCTTCTGTACCACTGACTTCCTGTGTGACGTGGGGCCAGTTCCTCGCCTCCTTGGACTTTTTTTTTTTTTTTTTAATCCAGATAACATCTAAGAATCCTTTCTGTCCCCATGGCAGGCAATTCTTAATAAAAGGCTTAGTTAACCCCGCTTTACAGATTTCAAAACCAGAGTCCAGTGGCCCTTCCTATCTGACACCTTACATTTACCACCTTATAGATGTTCCATTTTCGTTCTGTATTCCACTTCCGTAGCTCTCTCAGGTGAAGATCTGGCATGTGATAGTGAATTCTCCATTGGAATCTCCATAACAAAGGGAAAACAAGAGTAGAATTCTCTGTAATCCCACAGAACTCTCTGGCAATGCTAGTTCTGGCCTTTCATTCCCCATTCCTCACAGATGGACAATTGAGAAGACATAGCCAGTTGGCTTTTTTAAAAAGCTAGTCAACAAGTTTCTTGACGTAGCAAGTTGCTTTTCTTTCTTTCTGTCAGCAGGGAAGGGCGGGGACATGTTTCTTTCCCAGGCGTGAGTGGCTGTCCATGTCTACCTTTATATACTAACCTTTCAAGGCTCACATTGGGGTCCATTCAATCTTGGCTGCATCCACCTAGATGGCTAGGGATCAACTTTCTGTCTGACTTCTATTTGCATTCAAGGCAGAAATAAGGGTCCCATGGGCAAAACTTTTTTACTTTGGGGCTGTTCCCAAAAATTAAGTTGCTGTAATACCCAATAACACCAGATAAGGAACAGAGCACTCACAGTTGTTCCCTGACCTTTCACCTCCTAGTGGCCATCAGCCAGTGGACTGCAGGGGCCCCGAAGGCTGTGCAATGAAGCATGGCTGCTAGGGTCCTCTCTTCAATATTTTTAGATCCACCATAAAGTAAACTGCCTCAGGATGCTGCCTTCCCCCTGCCCCTCCCAGGACTTCCAGAGGGCACTGCTGACATACAGATGGCCCTTGAACTTTCCTCTCAAAACTGCTGTTTCCTAGCAACTCTGCTTTTGAACTTTTCCCATGGCCTTTGAAGGTATCCTTTTCTTTGCTCTGTTCTTAAACTTAAAAGCTATAAAAATTTGCAAAACATTTTTTCATTCAAAGGCAAAATAATAATTTTTATGCACATAATTTCTCCCCTTACACATCCTATCTCTATATTTACCAACTCTCTTCTCTCTCAGGGACATTTTCTGCATTAAGTGATCTGGAAGTTTTTTCAGAACATAGAGCAAAGCAGAAAGAGGAAAGAAAGCAAGAGAAACAAAAGAAAGAGAGAAAGAAGAAGGAAGGAAGGAAGGAAGGAAGGAAGGAAGGAAGGAAGGAAGGAAGGAAGGAAAGAGGGAGGGAGGGAAAGAAAGAGAGAAAGAAAGAAAAGGAAGGAAGGAAGGAAAGAAGGAAGGAAGGAAGGAACTGCATTTAAATTTTGGCCCCAAAATGCCAACCCCCCAAGAAGCCTAGGTTCTTAGCTGCAGAGTGTCCTAACACATTGACCCAAGACACACATTGACCCAAGTGTGTCTGCACCCAAGCCAGAGGCCCCACATTAATTTAAATCTGGCAGCAGCTTCAGCTGTTCTTCATGAGCAGAAACAGAATTCTCTTTGGGGATCTAGACCTAGGAATTTGAAACCCATACATTTCTAATGTGGATGGCAGGCTGAAGTTTGTGTGGGACAGAAGGGGGTCACAGGTGTGCAGAGAGATGGAAATTAACTGGAGCCTCCTGAATAGAGTGGAATGTACCAGAATTAGCCAGAAGACTGAGTGCTCCGATGTGGCCATTATGCTTTAATGGTGGAGAGAGAGATGGTGAAGAAATAAATCCTTGTGCAGGCACTCCCTGCCTTACAATATGCACTACTCAGTGGTTGGGTACCTTTGTGCATTGTATTCTTTATTATGTAAGAAACTTGTAAACAGAATGTGAGCCCTTTTAGAGAAAGGGTCAGTATCCCCCTCTGTTAAACAGAGCAAATATATTCGGACTTTATTTAGTATATGACACTTTCCATTCACTTCACACTCACACACACACACACACACACACAACATTTCTAATAAAGGTAAAAACAGATTTTCTATTATAACCGTGATATATTGCCGAACTCAGAAACTAAGGTTGTCACCAATGACGTAATAGGCAACTGTCCCTCCCTACCTGAACCTGACACATAAAGCTTTTTCTATTTTTAAGTAAAATATGTAACACCTCGTGAAATTTCTTGAAAGTATTTCTAAATGTTTTAGGCAAATCAAGTTATCAAAACTAACTCCAGGAAAAGTAGAAAATGTGCATAGATAGTAGCATTGTAATCAACATAAAAAGTTGTTAATGAACTATGCCACCCAAAAGGAAAATGGCCATGGACCCAGAAATTTTCCTAGTGAATTCTAGAAAGCCTTCAAGAATAGACTATTTTCTATCTAAACTGTTTGAAAGGGTAAACATAAAGTTTAAACTTCCCAATACATTTTTAAAGGCAGGAAAATTTTAAAGCTAAAATACAAAATACATCAACCTTATTTGTGAATGAAGGCTCACAATTACTAAATATAATATTAGCTAATTAAATTCAGCTACTGAATATAGCTATATTATAGCATATTAAAAGAATATTAAAAGAACTACATACTACCATCAAGTTTAGTTTATTCCAGAAATAAAAAAATGTTTCAACATAAGAAATCAAACAACATAATATATTTTGCTATTAGGTGAAAGAAGAAGAACTGTATGATCATTACTTGAGATGTTTTTTAAAAGGCATTTGTTAAATAATCTATTTGTAATAAAAAGTATTTAAATGTCTTACAAAACTGAAGAGTAGTAGATTGCTTTCTTAATGTGATAAATATCTGAAAACAAAAAAATATATATTTAATAGTGTAAGCCAAAATAATGCATCTTAAATTCGTAATTGCCACTCTGGTTTAATTATTAGTTTTACATTGTAGTTATACAGTGAATCATTTGCCTTCCTTTGTGTTATCAACATTTTCTACTATTATTTTCTCTTTACTCTTTCATAAAACTCTTTGTTTTGAATTTGATTATTATTGCACTAAATGTATAGGCTAACTTTTGGAAGAATGGAAATATCTATAATATTATCTTACCATTAATGAACTTGCTGTATTTGTCCTTGTATTCAGGTCTTTATTTCTTTCAATAAGCTTTGTGATTTTCTTCATATATTTCTTAAACATGCACTGTTAGATTTATTCCTTGAGTAGGTGCTTTGTAATTTTATTGCTACTTTAAATGGATATTTTATTTTCTGTTACATTTTAATTAGTTACTGCTAATTTAGAAGCCTGTTAGTTTGTTAAGACTTCCCCAACAACATTTCACAGAATGAGTGGGCTGAAACAACTGAAATTTATTTTCTCATGGTTTGGAAGCTAAAAGCCAAGATGAAAGTATTGGCAGTGTTGGTTTTTCCTGAGGCCTCTCTGCTAGCTTTTGGATGGCTACCTTTTTGCTGTGTCCTCGCATGGACTTTCCTCTGTACACGGACATCCCTGAGTCTCTTTTTGTGTCCAAATTTCCTCTGACTTATGAGGACAAAAGTCAGATTGAATTAGGGCTCACACTAACAGCCTAATTTTAACTTAACCACCACTTTAAAGGCTCTGCCTCTGAATAGTCACATTCTGAAATACTGGGGGTTAAGGCTTCAATGTATCAATTTTTTTTTTTTTTTTTTTTGGTGGTGGGGTGCAGTTAAGCCCACAAAAAAGTCTGTAATTTATTACTCTATGTTAATCTTTCTTATTAAAAGTAATAGTTTATAGTTCTATTAGCTTTTTAACATGGACTATCATATTGTCTGAAATTAACATTTTCTCTCTCCCATTCCAATTATTATTCTTTATGTAAATATTTTTCTGGACTTATTGCATTGGTTACACTTTACAGAGCAAGGATGAATAGAACTTGTGAATGGGATCATTCTGATCTTTTTCCTGCTTTTCCAAAGTCTACTTTTTCTTTCTTGGGTTGTTTTGTTTTTGTGGCTCTTTGAGGCGTCTTTGTCAGTGGGATTTCTTGCATGCAGTTCCCTTCACTCAAACACATTAACTATTTACTATGGTTTGGGATAGATATTATTAATATTTGTCAAGTTAAGAAAGCAATTTCCTTTTCCTAGTGTAACAAGCTTATTGAACAGATGGGATTCTGCAATCTGCAATCAGAAACACATTTTACTTTTTCTCCCTCATCACTCTTGATCAATTTGGCTCTATTGACTAGTTATTTCCTACCCTGGATAAAATAATGGTCAGAATCCCTACTTACGCAGTTTGTCGCAGGTAAGAATATGTTCTACAGCTACTTTAGGTCATAAATATTCAAGTCCACTTAAATAAGAAAACTCTAGACTTGAATCCAACTTCACACTCCCCTTCTCCATCAGGGGCCTATCCCAGTGCACAAGCACTGCAGTGAGAGGAAGGGCATGGCTGGCGTCCTCACTGTTTTTCACCATTCCTTCTTCTGGACTCACTAGTTGGTGTTTGAGCCTTTTGAGGACTGGTTGAGGGTGGAGGGAAGGTGGCTGTAGGAAATGTCTTTCTTGACTATCATTGCTATTCTCCGGATATCGTGGATGTTGAAAAGCTGATTTTTCTTTCTTGAGATGTTTTTGTGGCTCTTTGAAGAGGCACTGTCAGTGGGATTTATTGCATTTAGTCCCCTTCACTCAAGCACAGCCTTCCCTACTGGTCTTTGAGAGTTTTTCCTTCAGGCTGCTGGCTTCCAGGGGTACATAATTCAACAGGGACATCCTCTTCCAACAGCTGTTTGCACAGCGTTTCTTTTAAGATGACTGGCCTTTGGGTCCATTCTGTGGGACTGCTAGACGGCCTATATGAAACACACTCATCCCTGCTCTCACCAAGTTGGGGGAGCACAAGCTCATCCTAGGAAGCACTGCCTCTTTGTCACCCTCAGGCACCTCCACACAGAGCCTCTTGCCTTTAGACTTCCTCCCAAGGCAGGAGGCGGGTACCAGTCCAAAAGTCCTCAAATCAAAGCCTCCATGTCAGATTTTTCCAAGAGGCTCTTTTGAAGGCCGTCTCATTTGTTCTTAATTAGAGATAAGTACCTTTTTTCTCTCCCCAGTGTATGTGTGTGTGAGATTGCACAGCACAACACTGAAGGCTCCACCTTCTCGATGAAATGTTAAGGTTCTTTTCTATCTCCTTGAGATGGGAGATGGCTGATGCTGACAGAAGAGGAATTGACTACCCCTTTCCAAGTTCTCCATGATTGGTTGCTTAAGCTATTTGTTTTAGAATATAAAAGCACTTAAAAATTATCATTTTGTTTTAATCTTTTGGAACTTCAACCAATATCCTGAGATAACAGGAAAGATAGGATGTCACAGTCTGACAAACATTTTTTCTGTTTAACATGAACGAATGTTAAACTTTATCAGACAATTTTTCTATATGCATTAAGATGATCACATAGCTATTCCCCAGAAATATTATTATTAGATTATTTGTGTCTCCCCTGAATCTGTAGAAATTGTCTATATTTTTGTTGCTAATATCGTTTATTTTTCTCTTCTTTTTTAAATTCCATTTTGTTAGAAATTTGCCATCTTTAAGCCTTTACAAAATGAAAGCATTTTATCTTGTTAATCATTTATATTATATTGAACTTCCTATTTATTAATGTTTCATTTTAGTATTCCTTGGCTTCTACTTTCCTTGAGTTTTCTGTTCTTCTTATGGCTTCTGTGTTTTGAGTATTTATAACTTTTTATTGTTTTTCATAAGGTATTTGAATGCATAAACTTTCCTCTAAGCACTTTATTATAACTCACATGTAGATTTTAATATGGTATGCTTTTCTGTTGTTTAGTTCTAAATATTCTGTTATTTGCAACATCATTTTCCTCTGAAACCCATGAATTATTTAGGAGTGTATTTTTTAGTTTTTACTTTTAATATACATATAATTTTAAAATTATCTTTTTAATATCAATTTCCAACTTAACAGCATTGTATTAGAGGATGTGATCTATTATGATATCAAGTCTTTATGATATTTTGAGTCTTTAGGGTCAATGTATAGTTAATCTTTAGAAATGTTTTAAGTATACATAAAAATAATTTTATTTGTTGGTGGACAAGATCCTATATGTACCTATGAGATAAAATTTTTAATTTTATTGGTCACATTTCCTATGTTCTCACTAATTTTATATCCAATTGATTTGTCTGGGTCTGAAAGAGGTACATTAAAATGAGTTGGTTTAAGCAATTTGGACAGTTTGACAGTGTTGTGCCTCAACGTGGACTTCTTTGGTTTTATGATTCTTGGTGTTCATTTAGCCTCTTGTTTCTGTAAATTTCTGTCTTTCATTGAATTTTGCATTGCACTGTTTGATATTATTTAAGAAGTCTCTAAAGCTCTGTTCTTGATTTTCCCCCTCTTCTTCACCTTGCATAATCTCTATTGCCCTGTCTTCAAGGTTACTTGCACTTTCCTCTGCATGTCCTTTCAGATGTTAAATCCATCTAGTGATTTTTTTTTATTTCCAAAATTGTGTTTTTCAGGTCTAGAATTTCCTCTCTTTTGTTTCTATTTATATTCTGTAATTTCCTATTTCTCTGCTGAGATTTTTATTCATGGAAACCATGCTCTTTTGCTTCATTTAAGATATATTTAATAATGACTTTAAAATCCTTGTTTGTTAGTTCCAACATCTGGTTTATTTCAGGGCAAACTCAACTGATTTTC
Source organism: Macaca thibetana thibetana (assembly GCF_024542745.1). Taxonomy (NCBI): domain Eukaryota; kingdom Metazoa; phylum Chordata; class Mammalia; order Primates; family Cercopithecidae; genus Macaca; species Macaca thibetana. The sequence goes on from NC_065590.1 coordinate 87,901,838, forward strand.
TTTCCTTTTGAGAATGTATTTCATTTTTTTGTTGTTGTTTTTTGCAAGTTGTGTAATTTTAACATGATGCTTATATTTTCAGTGGCGTGCAACGTTGCAATTATGTGAGAGCAGAGCTCATTCACAGCTTCCATCATGAATTCCCTAAGGCTATGCATTCATCTGGGAGATAGGAGGAGAAATTTCACAAACAATTTTTTTCTGTCCTCCAAGTGGATAGAGTCAAGCTCACGGCAATTAGATATATTCACGAGATGATCTCACCATTGGGTGTGTGTATTTATATTTAAATAGATAAATAGTTATAATCTTTAATAACTATTTTTGTGTTGCTATCACTGTAGAAGATTGTACAGCATTTTCTAATATTTCTGTTACAAACAACCTTAAGACAAAGTATATTTCCCAAATATCAAAACCTGTTCAAATGGGCCCAAGAGACTCTCTTTAAAACCATGTCGTTCATATGCTAAGGCAGATTTGCTTTTTCTGGAATGTCAGCTTATGCCATCCAACTTCTAAATGTCAATGATGTATCAAGAGGGTGAAGCCAAAGGCAGTTTAACTTACAAGGGATACTGCCAAACACTGTACTGTCTTATCTAACTCCGCGGAGGAAAAGAATGCCCCTATTCACGCTCTTGTGGTTTACATAGGGAATTTATTTGTGATACTTCAATATGGTATTTGGAAGTGACAATTCTAGGCAGAAGACACTATTTCTTTCTGATAAAATTCTGTTCTGCTTGTCAGTAATTTCCCCCTTATTCTAAAGTTACTTCATTAGACTCACTTATTTCATTAGAAAAATATTGGTAATGGTTTCATCTGGATGATAGTTATAGAATAGTGCATTATATTATTTCTCTTTACCTTGGTTTGCATTTGAAAATGTCCATAATATATATAAAAATATAAAAATATATAATTTTTAAAAATTACATCTTTGTGGTTAAGAAATAGAAAAACCTGTAAAATTTTTAATGAATTTCCATAGTGGTTAGTTTTTAGTATCATGGTTCAGAGCATAGCATTTTAAGTATAAATATGAGCTTTAGAGACTGCCAAATTTGAATTCTGACTCTGTGTGAGAGTCAGAATTGGGCAAATTGATTAACCTTTCTGAGCCTTGGTTTCCTCTTTTTTTCCCTTCTCTTCCTTTATCTTCCTTTTTCTTCTCTCCTCTTCTTTCCTCTCTTTCTCATAAAAGTGCCAAAGGATCAATAATACGCACCAGATAGTACACAGAATGTGGTATCAGGTAGCCTTAGTTTGATTCTGACTCCAGTTTCATCACTATCTCAATATGTGCATGCCCATCTTTTTTCATTCTCACAACACTGCAATAATTTCTCTGCCTAGGAAGCTCTTTGCTCACCACTTTGTCTGCTAGGATCCCATTTAAATTTCCGGTCTCGAATATACTTCTTTGGATGAGTCCTCTATGATGAACCAAACTAGAATACATACCCTTTTTATGTGTTCTCAAAGATCTCAGGACTTTTTCCCCTTGGACTTTAGCACAGTTTCATTTCATTGATTATTACTAATGATGTATGTTTTTCTCCCTCACCGTACTGTAATTTCTACAAGGATGGAGCCAGGCTGGGGTGGTGGCTTATGCCTATAATCCCAGCACTTTGGGAGGTGGAGGCAGGAGGATCACTGAAGCTTAGGAGTTCAAGACAAGCCTGAGCAACATAGTGAGACTTCATCTCTACAAAAAGTTTTTTAAAAAAGTTAGCCAGGAATGATAGTATGTGCCTGTAATCTTAGCTACTCAAGAGGCTGAGGCGGGAAGATCACTTGAGCTCAGGAGATCAAGGCTGCAGTGAGCTATGGTTGCACCACTGTACTCCAGCCTGGGCAACAGAGCAACACCCTTTCCAAAAAAAAAAAACAGAACAAAACCAAAGAGAGGGTGGGATCAATTCTATTTTGTTAACATTGTTATCCCAACACTCATCACAGAGCCTTTCTTGTAATAGCTGATCAAATGTTTGAGAAAGTTTGTGTCTCAATCACTTTGTCTGTAATATGTGAATAACAGCAGCAATAATAATTTGCATCTTCTAGGCTTTGAAAGAGTAAACAAGATAAACCCTACAAAGCTTTTAAGATAGCACCTGGCAAAGAACGAAATCAATACAGAGTAATGAATTTAGTAATTATTTTAAAATGCCATTTTTTTTTCAGAATTACTAGAAGTTGCATAGATATCATTTGCTATCTATACAAGAGCAATTTGTAATTTAATAGGATGTTTACAATCTTTTACTCAAAGAAAGCTGCTCTTTAACTAAAATGTGTATTTCAATGTCTCTTTATTTATTTATTTACTTTTTTGAGATGGGATCTCACTGTGTTGCCCAGGCTGGAGTGCACTGGGGCAATCTCAGCTCACTGCAACCCCTGCCTCCTGGGTTCAAGTGGTTCTCCTGCCTCAGACTCCTAAGTAGCTGGGATTATAGGCACACGCCAACACAGCTGGCTAATTTTTGTATTTTTAGCAGAGGTGGGGTTTTACTATGTTAGCCAGGCTGGTCACAAACTCCTGACCTCCTCGACATTCCAAAGTGCTGGGATTACAGGCGTGAGCCACCAGGCCCGGCCCCAATGTCTCTTGATAGAATCAATTGTCACATAATCTTTCCTTAGCCAGTTTCAGAAGATACACCTATAATTTATGTGGGGTGAATAAGATAAAAAGATGAAGGAGTCAGAGATGGTTTGCCACTGTTTAATTTAATTAATTTGTGCACTTATTTGATTGCCAGGAAATTACTGGTATTCATGGATTATTTTGACATGCAGTTGACTTATTTCTTGGAAAGAAATAAAAAATTTTAAACTTAAATTCCCACTGCGTCAAAATCTTTTTAAAACCTGGGTTCACAGGGACAAATTTGTGACTTTTGAAGAAAGACATACTCCAGTACTCCATTGTATATGATTGCTTTCCCTTGATTACCCTCCCCTAAATGGGACAATTTTGTAGGAGAAGTTGCTGGGCACCAGGATGGAAAATTCCGGATACATGGGACAGTTGAACACCAACTCCCATTAATGCTTTTATCACTTCGCTCCATTTGTAATGTAAGTCCTTCAGAGGTGCCTCAGGTTTTTCTATTCTTGGAACAAAAGTCAGAAACTGGGGGTGGGTGCATCACCTTTATAATCAGAACACTCCTTTTAGCTCCTAATGTGGAACATATGGTGGTTGAAGAGGTTGCAGTGTTACAGAAATGTCATCACAGAATTTCTCCATGTTAACGTGTATCATCTGTCACATAATTGTTTGTTTTACAGCCCATACCTATAATGGGCTAAGTGGGGACTATTTATATCAGTTAACAATGAGTACCTTTAATTAGTATTTCATGCAACCGGAACATGTTAAGGAAGCTGACACAAATCTGGCTAGGTTGAGAGATTCCATGTGAATTTCATTATGGAATTGCTAAGATATTACAGTTACACAGGTACCAACATTTCTGATTGAACCTCAGCTGCTTTAAATGCTGTGTACATCCAACATGTGTGAAAACGACAAACCATCACACTGGGCACCACCACTCAGCTGATGGACATGTCAAACTTGTCCACTTTGTTTGCTAAACCCCAAATGCCTGATGCTAGCTCATCCAGAGTCCTGCATAGGCCTGCAGATAACACAATTATAGAGCCCTTGCAAACTTTGGGGGAAAATGCTTGAAAAAGAAACAATGAGAAAAGCTTTGTGGTAGAAGCACACTAAGTGAGAGATTGGCAGTTGGATAAAGTGTTTTTGTTAACTAGTGCAAAAGGTTTTATTTTTCCCATTGTTATTTTTAGATACCTTTATTGATTTGAAGACCTGTCATCAGTATCTTAGATAGACTGAAGCAAAACTGGCTTTAGGAGACAATAAAGACATAATTACATGTCTAGACCTATAAAGAAAGTATCTCCGATTAGATATATTGAAGAAGATAACCATGTCAACAAATCATTCTTTGTTTCTTTGAAAAGGAATCCCCAGCTACGACTATAATGGAGGCTGGCGGGCCATGCTAAACAAACTCTGAGCAGCTTCGTGTGATGTGCCCTTCCCCTGTTAGGATTTTGTAAGGTATGCATAGTATATTCAACCTGTCATCTTGGTTTACACAATCAGACAACATTTTTATATGTTGATCTTGGTTGCAGAAGGAATGCTAATTGTTTTGTCAACCTAAAATGAATTTTTAAACAGTAAATTTGTCAGTTTTTTTGTTTTATTTTGTTTTGCTTAGAGACGTATTCTCACTCCGCGCCAGGCTGGAGTGCCGTAGTGCAATCATAGCTCATTATAACCTTGAACTCCTGGACTCAAGCAATCTTTCTGCCTCAGCTTCCTGAGTAACTAAGAGTACAGGTGCACACTACCATGCCCGACTAATATTTTTATTTTTTATCTTTTATAGAGACAGGGCCTTGCTGTGTTACCCAGGTTGGTCTGCAGTGAAGTTTTATATATTTTTTGATGATTTATTGCTTGGCAAATTATTCTACTTTTTTGACAATGTTAGTTGTTTGTTCTTTTGTTTTTTTTTTTTTTTTAACAATGACAATATTACTCATCCAAGTTAGTAATAGGCTTTATGATGCTTCCTGTGAAATCTTTATTGTTTAGTGAAAATTTATGGACATTTTCTGGTGAATTTATCTTGCAATCAGAAGCTGCTTATGGTGGAAAAGTGTCTTTGCTCAGTAATATTCTCAGACCACCAAATATCTGTTTCTAACACAGAAATTCCTGGAATCTGAGCCACTGAAAAATTACTAGCAGGTCTGTGCTTCTTGGTGTCTATGTTAACCAAAGTGTGTGTAGAATAGAACAGCAGTTGCTAGTGAACCTGCATCACCTCTGCCTGACAACTGCAGGAGGCCTTATTCATCACTGTCCTCCACGGTCTTACTTTCCCAGGGCCGTAAGGGTATAAACACCTAGTGCACATTTTCTTATGGTGTCTTGGGCTGTGATTGTCTCTCTGCAGGTATTTTGTCATGGGTTCACAATAGGTAATTGACTGTGAGTTTTTACTACAGTCAGCAATTTTCTTTTTCTTACAGAAGCTTTGTCTTCATTCTATTTGGTGTTGCCCTGGAATGATGCTTATCATCTTTCAGTGCTCTGCATTTATATATGGTGTAATTCTTATGTTTCTCTTTTTACTTAAATGGTATCCCTAGTAACTTTTACACTTTCGATTTCATTTAAAATTAGATATGAATTAACCTTTTGTGTTTTTCTAATTCGTTGGAAAATTATTTTGTGTTTTTCTAATATCTTTAACATACACAATTTAACACAAATGCTTAATTATTTCCTCTATTGAGTCATATTAAAGGTACTTTGAAATGCTACTAAGGAGATATTTGGCATTTTTGCTGCTTCCACATCAAGAAATAGAGTGTAGCACAAAACAAAAATGAAATAAAATATTGCATATATGAAATATGTCCATGGCCTGTGTGGAGATTTGGGGGACTCTGAGATCACTTTAAGTACCCTACTTCCCAGGAGGGTCTATCCTGGGTTCATGTATTCTCAGTGGTGACAAAGTCCAGGGTTGCAGCCTGCACAAGATGTTATCTGAGTTGTATTGGGTTTCTGAAAGCATTAATATAAATGCCACTGTCAGATTTGCTGATTGGATGCATGTTGATAATCCAGTGAAGGAAAAGGAAGAGATAGCACCACCTCTGAGCTTGGAGTTCCTGTTCCAGTGGAGGAAACCTCTTAGTAAGCAAGTGAACTTTGTGGATTAGGATAGGAGTGGGCTGCAGAAATGGGATTCCACCCAGGAAACATTAAAAGAATGGCTTGTGGGGATGAGATCAACAGGGAGGGTGTCGCTCAGGATGGTGAGTGAGGCAGGCTAGGAGGCGGCTCTGCTGCTGCAGAGATACTGTCTTCTAACTGAGTCCATTTGGGCCAAGCTAATACAAACTTTGCTATATGCTGGCACAGCTCAATGAGAAAAATTGTCAGATGATTTGTTGGGAAACCTTAGGCAAACCAGAGGATCATGGTACTGTGCAATGCTCTTAATCCCTCAACAATTATTTGCTAAATTGAGCTTTCTCCATTACTAAGTTCTAATCATATAAAACATCCTAGGCAAATGCCAATGAAGACAGGAGCACATGTCTGAAAAGAATTCAAAATTGTTATGACACATAGAATAATGATATTTTCCATCCAACATATCGTCTGTGTTAGTAAGGTTCAAAGACCTTTAATTCTGAAATCACCAAGAGATAGATAATGGACAAGTTTGTTTTATATGTAAGTCAAGAAGGGGTTAGATTACGGCTAATCCCTTCAAAGTCTGTTCTTGAATAAAAAAATTGAACCAGAAAGAATTTAAGTACAGTACAATACTAAGAAGACAAAGCCATTCTAACTTGTTTCTTTTGGTTGTGTTTGTAACTGTTTATATACATCAACTAAGTCAAACTGGAAGGAAGACAGTACAGTAGATACCAACAAAATCCTTTGCCAGATAATAACTAGAAATACAGTAGCTTGCAAACTAAACATTCTCAAAGTAGCAGAAAATGATGAGAACTGAGGTTGTATGATTAAATCTAACTGTGTGGATTCAATTAGAATCGCAGATGTAGGAGTAGGTACATTAGCAGATAGACTTGCCAAGCTCAGCTTGCAAAATAGAGAAATAAAAGCTGGGACCACAATACGGAAAGAGTCTGTCTTTGATGATGTGCTACCCAAGGAGAATAGTTATTTGGAGGTGGATAGAGGATAGAACAGATTAGAATATGGTGGAGGCATGAAGGATTAGATGATTCTTTGCATAGTCAAAGGAATGCATAACAAATACTTTGTTAAGCTATCAGGTAGAGCAATGTTAATGCTAGGCAAGTCCTCTACAACTTAGTTGTTTGTGGGCTGACTTAAGATAGCAGAGCTTGCCACTGTGTCTGCCACTCTACTGGAATAAGCTATGACAGTACAATATAATCAGAAAATACTGTTTTTGAAAAACAACAAATACTTTCTTTTGTATATGGATGGGCTTCAAATATTTTTACTGAGCATTGATGGAATGTTAATTTAGGCCCATTTTTCAAGCAGCCGTGAAATAAAATTATAAAAAATATTTTAATACACCTTCAAAACTAATGTCAGAATTGGATGCATGAAGCCCATGTAGGCCGCCAAGTGGAACCCAGCGTAAGGCCAAACACTGATGAGCTGTTTTCAACTCTTTTATTTCTTTCAGCAACCTTAAGAATTAGACACTTAATATCTACTTAATTATATAGGTAAAGAAAATGATGCCTTGAAAAGTGAAGCTACTTTCTTAAGTCATCCAGTTAGTCAGACAAAGAATCTTGGGACTCAAGTTCAGGCTTGTCAGACTCTAGAGCCTGAATCCTTTTCTATACTCTACTGCTCTCCAGTAGACATCTAAACACAGGTCACTTAGATATTCCAACACCATGGTGTTATGTAAAAAAATTAAAACGAAGTTTGGCAGACAGAATAACATCCACCCAAAGATGATCACATCCTAATTCCTATAACCTGTGAATATGTTATCTGACATGGCAAAGGAACTTTGCAGATTTGATTAAATTTAGCATCTTGATATGGGTAGATTACACTGAATTATCTAGCTAGGCCCAGTGTAATAACAGGGGTTCTTATAACATATTATAACCTTATAATAGGACATAATGATACCAATGATGCCAAGATCATCAAAACAGGAAAAGGAGATGTAAAGACAGAAGCAAACATTGGAGTGATGACTTTGAAGATAGTGGAAGAGGCCATGAGTCAAGGAATATAGGTGGCCTCTAGAATCTGGCAACAAGAAGGAAACGGATTCTCCTAGAAATTCCAGACAGGACTCAGCCCTGCCCAAACCTTGATCTTAGCCCAGTGAGACCCATGATGGACTTCTAACCTATAGCCTCTAAGAATAAATTTATGTGGCCATGAATTTCTAAATTTGTGTTAGTTATGCCAGGAATTGGAAACAAATACAGGAAACTTCATGGAAATTAAACATAAAAGAGCTCCATAGGAAAAAGACCAGGTCAAATTTGTACTAATGGCATTTCAATGGCAATGCATTGAGAAAAATATTCTTGGATTTCATAATCTCTGAGAAGTAGGTCAGATAGAATATAATCTGAAAAGATCATGATTTATCATTATCACATGTAGCTGGGTTGTCAGGATTTATCCAACCAGAAGAAATAAACCATTGCTTAGCCAGCAAATGCCAGAGACCTGTGCCCTAACCTGGATTGCTAGCTCAATCAACTTTTCTTTCTCCAAATGGACTCAAAGATGGTAATTACCAGCCCACAATATAATGGGGGAATGGAGTGGGACAGATCGCAGCACACCTTCTTCGAACATGCTTTGTTATTAAAATAAATCAATAAATTTTACATGCACATATGATAGCCAGCTATAAGACGTAATAGAAGAGAACTCCCATTTAGCAACAAAAAAAGATAGAACCCCCATAGCAACAGAAAAAGGATAAAACACTTAGGAATAAACTAAGGAATAAATGCTCAAATCCTATTTGAAAAAATCTATAAGCTTTCCTGAAAGACACAAAAATAGACTTGAATGAAACAATATTGCTTATTTTTGCTTGAGACTTCTCAATATCATAAAGATATCCATTCTATTGAAATTAATTTATAAAATTGATGGAAGGATCCCAATGAAAAATATCAATAAACTGCCTTTAAAACTAGACAAATTGATACTAAAATTCATATAGAAAAAAACCATGCAAGGATAACTAGGAAAATACTAAAAAGGAAGAGTTTTAAGTGGCAAGACTAGCCCTCCAGATATCTAAACACGTTACAAAGCCTTGATAAATAAAACTGCTGGGTAATTGTGTGTGAATAGACAGAAAAATCAATGACAAGGATAGAAAGTTCAGAAAGAGATGAGACTATATGGTAATCTAGAATATAACAATACATTATAGATAGAACTATATGCAATAGATGAAATTATATGGAAATAGATGGAACATTAGGTAATATATAATCGAATATGACAATGGTGGTTTCTGAGATACCCAGGGCAAAGATAGAATTTTTAAATTATGATGGTGGAAAAACTAGAAAACCATTTGGAAAAAAATAAAGATAGATTCACTTCTCACAATATCCACAGGAATAAGTTCCAAATGAATTGAAGATCTAAATGTAAGTAGTAAAACTATATAAGAATAGATGAAAGCATAGTGAATTCCTCTATAATTTGGGTGTGAGGTTGATATAGTATAGTTTTGTCCACCCTTTTACTATCAATATTTCTGTTATTTTAGATGCTTCTCTTAATATCAATGTACATACTATTATTAATATATTAAGTTATATTTTAGTATGATGTAAATACATATTCACACATATATATGTTAATTTTGTCACATTAGCTCTGTTGTTTTTAATGCTTCCTTGAGATCTATTACCTTAGCTCACTATGACACAGTATCAATTATTCTATATCTGTTTGTTTTTGTTTTTGTTTTGCAGATGGTGTGACTTTGATCAGTAGACTCAATGTTTACTTAATGCCTTGAATTTTTTTTCTATTAGGAGTTTCACTACATTTTTTGGTTTACTTCAGCAACTCCAGTGATGTTTAGGTTAGATTGTATCTAATTGTTTTAATATCTTAATCTTTTTTCCCTCCATATTCATTGAGATTATTTTAAATATTTCATAGGTGCCAATTTTAAAAATTCAGTTTTAAGCTCTGTGAATTATGTTACATTCTATTTCTAATTAATTATATTTTCTGTAATGTGGTGTTTGGATTATTGCTTTGTTTCCTTAACTCTAAAAATTCTCTTTTCATCTTATTCTGTTGTTTGCATAGCTTGTCTACGAGGTCTTTCATTAGGCTTGTTTGTAAGAGGACTTCTTAAGATCTGTTGTCTGCCTTTTGCATATGATGTCCCTTTTGTTTCTCATCAGTTATTACCAATTCATCATCATCATCCCTTTCTACAATGTATTTGCAAAACTTTTTTCCAACAATTTTCATGTTTAAGGTGAGTAGCTCTGCCCATTTCTTTTTTGCTGTGTGCCAATATCATGTGGGTAAACTCTCTTCCACTCCCTTTCAATTTTGACTGGGAATTGCTTGTCTTTTCCTTTGAAGGTGTAGTTCAGATGGAATTTTTCTGTATCCTAGAGACCAGAAGAGAGGAAAAGAGTCATCAGTTTGAGAAAAACCTCAGCCAGGGTTCTGTGCAGCCGTGGTTTGCAGTGTTTCCCTCTTCTCATCTCAGATTTAGTTAAACTCTCTTTTCTGCCAAATCCCACAGATAATTTAGTAGAGGAGCATCCCCACAGAAATGCTTTATCCATTAAGTTTTCCAATGCTTCTTGTAAAGGGTTGAGGCATAAAATTGTTATTTGTATTCAAAGAATAAATAGAAGACTGAATGATCAAAGTAATGATTTGTTAATGGATGTCTATAAAATGTTACACTCTGCCAGATGTTTTCATTGTTAAATTTGATATTAGTAGGAAAAAAGTCCATTATACTTGAAAGGATTGTATGTTCAATTTTCTTATTTTGCAAGAGTTCTTGAGCTTACATTGTAATTGAAACAATCACTGAAATTTTTAAGTTTAAGAAACTGCTTGAAGCAAACATAGTTTTAAAAACAAAATTATAAAGATTTTTTTAAAAATATGAGCAAAATGTATATTTAATGGGTAGTGTGAGTGAATTTTAATATGTGTTATACTGTAAAGATTCCAAAAGTAAGAGTGCCTAAGAACTATGAGCACCATAAAATGTTTCTGCATTCTTGGGCTGCAGGTATTTTGACAGTTCAGTCATGGAGCCCTGGGTCATCTGCTGTAGGCAGAGAGTTACTTGCTATCATTTCTTACCCATCTTCACTTTTTTCCATACATGAAGCTGTCTCTACATTTCCCCAAGCAAAATAGGGAAAGCAATGGTAAAAGTAGTGGTGATGGATATGTACCATATTTATGACGGCTCCAGGTCTTTTGAAAGCCTCTCCTATGGTTTGGTAATTTCCCACATTTGAGAGTCCTGTCTCTTCTAAGTTGGAGCTGGAAATTAAATTTTCCAATCTTCATGTACCCAAGGCAGTGGAACGTGAGCCCAGTTACTGCTGATTGTACCCACCACCCCAGACTTCAAGAACTGATCATGGAGGCTTCCTGAAATATGTGCTATTTCCCCATCTTTTGCATGCTGGTGAAGAAAAAGTTCAACGTGCAATCTGTTTTGCTGTTCTGGAGGACAGTGGAGCATGGCGGAGACATGAGGCATTCAGAGGCAGTAGTGGCAGAGGTCCCCTGACGTAATCTATGGGGTTCTCCACAGTGCCAGGGCACAGAGTTGGTGGAGAGGATCCTCTTTGCCAGCAGTTCAGTGAGGTTCTTAGGTGTTGATCCAGGCTGCATTGCCACCAGTCTGACTGTCTGGCTCCTTTGGAGTTGCTGTGGGTTTCCCTTAGTAAATAATTTTTTCCCTTAAACTAGCCAGAGGGCCTGACTATGCTTAGACTTTGGCCTTTGTGGGAAGAGGCTACAGTGTGGGATGGGCCAGCTCCTCCAGGTTCTCATTATGCCACTTTCTCCACCGGCTGCTTCTAATTTATTTCCTCTTTGTGTTCTCTTTGGCTGGCATTACTCTTCATTGCTCTAGACAATTGGCTGTCGGATTTAGAAAATAAAAATACAGGATGTAACACACATTGTATGATTCAATTATATGAAACGTTCAGATAGGCAAATGTATAGAGACAAAACAGAGATTTGTGGTAAAAGACACAGATTAGTGGCACAAATGTAGATCAGGGTTTTCTGAGGGCCGAGGTGGGCATGGGGAGTGACTGGTAATGGGTGTTATTTTCCTTTAGAGCTGATGAAAATGTTCTAACCATAGATTGTGGCAATGGTTGCACAACCGTAAATATATGAAAAATCATTAAATTGTACAGGGGTACAAGTTCACAAGTTCAGGGCTAGAAGTATGGGTTTGTTACGTAGGTAAACTTGTCTCATGGGCATTTGTTGTACAGATTATTTCATCACTCAGGTATTAAGCCTAGAACCCATTAGTTATTTTTCTTGATCCTCTCCCTCCTCCCACCCTCCACCCTTCAAAAGGCCCCAGCGTGTGTTGTTCCCCTCTATGTGTCCATGTGTTCTTATCATTTAGCTTCCACTTATGAGAACATGCCATATTTGATTTTCTGTTCTGTTAGTTTGCTAAGGATAATGGCCTCCAGCTCCTGCCATATCTCTGCAAACAACAAGGTCTCGTTATTTTTATGTCTGCATAGTATTTCATGATATATATGTACCACATTTTCTTCACGCAGTCTATCATTGATTGGCAGTTAGGTTGATTCCGTCTTTGCTATTGTGAATAGTGCTGCAATGAACATTCACATGCATGGGTCTTTATAATAGAATGATTTATATTCCTTTGGTTATATACCCAGTAATGAGGATTGCTGGGTCAAATGGTATTTCTATCTTTAGGTCTTTGAGGAATTGCCACACTGTCTTCCACAATGGCTGAACTAATTTACACTCCCAAAAACAGTGTATAAGCGTTCTGTTTTCTCTAGTACCTTGCAAGCATCTGTTATTTTTTGACTTTTGAATAATAGCCATTCTGACTAGTGTTAGATGGTATAACACAGTAAAGATACCAAAGGTATAGAACCTAGTTAAATTTAAATTTTAGATAAAAAATAATTTTTAGTATATTTTATTAAATATTTGGGAGATACTTATACTAAAAAATTATTTGTTGTATATCTGAAATTCAAATTTAATGGGATATCCTGTATTTCCTCTGACAAACCTTATCTACATATTTATGGTATTCTTACTTTCCCACTTCACTTGAAGCAAAGATCACCAGAATGGTAAACCCCAGAAAACATTCTTCTTATTTTTTATTTCTGTTTTCTAAATGTCAGTTTCTTGGCTGCACCAAATGAAACTGTGTGGATTCTTGGAAACGTATGTCTCATTCTTTCAGTTCCACCAATCTTCTTTTTGTACAGTTGTTTTAATTCCCTGAAAATACTCAATTTAACCCATGTTCATCTGTTATTGCACTGACTCTCTCCACCTTTCTCTGTATTGGTGTGTGTAGGGCTAAAATGTGAGGCTAGAGAAAAATGTGCAGTTAACTTACAAAAAGAGACTAATTGCTACAATCAGGATATCTTCTCAGGAAAACTCCTTATCCATAACATTAGTAATCTTTGTACACCAAGTGGGGAATAGTTGCAGAGGTACTTCAGTTACAGAATGAAAATCTACAGTGGAGGTACATGAGGCAGTTGCACAGGTCCTCCTAGGTTTAATGGGAGGGGACAGTCTCCACTTCCTGATGGAGAAGAGGCAAGGTCCTTTTGAAAAAAAAAATAAGTGGTATAGGAGAAATTGTTATGGCCTTCTTTGGAAAATACAACCTGATATACTATATTGAGTTATGAATCTCTTTGTATGAAGCCAAGTCTTTTCAGTCAAATATGGATTCACTAATTGAAATTCCTTATTGTTTCCCTTACATAAACTATGCCAATGCATGGCCTACGATTTCTAGTTTCTTTAAAGCAGGATGAGAACCTAAGGGATTTTGGAAGTAATCGGAGTTTAGAATGCATCTAAATTTTTACAATTTTCCCTAATCTTTTGCAATTGTCTTATTCACACCAAAATTGACAGTAATTTTGTTAGCAGCTCACTTTTACTAAGTCATTCATCAAAGAAACATATATTTCCCTGAACTACTATGTCATCATTTTATGTAATAATTAGATAATAGAATGACAATAACAAGTATAACTTGCATACTGGGAACAAATCAACTTGAAACTTGGCAAACCTGCAGCTCACCCAGTGGAAACAAGAGTGTCCCGTGTGCTGGAGGCTCCTGAGACGGGAGTGTGATCTGGATATCAGTCAACATGTTTAAAGAGAAACTGGATGTGCTAAAAAACACTCAACTGAGTACTAATTTATGCTAAATTTCTTAATTTGATGTGAATAGATAATATAAATATAGATAAAAACATGAACATATACATATATTATACATCTTCCAATCCAAATGCCAGCACCTTTGTTAAGGGGAAATCAGCAGAAGATTTCCTGCTCAATTCAGAAGCAAAACAAAGATGCCCTGTCACCACCATTATTTAACGGCATATTGAATGTTTCAGCCAATGCAATTAAAAAAGAAAAAAGCAACTAGTGGTGTAAGAATTGGATACGAATAATAAATATCTCTGTAGATAGTATGATTATATACCAGAAAAACCCAAAAGAATAAATATATGGAAAAACTAGTATGAGCATTATGGGAGTTTAGTAAACAGCAACAAAAAAAATAACTTATAAAAATAAGTTCCAAATACATAGATAAATATTACTTAGGTGACATAATTAAAAAAACAGTATTTAGGAATGCCAATAAGTTTGATTAATAAGTTAATTAATTATAATACCCATGCATAAAATTGACCAGAAATATTTGAAACATATAAGGGATTATATTGAATATCCATAAGAGATATAAAAGTAGACTTAAAGTAGAAAACCATGCCTCGTTTTCAGATCGAAGACTTAGCTTCATAAATGTATCAGGTATTTTTCTGAGTTAATTTAGAAATTAACTGTATCTCACTAAAGAATTATTAAGTTGTTCTTTTTCTGGAGCTAGACAAAGTCGATTATAAAATTCACTGGAGGAATAAATAAGCAAGAATATCTAGGAAACCTCTGAAAAAAGAAGTAATGACAGAACTAGCCCCACAAAATTTTTAAAACATATTACGTAGTGCAACACTGGGATGTAAATAGACAGATGAGTGGGAGAAAAAAACTCCAGAATTGTATATTTTTAATTGGTATATAAGAGAAGTGGCATCTCAAATTGGAGAGTGAAGGGATGGGCTCTTTAATAAGTAGTGATGAGATACCAGAATCATCACCCAGAAAGACGTAAGATTGGATTTACTCCTTATCCTGTGTGCCAGGAGAAACTCTAAAATTATCAGACATTTTAAATGTAAAATAATTGTAAATAAAACCATAATAAGTAAAGAACAAGAGATAGGTAAATGTCTTCATTCTGTATTAGTGGGAAAAACTTTTCTAGTTATGACTCCAAATCCAATGGCAATAAACAATAATGAAAAAGATGCATTTGATTACTCAAAATTTTTTGAACTTTTGCATGACGAAAAGAAAGAAAAGTAAAAAGACAAATAACAAATATTGGCAACTCATATATCATAAGGATAATAGACCAAATATTGGGCTCAACCATGCACAACTACCAATATTTAACTATTTTGATGTAGAAAAGTGGTAATTTTATATTGATTAACCTAACATATAAAGAACATCTTAAAAAGAGAATAAGAATTTCAACAGCCCTATAGAAAAATGGCCTAAAACTATAAATAAATAAAATAATTTATATTTTCTGCAAATTATAAATATAGTTTTGAAAAAATAAATGCAAATAACTCAATCCATGTGAGAATAGTTCAACCTCACTCATTGTAAATATATATATATATATTAAACTATAGTGGGATATAATTTTTCACCTATATATTATATTGGCAAAAATCCCGAAGTTGAGAGCATATGCTGTTGTTGAGGTTGTGAGGAATAGGCACTGCTATGGGTTGGTGGTGGAGATGCAAATTACACAATGCCCCGGGGGAGGAAATTGATAATATCTAGCATAATTGCACATGCATTTGTCCTTTGACTCAGCAATCCCACTTCTAGGAATGTTTGAGAGTTCATTATTCTCAAAATATTCTCTCTACTTTTAAATATAAAATTTTCCATAATAAAATGTTGATAAAAATACAAATAAAAGGAAGGAATTAAGGGTGTTAATTGAAACAATCAAATTGGTTAAATGGAGGCCAGTTAACAGTGTTTCCACTCCACTTTGATGCAAAGTAATCTGGGTACTAGGTAGGTGAACCCAGCATCTATAGTTGATAAAGGAGTGGGCCAGTCTAATGGGTAGAAATGGTCCTGTCACCAAAACCATCTTTTCCTCTCCAGGAAAATGTTCAGCTTTTAGTAACTCGGGGTCTGAGAATAAATTTTATCCACTACTCTTAACAAAGCTATCTTCCACCTCTCCTCTACAGTAAATAATATTGTGTCCGTCCAGGAAAATGACTTTGTAGATGCTTTCAGAATTGACTTTGTCACACTCCACTGCTCTTTCTGAACTAGTTGAAGTTTCTAAGAGTGCTATTTATCTCTGCACAGCAATTTTCTTATAGAAGCAGGTGACTTGGTTCCAATTCTAGTCTAGGGTTGGGATCAGTCTGTGGGGAGAAATGCACTGCCTTAGGGTGCTTAAAAATCCCAAATCAATCTGCCTAGATGACAAACATGAGTTTGCAAAATCAAGGGCACCAAAAAATGATATTCTTTATTTTTTTTCAATAACAAAACAATTTCTTTTAGGAAGCCCCATTCTGCTGGGTGGTGGAAACTTAACTTCAATCCATTCACTGTCCCTGTTCCTTTCCCCTGGGCTATGCAGAAGCCTCAGGTGCCTACCCAGGTCAAGGTATGAGGAAAGTGGGGCTATAGTCAGTCTAGGTTCATCTGTCCATCATGTTGGCATGTCCCAAGATGCCCTCCCTGATACATGCGGGCCTCTGCTGTGCCTCCTCAGCATGGTCTGTCTCAGGCTGCTGGTTCTGTCTTTCAAATTCATGCTGCACTACAATACTAAATACTAAATATGCTAACATCACTGTACCACTCTTGACAGACAGATGAAAGCCCTTAGGAATTTAGCTCAAATACAGCTGCCTAGACATATTTCTACCTTCATTCTTGTTCCTTTTCCAAAATCTGCCCAAAGAAAGGAGTAGGCATGAGAGAGGTCCCCTTCATGCGTGGGGTCACCAAATATACCTGGGATTTGTGTTGTCCCTCCCAACACTACCACCCACAGAGTCTCCTTTCTCAGAGACACATGATTTTCGCTCTTAATTCCATTCAGGTTTTTATTGCTCCCTGAAAACTCTTAAAATCTTTATCTAAATAGAGAGTTAGCTGTGAAGACTTTTCCTACTCACTGGGAAGTCTTCTGGAGACATGTACTATAATTCTGTATTTCAAATATGTAAGTGATAGGATTTATTTTCAAAGTTAGATAACTTAAGAGATAAAATATCATATATATCATATATACTTATATATAATATGTAAATCACATATATGATTTATATATTTGATATAGCTGATCGAAGAAATGTGGTTTAGATCTGTGGCCAAAATGATCTCCCTGGGAATTTCCCTAAATTATATAGTCTTGCATAGTTTACTAGCATAGTTTACAACCATAGGCTTTCTCCACAAAGGAAAGACCTCTAACCACAGAACGGAGGGCAGAACTGATTGCTGGCAGTCTTCAGAAAAAACAACACCCAAAACAGAGAGAGATCAACCAGATTGCTTATTCCAAACTCACCAATCAGATAATCCACATCTTCAGTCATGGAAAAGAATGAGCAAAGAATGTGTAAAGGCTCTGAATATTCCTGGGATAGAATTTGTTTCATATGAAAACATAAGGCTAGGGAAATAGGGAGTCTCTTTTAACTATAGAATTCAGAGGGGAGGTCGGGCGCGGTGGCTCACGCCTCTAATCCCAGCACTTTGGGAGGCCAAGGTGGGTAGATCAGGAGGTCAGGAGTTCAAGACCAACCTGGCCAAGATGATGAAAGCCCGTCTCTACTACAAATACAAAAATTAGCCAGGTGTGGTGGTGGACACTTGTAATCCCAGCTACTCAGGAGGCTGAGGCAGGAGAATAGCTTGAACCTGGGAGTCAGAGGTTGCGGTGAGCCAAGATCACACCACTGCCTTCTAGCCTGGGTGACAGAGCAAGACTCCATCTCAAAAAAAAAAAAAAAAAAAAAAAAAAAAAATTCAGAGCGGGAAGAAAATAAAGCTGAAGAAAAATATACTTAGGAGTCTATTTTTATATCTACATATAAATATGTAAAACATTGAAAATAGAAAGATATCACTAGGTTGCCTTTAGGGAATATAGGAGAGAGAATAAGATTGCAGAATATCAGTTATCTTTGTGGGGTTCTGAATTTGTTTTTCTCTAAGGGAGGAATATGAAAAATGTTAGTGATTTTTAATTTGGGAGGTAGAAATATAAATTTATTTTTAATATGTTATCCAAGATTTGTAGTTGTATAAGAGTGTCAGTCCAGATACCAAGCCATACACGTCCTGATATAATATAATATAATATATAATATAATATAACATTGCCTTATATAAGTACTATGGTTTATTATAAAAGCATAATATTGTATTATATTATACAATATTATTTATAATATATGTACTACATAGTATGATACATATTATATAATGTGATATGTATTACATGATATAATACATATAAAATATACAGTATGAATAAGTATATAACAATATATAAATGCCAGATTAAGTATTTTAAAGCTTATTTCAAATGCAAAGAGCTGGAAAGATAGAAGTTTTTTTCAGGTCAAAGATTAGTATAGGGAGAAACCCAGTGAAGTAAGCAGAAATGAACACATTTTAGCCTCAAGAGAATTTTCCCAACCTTATAAACTTACGTTTTCTCAGCCTTGCTGAATTGTAAGAAAATAAAGTCTAAGGTCCAAGGCAACTAGCTTAGTAGCAGAATTCTTTTCCCTTAAAATTGAAACTCAAAGTGTTATACCCTCAGTGTGAAAATGAACTAAAACTAAACTTTCCTACCACCTTCAAACCCCATAGAGCTACCAGGAATGTTTGCCTTGGTAAAGAGCAAAGCAGAGGAAAAAAATGTGCCTCCGAAGCTGTCATCACAAATCAGCCGTTGCTCACATCTGCAGCCCAAGTCTACAATATGGGGCTATGTAAAAAACCTCAAGTCGTGCATTCAATTTAAAATGGTCCAACTATCTAATTAAAGTAAGCACAAACTTGTTTTTGGAAAGACTAAACCTCATCCGTGACCTGAGAAATATTCCACAAATAAGCTTCCCTTCTAAATTAGTGGATCCCAATCAATAATCGTTGAGCATATGTGATAGTTAATTTTATGTGTCAATATGATTGGACCACAGAGTGCCCAGATGTTTGGTCAAATATTCTGTATGCTTTTGTGAGGGTGTTTTTGGATGCACTTACCATTTTAATTGTTAGACTGGAAAAAGCAGATTGCCTTAACTAATATGGGTGGGCCTCATTTAGTCCACTGAAGGATTGCATAGAACAAAAAGGCTGACCATTTCCCAAGTAAGAGAGAATTCCTCCTGTCTGACTTCCTTCCAACTAGGACATTGACATATATATATTTTTTTGAGCCTGCTGGCCTTCAGATGAACACCATCAGCCCTTCTTCTCCTGGGTCTCCAGCCTGCCAACCCACCCCACACATCTTGGATGGAACTTGTCAGTCTCCATAATCATGTGAGCCAATGCTAATTCCTTATAATAAATCCCTTTATACACACACACTATGAATAGATTTCAAAATTTTTTCACCAAAGTAAACTCATACTGACTTGTTATAAAATGTCTAACTAGAGCTAGTTTGAGACACTAAGAGGGATAAGACATCAAAAAGAGTCCCTAGCAGAGCAACATAAATTCTGCTAAAATTGAAAGAAAAGGAAACATCCGATTTATGATGAAGTTTGGGTGAAAGAATGGTGAAATCATTGATGCTTTATCAAAAGTTTAGGGGGACAATGCCTCCAAAGAAATCAGAAGTTTATAAATGGATAACTCATTTTAAGAAAGAATAAGAGAATATTAAAGATGAAGCCCACATTGGCAGACCATCCACACCAATTTGTGAGGGAAAATTTTATCTTGTTTATGCCTCAATTAAAGAGGACTGATGATTAACAGCAGAAACAATAGCCCAAACCAAAAGCATCTTTATTGGTTCAGATTATACAAGTCCGACTAAATAATAAAAGTTGAACAAACTTTATACCTGATGGGTGCCGAAACCATTGCACCCTGACCAGCTGCAGAAAAACACAGAGCTTTCAATAGAAATTTTAAACAAGTGGGATCAAGATCTTAAAGCTTTTCTTCAAAGAACTATAACAGGAGCTGAAACATGACTTTACCAGTACAATTCTGAAGAGAAAGCACAATCAAAGCAATGGCTACCAAGAGGTGGTAGTGATCCAGTCAAAGCAAAAGTGGACTGGCCAAGAGCAGAGGTCATGGCAAAAGTGTTTTTTTAGATCTTCAAGGGGTTTTGCTTGTAGACTTTCTGGGGGGCCAAAGACAATAACATCGACCTACTATGAGAGTGTTGTGAAAAAGTTAGTCAAAGCTTTAGCAGAAAAGTATCCAGGAAAGCTTTACCAGACAGTCCTTCCCCACCCTGACAATGCTCCTGCTCATTTCTCTCACTAAATATGGGAAGTTTTGTGAGAGTTTCAATAGAAAATCATTAAGCATCCATCTTATAGTCCTGATTTGGCTTCTTATGATTTATTTTTGTTTCCCAATTTTAAAAAAATTCTTTAAAATGCACCAATTTTCCTTCAGCTAATAATGTAAAAAAGACTGTACTGACTAAATGGCTGGTATCATCACTTATAAAAGTGCCTTAAAGTGGATGGAGCTTATGTTGAGAAATCAAATAATAAAATTCATATTTTTATGTTTACTTTTTAATTCAATTTTCCACAAACTTTTTAAAGTACACACACACACACACACACACACGTATACACATATATATGTGTACATCTTATTGGTTCTGTTTTTCTGGAGAACCCTCATACAGCACACAAGTACAAAAAGCATGATATACTAGAAGCAGCAGAAACAGACCTATACAGACAGTGTTTCTTCAAATTATTAGGCAAGGATATGAAATAACTATTCCTGCTATCTCACTGAGAACAACTACAAAAGACAGATAAAATGGGGGAGGGAGATGTTTGAAGGTTAGAGTATTATGCAGGAGTTGAGTGACCAAGGTCTCAGATAAAAATAGGTGCATCAGTATTGTATACATCACTTTTCCCCTCAGATCAGTTGCATTTTTTTTTTTTTTGGAACAAGTTGAGGCCAGATAGAGGTTAGCTGCTAAGAATTAGAGAAACCAGCAGAGTTTCAGTATCCTCACAAGACTAGGAAACAATAGTTGGAGTTTGAGACTCAGAAGGACTTGAGAGATCAAGAGAAGTGGGGTTCAAAGAAATGATCCAACACCCAGCAGCTTTCCTTTCAAGGTATGTGATGTTGCACAGGGCAAGAAGATAAAAAACCAAGCAAACTTCTGCCTCTATTCAGAAGGGATGAATTAACTGCTCTGAGAATGTCTTTCCATTGTAAACAACTAGAAAAACAGACAAAACATATGTAGATAAATGTAAACCAGTGCAGCAGGTAAATATATAACATTTCTAGAAGATAATGTAAGAAAATAACTTTATAACCTTGAGGTAAGAAAAGATTTCTTAAAAGAGATGTGAAATGAACCTGCAAAAAAAAGACTACATTGCAATTAGGAGCTGATTATGAAAAGATACCATTAATAGGTCAAAAAGACAAGCCACTTAGTGGAAGAAAATATTTACAAAAAATATATTTGAAAGAGAACACGTATCAAGAATATAAAAATAATCCACACAAAATAAGAAAAAGCCAATAGAAAAGTGGGCAAAAGAATTGAATAGGAACTTCACAAAAGAAGATATTCACATGACCAATTAACATGTAATAAAGTGCTCAATCTCATTAGCCTTCAAATAGTGCAAATTAAATCTCCAGTGAGATATCATTCATTATACAACATCAAATGGCTAAAATGAAAAACTGACACCACCAAATTTTGGTGAAGATGTTAAGCAATTGGAACTAATTTACTGTAGTCAAAGATTTGGGGTTATTGGGGTGATTTTGTAGCATATCAACCTAGCTGAACTTAAACCACATTTCCCAGAATTTCTTTCTGTAGGTGGTTCTGGGCTAAAGTTGGCACTGGGGACATCTGCCCAGGATTTGGAAGGCAGAGGTGAAACCATTTTACTCTTGAAAGAACTGTGTGCATCAGGTGTTGTTACAACTCACAAATACTTTCAATGATCCGCTGATTTATTGTGATGGGGCAGTAACTGGGCCCACAGCTCCTCCAACTCCTTATTAATCTCCTTCTTCATCTTCTCTAAATCCTCGGTCAGGTGCATGGGCATCTCCATGGAAAAGTGTGCCAAAATACCCTGCAGGTCACCTACATTACCAAGCCTGGAGGCATTAAGAGACAGATGGAGTTCCAGGTTGTCATTACTTTCTGCCATTGCATGAATATCCACTGGCCCTGTTGACCTTTTGATCAATAGTAGACACAGAGACAAGAAGCTTATGTAGATGGCATAACAGCTCTCAGGGTTGCATGAGGTCTAATTCTTATGATAAATCCCTGATTCTGTATCATTTATAGTGGCCTACTTTTCTGATAAAGCTTTATCTGATTGATTGTTAGATATTTTTCATCACTGGAGACTATATGTTTTTTCAGGGAGGATCTAAATAATGGAAATGCTTAAGTGAAAGAAGAGACAAATTAATAACCTTGTCAAGTCCTTCCTCTTATCATGATATAATATATTCTTATATAATGAAATACCATAATATTTATTCCCAGTTAATGCAACATTATTATTCCCAGTAGTACCAAACATCCATTTTCTTTCTTTTATTTATGTTCCAATTTGTGGTTTCAGAGGTACTCACAAATTACAGTGTATTTATCATAGGTTTCAATCAGTGCATCTGTTAGCAGTGCTGGTTGGGGAAACCATGGGGGTTGGCAGAATGTGTAGAAACAGACAGGTATTTCTGGTGCTGACCACATCAGCTGCATCTTCCTTTGTGGTTACTAATAAATTGAATTTTTTAAATGAGCTCCCAATTTGTGGATTCCACCTTAGCTTGCTCTGGAGAAACCTCATTCCAGGTAACTGCTCTTGCATCTGGGTCTTGGGAACCAAAAATATTTTAAAAGATAGTTTCCCCTTTCCTCTTCCTCTTGGTTGCAGGAGGGTTAATTCAGTAGATAAATCCCATCTCCATAGTGGAAACAAAGCATCACTGACTCGTTCTCATGAGGGAGGGTTCTGCTGCGCAGATTGATCTGGGAAGCCCGTGATGTATAGAGCAGAAAGACTTTCCTTATGAGATACTGTGGAGGCAATGTCCAAATGGAAGCCTTGTGTACCCATACTTGCTTTTTATATTCTAACTCAGAATAGTTGCAATTTATGTTCAGTTGGGAAAACAAAAGAGAATACACTAAAACAGAGAAAATGTGCATACTCATGTGCTTCTGCTAGGAGTATACAAGCAGCCCTCTGAAACTGAACAAACCATAGCTCTGGGTCTCCATTTCCTCATCTCTAAAACAAGGGGTTTGGTTAAGATGGCATTGAAGGATCCTTTCAACTGTACCATCTGCAAATTCCATGAAGCTGCATCTCTAGAGACTTGGCCTCAGATGCATTAGCGCTTGGTGACTGCAGCGAAAGGGGACTTAAAGAACCATTAAAACAATGTTGGGTGACATCCTGTCCCCATCCAGGCCCTCAGTCATTGATCTGACCAGCTCTTATAGTCTATCCTGACTTAGAAGCTGCCCTGCTCCTGAGCTCTGCTCAGCGTTTCTTTTTATGAAGACCATTTGCGTGTTTCTGTTATACATCTCGGTTGCCATGCAAACTTGGCTCGCAGAAGCCTGAAACAAACCCCAAACACCTCTGTACATACTTGCTTTATGACATTTTATTTGAATGCCAATATAACAAGTTTATAGTAAATGGAGGATATGGCAGGAGACTAAAATAACACCATAGTCTTTGAACACTCTAATCTGAGCTTAATAATTTTAAGATTTTTAGACATTTGTAACTCAACCTATGGGCATAATCTAGTAGTAATGGTACTTGGGTAAAGATGTTATGCATGGAGCTCAAAAAGATTGTACTGGATCAAATAACACAGTGCTTCCAAAGGAAACTAAATCTTTTTAAAACCCTCAAACATCAGTTTAAACTGCTAACTTTAATTTTATTTTAAATTCATGTTAAAGTAATTGCATCAAGCTGGGATTAGGTACTGTCTCTAACTCTCCCTCTACATAGTTAACTATTTCACGTATTAGAAATACAAATATAGTTATTTAAACGGGGAGGAAGTTAAAAATAATCTAGAGGTTTCCATCTTCTGTGGTTTTACAAAAGCAACAGAGCCAGGTGCACCATCCCTAGCCTGGATGTCAGTCACCCATCTCACCATCTGCTGGAAGAAAAACATCTATCTAAGCACTTTACCTGGGGAGAGGCAACAAAATAGTACACAAGTACTTGGACAAAGTGACATTTTAGTTAGTGCCTTGTTCATTAAAAATGCAAATGTTCAAAGTTGCTGTGATGGTGTTCTTAAGGCACAACTCTTTCAATATGCCACCTGTAGAGCAGAGAGAGCACTGGGCAGAGTCATGCAGACCAGTATTCCTGCTCAACCATTCTCTGACATCCTCGCTTTAGAAAATTTATCTCTCTTGGTCTCAATATTCTGAACTATAAAATTAGGGGGTCAATAAAATCTCAAGAGTCCTGTCAAAGCTGATGTTCCATGATCTTTCGTTTAGTCAAGCTCTCCAGATGAGCAGCTAGAAAGAGAATGACCTGTACGAAGAATTTTAGAATGGCTCTTTCCCTTACTTTGTTTTACTGTGCCCCAGATGTGGCCACATCAGGAAGTGGTCTGGAAGTGCCTGAATGCTCCTACTTGGGCAGTCTCAGGCTGCTGTCGGGTAATATCCATGTCATTATGTAGGAAAAATAGGGAAACAAAGGAAAGTCTCTAATTGCACTTTTACTTGACAAAATAGCACTCCAGGTTCCCAACCACAAGGGGGCACTGCACTGTCAGAAAGGTCTAGGACCCTCCAGCAAGGAGCTACTGCTGGGTTCATCAAAGTCTATACCAGCAGACTGTCCAGCAAGATAAGTGCATATGGGTCAGTATCAGGATGGGTTCATGAAGGTCAGCCTCTGGGAGAAAAGAGCGCAGCCACCAGACAGTGAGGCCATGAATGTGGGAAAGCAGTCAGGGCTGAACGGTCAAGGAACAGCCCAAGTCAGAAGAGAAGGGCACTTCCTGACCTTGACCGCTGGAGAACATTCCAATTTAGAGGTTTTCACCAAAGGCCAAAGTCCCATTCTTCCCTATGTATCTCATTCCCTTGGCCCCAGTGGTATAATGTAGACACATGAGCTAACATTCAGAAGGGGGTCAAAACACCAATGTTAACACTCCATCGTTCCAAGTTCTTAGTAAGTGTCTACCTGCGCTAGATAAAGATCAGTCTTGGAAACCAAGTATCTAGTATTCCATTCAGAAGAATTTCCACATAACTTCCTTTTGTGCTCTTAAAATTTAAGTGCCCAGATGTGATCTTTGAGGCATTTAGCTACCCTGAGACTCATGCTTCACTCAGAATTCAAAGTCTTTGATTTTCTTTTTTAAGCACAAACATAAGGATTTGAAGTGGTAACTTTTTCCATATTGTGGTCCTCAACTTCATTTTCCAAAATTATTTTTTCTAAATATAGAGCAAAGTTACCCGTAGAGTGGCTTCAATGTTTTTTAAACTCATATATCTAGAAGAAATAAAATAATTTTCTTATTATAAATGGGGGTTTTAAATAAAATACAGCTACGTTAAAAAAAAGATGAAAAATTTAAATGTACAAATGATCATAATGTTTTTAATGACATATATTTTATTCATCTACACAGCTAAGGTCTTGTTTGGACAGGAAAAAAGTAAAGTTATTAAAGTTAAGTTTTGTTTAAACTTATGTAATTGTTATAATTTATTTCAGTTAAACTCTTTTTTCTTTGTTAAAATAGTTGTTACCTATTCCACACATTGAATTATGTCCTTGAATTTATCATGAGTTTGTTTTCATTTCTGTTCTTGATGTGAAGGTTCAGACATAGGAAATGGTTTCCTGTATGAATCCCTGTGATAAAGACACCATATTAACTTAAAGAATAATTACTTTAAGTGATGCATTTATGAATTTGTTTAATTTCATTTCTTATAGTAGAAATTAGCTGTTTTAGAATCTTTAAGCATTCTACACACCTTCTATGGATAGAGTTCTGGAAAGGAGATGATTCTCCCTTAATGAGCACAATGAACGTTTCAAGTAGCAGTGCTGCCTAACACCTAGGGGCTTTGTCTGTGAACTATTTAGCATTTAGTAAACTCAGCTTTGGGTGAATGGTATGGTGGGGGGAGTGAGGAGAGAGGGGATTTCCTTTCCTGTTCTTAGAGGACTTTAAGCCTTACTGGGAATATAAGTAACAGTCAAGAGACAGTAAGAACTAGAATAATTATTTGTATTTTGGATACAAAATGTCCCCAGATATAACGCTTGCTCCCACCCAATCTCCAATATACCTACACTGTTTGGTGTTCTTTGGAAAAGGTGAGGTAAGAGAACTTCTGTTTCCCTAAGCCCTCAAAGACCAGTTTTGAGATTTTCCTTATTTTCTTTCACCATTAACACTTTCCAGGAGATAAGACAAAGAGGGTACAGGATTGTGATGACTAATTTTATATGTCAACTTGACTGGGCCACAGGGTGCCCAGATATTTGATCAAACATTATGCTGGGTATGTCTGAATGGAATTAACATTTAAATATATAAATTAAATAAAGTAGATTGTCTTCCCTAATATAGGTGGACCTCATCCAATCAACTGAAGATCTGAATGGAACAAAAAGGCTAAGTAAGAGAAAACTCCTCCTGCTTGAGCTGAGACATTGAGTTTTTTCTGCCTTCAGTCTCAAACTAAAAATTCTACCTTTTTGGTCTTAAGCCTACTGACTTTGGACTGGAACCACACCACTAACTCTCCTGGCTTTTGGACTTTTGGACTTGGACTAAATCTGTACCATCAGCTCTGCTGGGTCTCCAGCTTGCTGGCAGCAGATCTTGGGACTTGTTGGGCTCCATAATTGCATGAGCCAGTTCCTTATTATAAGGAGATATTTGTCTGTTTCTCAGGAGAACTCTGACTAATTCACAGGTCTTTCCCTTTAGCTTATCAATATTTAAAGTACTTTTAAAGTATTTTCCCAAAAAGAAAAAAATGCAGAAAAAAAAGAGAAATGCAAGAGTGTCTAGCTTTGCAAATAGCCAACCAGTCCCAATGTTGGCTGAGCTTTACCAGCCAACACTGGCTCCCATCACTCTTTTCTGAACTATTTCTGCCCTCGGTCTCCAGCTTTAATTGCTTAGAGAATGTAACCATTCCCCTACTATGAACCCACAGGCTGGTGTTAGGCAAGGTCTGCAGCCTCGCCAAGTGCCACTCAGTACCCTTTTCTCTGCCATCTGGAAGTGGTTCGGAGCCATTCAAAGAGGTCCTCTGCCTGATTCTGACAAGCATTGCTTTTACTTCTCGTTCTCCTTTGAGGTCCCATACTGTCTTGATTCTAGCCTGGGCCTCCATTTACATTTTCTACTTCACTTGAGGCACATTGCCTAAAACTTCACTGAAGGGCAGTGCTACAGTTTGAATTTGTGTCCCCTCCAAAATTTATGTTGAAGCTTAATCCTTAATGCAACAGTGTTAAGAGGTCAGATCTTTAGAAGGTAATAAGGCCATGAGGGCTCTGCCATCACGGGGTGATTAGTAACCTTATAAAAGGGCTGGAGGAAAAACGTTAGGCCCTTTTTTGCTTTCCATCCCTTTTGCTTTATGAGGACACAGTGTTTAGCCCCTCTACAGAATGCAGCAACATGGCACCATCTTGTGAGCAGAGAATGGCCTTTACTTGACACCAATTTTTCTGATACCTTGATCTTGGACTTCCCAGCCTCTAGGACTGTGAGAAATAAATGTTGCTTATAAATTACTCATTTGTGGTATATTGTTATAGCAGCATAAACAAAGACAGAAATAGGTACTAGGAAGTCAGGTTGTTGCTTTAGCAAATTCCTAAAAATGTAAAAGCAGCTTTGGAACTGTGTAATAGGTAAAGGCTGGGGGAGTTCAGAGGTGCATGCTAGAAAAATCCTAGATTGCCATGAATGGCCCATAATGGGGGATTCTGGTGAGGACTCAGGAGATCAGGAGAGCTATAGACAGAGCCTCAATCTTAGAGATTACTTAAGTGGTCGTGATCAGAACATTGATAGAAATACAGACAGTAAAGGATATTCTGATGAGATTTTAGATGGAAATGGGGGACATCTTATTGGAGACATCTTATTAGAAAGATCATACTTGTTACAAAATGGCAAGGAACTTAGCTTAATTGTGTCTATGTCCTAATGTTTTGTGGAAGCAGAGCTTAAGAGCAATGAACCGAGATAACTGGCAAAAGAAATCTCTAAGAGAAGTGTTCAAGGTGCTGCACGGCTTCTCTTGACCACTTACAGTAAAATTCAAGAAGACAGAAATGAATTAAAGACAGGATTTATAATCAAAAGGAAGGCAGAACTTAAACTTTTGGAAAATTCTCAGCCTGGACAATATTGTAAAGAATATAAAAAGTATGTCTGGGAGAAAACACCAAGGGTGTGGCCAAGCAACCGTTTAATGAGGACATTTGTACAGATAGGTAGAAGACAGGTGCTATTAATCAGGACAATGGAAGAATAACTGTAAAGGCGTATTGGAGATCTTCCAGGCTGCCACTCCCATCACAGGCCCAGAGTGCTAGGGTCTTTAGAGCAGAATGGTTTCAGAAAAAGGACTCAGTGCTCCTGTAGGATCTTGGGGCTTGCTGCACCAAGTTTCTGCTCCCTGCATTCCAGCACAATGCTCCTTGACCACTCCAGCTGTGGCTCAAATAAGCCCAGGTACAGCTTCGTCTGCTGCTCTAGAGGCACAAGTGGTAATCCTTGGCAGTGTCCACCTGATGCTAACTCTGCAGGCATGCAGAATACACAAGCTATGGCAGCATGGCTGCCTCTACCTAAATTGCAAAAGATGCCCCAGAGAGCCTTGGGACCTAGGCATAGAACTACCACAGAGTTTGGGCCACCACAGAGAATGATCAGTAGTGTAATGCCTAGCAGAGTCATGGGGTTGGGGCCACCACAGAAAGTCTCCACTAGGTCAGTGCTTAGTAAAGCCATGGGAGCAGGGCCATTTCCATGGTCCCAGAACTATAGAGCCACCAGTGTGCAATGCCAGCCTGGGATAGCTGCAGGCACCTGACTCCAACCCTTATTGGGCTGCACCCAGTAAGACCATGGGGGCGGGGCTGCTAGGAACCTCTGGGGCCCAACCCCTGCCCTAGTGTGTCTGGAAGGTAGAACTTGGAATCAAAGAAGATTATTCTGGAGCCTTAAGATTTAATGTTTGCCTTGTTGAGTTTTAGATTTAGTAGGGACCTGGTACCCCTTTCTTATGTCCTGTTTTTCCCTTTGGAATGGAAATGTCTGCCCTATTCCTGTCCCACCATTGTATTTTAGAAGCACATAACTTATTTGATTTTCTAGGCTCACAGCTGGAGGGCAAATTTGCCTCAGGATAAATCACACCTTGAATCTCACCCATATCTGATTTAGATGATACTTAGATGAGAATTTGAGCTTAGACTTTAAAGTTAATGCTGGAATGAGTTAAGAATTTTGGGACTATTGGAATGGAATCAGTGTGTTTTGTATGTGAGAAGTACATGAATTTTGGGGGGCCGGGAGTGGAATGCTATGGTTTGAATATTTGTGTCCCCTCCAAAATTCATGAGGAGAAAGAAAGGAGAAGGAGGAGCAAAAGGAGAAGAAGGTGGTTGGAGGAAAAAAAATGCAACAACTTGAAGTAATTTAGCCCACATAGCAAAGGAACCTGGACCCAGTATGGGATTTGTAAATCTCAGCCCAGGGCTCTTGGCACTAACCTGTCCTTTTTAGACAATTCCATCAAGCACTACAATGGAAATCATTCATCTTCAGAACTTCAAGAGAGGGTCCTAAAAGCCTGAATGGTTGAATGGTTGATGAAGGTTTTTAGAGGAGGTGGGATTTAAGTTGGGTCTTAAAGTTTGAAGAAGATTTGGAAAACACACATTCCTGAGGCAAAAGGGACAGGTAAACACTTGGGGAATGTTAGAATACCCACTGGACACTTGTCATCTGCCTCTATTATCTATCCTTTCCAAGAAGAGGAACTCACAAGCATATCAGCAAAGCAAACTAGCCAGTGTACCAAACGCATTTTCAAATGAACAGATGTTCAAATTATATGCAGCTCATCTTTGCACTAAAACAGTAAGTCAGTAGTGGCATGCGTTCTCGTCATTAAGTGAGGCTGCTGTGAGTGTTCAACATACAGGTTGCTTGTTACCTGTCAGCCCACAGCAGTAGGCTGCTTGCGTATCTCAAAAGTAGATGGAGAAATGCAATCTGCAAGGACAGTTGAGGCTCCCACAGGAGCATAGAATTGCCTCTAAATACAAGGGCTCATGAACATTTTACGTCCCCTTGGGAAATCCCTCTAAACCCCTGCCTCACTGGTTTCCTGGTACAAGATCCAATAAATCTGCACACTCAGCTTAAACTTAGTGCCAGGCCTCATAATGGAATGATTACATGTGTTTTGTGTGTCAGAGATGTGACAGAAAGATTATACAGTGTAGCGAAGCAATCTTTGGGGTTTTGGCAGGGAAAGAGAGGAGATAAATATGTGTCCAGGGTAGAAAAATGGCAGCTCATAGAATTGCTGTCTCAATGTCACTCAATCATTCAGCAAAAATGTATTAAGTTTAGGTCAATAAGCATTTATCAAGTTCCTCCGATGTGACAGGTATTGTATTACATGCTCTGAGAACTGAGGTGCACAGGACACATCATTTATCCTTGGTGTTGTGAAGTCCACTAGAAGAGCCAGGCATGTAAAAGATGGTTTTAGTGTAATGCAGCAATGTAATAATAGGGATTGTGACAAGGTACGATGGTGGCACAGAGAAAGGAGCCTTAGCTCAGCCTGGAGTGTCAGAGGAAGCTTCTGAAGGATGATTCAGGAAGGATGAGTGATGTGAAGGGGGAGGAATGCTCTGAACTGAGGAAATAACGTGAACCAAAGTACAGAAGTGGAAATGATCCTGGTATGTATGTGAACTTGGGGGGTATGTAAGGGAACAGGAGGGGGAAGGACATAAATGGACTAAATAAAAGAGGCTTGGAATTATTGGAGTAAAAAAAGATTGATGAGTGCTGCAAGGGATTCAAAGAAAAAGCACAAACAGTTCGACCAAGGAACTGACCAGTTGGTCAAATTAACAAGTTAAAGATGCGTTTAAAGTTATAATAAACACAAGACAAGACCCCCTTGTAAAAGATACCAAGCCCAATAAGAAGGTGGTACAGTGCCAAAGTGAGTTGGAGAATTACATGAAATAGTTTGTAAGAGGGGGAAGACACTAGCTGGGGGAGAGTTCCAGGAGGCAATGGTATTTGAGCAGATGGGAGGATAATGTATAAGTAGGTAGAAGAGAAGGAGCATGTCATCCCAGGCAAAGAGAACATCCTGAAGTACCTTTAGGTTTAGTCACTTTAGGATCACGTAGGAAGGAAGACCTTAGTGTAACAACAAACTTACAGAATGAAAACTAAGGTATTTGTTTATAAAACATTCTAAGTGGAAGAAATTTCTTCCCTAGAAGGTCAGGCTGGGAATCAACTAGAAAGAGAACCACTCATGGGCTAATGTGTAGATTTACAAGAAAGACAGGATGGGCAATGCTTTTGTAGCTTCAGTACTAAGCTGTGTTCAAGAAGTTTCCTCTTTTTAAACAATCAATAGGAATAGTCTGGTCCTAGGCGAATACAAGTATGGCTCTAAATCAAAGAGAATTTATAGAAATCTGCAGTAAGGAATCTAATATGTCAGGTGTTTAAAGTTCTTCATCCGTGGCCTGTTAAAGGGAAGAACCGTAACTAAACGACCTTACATTTTATCACAGAAACCAGGACAATTGTGTCTGGGATGAATGCTAAACAACACAAGATCCTAGGAAAGCCAGTGTGAATGAGGATCGTCTAGGCAAACTGGGACTCTGGATCCGTGCATCAGTTGGGGTCCAGTCAGGACAACAGGAATCATACCAGTCATTTCAACAGAGAGAATTTAATACAGAAGATGGGTTAAACTGGTCCAAGAAAGCAAGCTGGGAGTACTAGGAAAAGGGTGGGGAAACAAAGGCAAAGATTGGGGGTGTCAGCATCTAAAAGCTCAGAGGACGAACCCTGTAGGACTGGGCTCAGCCCTCTGAGGAGGCAGCACATCCTTGCTGCCTCTGGGTGACTCAGGAAGTCTTAATAAGAAGTCCGTGGAGTAGAGGCTCAGCTCTTTGAGAACAGGTATTGCCCTGCTGGGAAGGGCACCTTCCTAGGGCTTTATGAGATTGGTTCTGGGAGTGCTGAAAGAAGTTCAAGATTGGAACCAACTGGCGATGCTAAGTGAAAGGCCATTGCCACAGGCCAACCCCTGCTTGCTGCTCCCATGCCCTATTTGCAAAATTTAAGAGAAAGGCACCTGACTGAGGAAAACTTTAGCCTGCAGATCCCAGCCTCAGTGTCACACAGCAGAACATAGAAAGGTGGACTTAGAACTGAGCAACACTGGTGTAATAATAGGCACAGTTGTTCTTACTGTACTTGCAGAACCAGGCTTGAAAATGGTTCTGATTTTGAGGAGGAAATTCTCCTAAAAGATCCTTCAGCTCAATAAGTGATAAAAATCACTATCTTGTCCGCAGAAGAAGAAAATAGCATTTATCAGTTATTCCCTTTTGTAAAGTGTGACAGGAACTTTACAAACGTTGATTCATTAATCACAATAATCCCATAGAACTTGTGTTCATCCTGTTTTTACAGATGAGGAAACTGAAGTTTCAGGTGGTTAAGCTGCTTGCACAAAAACAAGTAGCTAGGGAGAGGCATGTTCTAGAAACATGGGCTAGAAGCAAGTTCCATGTGATTCCAAAGCCCAGCTCTTTCCACCACCTCTTGATCTTTCTAGGGAGGAAGCCGCTTCTTTACAGGGCTGAGGCGCATGATCCTGGATGGAGGGGCAATGGCTGGACCACTCATGGAGGCCCTGGGCTAAGTGACCTCTGCTAGCCACTGGCTTCTGGAAAGCCCATGCCCAAAAGGTTTTCCATCCTTTGAGTTCACACCTTGCCAGTCTCAAAACCTAAAGTGATTTACGCCAGCTAAATGCTGGCCTCACCATTCGTGGGAAGGAGCCAAGACTTTGTTTGAATGAGCTCGCCATCTCTTGGAGAAAGCATCACGCTGCAGCCATCCATAGCTATGTTTTGGAGAGAGTGTGTTTGTGTGTCTGTCCATGTATTCATATGTCTTATAAATTCAACCTTACTCAGTAGGATGGCATTCTTGGATAACAGACCCTTCAGCCAGACGGCCAAAATTGCAAAGGCAACAGTTATTTTTTGGCTGAATCAAGTTCTTCAGCCTTAGCTGAAGATGAAGGCAAATTGTGCCTGTGTTTTCTGGAAATGCTGATGCTGAGATGGGACCTTACTGAGGAATTCACCAAGGCCCAGGGGAACTGAGAAGATAAATGCTACCAGGCGGCTGCAACTTGAGCAAAATTCCAAAACAATAGAATGTCAACTGAAGATCATAGAAGACTCTGGCAAGTATGACAGAAAGCAAGGGCAATGGCTGGGTCCTGAGACCAATGAGGATGTGGATAATGGGTGCTGGCACTACAAACACTGCTTTGAAAGAAGCTCGAAGGAAAGGAGGCAGATTCGGCACTCCCTACCCAGGACTCCAGCTCATCACTGAGGAAGAGGGAAATGCAGCCAGCGGTTTGGCAAACTGCCCTCCCCAAATACCCCTGTTTCAGCCTTCACAGTGGTTTCCTGAGCAGCTCAGGGCGGGCCAGGTATGGGTTTCTCCTGTCATGTCAGTGTTCTCGCAGAGAGGGCTTTTGGGCCCTTTTGCAAAGTGACTTGGCTGGAGCCACACTCCTGCCAGCGTGGCAGCTGTTACCACTTATACCAAGAACATCTGGCCTGAAGATTGCAGTAAAAGTGACACTTGTCTACAGAGAAAAAATGTTGAAGTATACATTTTGGACATGAAGAAATAAGTAATGACATTTAATGTTTTCATAAAGCTGCTACACTGAACAGCAATCGTCCAAACCCCAGGCCCAGGCATGGGTGTATCTGTCTATTGCTGTGTGCCTGCAGGTCTGTGAAAGGCCTTGTATCTGGAACATCACTGCCTGATACAAGCTTTGTCCTCCCTCTGAAGACATAGAACAAAAGAGGCCCTTGGTAAGACCTCTTCCTTCAAGATCTAAATCACAAAATTGAGGAGCAGGGAGCAAAATGTAAGGAGCACCCACCAGATGACAGGAAAGCCAGCTCTGAGTTGCAGTGGTGTTACTGGGTAAACCACATTGCTGGGGTCAAATTTCTCATCTGTAAAATGGGAGTGTCACAGATGATATGTTTAAGGTTCCTCCACATTTTATATTCTGTGCTTTTTAAAATAGAGACAATTGCACCACTCCTATGCCAAGCCTGTAGGTTAAACATGATTCTTTCCAGATCCTGCTAGTAAAATGTACATCCCCCTTGATGTGGTGATACTTGCCACCCCTCACTCAGGATAAGAGAGAGTGTCAGACAGAGCCAGCCTGGAAGTTATGGGCTCTTGGAGAGGAAGACAACACCAAAAGGGGGATGATACTCCCAAGACCCTGTCCTGATTTCATGCTGCCCTGTAATACTCTTCACAGCTATGTGCTCAGCACATTGCCTCAACTTAGGCATCTTCTGCATTTGATTTTAAAGAGCGGAGGCTGAAGAGAAGATGAAGCATTCTTCCAGTAACTAGCTTCTGTTTGGTTGGTAGAATGTCAACTGGTGATACTATAATGACCACAGTGAGGCTGGCAGAAATTTGGGTAATCAAATAAGAGTGTATATTTAATAACTTTTTGATTTGTCAGTGATCAATCCTTTGCATAGTTCTATGTCTTTTGAATTAAAATGTGTTACCTCTGCCAAAATTACATGTGAACAATGCATTACTAATGTGCAATTATCATCAATAATATGTATATTACTGGGTAAATGCAAGGCTTATCAAAGAAGATCCTATGAGCCCTTTGTTATTTTCTCTTCCTCTAGGAGGTGCCAGGCTCCTGCTCTGGTGCCAGGAGAGGGGAGTGACCACGTGGAAGGGCCAGAGTGAGGTTGCTGGCCAGCCCAGACTGCTTACTGTCAGACCAAAGGAGAGGTGGCAGCAGATTTAGGGCTTGTGGTTCTGTAGAGCAACCACGGTTTGATGTTGCAATCTTTCTAAGCTTTAGTCTACAGGCTTTTGGTATGATTTTGTAGCTCTATCTCTCAGTTCTAGAAGCTGAGATTAAAGCAAAGACACTGAACAGAGCTAATGCCTGGGCCTGGAGATCCGAATGGTGTACACTGCAAACATTCATGTGCCTACCTAAGGGAGCAGGAGGGAATAGGACTGGAACATGGCCTGGGCTTCTGCATTTCCAGCAGGTTCCCAGGTGATGCTGATGTCACTGGAAGACCACACTAAGTAACCAGGGTGCTGCCATTATGAGCTTGGGTTTTAGAATCAAATATCTAGGTTTAAGTCCTGGCCCCAGACTACCTAACTATGTGACTTTGGGATAAGTATGTAACATTTCCAAGCCACAATTTCCTCAGACATGAAGCAGGAATAATCATTATCTTGATGCTTCAGTTTGCTAAGAGGATTTGTGAAGCTCATGCTGGGTCCAGGGCCTGCTAGGCTCTGAAGAGGAGTGGGTCCTTAGAAGAACTGTGTCCCACTACTGACCTCTGAGACTTCCTTCCACTTCTAGCACCACACTCATGAGCCTAGGCACAGCCTGAGAAAGACTGCTGGGCCTCAGTTCTTCCTCAACAAAACAGGAGTAACAGAATGGCATCTCCTGTGGGAGGTGAACCACAACAGAACCACATTTGCTCAGGAGCCCCGACTCCTCTGTGACAGAAATCATAGTTCATGGAAACCTTCTGTTAAACCAGAGCCCTATATACACTGATCCTAAGGAAATATTTATAAACACTTTGGAAGATATGCAAACATCACCTCATCTATACATATGATAGGTGACAAAAATTGATAGCACTCGTATACAACACTTTATGCTACTGTTAAAACCAATAGACATGTAAAGTGAGTTTTTACCAAAACGAAGTTGAGAAGTACTGTTAAAATAAAAGCATTAAAAACAACAGCAACAACAAACATGTTGACTAGTGCCTAATGTCCTGACCCCAAGTGACACAAGAATAATCAGCTATCCTAGTGTGTCCATTCCGCTGTCTAGACTGCTTCTGTGTGAGATTAACTGGAAATTCTATGAGAAAATACAGAATGTGCTGGGTGAAGGGGCAATCAAGGACTCCTCATTGAGCTGGTGGCACCTTCCTTCTCTTTGCAGCTTCTGGTGATACTCATGGAACAAACTATAGGTTAAAAAAAAAAGCCCACTGAGTGACTTTAGAGGCCTCTTTTCCCTCCTCTTACCATATGTGCAATCAACTCTCCAGCACTGAAGTTAACTTCCGCTGACCTGAAACTACAGAACCCCTTTGGCCTCTGTTTGACCTGTTTTTGGAGGGCAGCTTTGCTCCTGGGTTCTCTTCTGTTCCTCTGTGTTTCCAAGGGAGCTCTTCTGCAAAAATGACTTCTCTTTGAACTGAGATGGATATTTTTCTAAGACCTAGGGCGTTCACTCACTAGTATAAATCCACATGAGGGTAGCATGGGAACCTCTCCACGATGTGACTGGAAGCAAACCCAAGCACCTTGCCCCCACATCACCCTTCAGGCCCCTAGTAGCCAGTGCTGTCTTCAAGATTAGGAGCTAAGAAAGCCTTTGATGAATATCAGTTCTGGTCCTTATCTCTTATAGATAAAGAAAAGGGGGTTTACAAGAAGAAACATACTGAAGTACATATAACGCTTTAATAAAGAGCCATTTCTTGACATCTGGATAACTTCAATCCTCAGGATTCTCCTTAGCAAGACCCAGACCCTACTGGGTAGAATCATTCTTTACTAATGGTTCTCAATATGTATGTGCTCTAAAGACCACTGGTGCCAGAGTCATCAGTGGAGCTTTTTAAAATTGCCAACTCCCCAGCCCACTGTGGGCCTCCTAAATCAGAGTGCTGGGGATGAGGCCCGGGAATCTGCATATTGACAAACTCTCCAGGTGATTTCATGGCACAGGACTTTTGAAAAGCACCTGTCTAAACCACTGACACCTTAACTCTCCGATACCACACAGGCAGGAACTAGTTGACTGACCCACCCTTGAACTGAATTGGGGTGTGTGCCCGGCCCTCCCTTTCCTCAGTGGGTGGCCCTTGTACCAGGTTGGCTAAGAATGAAATTCTCTGTCCAGGCATCCTGCAGTGGCACTCCTGCTCCCAGTTACTTTGCTGCCTGTGCAGGACCCTGGGCACTGAGAACTAATCTCCTTTTCTATCTGTGTGGATCTGATAGCCTGGCGCAGCTCCCATCAGCTGTCTTCTCTGAAAATTAAGAATGAACTATCCTGACTACATTACATGGCTTATTCCTCCTTAGATAATCTCCTGAAATGTTTGTTACAGAATGAAATTTTGGCAAACCAAGTCATGATTCCAGAAACTCTCTATGTGGGATAGATTATACTACTTTAGTTTTAAGTTTTCTCTCCATTTCTTTATTGTTGACATGTGATATGAAAACCAATACCTAAATGTACTAAAAGAACCCAACCATTGGTCATTTTGAAGTGAAAAAACATATGCTAATATATATTTTCTTTCTTGTTTGTTTTGTATCTACTTCAAGTGTTTCAGCAAATGCTTTTCTTTTCCACAGAAAGGTTCTCATGTACGGAATTGGAGATATGACCAGCAAATTTATTTGCCTGGAGTCACCTAGGAAGAGAGTTATGGTAGGAACTGGCATTTCAAGTGTTCTTCCAGCCTAGACCATGGAGGAAGAATATCTGTCTTTTGAGGGTGGATAAATAAGGGATTGTAGTTTTCTGCTGTGTGCAGAATCCCTACTACATTGTGATGTAACTCAAATGCACAAATATGACTCTATGACTCCTCCTCCTGAGTCTAACTTCCTAGAAATCAGAGGAAAGATTTATTTTTATTTATTTGTTTGTTTTTTATTTTTGCAGATGGGGTGGTCCCCTTCCAGTTCACTGTATTTATTCCCTTTGTGGAACATTCTCAATTCCAATCTGTCATCCTTCCATCCCTCTCATCTCCCCAAAACTGATGCTTAAGTTTAAGTTGCACTTGGTAGAGGAACACAAGGTATTAAAGCCACATCCAGCAGGATGCTTTTCAAGTTCCCAGGAGCAATAGCACCCCTTCTAGTTGGGCCACCACCTTGGGGGCTCAGCACCTCTTCAGGGTGACAGTCTGAAGCCAGGAAGCCCCCCTGGCATAAACACTAAAGAGGCAGAAGCACCTGGCCTTCTATTCAGTGGGTAATTCTACTCATGCATTAAGGTGAGGCACAGTGCCGCTTTGCATCACTTAGGGAGGGTTGGTGTATGTAGTAATTCTTTGGAATGTCCAAGTTGGGTCCACTCCCTTTCCACCCCTCACTGCAAGCTCCGGACAGGGAAGTGGGAGGCCCTGCCTCAGAGGAGCAAAGTGAGTGATGGACAGCTGGAGGACACAGCCTTCCTCTAAGAACTTGGAGCAGGTAGGGAATCTGTCTTTCTCTCTGCCCTTTCCTTGCTTGTTTTCTCTTGGTGTTTTGCTCCAATGAGTGGACCTGACACTTTAGGAACTCGTTCTATGCAATGTGGCATAGTCCTCTGTAGACAGAAATTGACCAAAGAGCCTGTTAACAGGTATATTCTTAGGATTTCTCTCTTCAGGTCTCTATCTGAATACCTGGAGCTATGATGACGAGAGGGTCCTGCTACAATATTCTGTACGGAAATTTGAAAAAAAGAAAGCAGCAGAGGAATTGGAATCTAATGATCTGGGAGGAAGGAGAGGATAGGAAACCTCAAGTGTTTCAGGGAAATCGATTCACCGAAACAGACTATCTCCCTTCCCGCGCTGTTTCAGAAAGTCAGGATTTGGGATCCGAAGCAGGGCGTGCAGACCTACGAGGGGCTGCGGAGGGAGGCACCGGAGGGCACTTCTCACCTCTGGGTGTGCCGGGAGGGGCACGCGGACCCAGCTCGCAAATGCAGGATGGGGTCCCAGTAGTTCTTTGCTCATCATCTTCCCAGGACCAGAAGCGAACGGCGGCAGATAGTTGCTAGGAATTTCGGATTCTTTAAAAACAAACAAACACATAAACAAAAGCCCTCATCCATCTGAGAGCAACGACGTCTGGTTTGGGACAGGGAAACAGAAACCCCATGGCGAGAAGAAATTCCTCCTCCGTTTGCTCTTTGGAAGGGTAAGCGTGTGCGTACTTTTAAACGAGTAGCAGCAAACTTCGTAATTGAGAAAAGAAAAATTGAAGGACTGAAAAACTCTTGGGCAAAGTGAAATAAGGATACTGTGGGTTAGAGAGTTTTCCAGGAAGGGGTCCCGAGATGTGGCTTGCTCGCCAGCAGGGGGCACGTTTTCTTTAGGATTGCGTCCCAGAATCTCGAAACCTCGCAACCGGACTCTCTCTCTCCGAGTCCCATCGCCGGAAATCGCTCTGCAGATAGTAACCCTCCGGTGTCTGGAAATGTTTAATTACCGCGAACACTCCTTCCTCCAGCGCCTCCCGCCGCCGGTGCAGCCCGGCAGGACCCAGCGCCGCGGGTGCAGTAGGTGGCTCTATCCGCAGGATTCCACCCTAACTATCCACAATTCCGTTCAAACTACTGTTCTCCAACATCCCCGGCTGATTAGACACTGCCTTGTTTCTAATGCACTTATTTACACCTCGGAAAAAGGAAAAGTTCATTAACCTTAGTACATAGATCTGGATGTGTCTAAAATAATCTGACAACTCAAATATGTGTAAAACGTAAAAACCCATGCCGTCTTTTACATACATTTTACATTTGATCTTCGCAACAGAAGACAACATCATTCCATTTTCCCGATGGTAGCATGTCCGTGCAATTCCATGCTCATATTTATGCTTCATGTCACACATATTTTTACAAACCAAAGGTATGTGTGTGGTGTGTGTGTGTGTGTTGTTACATTTATAAAGGTGAAAGAGTTACATTTGTGTGCCCGTAAAGAACTTACCAAACGGGAACTGCCTGGAAAAACAGTTCACTTTCCCTTTCAGTTTTGATACTGTAACTTGTATGTCGCTGTCACAACAAAAAACACCGGCTCTTGCGTTCACCTGGCATCTGTTCTTTTAAGAACCCTGGATTGCATTACGTTATCAGAGGAGTTATCTGAACAAATGTGCGCAGGAGTCCTGTTAACTACCTCCCGTGCTTAAAAATGCTTCCCACCCCCAAGCTGGATTTTGACCTGATTGACCGTAATGGTTCCAGAGGAACTATTGAGCCATTACTATCCATCATCTAAATGAATACAGAGGGACGCCTAAATCTCCAGGTTATTTGAAAGCTCTGTACATGCGTAAGGGGGTTTCTAACAAGCAGACCCCCAAATGTCTGCAAAATAGTTACAGGAAGTAGTTGCGTTGGAAGCAAAAATTCTCAAGTGCTGAGCAAATTCCATTTGAAAGAATGAGGTCTTTTTTTTTTTTTTTTTTTTTTTTTTTTTTTTTTTTTTTTTTTTTTAAGGCTATAGGGTGCGGAGAGGTGGGGTTCATTTTTTTTTAACCCAAAACAACTCAAAGCAATATAGACCACATTCTAGTTAATTTTCTGGAAGCTGCTCGCTTTTCACTCCGAAGACAGACTGGGGCGCTTTCCCAAAGAGCAGGAATCTGGAGAGGGGCTGGGGTTTGGCGTGGAGACAGGAGCAGCGGCAGTCACCACCCCAGGCGTGCCCAGGAAAAGGCGGCAGCAGGGCTTGCTGCGGTACTGGGTTCAGTGCGGTCCATAGTCCGGAGGCCCGGGCAGACGGAGGGATCGCTCCCCTGACGGACCTCACACCGACTGGCGGGTTGTGGAGCGGAGCGCCGGACAGAGAGGTGGAGGCCTGGTCTCTACTGCGGGGACCCTTCTTCTAGGCTGCCCGGTCCCAGCCGAGTCTGGGACTACTCGGGCGCCAGCGGTTGCGCCCCGAAGGCAGTGAGCGAGAGAGCTAGAAAGAGCCGCGGCGGAGTTCGCGCCGGCTGGAGTCCTCAGCCTCAGAGCTAGCAGAAGTTACAGCCGCGGTGGCAGAGTGCGCTGGACTCCCAGTAATGAGATGGGAGTTTTGTCACCTTCATTGGGTTTCCAGGAGGACAGAACTGTTGGGTTACCGAGGACGGTTACCAAATTCGAAACGTGACGTCCTCGCTAGTCCTAAACACATCTAACCTTGCTTAAAAAGTACCCTTGTTGTTCTTAGGTGTCCTGAGTCCTGCCCTTGTCAATCCATCCAAGCCGTAGTCCGGCACCACGCTGCGACCCAGGGCCCGCTTAATGTGATCAGTTTCTCTTAAATAGGCGGGGGATGGGATACCCCAGCACTGAGCGGCCAGATGAGGGATTCTTAGCTTCCTGGGCTTCTTCCTGCCTGCCCCCGCTCAGAGGGAACCCCGACTCTGGTTGGCCTCCTGTGGAGATCGAGGCTAGGGTTTGGGGGTCACCCCCTTGGGAGCGCAGAGTGGGATGGAGGACTTTTCAGCTCCTAGCAATTCTTGAATTTCGTTATCCTGGCTCTCTGAGGCTGTGCATTGTCAGCGACCTAGGAGACACTTCTCTGAAGCCAGGCTTCTGAAACAGGTGAGCCCTTGTGGAGGGCCATCCTCACCAGCGCTCAGGTACACGCTGGCCTTGTCCTGTTCTGGTCTTGCTGACCAGCTCCAGGCAGAGGTGGTCATGATTCCTCTGGGAGGCATAGCCTGGGGGACCAACACCAACCTTGCTTCCAACACCCTGCTCTACATCCACTGAGGTCTAGAGACCTCTACATCCACTGAAGTCTAGAGACCTGAGTCAGGATCAGTTTTCAAGATAATCTGTCAAAGCAGTGGTGAAACAATTCGGTTGCGTGTTTCTTCTTTAAGATCAGGGACACTTTCTCTCCAAGAGCTCTTTAGGGATCCTACTACTTAGAGCTTTCTGGAAGTCCTGAGGCATATTGGCCAAGAGCCCTGTTTTAGAAGAGAAAGACAAAGAGAAACATAAAAAAAGCCCGGTTGAGCTGTGAGGGGTGCATAGCAGAAGATTGGGTATTTACACCCCAGGAGGTTCCATCCCATCTGAATGACCAGCCACTGTTCCTAAGTGATCTGCACAGCCAGAGGCCCTATTGTATGGGCATTTTTTTTTTCCTTCTTAACTTTTGCTGCTGGTAGTGGAGGTTACCCAAGCTTTGCTTATTTGGAGAGCCTGAGGCTGGAACAAGCACACTCCCTGTGCCCCAGGTGGAAGCCAGCAAAGTTCAACATTGGCCTTTGTAGACTTGCCCTCCAGGCCTTTCCTTGCTCTTGAAGCTTGCTGTTCTGGAATCTCTAGGAAGGAGGTGTGATCTCAGTTCCCTTCTCTTCCAAGGGTTCTCACTCTAGCAAGAATGTCACTGCATCCTAGCAACTGCTAAGATTCCAGGAACACGGACAAACTTATGTGAATCTCTTACTTCTGCACTGACCTAAGGCACTGGGTAAGAGGGTTCGCTGCAGCAAATATTGCACCCTCTCTTACTCCTCCTCAAACAAGACAAAGTTACCCAGGAGTTGGAAGCTAGATTCTGTTCTAAAGGCCTAGGGATATAAGGAAACCCTCATCCAACTATGCCTTTGGGGGAGGGGAGTCTTCATGACCATCTCCCTAGGTCAGGTATTACAACCTTCTTCACCTCCCAAGAAAATCAGATTTGCAAACCAAAGCTGGAGATAGCAGAAACTCCTTGGGAGAGAGGCAGTACCAATACTTAGGGACCTACGGGAGCTAGAATCCAGCTCCAAGGGTCACTCAGCAGCAACGCTGGGGCGAAGGCAGAGAGTGCAGTTGTGTGATCTGGACCCACTCAAGTCTTGGGAAACCAGAGACGCCTCCTGTGCCAAACCCAAGGCCTGGAAGGGTATTCCAGAAAGGCATTAGGCAGGGATTGGGCTGGGGTCAGCCGGAGGTCAGCTTTCAGAGATGAGTAGTCAAGGGGGTGTTGGTACCCTCCATAAAGCCTAGGCAATGAAGACAGAATTTTTAATGTCTAGACTCTGATTCCTTTCTGATTAAGGACTCCACCTGAACCAGCTCCTTGACTCAGAAGCCCTGGAACTGACAACTTTGCAACTCGGCTGGCTTGCCAGTGCAGCTCTCTAAACTCCGATCCATCCTAAAACAAATATGTGAGTAGAGAGTGCCACTGTGTATTAGGGTGAAATCTCAGAGAATTCTGGGCCCCAGGAAAATAACTTTCCTGACCTTTCACTACTCTTTATTCTTTCTACTGGACTCCAGGACTTAGGGTCTGGGGTCAGCCATAAGCACTCGGACGTTACAGCTCGCTTGCTTCGGTGACCCTGTCCCTCCCGCACCAGGAATTAACCAGCGCTGCCTGGGTTAACACCCTGGCCCCCAGCACGCTTGGATGTGCAGGAG
Organism: Macaca thibetana thibetana; assembly: GCF_024542745.1. NCBI lineage: Eukaryota > Metazoa > Chordata > Mammalia > Primates > Cercopithecidae > Macaca > Macaca thibetana. The sequence continues at coordinate 87,945,697 of NC_065590.1, forward strand.
CTGCTCCACACTCGGGGTCTGCTGCCTCTGGAAAGAGATTCTGGGAGGAAGGCGACTCTGTCAGGCGCCAAAGTGCATTGAAACCCAAGCCGCGGTGTGAGGATCCCGGTGCACAGAGCTACAGCCCCTCCCTCCCTCTCTTCTCCCAGAGAGCACGGGCTGTGTCCTAGGAGTCCAAGTATAGGACCTCGAAACGTGCGGTGCCAGCCCGCTCTCATCTGCTAGGGACCGTTTCCTCCAGCGCGCCAGGCGTGCCCCTCTGGACCTAAAAAGGCAGAAGGGGTCGCGTGGGACTGAAGAGGAGGGGACACAGGTTGGGAGAGGCCGGGTCTAAGCGAGTGCAGCTGCCAAAGTCTGCTGCCCGGGTCAGCAAAAACTTTGTCTTTCATTGCGCAGGCGCATGGCAGGGTTGGGGGGCAGGGGAGGGAGGAGAGGAATCCTGAGGCAAGGGGCGGGGGTGAGGGTGGTGGAGGAGGGGGGTGGTGGATTAAAATAAGTAGGCGGCTCGGTGCTAAGGGATGAGTGAGTCGGAGCTCGGCCTCTCCCCGGCACGTTCTCAGCTGCTCCTGGTTCAGACCCAGCGAGGGAGCTGCGAGCGAGGCTCACCATCCCGGGCTGGCAGGACCCGGGGCTGCTGAGCGCTCGCTCCCGCGTGTCCGACGCTTAGAGTCCCCGCGGCAGGAGAGGAGTAGGGACTCTAGAGCTCCAGGGGCGCCTGTGGGCTCCAGCGCCTCCGGCTTCCCCAGTTCCCTTCTGCTAAAGCCCCAGAGACGTGCTCAGCCCCGGGACCTCTGCGGAACAAGGTAATTGCAGTCCTGGGCGCCCGGGCTCAGCAAGGCGAATGCGGGCAGGACTCCCAGGTTCCTTGTCACTGCGCGGCGGGTGTCTCCTCTCTCTCAATGCCCCCAAGGAAGCTCTTGACAGATGAATGCTGCAGGACTTTTGTGAAAGTGAGAGCAGGGTGGTTGGGGTTGCTGGCTCAGGACTTCCCGCGCGGGGTCCTCGGTCTCTGACCGCCGGGGATTGAGGGGGCGGGCCTCAGCTACTGCCGCCAGCCCGCCCGGCTGTGCGGAATCCCGGGCGAGGTGCCCACGGACTTTGAAAGTCAATATGCGGGCCCCCTTTAAGAAACCAGAGCAACTTCAGCGGGCACAAACTTTCCCGAGACGCGCTCCTATCTCTGGCTGACGCCTCGGCTGACGAAGAAGGAAGGGAGAGGGAGTGAATGGCCACAGCCGCAGCCGACCGCGCCAGGGACAGGTGCATGCCCCAGCCCGGTAGCGCTTTCGTTCAAGTTTGTCTTTTGAGGAGTTGCGCTCTGGTATGAGGCCGACTAGACCCGAGAGCGCAGGGCCGCGAGTCTGAACCCCGCCTGGCACTTGCGCTCTGACTTAGGGATATTCTCCATAGGATGATTGCTCTGTGTCGTCAAGGCCTGGAGCGGAACCCTTGATTGTCCTGGTGCAGGGAGGCAATGCTGTGGGGCGCAAGGACTGCTTTCCACTTCGAGACTCAAACACAGCACTAGTGGAAACTCTGTGGAGCCGCAGTGTCTCCGGGCTGGGAACTGGAAAAGTTCTGTTACTCCCCTGACTGTCAGCTAATCCAGCCGTCAGGATAGAAAGAACGGGAAAGGGGTGAGGGCCTGCCTCCTGAACTAATTTCTCCTCCGAAATGTCTCGGATAAGAATGAAAAACCACGTTTAGTCCTTTTGCAGCAGCTCAGGCAGTAGCGGGTTGGGCTCTCAGTGTGTAAAGTAGCCGCGAGGGTTTCTTTGTTGCCACAATTTGGTAAATTTCACCCAGGCTAAGAGCTGCGCATTGGCTCTGGGGAACAAAACCACGTGCAAGGCTAGGTGTCCCAGCTTCACAGCCCCCTAGGGAAGAGAAGGGCTGGAGGGGACTAGCAGCGACCGGCGGCGGGTAGATGTTCCATCCCAGGCTCCTCGAGGTAACTGCTGTTTTATTAAGATTGGGGAATGGATCGCCGAGGACGCAGAGGACATTTAAGTGCAGCCGGATGGCCGCCTTACCGATGGGTTCGTTAGATCTCGTTTGTTGGGAGAATGCTACAGAAGTATCCGGTGCGGTCAGTCCTCTTCACAGGGGTCCGGACGCCTGTCACCACTCATTGGAGATTCGATGTCAAGGCTGATTTTCTTGGGTTTCTTCTGGGCTCCCCCAGGCGCAAGCTCGTGGAGTTCGCTCCCATCCTCATTAATGCAAGCAGTTAACTTGCTCACGCTCAATTAGCCCCAAATAAACCACTTTAATAGACTCTGCACACTTCATTAATGCCCGGCATAGGACTGGCGGCAGACCTGGGATTGGCGCTCCACCGCGCGAGGAGCGCGAGTGCCCGCACTGCGCAGGGACCCGGGATCCCGTGCGCGAATTGCCTCTGCTGTGCGTGGTCGGGTCCCCTTATTCTTTCCCCCAGGTCCCGAGGCCCAAGCTGTTTGAGGAATGGATGCTTAGCCCGGGGAAGGGTTTTCCATACTGTGTTTAAAGATCGAAAGTATTTGCCCCGGGGTTCCGGAGCCCGAGGGGTCGGGGGCTCGCTCATCCTTTCTGACTGGAGGGGCTAGGGTGAGACTGTTTTTCTGTTAGCTGACCTCCTGAAACCGGATCGTGCTTTCGGCCCATTCTTGATACTAGTGTAAAGAGCCACGTTTCGAACGAATTTCGTCCAGGGGAAAGTACTTGGCGGGAGCCTGGGGAGCCTGGCTTCCGAATGATTCAGAAAACAAGGAACGGGCTGGGCCGCGGAAGAAAATAAATGTAGCGTTGGGGAAAACAAGATCGGGCAGATAGCCCGGAAAGGTTGGCTCCCAGGAACCATTATAGCTGCAAGCATTCCCCCTTCCCGGCACCCCCTACGGAGCCCAAGACGGCTCCGGTCTTGGCTCCCAGGAAGAAGGCGAGGAAAGGCCTAGCGAGGTTGGTGGTTTCTCCCACCCAGGCACGCAGCGGGTTCGGACTAGTGTGCAGCCCAGAGTCCCACAGCCACGGCCACTGGCTTGGCCTTGGATAAGCCAAGCACCCAGAGGAGCAGGAGGAGGCCTTCGCGGCGCCCATTGGGCTCTGGGACCCAGAGATGAGGATCTGATTTCCAGCGCCTGGAAGGGAAGAATAGGTGACAGCAATTCAAAGAGCCCTCATCTCCCCTAAGTCCAGACCGACCTTTGAAGTTAGCGAGGCTTCTCCTCCTTCCCCTTCCCCTTCCCCTTCCCCAACCCAAACGGGTCCCAGCTTCCTCTCTGGCCCAATTTGAATTTTATTTCTCCTTGTGTCCGAGCTCTGGGATAGTCTCAGTTTGTCCCGGGCACGACCCGAACTTGGCTTGGCGCAGTAGAGATGACCGTTGCTGAAGCCACGGCGCTGCCGGCGGGACCAGCGCTCTGCTTCAGAGGCCAGATCATGCAGATACTGTGCCTCCTCTCGCCCTGAGGCTAAACTCATTGCAGCAGTTTGTATCCGAGTGCTAATTTAAACTGCGCAGGCAAACCGCTGCCAGCTCATGGTGTTTTTACGCCCCTTTCCCAGGAAGGCCTCTTTCCTTACGTCCCACCACACAGCCAGTGGCCCCCTTGCCAGCTTCCAGGAGAAAAGGTTTTCCTGGGTCAATATTGTCCTCATACCTCCTGGGAAAAGGCACTGCACATCCCTGGACAGAGCCAGGCTTTGAAAGCCTCGCTGCAGCGAAAGGTAGAGGAGTCTATGCCTGAGCCTTGCCCTGGGCTGAGGGTCAGCTCAACCTGGGGAGGGGGCACACCAAACTAGGGAGCAGAGCAGAGGCCAATGCATCCCAGGGAAGGGAAATTACTCCATGTTAGAGGAAATGAACTAGGAAGAGGAGAGTAATGAAGGGTAAAGGAAGAAGTCAACAGCAGGGGATTGAGGCTGGGCAAGAGAGAAGGGAGTCCCAAGGACCCTGCTGTGACAATGACTTCTTAAGTAGCCCCAAGCTAAGAGCCAGAAGTTCAGTGCTTGGGCTTCCCAAGGCTCCCTGACAGTTTAGACTTTGCTCACCCTGTTCTTTCCTCCACTGGACACATCTGAGTTAGGAATGTCTGGGAGGTAGAGATGAAAAGCATTTTTGCGGAGCTCAGATGTCTCCATGGAGGCTGGAGACCATGGCCAAGAAGGTCTGGAGATGCCAGCCCCTGGTCACTTCAGTGTGGCTTTCCTCTGGCCTTACTCAAGCTCTCCGACCTTGCAGTTGGAGGTACATAGACCACAGGAATGGAGGCCTGGCCTCAGTGTTCTTGCCTATAGGCATACCTACCTGCCCAGGGCTCACCACACACAAGAACATGCTGACAACCCAAAGACCCAACTCCCTTTTTCTTTGGGGGAGTGAGGGCACTAATGCCCCCTTGTTTGTTACTGCAATTGTTTGACAGAGTAAATGAATGTGGATATTAGCACGCTCCTTGAAAGCAAAGTGGTCCCCAAGGGCTAAGGCAAGGCAGAGAATCAGTCCACAAGCAGCTTCAGAGAGTGAAGCCAACAGATTTCACTTATATTAAGGCAGGGAAGCAGATTTAAGGTCAAAGTTGAGGGTTTTGAGGAGAAAGATGACAGGGCTTCTGGAAGCCAAATCGAAGGTCAGCCAGAAGACCTTAACGAACGGGAGCCAGGAGGTGCATGCATTTGTGTGTCTGTGTATGTGTGTTGTCTGTGAGGCTCTTCATGGATGCTATGTGATCGTGTGTGTGTGAGATGCAGGAGTTACTGCATTTTTTTTAAAGTCAGTGTTGTGCTATAAAACACTGGTTGTCCCAGTCTTTGCACCTTGTCAGTTCTGCCTCAGAATGTGTGAATCTGTGTGTGCATTTCTGTGTTTATCTGCAAATGAATGTGTAAGTGTGTTCCCCAGCTCCTGTTATCTTTGCAGGAGATTGTGATTCTGTGTTGACCCAAGCTTACCTGGCTGTCAGTTTCTACAGGACAGGCAGTTTCCCTGTGCTTGTTTTTTTTCTCAGTGTCTTGTATACAGTAGACCCTTCCCTCTATCAAGTTGTGTGACTCTGCCAGAGGCCATTTGGAGGGAGCCCTCAGACCAAAGAGGGTTCTGAAAAGAGGGCTCCCCTGCACTTACATTTCCACCTTCTTTGTGAGGGCAGTGGGTTTTGGGAATGGGGTCTTAGACTCTTAGATCCTGCGCTGGGTGTGAGGAGAGGGTGTGGCTGGGCTGCAATTCAGGAGTAAGGCGACCCACGCTGAACTTCTTTATTCCTCTCCACGCCCCTGCCTTCTTTTCTTTGCAGATCCGGTTTGAGAAGCCACTGCCACTGCCGAAATGGGCAGCAAAACCTTACCGGCGCCGGTGCCCATCCACCCTTCCCTGCAGCTCACCAACTACTCCTTCCTTCAGGCAGTGAACGGCCTGCCCACAGTGCCTTCGGACCATCTGCCCAACCTGTATGGTTTCAGCGCGTTGCACGCTGTGCACCTGCATCAGTGGACGCTGGGCTACCCGGCCATGCACTTGCCACGCTCTTCTTTCTCCAAAGTGCCGGGCACCGTGTCCAGCTTGGTGGACGCGCGCTTTCAGCTGCCCGCCTTTCCCTGGTTCCCTCATGTCATTCAACCCAAGCCCGAGATCACCGCTGGAGGCAGCGTTCCAGCGCTCAAGACCAAGCCGCGCTTTGATTTCGCCAACCTGGCCTTGGCCGCAACGCAAGAAGATCCGGCCAAGCTTGGCCGCGCGGACGGCCCAGGCTCCCCTGCGGGTGGGCTGGGTGCCCTCCTAGATGTGACCAAGCTGTCTCCAGAAAAGAAACCTACAAGGGGACGTCTGCCTTCCAAGACCAAGAAGGAGTTCGTCTGCAAGTTCTGTGGCCGCCACTTCACCAAGTCCTACAACCTACTTATCCATGAGCGGACACACACCGACGAGCGGCCCTACACCTGTGACATCTGCCACAAAGCCTTCCGGAGGCAAGACCACCTACGGGACCACAGGTGCGGCACTGCGTGTGGCCCAAGAGAGAGCTCTCTGCCTCTGGCCTCACCATCTTCCTCCCTAACGAGGTTCTTGAGACCCCCTACTAGAGCTTCAGGGAATTCTTTAAAATCAAGAAAGAATTCTTTAAAATCAAGAAAGAAAGCCTAGGAGACCCAGGGTTAGGTTTTGGAGCATGGGTTCAGGAAATGTAGGAATAAACAGGACCCAAGATTAAGTGAGGTCTCCGTGAGCTCCAGACAAGCACACAGCTTCCTCCGCCCCACTTCCTCCATTTTCAGGGGTGTCCAATAGAAGTTTCTGCCATGAAGGAAATGTGACATGTGACACATGTGACAGTTAAGTATTTGAAATGTAATAGTGCACCTGAGAAACTAATTTAGTTTTATTTAATTTTAAGTAATATTAATTTTAATAAGCACACATGCTAGCGGCTACCATCTTCGACAGTGCAGGTCGAGCAAATTGTCCGACCCCAGCTCCCTTTACTCATCGTCAGTGTTGACCTTATAAGGAGGCCAAGTTTGCCCCTCCTGCCCACCAGGAAGGCACCTTAAACAGGTGGCTGAACCTGTTTAAGGATCAGATTTTGCTAAAGCATCTCCTTCACCTCCCCACTCCATCCCCAATCAACATTTTGTCCCATCCACACTTGGTACTGACTATACACTTTTCCTTTGAGGGCAAGTGCCCCATAGCAGTGGGAGGGGATCTTGGGCAACTGTTTATAACATTGCATCATTTTGCAAGTATGAACTCTCTGTTTCTGCCCTCAGATATATTCACTCCAAAGAGAAGCCCTTCAAGTGTCAAGAGTGTGGGAAAGGATTCTGCCAGTCCAGGACTCTCGCTGTCCACAAGACGCTACACTCACAGGTGAAGGAGCTCAAAACCTCCAAGATCAAATGCTAAATAGAGCCTCTGGGTCACAAGGACCCTGGGCCCAGTGGCCCTCTCCTCCAGAGGGACCAGAAGCCTGACTCTGGCGGGCAGCGGGAGAGGCGCTCGCTTGGGACCTTCCACCTCTCCAACATTGTCCCCTGGGTCGCTGGCGCACGCGGCACTTCAGAGCCCCGCCCGGGGCCGCGACCCCGACCGTCCCGGCTGCTCCCCTAGGACGCGGCTAAACTCTTGGCCAAAAGGCGGTACTCACGTGGCGGAAGGGAAACTGCATTAAGAAAAGAACGAAAGCTCAGCGGAGCCGCAGCGGCGCCTCTCCCAGAAGTATTACTTTTTCTGTTGTTATTTTATACGTTTTCTTTTTTATTTTTGTCTTTGACCATATAAGCTTGTAACTCTGACTGCAGAAGTGAGGGGTGAGGGGAGAGGCAAGGAAGTCCTTAGCACTGGCAGCTCCCACCTCCTCCTCCCGCCCCTGCCCCCTCCCCCGGAGCCTGCAAAAGTGTAATCCCTGTATCTGCTTCAGCCTCCCGCCCCAGGGACCGCGGGGCAGGAGCGCCCCCTCCCAGCTCTTGCGGCTCAGCCCGCTTCCGTGGGCTCCGGGACTCCGACAGCAGGGCGGGGACCTCAGGCCTGGGTCTGCAGGGGGCCCGGCCTCCGCTGCCGCGACACTGCGAGGGAGCAGCCAGCCAGGAGCCGGGCGTTATATTGCGATTGGCACTTTATGCTGACCATCGGTAACGGACATTTATCACTGGAGTTTTTTTTTTTAAACTAATAAATAAACGGTTATTTTACAGGCATTGCAGGATAGGTAATTTCCCTCCTAAACGCAGGAAACCGGGTGGATCCTCTCTTTGAGAGGACCACGTTTCTCTGCTGGAGGCCAGCGTGTCCCCCTCCTACCACGCCGTCGTATTAGGATGACAGGGCTGAGATGGGTGGAGAAACGTTCTCTCTCCCGGGTAGGTCTGCCTCTGCCCCACCATGTATTGATTTTCTTACTTTTCTGCTCCGCCTCGGGGGTAGGGTCTCAGCCTTCCCACTCCTCACCTCTAAAGGGCTGTGAGTTTACGAAGAACCTAATCCTGAGGGCAGAAAACCGCCCGTGAGAAATCCCAGATTCTCTGGGTGCTGAGACAGCGTCTCTGAGTGCTGAGATCGCTTAGGGTGCAAGAAGAGAAGAGAATGTCGTTCCCCACCCTAACCGAAGGCCTCCCTCCTGGCCTCTGGCTTTGGGGTGGGAAAGACCCGCCCTCACAGAGCCTCAGAGCTGTACTGTTTCCTGTTCCCCGGGTCTCAACACTCGGGTGCAAATACACAATGACCGCTGCCTCCCAGGAACCCCAAACCAACATCACTCCCTCCCTTAGGATCCCTCAGACACCATTCTCTGCTTGGGACTTGTCCTCTCCTAGGATCGTGGCTCTACAACCGCGAAGATTCCCTACAATTTTAAAGCCTTGTCAGAAATGGTGGGGGCGGGTGCCCTGGGAGGCCCGGGACGCTTAGGAGGAGAAATTCGAGTCCGCCCTCCATAAGCTGAACCTTCCCTGGGGTGTCTAATTTTCCCACAATTAGAAGCCAGGCCTCCGGGGCTCTCCTCCTTGGGGCGAGGCGGAGCTCCCCCAGCTCCGGCGCCCTGACCGCCGGACTGCGCAGGCGGTGGCGCCCGCGGCCTTTCCCAAGCGCAGGATGGCCTCTCCAGCTTCAGCTCCCGGAGCGCGGCGGCCGCGGATGACAACTGGACTATAAGCTTCCCTGCTGCAGGGACCAAAAATCCCAGCCTCAAGCCGGGCCCTGCTGGCTGAGAAAGCGGCAGGGGATGAAGGAGTTAAAACGCTCTCGGCTTTCACCGCCCCATCCCCACCTCCTCCGGGAACGCTCCTGGGTCCTGTGCGGCCTAGAACTTCGAGGCCCGGGAACCCAACTGGGCACTGAGTGAGTCTGACCCTGCCGGCGCGGACCAGTTCTGGCCTCCACGCTCAGACCCGCGCTGCCCCCTGCTGGCCAGCCCTGGAGGGGCGGCCCAGGACTCGGCACCTCAAGGGGTCTTGCCCGCAACCTCGCGAAACCGCCAAGCATCTATGTGTTTGGTTCCAAAACCTTGACTGGCCCCAGGACCCACTGCGGATGAGGGGCAGAGCGCTGCTGAGTCTGGTCTGGTCTGAGGGATCTTCATTAGTTGGGCACTATCCCAGTCCTTCTTCCGTGCAGTTCACAAGGTCGTGCGCGGCCCAGAATTATGCCCCCATTCCTGAGAACTGGGGCCTCTGAGTGCGTGGAAGTGAGGTTAGCCAGTAGGTTTGGGGTGGTAGGTAGACGGTCTGGGCCCAAGAGGCGCACGCAGGTTGTGGTGTGGTTCGTGTCTGACCATAGCTTGTACTAGGGCCAACTGCAGAAGCCTCGTTGGTTCCTCTATGAAGCCCCACGAGGCTGTGGGCCGTGGTTGCTCCAAAACAACCAGAGTGCATGGGTGCGCGCGCGCGCGCGCGCACACACACACACACACACACACACACGGCGTCCTTCCTAGTCCCTTGGCTCTTTCTGGGATGCTATCCTTGGGGTTATCTATGGCTGCTCTTCCCTAGCCCCTGACATCCCTCCACCTCCCAGAACACATTATTCCACCTCCCTGAACACTAAGCCTCTGCAGTTTCCGGGGCCTCAGGACGTTATAAATACGGTGAAATGGGGAGGTTTGCCAGCCATGTTAATCCTTTTTGGGTCATCCCACCTCCAGCACTGTGAAACCCCTCCCAGTACAAGTCCTGCAACTGAATGTCAGTATCAAGTGTGCATCCCCAAAATAACAGATTTCCAGTGCAGAATTTTAAATTGGAGGTGGGAAATGGAGGGTGGGACAGGGTGATGCGCAGCAAGTCCCTGGCCCTCTCAGAATGCCTCTATTTGCTCTACTGATGTTTGCTGTTATCCTGGTGGGCTCAGATATCACGTCTCACTGCAGCTTGCTCTAGTGATTCAGAGACTGTGCAGAAACAGCAACTACACGTGGAAAGACCAGCTGGGCCTGTGGGCCATCTGACCCCATCCAGGCTACAATTCCCAAGTGATGTGGTTGATTGATGTGGTTGGAAACTAGTGCCCCAGTTTCCTGCTCATATTCAGTGTGGCTTGCACAAAAAATGCAATTGAGAGGGTCAAAAATGCTGGGTGAGTTTTCTTGCCTGCCCCAAATTTTCCCCCAGTACATCTCTAAAAAGTCCCAGCTCTCGTCTCGTCTCTGGACCCCCATCACAATAAGATTCGTTGGTCCCAGTGACTGTCTCTGGCGCTCAGCGTTGCTGGGGCTGTTTTTCAGGAGAAAAAGAGGCCGATGGTGCTGGCCAGGTGGAGTTCAGCTGGGGCCCTTATCAAAGCTGCCAGGCCTGTAGTTTTTGTGTACGGATGGGGAAGCTATCTGGCCTAGGACAGCCTCTTGGGCAGGGAGGGCGGAAGGTGCCAGAGATCCTGGGCACAGCCCGGAACTGCCAGATGCAGAGATCCTGGGCACAGCCCGGAACTGCCAGATGCTGTCTTTGGGAAGATATTAGGTGCGTCCTGGGAAAAGAAAAGCTTGCAGGAGCTTCTTCCTAGGAGATAGTGTTTCAGGTTCTACTTTCTCTTTCCAGAATGTAGTTAGGGGTTAGGGACCCACTAAAAAACGTTTTCCCACGTACTTCCTTGCCGCGGAACTCACTGCTCACATTGTGGGGAGGGAAGCAATGGGATGCTCTGGGGCTCCCTGACGTCACCTCAGCTCCAAGAACCTGAGGACCTGATGTCCTAAATCCCCTAGAATCTTGGTGTCCCCACAGCCGGCTCAAAAGAGTCCCGTCCCACCTCTCAGAGCGCTAAGCCTCTGTGACGTCATGGTCTCCTCCTGCAGACACTGTGACGTCACAGAGGCCTCGGGCTGCAGCATAAAGCTTGAATGAGGTCCACAGAGGCATTCTATTACGCAACTTCATGACGTCACAGATGGGCCACGCCTCGGGCTAATATAGCCACACTTCTCGGCCCCGCCCCGCCCCGCACCGTGAATCAGCCGTTAGAGGCGCCAGGAATCGGTTCGTCCCCACCGACAGGATCCGCAGACCCGAAGCGTTGGCAGCTGTCCTGAGTGAAGGGCGGTGCCCTGCAGCGTCCTCTTCCTGAATCTGTGGTTTAGAGTGGTCTCCCTGCCCGCAGGGTTTCATGTCAGCATTTGCCAAGGCGTACTCGTCCCACCCACTTCTGCGCCCACTGTGGCCTCGCCCTCCTCGCCCACTGCGCAAGCGCCACGCGCAGGCGCAGGCGCAAAAGGAACTCGCAGGCCAGTGTTGCTGGTGCTGGAGTCCGGAAGCTGGCGGCGGTGCGTGGAAATCGTTGCGGAGTTCTGTGTTTTGCTTTTGGGGCTCACAAACTCAGGGGCACACTGGCCCGGCGGGCGCATCCAACCGTTGGCGTATGTGTGGGCAGAAAATGCAGACGAGGAAGTGGGTGGCGCTGGGCTAATGCGGGCTGGAGCCCTTGACTTGGAGTGCCCAGTCCAGCGCCGAAGTCCTACGGAGGCTCCTGGGATCTGAGGGGGAGGGGGTGGCGCGGCGGGCCCTATCCTAGGCCAGAAAGTCCGCTGCGGTCCCAGCCCTTTTGGGCAGGCTCTCTGAGGTCGAGGTCTCCCACTGCACCCGTTCATCCCGATTTTCTGGGCCGTCTCTAGAGCCCAGTTGGTAGTTGGGCCCAGTTGGCATATGTTTCAGATGAAAAATTCACTACGGACTTGCGATGCTAGATTGGGGTCAAATCTCATGTCAGTGGCAGAGGAAGAATTCGAAGCTGTGCTTTCATTGAGGGAAAGGGCCAGAAGACCCAGCTCTAGCTTTTTCTGACAAGCACAAGTTTTGGTGAAGTCCCTGTGCTTCACTGAGCCTCAGTTTTCTTCCTATAATAGGGGTAGGGCTTTTCCTACCTACCTCATTGACTTTATGTAGAGGTAAAAATCATACACATTTTGCCAATAATGTATTCACTGCTTGAACCAAGAACTGTGCCCTAATGTGTTGTAGAACAACTTTGGCATGTATGAAGGCCTTGTAAATGATGATGATGATGATGCTTAGAAATATTTCTCAGCATTTTACGTAGCCTGCCTCCCAACCTGCTTTATTCCCAGGAGAGACCACCCCCATCTTTACTATAACAGAGGGATCCTGAAATGAAATGAGAGAGGGAGAATATCACTGAACTGGTGGCCTTCTTGAAAACTCCGGGAAAAAGCCTTTTTCAATGACATAGGGACCAATGGATTAATCAGTTCACAAATTGTTATGTTTGGTTGGGAAGATGTGTCATGGCCCTATGTCAAACTCACCACGTGTTTGTGGAACCCAGGGAGTTAAAAAACAACCTGTGGCGACTGAGGTGTGGAGCTGGGGAAGGAGCCTATGTATGTATGTGGCAAATGTGATGGCATAGATAAGGACGTGCTTAAACACAGGCTTGCAGAGTGGAAGACCCCTTGTGGATTTGTGCTTTCTTATGATTGATTGATTGAAACAAGGTCTCCCTCAGTTGCCTAGGCTGGATTGCAGTGGTGCGATCAGGACTCATTGCATCCTCAACCTCCCCGGCTCAACCAGTCCTCCCACCCCAGCCTCCTGAGTAGCAAGGCTACAGGCGTGTGCCACCACGTCTGGTAATTTTTTCTACTTTTTTGTGTAGAGATGAGCTCTTGCTATGTTGCTTAGACTGGTCTTGAACTCCTGGGCTCAAGTGATCCTCCCACCTTGGCCTCCCAAAGTGCTGGGATTACAGGTGTGAGGCACCCATTTGTTTTCTTTGACTTGTGTTAGAGCATCCTAGCCTCAAGAAAAAGTGGCCACACAATGTTCTTTATGTGGACTTCTGCAGGAATGTTCCTCTCACCCAGTCACTCCAGTCCTGGCAATTTGCTGCCATTTTTTTGGTCGTTTTTCCTGGCTAAGGCTAGTTCCAGCCCCAGAGATTAGAATATGAAAGGATTAACCCCCCCTCCCCCAAATGAGATGGAAGGATGAATGAGTTGAAAGTTTTTGTTTCCCTTTTCCAAACGCTGAGCTGGCCCTCATCAGTGCAGCTGTCTCTGGGGATGTATAAAGCATAATTAATACATTTTAAATGTTTGGTTTGAACTTTTTTTGCTAGTGAGATAAGATAAGGAGTTTTTGTCATGACAAGGGAAGGGATGGATTTCTTTCTATCGTTTGCAGGAGTGGGTGCCACTTGGAGCCTTTAGGTAGACAGTTGCATGAGATGAGAAACTTTATAGGGGGCGTGGAAGAAAGCCAGTGGAGATGGGGAAGGAATGGCTAGACTCTTTACCTTCCAGACAACCAGAGGGGAAAAATGAACTTCCAGAGAATTTGGGTTTGTCTTAAATATTGAAATTTGCTTGGGAGTTTGGGCCACTTCTTATTAACCTGGGTCCAGAACTGAATGTCTGTGCAGTCAGAGCTCAAAATTGCTTTGGTATCTTACAGTACACATAGCATTTCCCTGTTGGTATACGGTAGACCAAGAACCAGAGCATGTGTGGTGCTACAGCCATCAGGAGTAGTCTCTATGGCCTTATCATTGGAGAGATCATTGGACACTGAAATATTTGAGCAGGGACACTGTAAGATGGGTGGAAATACTAGAAGAGTTATTATTATCAGAGGGATCTATGTATCCATAAGATCCATATTTTTAATTATAATGTTCATATCTTCTATATTCTTTTCAATGTCTTGATTTCTTTGCCTGTTAATTGCTAGCTGACACTTCAGTTGTATTAAAAACCCCCGCCATGATGGTGGAACTGTCATTTTCTTATTGTAGTTCCATCAAAGATATATAAGCTATATATACATATATACATAAATTATATATATGTACACACGTATGACTGTTTAAGCTATTTACATTTATTGTGATGTATATATTGCTGTTATATTCTACCATCTCACTTTATGTTTCTAGTTGTCCATCTGTTTTAATGGCCCTTTTCTGATGTCCTTTGATTAAAATCATAAGCTTTTGCTTAATTTCTTTTGTGATTACTCTTGAATGTTTAATACGTTTACTTAGCTTAAAGTCTCAATCAGTAACATCACTTACCTTCTTAATAATATAATACATATGGCAACTTCAGTCACACCTGACGAAGATCCCAGTTTACATGTCCCCCAAAATTCATTAGGCTCTTTACCCTCACCACCCTTCTCACCATTCCTGTGCCTTGGCTGCTCACCTAAGGGGCATTGCTTCCTTTGAATTTTCAGTGGCTGCGTGGAAGACCAGCTTATCCTTGAGTTCAGCCTGACCATGCTTATGTTTGTCTCTCCATGACAGTCAGCAATACTCTTGGGGACTCAGTGTGGCAGTTGAAACAATGGCAGGGGCTGGGGCTTTACCTCTGTGGGAAAGGTATGAAACATTGCTAGGGCTTCTCAGCCGGAAAGCTGGGCAAGCTTTTGCCCCTAGCAAAGCATAAGTTTTATTTTAATTGTCATAAGTGTGTATTTAACTGGGCCAAGGAGGATTGGAAGTGCTGGGGAAAGCATTCAGTTGTAATATATTCCTTCAGGTTTACCCCCAAATGTTTTAATTTGGAAATTTCCAAGCATATAGAAAAATTCAAAGAATTTTATGGTGAGCATCCACAGAATTGATTTCTTTGAGTTTGTCCTCCTTGGGGTTTTCTCAGATTCCTAATCTGTAGGTTTATGCCTTTTTTCATATTTGAAAATGTTTCAGCCAATTACCCACCACCTAGATTTCATAATTGATCTTTTACTATACTTGCTTTATCACACATTCATCCATCAATCTATCCTTCCAACATTTTTAAAAACAAAAATTTACAAACATATAGAATAATGGAAAGAATAGTGCAAAAGACACCCTCAGATTATCCTCATAGAGTCGATAATTGATAATGTTTTATTCTATTTGTTTCCCTCTCCGTCTTTCTCTCTGAATCATTTGAAAGTCAGTTCCAGACTTCATTATATTTCATCCCTAAATACTTGAGCACATATCTCTTAGAAATAAAGACGTTATCCTACATAACCACATTATTATAACACTAAAGAAAATTAACAATTTTATATCATTTCATGATCAAATGTTCCATCTATATTTGTTTCTTCAAATTTTCCAACCTCTTGTATTTTTAAAAACCAGAAACCAATAAAACTTCTTACATTGCATTAGTCTTTAGTGTTTTTTAATCTAGAACAGTCACCTGTTTTAAAAATGTTTTTTGTTTTGAAATAATTATAGATTTACAGAAAATTACAGGGTGATTCCATATACACTTCACTCAGTTTCTCCCAGTGGTTAGTTACATCTTGCATGATGATAGTACAATATCATACCAGAAAATTGATATTGATACAATGAGTGTGTGTAGTGTTATGCTATTTTATCACATGTGTAGATTCCTGTAACCACCACTATAATCAAGATATAGAACTGTTTCACTAGTTAAAACATTTTAACAGTTTGAGGAAAGTGTGAAAACCTGACCTCCCTTTAAGCTCCTTTATCCTCCGTGTTTATGACATATTGGCTTTAAATATTTCTTCTACATACATTGAGATCCACATTACACAATGCTAAGTTTTTGCTTTGACCATCAAATGTAATTTAGAGAACTCAAGAGGAAAGATAAAGTTTATTGTATTTCACCATGTTTTTGCTTTTTCCATTGTTATTTTTTTCTTCCTGATGTTCCAAGTTTCCTTCTTTTATTATTTCCTGTTTTGAGAACTTACCTTCTTTAGCCATTCTTTTAGGGTAGGTATGCCGGTGACAAGTCCTTTTAGTTTTTCCTTCATCTGAGTATGTCTTTATTGCCCCTTCATTCTTGAAGGTTAATTTCACCAAGAATTCTGGGTTGACAGTTATTTTCTTTCAGCACTTGAAAAATGTTATTACTTCCTTCTGGCTTCCATGGTTGCTGGTCAGAAATCCACTGTCATATGAATTGCTTTTCTCCTATGCGTAAGGCGTCATTTTCCAATGCTGCCCTCCCCTCCCCTCCTGTCCCCTCCGCTCCTCTCCCCTCCCCTCCCCTCCCCTCCCCTCCCTTCCCCTCCTTTTTGAGAGGAGTTTGGCTTCTTTCACCCAGGCTGGAGTGCAATGGTGTGATCTCAGCTCACTGCAACCTCTGCCTCCCAGGTTCAAGTGATTCTCCTGCCTCAGCCTCCCAAGCAGCTGAGATTACGGGCACCCGCCACCACGCCCGGCTAATTTTTGTATTTTTAGTAGAAACGTGTTTTCACCACGTTGGCCAGGCTGGTCTTGAACTCCTGACTTCAGGTAACACCCACCTCAGCCTCCCAAAGTGCTAGGATTACAGGCGTGAGCCACCGCGCCTGTCTTCCAGTACTGCTTTCAGATTACTTTCTTTGTCTTTAATTCTTCAATTTTCAGAAGTTTGAGTATGATGGTTCTTGGTATAAATTTCTCTCAGTTTATCCTCCTCAGGGTGTTCTCAGATTTTTAAATCTCTGGGTTTATGCCTTTTTCCATATTTGAAAAATTTCCAGCCATTGTTTCTTCGAATGCTTTTTCAGCTCCACTTTCTTCTCTGCTTCTTAGACTCCAATGATGCAAATATTAGAATGCTGTTTTCCCACAGGTACGTGAGACTGTGTTCATTTTTTTCAGTCTGTTTTCTCTCTGTTTTTCCAGATTGAGTAATTTCCATTGTTCTAATCATCTGGTTCACTGGTTTTACCCTCTGTCCCCTCCATTCTGTTGGTTGAGCCCATCCATTGGGATTTTTATTATTGAATTTTCATTATTGAATTTTTTAAATTCTAAATTTCTGTGTGGTTCTTCTTTAGTTGTTTCTAGTGTTTGTAATTGCTAATTGAAGCATTTTTATATTGGCTGCTTTAAAATTTGTGTCAATAATATCAGCATCTGTGTTATCTTAATGTTGGTGTCTGTTGATTATCTTTTCTCTTTCACGTTAAGATTTTCCTGGTTCTTGGTGTTACCTGATTTTCCATCATATTTTTGGAATTTTGAGTACTATGTTATGAGATTGGGTTTTACTTAAATCTTTCTTAGCAAGTCCCCTCTGACACTGCTCATTTGGGAAGAAGGAAGTACTGCTTTGCTACATGAGAGGGTGATGGTCTAGGCTCCCCTCCAGGCCTTTGGGGACACCTCCCATGCCCAGAGGGGTAGAGGTGCTTTTTTACTGACCCTCATGTGGCTTCTACTATGAGGTAGGTGAAAGGTCTTGCTATCCTTGGGTGATGGTGAAAGTTTGACTGTCCACTCAGTCTTCTCAGGCACCACTTGGCGGGGGCAGGGAGAGGTGCGCTGTTACAGCTGGAAAAAGATGGAAGTCTAGGCTCCCTACTCAGTCTTCGCTTAGTGGTAACCTGTGGCTTTGTGAGTCTCTGTCTAATTGCATAAGTGAAGAATTATTGGCCTTACAGAAATATACACTAAGTGATTGGTAGATTTCTCCACAAATTCTTACTTCCTGGGGATAGAATGATCTAAGATGTTCCTGTTAATTCTAAGATGATCCTGGGTTTCCTCTCTAAGGTACTGTGCTGTGTAATGTACTGTGATATTTTAAATTTCACAATGCACAATCATCCTTTTATATGTTGACATAAAATGCCCTGGAATGGTCTTATTATAAAATTATAAAACCTTCATCTGTCTCACATGTTGATATTTAAGTTCCCTGTGGATAAAAAAGAACAATTGATATTTGTAGATTAGCTGCAATCTGTTGAATTTTGACATAGTAAAGTTGAGTCTTGCATTATTTTGTTTACGAAAAGAGAAAATCTAATGATTCTAGTGCCATAGTTTTCTTTTACACCCCTACTCCTTTGTCTGATTTTCAGATGACAGTTTTTAACATAAGTTTGTCCATAAAACTCTAAGTCTCATTAAAGTTTTGGGAGTGGAATTTCAGGAATCTATTTATATTTTCCTAAAATATTAGGTTAGTTTTCTTCAGTGTAAAAATACTTCCTAAGGGGATAGACTTTTTTTCTCTTCTAAAATTGTGCCTCTAGATTTCTTAGTGTTGTTTTGGTCAGGAGGAGAAATAATTATCAAAGCAAAAAACTTTTTTTGGTTAAATTTTTATTAAGATTTATGTATTGTGCCAGATTATGGACTAAGTGTGGGCATTATACAAACTGAGAGGAGTGGTCCCTATTTTTTCTAGATATATATTGTTATGACATAAAGTTTATTTCGGTAAGTCTGGACAGACTTAAGTAGATAGCCTGGATAAATGGAACTAGGAGGCAGGGAACTTTGGTCTCAGTACAGATTTTATTGCTGAACTTTCTTCGGTCATCTTAGTGAAATCCTGTAGCATCTCTGGACCTCAATTCTTACCTGTCAAGGAGAATAAAAACACCTGTCTTTTTTAACTTCTACAGTTTCTGCCTGAGGAAATTTAAATATGTGTCCTAAACGTAGATAACATTGCTAAAGACTGTTTACTTCTTTTTATTCATTCTTTAAAATAATCTGCAAACACTACCAGGTTTTCAGCTGCTTTTGGTTTCAAAAATATCTCAGAGCAAAGAGAATTAAAAAAAAAAAAAACTTGCATGGGATAGGTTTAAAAAAGTTTTAGACTTCATTTCCAAGATTTTCTATCTCCATTTTTGCTATTAGTGAGAACTGAATTTATTTTTCTTTCCTGAATACTCTGAACTTTTAGTTGTCCTGGATCTAGTTGTGTCACCTATGAAGATTTAGGCAGAAAAAAGCCTCGCACGTGGTTTAGAGAACTGTGTGGCAGACATCCCTGGATTAAAATAGCTGTAATTAGTAAATCAATCTCATGTTTAGAAATATACTGAAGTGTGTGGATGTTCTGACTTGATCCAGAAACAATAAAACCAAATCAACTGCTTTCAAGTAAGAACAATTGCAAAAACAAAAATTTTGAAATAATGAACATAAAGATTTGAATTATAAATACTTGTTTGTAGAGAAACAAAAGAAATTGCACTCATTTCTAATTTCAGGGGAAGAGAGCTCAGTGGTAGTTAGGCCACACCGACCTTGTTGGTGTGTTAAAATGGGAATTTTCACATAAAGTCATCTGTATGAGACAAGGAGCCCTGTACCACCCCATGGTGGGCGGGAACTCTTCTTCCATCTGTAGACTGATTCTTAGATGTGGCTCAGAACTGACCCACGCACACACAATCCCTGCAGATTTTGTCTTCTATTCATAATCATCAGAGTTTGAAATTAGGGAGTGAGCCAAAAGTATTACAGGTATTTTAGCTGTGGTTTTTAGGTCCTCTCACAATTAATTGCTAAACATATTTTTGACTAGCGGAAAAAAATGTAAAGTAATGTCTAGAGTTTTCTTTATGTCTGTAATATTTACTTGTTTCCCTGCTATCTAAATCATTCTGAGCAGCACAATGTGTACAGGCCAGAAAGGCTTGGAGCCTGAATATCAGTGACCAAAAAAGAATCTTCAGAGCTGCTAATGTAACCTCTGAGGAAGCCAGGGGAAAAAATCCATTCTGCCCTTTTCAGTTCATTGGTTGTATTATTTTGCACTAAGAATGACTGTCCTAGGCCTACCTGACTGGCACCAGGTCCATTGAGGTGCTTGGAACACCGCCTCCCCCACACCCTCCTGCAAACAAATAGTGACGAGAGATGGGTGCACAGCTGGCTTTGGCTTGGTGCCTCCTTTGGCCCTAGGGGTCCACTCACTCCTGGCATAGGAGGCATGCATCTGCATCTGGATCATGAACAAGATGGTCTCGCCTTGAAAATACTGCTGCTGGCAGAGTGATTTCAGAGATGCCTCTGAGAGTTTCACCCTTTGAGAACAAACCACCCACCTCTCGCTTGAGCTTTCCTTACCTGCTTTCCAAGGAGCCTAGAATCCCTCACTTTCTCGTGAGAATCCTTCCTTCCTTCCTTAGTAAGAGATGATGTTTATTATAGAATGCAGACCTATGCGGGGGGGATATTCAATATAGCTACCATTTGTTGAATCCTTACCATATCTGAAACATTTGTGACAAGAGATTTGCAACCACAAATATTCTCATTTTTTAAAATGAGGAAACTGAGGCTCAGAAGTACATTTTTGTACAAGATGACAAAGTTAGTAAATCATGGAACCAGGCTTCAAATCCAGATTCTTCAGACTCCAAAATCCATGGGCTCCCAGGACCCTGTACTGCCTCCCTGTAACTGAGATTCACTGAGGGGAGGCCGTGGCCTGACGGGTGAGGAGTGCTGGGCTCTGACCTCCTGGTGGTGAGGAAGAGAGCAGCTAAGAGGTCCTGGGCTGAGAAAGCTTTGCCTCACCAGGTGCTCTGAGTGCTGGCACAGAAAGGATGAAAGCTTAAGTCCAAGCACAAAGTGGAAGTCTTCCTCCTGCTTCACGGGGTAACCTTCCAGGGTGTCTCATTCAGGAGGGAGCCCATCCTGGGAGAATGAAGAGAGCAGGTATGTGGCCAACCCCTGCCTGCACTAGGGCTCTCATGCTTGTCTTTCTTCAGAAGAGGATGATGCTTGTTTGAGAGGGTAGCATAGTGTTTATGATGTTAT
The DNA here is from genome assembly GCF_024542745.1 of Macaca thibetana thibetana. Classification (NCBI taxonomy): domain Eukaryota; kingdom Metazoa; phylum Chordata; class Mammalia; order Primates; family Cercopithecidae; genus Macaca; species Macaca thibetana. The sequence continues at coordinate 87,966,161 of NC_065590.1, forward strand.
ACTGCATTTCTATTTCCTTTCACTAGCTGGAGTATGAGCTGTGAACCTGAAAAGTGTTGGAGCACCTCAGCTGGGAATGTCAAGGGCTGACAGAGGTGGCAGTGAGGCCTCAGATGGGTTTCTGGTTGCCGTCTTGATGTGACATGGCTTAGACTTTCCACTGCCCTTCAGAGTTTCTTCTTTAGCCATGTTCACTATGCTAATTATCATTATGATCAATATGGCTGAAATATAGCTGAAGAACGCAGTCAGCGTATAGTAAGTCACCCAGACCAGACTTTTTCAGAATATGGCCTGAAACTTTTTCACCTTCTCAGTCTGGTCCAGGGACTTATCCAATGTACTTCTATAAAAGCTGTGACTTAACATTTCTGATGCTGTATTACAAATGTCTGCTTATAGACTGCAGGCTTATTGAGGACATGAGCCAGTTCTGCTTATCTCAGCATTCCCCATGCCTTTTGTGGCACCTGAGCTTGAGAAGGTGTTCCTAGCTAAGCCGGACTTTGGAGGAGAACAGCCTTGGTCCAATTACAGAAATGGGGAAACTTCATGGGAAAGAGGGGTGACTGGTTAATTGTGCTCCTGGGAAAAGCATGCTTCTGATCATTAGGTTGAGAATGAGAACCGTGTGTTTAAACTGGAGTAAAAAGAACAATCTACTGGTAGCCCTGACCCCAGCCAGCATGATGGGGCTACCCAGAAGGGATGTTTCGAAAGTGGGAACAAAAGCTTTGCTCTGGGACATCCTAGATTGCTTTTCCAAATAATTATAATATGTGATAAAGACTGCACCTTTTATTCCCATTTTACTCTGTGTTTAGGATGAAACATTTTAAATAAAAGTTCTGAAAATTAAAAGGCAAATAAAGCAATCCTGCTAATTTAATGAAGGCAAAGCTGTAAATGCAGCTTTTATGGAGTGTCAACCACTCCCTGAGGAACCTGGTAGCCAGAGGGAAAGGAGGAGGAGGGGCATCCTATGACTCATCCCAAGGGGCCAGAACCTTTTTTCACTTTTCTGTAGCAAGTAGGGCTTCTAGAGAGGAGAGCTCTGCTAGTAAAGAATGATCCAGGGCCCTCCGCCCTATGAATTTTTCCTTCAAGTGGCCTTGCTTTCTTTGTCCATGATGAGGCTGGAGGCATGGCATGGCTCTTTGAAAACCCCCATCACTTTGAGTTGGTGACCTTCTCCCTCTGGTACCTGTGTGCCAGGAGGTAGGTATGGAAGACAGGCTTTTGTCCAGTGCCTTCTGTGGTATGTGGCCTATCTACAACACTAGTCAGAATGCAACGGATAGAGGGCCACTCTGTACCCTGGGGCGTCCTTTCGATAATCCCCTCATCACAGTCACCTCCAAAGGCTGCTTGCCCTGACAGTGGGAATGTGATGGGCAGGCTGTCAAATAGATTGTGAGTGCATTAGCAGGATTAGCAGTGAAGGCTAATATTGTAGCATTTCCAAAGTTCATTCACGGCAGCTGCTTGGCTGCCAAATTGGGCAGGCGCAGGCTTCAGAATTAATGTCACATCTGGGACGGCCCTGATGTGGTCAGAGGCACAACAGTCCCATTGTGTTTGACTTGTGTTTATGTATTTTTATTCTATAACAGAGTTCAATTTGTAACATTAGTAGAAAGATACGTCTAAGTGTTCTTTTTTTTTTTAACTTTTTTAATTAATAAAATTTATTAATGTAAGACTAGAAAAATATTTATTCAATATGATTAAAAATTCTATTTCAGAGAGAAGAAAAAGTATTCCATGAATTATACCTCTTTTGTTAACATGCTAGTTATTCCATCTTATTGATGAACTAGCTGAAATACTTCTGCCACCCTTCAAAACCAGATACCTTGTTTTTGGTAGTTCTTGTAGTATTGTTGATTTTATTTCTGCTAGCGAAAGTAATATACCTTCATTTTGGAAAAAATTGATCAGAAAAGTACAAGGGAGCCATTTAAAATGCTCAGTCCTTTTACTGTATAGATATTACCTCTGGTGCCATATGTATTTCCATGTAATTTTCCTACTGTGCATATATATTAAAGAAAACGGTGATCATACAATGTATTTGGGTTTGTTTCCCTTTTAAAACACTGAATATGGCTGGGCACGGTGGCTCACGCCTGTAATCCTAGCACTTTGGGAGGCCGAGGCGGGCGGATTGCCTGAGCTCAGGAGTTCGAGACCAGCCTGGGCAACACAATGAAACCCTGTCTCTAGTAAAATACAAAAAAATTAGCCGGGCGTGGTGGCACGCGCCTCTAGTCCCAGATACTCAGGAGGCTGAGGCAGGAGAATTGTTTGAACCCGGGAGGCAGAGGTTGCGGTGAGCCAAGATCGTGCTATTGTACTCCAGCCTAGGCGACACAGCGAGACTCCATCTCAAAATAAATAAATAAATAAATAAATAAATAAATAAATAAAACCATACTGAATATTATATCATCAACATTTGCCATTTTTTGCACTTTTAGTGAAAATATAAAATTTAGTTACTATAAAATAGTTTATGTGAATATATTTGCATTAGTGTTCTATTGATGTGTAACAAATTACTAAAAATTTAGCACCTTAAAACAATACCCACTTATTAACCCGCAGTTCTGTAGGTCAGCAGTCTTGCATGATATGACTGGGTTCCCTGCTCGGGGTCTCACAAGGGCAAAATCAAAGTGTCAGCTGGGCTGAGTTCTCTGGAGACTCTGAGAATTGCTTTCAAGCTCATTCTTGGTAGCCGAATTCAGTTCCTTAAGTGTGTAGAACTGAGGTCCTTGTTTCCTTGCTGGCTGCCTATTCTTAGCAGCTGAAGCCACCTGCCTTCTCTGCCATGTGGCCCCTCTATCTTCAAGCCAGCATTGGTGCATTGAATTTTTATTGTGTTTTGAATCTTTGACGTCCTCTTCTGTGACTGCTGGAGAGAACTGCTCACTTTAAAGGGCTTATATGGTTAGGGCAGGCACACAGAATAATCTCCCCTGGCTTAAGGTCAACTATGTCAGATCACATAATCTAATTAGGCGAGTGAAATCCATCACATCGATAGTTTCCAGGATTATGCAGGGCATGTACACTAGGGACAGGGAATCTTGGGAGCCATCTTACATTTCTGCCCACCACAATATTATATTTAGTAGTTTTTGTATTTTCAAAATTTGTTTATTTCCACTTTCTTATTATTATAAATACTGTTTTGGGTGAAATGATACTTTGTAATTTGCATTTTCTAATGAAGTTCTATGTTAATTTTCATATGTTTTTTGACCATGTATATTTCTTCTTATATGAATTATTCCTTGCTGTTCTTTTTTACAGTATTTTTTCTAATTGATATATAATGCTTTTTCAATAGTAAGGTTACTAAGCCTCTGCTGATTTAAAAAAATGGTTTATAGAAAGGAGTCTCACTATGTTGCCCAGACTAGTCAATAAGCAATCCTCCCACTTTGGCCTTCCAGAGCACTGGAATTACAGGTGTAACCATTGTGCCTTGCCCCAACTGCGAATTTCATCACAAATATTTTACCTTTCTTTGCTTACTTTTTGATGCACAAATATTTTAAACATATATATGCACAATTCTACCTGTATCTTCCTTTTTCTTTCTGCCTTTGGAGTCATTTAGAAAGTCCTTTTGTACCCCAAGATTTTAGAAGTATTGAGTTACATTTCTCTGTTACTTTTAGGGACTTATTATTTGTATTTAAACTTTTATGTATATGAAATTTATTTTCTATGTAGTATTAGGTACATAGTTAAATTCCCCTTCCCCTAAATTGTCAACCAGTGATTCTAATGAAGTAACTCATCCTTTGCTCTCTGATTTCAAATGCCATTTTTTGTAGTTGACCCATTTGAGTTGCTTTTTATTCTGTTCAATTTTTCTGTTTTGCAAACTGGTATAAGACCCATGCTCTTACAATGATTATAACTTTGAAATAAATTTAAATGTTTTGCAATACCAATTCCTCCTTGTGATCTTTGGTTTTCAGTATTTCACTGGCTCTTTTACCCTTCTGCTTTCAGGAAGTTTAGAATGAATTTAAATTGCTAGTGGAGGTGGAGGCTGCAATGAGCCGAGATCACTCCACTACTCTCCAGCCTGGGGGATAGAGTGAGACTCTGTCTCAAAAAAAAAAAAAAAAAAGAAAAAAAGAAACAACAAAAAAAGAAACTTCAAGTATCAAAATCAAAATCAGAAAATTAACATTGATATATTATTGCCATCTAATCTGCAGATTTCATTCAAGTTTCACGAATTTTCCTAACAATGGCTTTTATAGAAAAAGGATCCAAGTCATGATCCTATATTGCATTTAGTTGTCATGTTTCTTTAGTCTCCTTCAGTCTCAACTTGTTTCTTAGTCTTTCCATGACTTTCATAATCACAACAATTTTGAAGATGATAGGCTGATTATATGGTAAAATGTCCCTCCTTTGGGACTGTGTAATAAGTCCTCATGATTAGATTTGGAGAAGTGATGTTGTGCTTTTTTGGGGTATGGTAAGGTTAAGAATCGTTATGTAATAACTACAAATTGTTGAACACATACTGTATAAAATACACTTCACTAGGCACTTCACATATTTTAACTCTTATAAGCCATACAAGCACACTAAAAAGTGAGTAGTAGTAGTCTCATTTTATAGATGAAGAATCTGAAGCTAAGAGAAGTTAAGTGATTTGTCTAATGTCACTTAGTAAGCTGCAGAACTGAGTCCAGATCTCAGGCCTATGTCCCTCCCAGCCTGTGCCTTGTCACCTGCACCATGCTGCCAAGTTGACTCCTACCTTGGACCTGCCTCGGGAATGTCAGCATGGGCATCACACAAGAACACAGGAAATCCCACTTTCATAAATATTCTCCAGACTCAACACTTATTAGTTGTATGGCTTGGACAACTAAGTTAATTTTCCTTGGCTTCATTCATTCATTCATTCATTCATCCACTTAATGATTACTTCTTGAGAACTTATCTACAGGCAGTGTTCTAGGCCCTGGAGTTAGGGCAACATAAGACAAAGTCCTTGTGGAATCTGTCTTCTAGGATTGCCCTAGTTTCACTATTTGTAAAATGGGGTAATTAAAATATATGCATAATTGAGTTGTGAAGAATAAATAAAATCATTCATGTAATGAGCTTAGCCCAATGCAGGTACATCATAATTTAATGTAAGTGTCAGCTATTATGTAAAGATCATGAACAGTGAGAAGCCAGTCCAACTCTTGACTCAGTGACAGTGCTCTGAGATAGGGAGGGAGATATAGGACGGGGGAGGCCTGCAGCCTAGGTAGCACACTTTTTCCAGATCTGGGATCAAAGCACAAAGCTGGAAGATGATGATCTCAGTGAGGACGTTGGCAAGGCCTCCCAAAAAGCAGAGCCTAGAGGACACACATCAACACCAATTACTTGTTCAGTATGTGCTTCTGTGCTCTGATTGCCCAGAGATGTGGCCAAAGATTCCACATTGCAAAGCAAAAAACAAACACACAAAAAACAAACGGTGAGGACTAAAGGCAATGTAACACAAGTTGGAGTGTGTGGAGAGCATTGCTGTTTTTAAATTTTGGTTTTCTTAAATGACTCACTGTATTAGATGCCTATCTTAAAAATTCCCACACCTTAACATTTGGTATTAACTCCAACAGAAAACATGCAACCAGCCAAAAGCCAACATAGTTTAAGAAATGTAATATTTTATATGCATCACATTTTAGAATTTTTTTTTTTTTTTTTTTTTTTTTTTTGTGGAGGAATGGGGTAACCACCACTGGACATTTTACTTTGCCTCAGGGATACAGTTCTGAAACTTGGAGTTTATACCATAACTTGGCTAATCTGCTCAGATTCAGCATCTGCAACTCCTTTAACTGGCATTTAGTATTATGACAGGAAATCTTTACCATTTTTCTGTTATAAAGAAACATTAGTAGACTGTACTGTAATATGTGCTCAAATTGGGTTACCGTCTCTGATGAACTGTAGAAGAAATGGAAACAGATAGTGAGTGGAACAGGGATCCTGGTGCAATCAATCCCCAATCTCACAGCATGCACCTTGGGGCCCACAGGCTGAGGGTCACATCTTCCTAGAGTTTCCTGAGATGGAGAAAATGATTTCTTTCTCTCAGTTGGTGTGATGCTTACATCGGGCAGTGTGTGCAGTTAACCTGGCACACAGTAGTTATTCAGCAAAAATAATTTCCTTTGTTATCTCCTGTTTTATGAATTCAGCTTTCTTCAGAATTTTTAAAAAGCAGTTATAAATTAAACCACGTTGGTTCTTATTCATAGCTGGAGGGCCTGGCACATGGAAGGTGTGATCATGGGAGTCTGTGGGATGAATTATTTGTGGTGCTTGATGGAAAACTGTTTCCTGGCCAACTCCCTTGTTGGCAGCAGTGGGGGGTATGTTTGGTGGTTCTGTGCTGTCTCCCAACTCTGGAGCTGTGCACACAGACTAGACTCTTCCTGGCTAAGGCTCATGGGAGAGTTATTCTTGTTTCAGTTTGGGCAAAAATTCTATGCACATGCTCTGCCTTTAAATTCACTTTTGAGATACTTGGCTTCATTCTGTGTGCCTGAAACTTTACCAGAGTTTAGGAATTCAGGGAAGAATTAGACACCTTTAGGTAGTCAACAATTAGGTACCAGAGAAACTTATGTGTACAGATACACACACTCATGCATACATCAACATATGTGTGTGTGTGTGTGTGTGTGTGTGTGTGTGTGTATGGAGGTGGTATCCTAAGGTAAGGGGAAACAATGTGGGAGACTCAAAGTTGTGAGTGTAAGAGTGTGGGGACCATGGCACAATTGGGATCCATGGTCCTTCAGGAACACAGATTTATAAAAAGTCAAAGAAATGATGCTTAAGTCTGGGGGTGTCCAAGAATCAAGGTTGCCTTCTTGTCTCACAGGAACACAGGTTCATGGAAAGTCAAAGGAATGATGCTTAAGTCTGGGGCTGTCCAAGAATCAAGGCTGCCTTCTGTAGGTGGGAGGAGGACCGAGAGAGATGTCTGCTCAGAGTTGTGGGAGCTAAGGAAGGGGTGGGAGAGGGCTTAGTGTCATTGGGCAGGGAAGGGATCTGGAGATGGAAAAGGCTGGGTCTGGAAACATAGTGAGTTGTGAAGAGTAGGCCTGGCTGCAATCTTGTCCAAGCAGGGAGATCAAAGAGCCTTTGCTAGATTTAAGACAATGAGACACACATCCTTGGGGAGCCAGGTGCTTCTGTGGCCAAGGACTCTGCAGCTTGTCTGGCTGGCTCTTAGATTCATAGCTGAGAACAGACATGCGGGACTGATTAGAAAACTGCAATACTTGGGAAAAAATGTAGCCATCAGAGACATGAAAATGGAAACATTCAAATGTTTATGAATGGAGTGTGCCTATCGTTGTGGTATACGTGCCCTGGAGACCTTGTGAACAACCCATCCATATGCCTGGGAAGAACTTGTCTCCAGAGGCACCTTCCCTCTCACTTGCACAGTCATAGGCTTTCCTTGGATGCACCTGATGCTTATCATATTTTCTTCTCTGAGATAGAACCTTTTTCTACTGGTTTTTATCCAGTAGTGGGCTAGAGGTGGCCTAAACTGAGGGCTCCATCAGACACTCAAGAGGAAATCTTACATTTTTTGTAAGACATACATACATGTCTTTGCACAATCATACCAAAAGTCTCTTTTGGCTCTTGATATTGATTAAACATATTTTCTAATGCATTTAATAATTATCTGAAGCCCTTTCATATGGAGTTTACCATTTGTGTGTGTATGTGTGTGTGTGCGCGCATGTCTGTGTGTGTGTGTGTGTGTCTACTCTGCTCATCTCCTATTGATGTGACGTACAGAACATTGTAGAAGGAGATCTGGGGTTAGTGTTGGAGAACCTGAGTTTGAACTTCTTCTTTGCCACCGTATGCAGGTACAGATATATAGCAAAAGGATAAAGGACTTACTCTACAGGCTTATTAGTTGTTGATATTTGGCAAATTACTTAATCTCTCTAAACCTTAGATACTTCATTCATAATATATAATTTATAAATTATAATAAATACATAATTTATATTCATAAATATGTAAAGAAATAATACCTATTTTGCAGAATTCCTGAGAGGATGAAACATAGGAACAAATACCTTAGTACAATGTTTGGCACATATTAAATATTCAATAAATTTCACTTGCTATTGTTATTGCTGTTTGTTGACACAAGCTAAAGTAATATGGGTACATTCTGGGTATAATTAGAACATACGTTAAATATTTTGGGGGGGCACAAAAGCACACACATTGCTGTCCATAGTGCTGAACTATCATTGCATAGGTGTTGGCTGTCACTCCTAATCCTAGGCCACTGCTGATGGCTGTGTAGTCTCTCCCAGGAATTCTGAGCCAGGGATATTGAATGAAGCAACCAGAATGGTAGAGAGGTAAACTAACAGTGGCTTTTGCATAAGTCACTGAGAAATTTCTAGAGGAGAGTAAAAGATGCTTTTTTGTATCTTTTACATATTTATATTACCCAAGAATAAATCCAAACTCACACGGCTTAAATGGCAGTGAAGGTAAGACATGTTTTATGTGATGGAGGGTTGAAGTGTTAGTGTGAAGGACGAGTTCAAATAGTAAGCAGATCCCTAAAGGAGTAGAGATTGTTGAAATGAAGTGTCATAATCAGTTGGGTTAAAACAGTACTTTAATATATATTTTGAAATTTTGGCTCAATAAAATATTTGTAATTGTCACACTGTCACAGATCAAATAGAACCATTACCATGTATATGGCCAATTTCATGTAACATTGAAAATTCAAACATATTTCTGAGTGTAATAACTTTTTTTTGGAGAGTCTGATAGCTTTGATGAACAGGTATCTTTTCCACATTCCTTTCCTTGGGTACTCTGGTGATGACTCTGGGTATATGGTTTCCTCCGGGCCTTATTTTCCCATTCCCCTCTTCTTATAACATGTCTCCTAATGTCCTTCCATTAGTCAATCCATCCATCCACCAATTAAACAATTACTAAGCACACAATTATGGAGCATCTATTGAGTGTTGTATACACTGGTGCTCTGTTATGTGTTTTGCATCAAGAGAGCAGCTTGTCCAATCTACCTTCTATCATGACAAGCTCTCTCCTTTGTCCCAGTCCCTCCAGAATCTGCTGGTTCTACATTCATTCCCTCATTCAACAACATTTACTGAGCACTTGTTATAGATCAGGTATTGTTCTAAGCAATAAATACAGCCATAAATACTGTTATCTAGTGTCTGGATTGTCGAAATACATGTCTGATCAGCTCCTTGTTTCTACCGTTGGCCCCCTACAGTTTATTATCAGTAAAGTCAGAGGTCTTTTTAAACTCAAGGCATGGCATGTTATTCCTTTGCTCATAGTTCTCCCAATAGCTTTCCATCTCACTTAGTCAGGAGTAGTGGAGGAGATGATGATAAGTTATATTTTCTATGTATATTTTAGTGACAGAAACCATAGAAATTGTGATAGATTAGACATAGGTTATAAGAGAAAAGAGTAAGTGCTGTCTCCAAGGATCTTGTTCTTAGCAACTGAAAAGAGATTTGCCCATTACTGAGTTTAGGAGACTAAAACAAGCATATTTGGAGATAAAAATTTCAAATCTGATTTTGGATATGATAAAGTTGAGGTACCTATTTAGTATTTAGAGGTACTGAGAAAGCAGTTGGATATGTAAGTCAAGTTTCGGTTGAAGATACACATTTTGGAGCCATGAGTAGATAAAATGCATTTAAAGCCATGAGTCTGTATGAGACTGCCCAGATAGATAAACTAGATGATAGATAGATAGATAGATAGATAGATAGATAGATAGATAGATAGATAGATAGATGATATAGATGGATAGCTAGATAAGGAAGGAGGAATTCGAGGTGAAAATTCACTGCTAGGAATCATAAAAGGTCTTGATAAAAGCTGTTTTAGTACAATAGTGGAGTCAAAAGCCTGACTAAATTGTGTTCAAAAGGGATTAAGAAGGGTGGAAATGAGACAGCAACTATGACAGCTCTTTTGAGGTAGCTTGAAATCTGTGAAGGAACCTCATAATTTCCAATGGGCTAGACATGAGTAAACCATGAACATTTTTGTTATGGCTGTGTTGTTCTAACATGGAAATGTTTTTCAAATACTGCATTAGCCTCAAAAGAGCTAGGCATCAAAATGTGAGTATCTCTCAAAACTAGCTAGGAAGGTGTTAAGTCATCAAAAGGCTGCACCACTTCCAAGCTTCTGTAGAAAGAGCTCAGGGCTTGCCATACAGGGCTTCTTAAAACAGCACTAGCAACAGCAACAGCCATAATAGCAACAACCAACCACGGTAAGTTACAGCTCTCATTCTGTGCTAAACATTACACTAAGTATATATTTCATGGATTTTCTCATTTAAAGTCCAAAACCCAGTGAAGTCAATGTTGTGTTATTTGCATCTTATAGACTTAGTACCTTATAGGCGGAGCTGTAGTCCTTCAGAATATTTGGTGAGACCTTGATTTTTATTATGTTTTTCATACAAACATTGTTTCAAGACCCTGCTGAAGAGCAAGAGTGTAAAATGATTTTTAAGAAGTGATGTAGAGAATACTAAGTTTTCCCCAAGTGCTGCATGTGGATTGAGACCTCACTCTTCCTTCCTACTTCATTTCTCATTCATATGTCTTGGGAATGCAGGTGCCATTTTTAATGGAGGCTGCTACGTCATTAATAAATAAAGCATAGCATCTGCAAGGGCCTCGTGTGGTTGTGAGAAAAGTCTGGTTGTCTTTGTAGTCTATCTCCTCTTTGACTCCCTACTGTGATGTCTGTGGCTCTCCTGCCCCTTGTAGAGGGAAGGTCTTGCTTCTTTCGGAAGGAAGCAAAGTGCAAAGTGAGGTCACTCTTTGGTTTCTGCTAACTCTTAAGACCTTAACTTTCAGAAACATTTCAGAAATGTTTCCTAAACATTTACAAGAAACAAGAGGTATTTTGATAGGCTTATAAACTTTATTCAGTTTTAACAAATACTGAAGTAACTGATTTACTATACCAATAGGAATTACATATTGGGCTATAAAGTCAAAGGCCAAAATAGTTCAGATAGCTACAGCTTTAATTAAGACTTCAGTGCATGCTAGAGTGTGGGGAAAGTAGCACTGCACAATCTATGGTCTATTCTTTTAAATCAGTTTAGTTACTCAAGTTCTATTTTTTTTTTTTTCAAAGAGACCTTTATGGAAAACTTAAGAGAATATGGGATTCCTTAGTGACAATTGTAGGTTTTCATTAGTAGCAGATGGGTCCATTGAAAGGGTTGGATGAAGAAATATGAATTGATGATGACCTTTAGAAGTTAGGAGTCTGTTAGAAACCTGTCAATGTGACAGTGTTTTGTACAATAGCTTTAATACTTGGGTAGAATGAAGTACTTATTTCCTCTTCCTGATTAGCATTTTGTCCCCAGTTTATTTGCACACACATAAACTCATACATTATTTCATATTTTATTCTTCCAGTATAATTTTTTCTTTATGAGCATTTCAGTGCATGCTTTGGGTTGTTTGTTTTTTCCTGCCTTTAATAAATTAATTATTATTTTTCTGAATGAAACCACATCTATAGGTATTACATGTTTTTAAACATTCCTCCAAATGACTTAGACTTTAGATCCCCTATTCATCCAGTAGAAACGAGCCCAGAAATTGAGATGTTTAGGGAGGGTTTCTGTACTTATTTTCACTCTGAAAAGTTTCTGGAGACCAAAACAATCGAAAGTGTCAAGGAAATAAAGAAACTCTCTGTGTGATTCTAGTTTCCTGTTGTATAATCCTTAAGGGATTTTTCAGCAGTTGATGCTTATTATGAAAATTACATAATAAATATGCTTTTATCACCATTAATTTCTCCTCCTTTTTTCCTCTTCCTTCTTTACCCCCTCTTCTTTTCCCCTCTTCCTTGTCTCCTTCTCCATATTAATATTATTATATTAATTTTTAAATTGTAGAGACATTCACCCTGTCCTTTCAGATTTATTTAGCAGACTTTTGACTTTCAAGGATCTGGGGTAAAAACCTCCCTAGAGTTGCAAACGTCTTTGCACGTTCAGCACAACCATATCAAAAGTCTCTTTTGGTTTTTGATATTGATTAAACACACTTTCTAGTGCATTTAACAATTATCTGAAGCCCCTTTATATGGAGTTTACCATTTTGTGTGTGTGTGTGTGTGTGTGTGTGTGTGTGTGTGTGTGTGTCTACTCTGCCCAATTCCTCTTGATGGGATGTACATAACATTGTAGAAGGAGATCTGGGGATAGTGTTGGAGAACCTGGGTTTGAATTTCTTCTCTGCCACTTATTTGTTGCCCGACCTTGGGCAAGCTGTTTAATCTTTCTAAGCATCTGTTTATCTACTTAATGAGATTAATATCTAGCTCATATATTTGTGTTGATTAAATGGGACAGTTTCAATAGAAGAAAAACTCATTACAAATTGTAAAGTTCTAGTTAATGTTAATATATAGGTTGCAATAATAATAGCAATAACAATTTAATTGGAAAAAATCCTCTTGTTGAAGACTAGAGTTTTTCATGTGACACAGGCTATTTTAAGTGATAGGGTAGAGTCAGACCACGATTTACTTAACCATTTTCTAAATTGGGGCAATTAAATTGTTTTAGACTATCCAGGTCTATAAATAGCATGCCAATAGGCATGTTTATGCATAAATTTTTAATCTCGATTTTTGAGTGTCTCTGGAGCTTGGCTTCAGAAGGCCAGTCACTTTCTCCCATGGCTGCCATTGCTCTGGGCTCCTATCTTGTCAGTGCAGCTCTGCCCTTTGGAGAGCTCCTTTTCCCCTTGAGCCCTCCCTGGACTGCAGAAGGGCCTCCAGAAAGGCCTGGGTGTGAGTAGGGTTGCCAGAGAAAGCATGAGTGTGGGAGGGGATGGGCAAAGCAGAGAGCAAGAGAGAGGTGCTGCTTCCAGGCTTCGGATGCATGTTCCCGCCCAGATCCATCGGGGATCCAGGGGTCTCCCCAGCTAGGCCTCATAGGATTACAATTGAACTTTCAACTCAATTTCTTCCAGAGAGAGCAATCCTGTCTGCACTGTCTCTCAACCCCCAGTGTTGTCTCCAAAGTGAGGAGAGGGGGCAGCAACCCTCTAGGCTGTTAGCAGCTCTGTCTTTGAGTGAGTGGCCTGTGAAATGTTAGAGAAGACCCAAAACCCTCCTCCCTGGGTGGATATCACCTTCTTCCTTTGGATTTTATAAAGAACCTGATCCTCTTTGCCTGAATGGAGCCAAATAAATGGGAGTCTCAGAGGAGGTTGATGGCTCAGTCATAGAAGTCCCGCAGCGACGTCTGGTTTTGATGTATTGCTGAAGGATACGATCACGTTCAGAGAACGAGATCACTTTTGCCAGTTTGAGAGAAAGGTCATGTTTTTAATTTAACTTAATTTCCTACACCAAAGAGAATTTTCAATAGGATATTCGACTTTTGCACCTTTAATGAGACCAGATGCTCTGGGGCCTGCAGCAATGAAGAGAAAACAGATTTTCTAGTTTACACTTCTACTTTGTGTATTTTCTAAGTTGGGCATGTGTAGTTCCTTTAAGAATATGATTTCTCATTTGGGGTCTCTCTCTCTGTCTTCCCCTTCCTTCCCTTCTTCCTTCTTTCCTTTCTCCCTTCTGCTTTTTCTCCTCCTTCTAAGTATTATCTGATTGAGCACTCATCACAGGCTAAGCAATGTGCTTAGAACTTTACAAACATATATTTAATTGCCATTTTACAGATGTAGACACTGAGATTCAGGGAGGTTTTTAAAAAGACATTTAGCATATATTGTGTAGTAATTCATAGTAATTACAGTCTTGGACTCTGACACCAAGTCATCTGGGTTCAAGTCCAGGTTTGGCCATTTACTTGTGGAGTAACCTGGGAAAATCACTTACCTTTTGATTACTGGTCTTTGTTGGTTGTCTTAAAGTTGCAGGTTTAGTTTTATTTTAAATGATGACAATTTTATATACAATAGGGCATAGGTATAGTTTATAGAGTAATAAAACAAATACCTGGGCATCTGCTGTGGTGGATATTTATGTCCCCACAAAATTTATATATTGAAATCCTAACTTCTATGGTGTTGGTATTAGAAGGTGGGGCTTTTGGGAGGTGATTAGTTCATGAGGGTGGAACCCTCATAGATGGGATTAGTGCCCTTATAAAAGAGAGCCTGGAGAGTTAGCTAGTTCCTTCCACAATGTGAGGACACAGTGAGAAGTCAGCAGACTGCAACTGGGAAGAAGGCCCTCATCAGAACCCGACCATGCTGTCACCCGGATCTTGGTCTTCCTAGCCTCCAGAACTGTGAGAAATACATTTCTACTATTCATAAGCTGCTTAGTCTATGCGATTTTGTCATAGCAGCCTGAATAGACTAAGACAGGACACATCTGCGGAAGTTTCCCTAGGGTTTAGACCTAGGAATGGGATGGTCAGAGCTATGTATGTTCAACTTATGCCCACTACTTGCTAAATTTGTTGTAACCCATTTATTTTCTGATTGAAGACTAGAGAGTTTTCATTTCTTTATTTCTTCATCAACACCTTGTGTTGTCAGACTTCAAATGTTTTTGCCAATGTGGTGGGTGTAAATATATCTTATTGTTTTAACTAACAACTTTAAATTTACAGTGAAATTGAATAACTTTACATATATTTATGATGTTTATGTTTTCTCTTAGGTAAAGTCCCTTTTATTTTGTTATATTTTTTTTTTTTTTTTGCCCACTTCTTTTAGAGTCTCATTTTCCCCATTTTTTTAAACTGGGGAACTACTCTGAAAGCTCTCTAGTAACTTTAGAGTTCCAGGCTCTGTGATTCAAAACCAGATACTTCCATGCAGCCAACTCTATGCTTTTATAAATTGTATTCTTCTTTTGAAACATGCTTGTCTATCGTAGGGATTGAAGCCAGCTCAAGGCTCTGGTTCTTAGGTCAATATACAAGGACAGTGTAGAGAAGGTCTTAGAATAGCCCAAGAGAGTTTTCTTTTCTTTTTTTAAAAATTACACTTTAATTTGCTCGTAGGCACTGGGGGCTCATTTCGGTTTTTTGTTTTTTGTTTTTTTTTTTTCAAGGAGAGTGTTGTGACCCTAGTTGGTTGTTTAAAAATTCACATTGACAATTAAAAGTAAGATCTCTTGTTTCCTCTTCTATATTCCCTCCAATATATATAAACTGGGCCATATTTATGATTGGACAGAATCCAGATATTTTAGTTAAAGATATGTGGAGGTATCTCTCTTCTCCCTTTATCTGCTATTCCTCCCTGATAGTAGAATTAAGAAAGAAATGCAAAGTCTAGGAGATAAATCCTTCCTGTTTCTACAAGTCAAATATATGATCACAACTTATTTTTAGGATAATTTATTAGGTATCTTTTCACTTATCCATTTCTAACTCATAATTCCCTTTAGGTCAATGGTTTCAAAAGCAATAACAAATTAAAATCAAACAAAAATTCTCCAAACCAAGGCTCCAATCAACCAACAAAAAACAAATTTAACCTCCACAAAAGAACCCTGGCAAGCATTATCAAATCCAATATTACCTTTTGACTTAGATTAGGACCTAACGTAGGAGTAACTAAAATTACTTGCACAACTGCCAGTGTTTGCTCCTACTTTAGTACCTTATCTTTTACTAGATCAGAAATCTCTGAACCAAAGAGTAAAAATGTGGTACAATGGGAAATCGAAGGTTCAAGGTCTGGCCACTTATTAAATATTCAGTAATGCTCTGATGGCCTCCAAGGCTCAACTTACTATAACATTGCCAAGTGGCTGTGATGAGAACTTTTACGTCACTGGCAATGAATAATGCCTGATTGGTGGGTGATGGTGGTTGCCAAAATCTCTTGAAAGCACTTTATCTTTATGGAGTTTCCATCCTACATCAGAGAGACCCATGGTATGGAGGGTCTTGCCCTCCATGGACCTCAGAACAAAGCTGGGGATCAGGTCAGAAGGTGGGACCCAATCTTCAGAAGACTGGGTTACCAAGCTGTCTCTCCCAAAGAAGGCATGAGAATATACTGAAAGTGACAGTAACTCTGAGGGCACTTGGCTTCCAAAGGGAGGTTATGAGAGATGGTCAAAATGACTTTGGCACTGGTAGCCTCTATTTTATTCCCACAGGGCTGACCAGGATGGAGCTGGGTTAGGCAGAGAGTACGTATGGATTCTTTGAAGACAGTGAACCAGAATGTTTGAGGAGCACACACAGGTTTCTTTTCTTTCTTTCTGGCAGAATCTTGCTCTGTCACCCAGGCTGGAGTGCAGGGACGCGATCTTGGCTCACTGCACGCTCTGCCTCCCGGGTTCACACTATTCTCCTGCCTCAGCCTCCCGAGTAGCTAGGACTACAGGCGCCTGCCACCAGGCCCGGCTAATTTTTTATATTCTTAGTAGAGACGGGGTTTCACCGTGTTAGCCGGGATGGTCTTGATCTCCTGACCTCATGATCCACCCATATCAGCCTCCCAAAGTGCTGGGATTACAGACGTGAGCCACCGCGCCCGGCCCACACAGGTTTCTTTAACTTCACAATACAAAGTTTCTGGAAGTTCTGTTGAATTCTCTCAACGCTGGAAATAGAAGGGTTTGGCAGCCCGGTGCCCTCCTCAAGCAGAGCAGCTGGCTTGTCTCTCTGCTACACATTTTGCCTCTAGGTAAAATATAATATCATTCTAACAAAGAGTGAAAACATTTAAAAGATGGAAAAAGTGAAAACCCTTGATTCATAGGATAGTAAGGTGGTAGTGATGGTTGTGGGGATGTTATGTAAACAATGACAGAGGCCTTGATTGGCCATTGTTTACAACTATACACAGTCACTATCTAAAAGTATAAGCATAGTTTATTCTTAAATTGTTGGGTGATCTTTGCATTACGTCGTATATTAACAAGGTCTAAATAACAAAATATCCTCATGTATACTCCATGATTTTTCAGGACTTTATTAATTCCTCCCTGTACTGGCTCTTACTACTGCTCCTAGAATTATTAATCTACTCCCACCTCCAAATGCTTGTGACGCTCTCTTGTGCTACAATGGCCAGTCCATCCTTCTTGCTTTTTTCTCCTGGTCCCCCTGGAAAAATCAAGTTGGGTTATTTTGGGTATCCTATTTGCTTAGGATTTTGCTGCTGTTGTTGTTTATATTCTAGGTCAATGCTGCTGAAGCTTTAGTGAGCATCACCTGTAGAGCTTTTTAATCTACAGATTCCTAGGATTAATCCCAACTAGTAGGTGAGGTGGGTGGGGGGTGTCAGAGAATTTACATTTCTAACAAGATACCAGGTGATGCTCATGTAGCTAGTTGGAGGCCTTAATTTGATTTGTGCTGTTGTAGATGGTACTTCTAAACAGAGTTTATTTACATATTTTGTATAATGCATGAAAACTTTTATTGTCTTGTAGTTTCAAAATAAAAAATACTGTATATTATTCATATCAATTTTAACCAATGGTTACTTCTCTCTCAATTCTTGGCTTTTTGAAGACCAACCCTTACTGAGATTTTTATCCATGGTGAAGTCAGTTCACGTCATGCTTAGGAAGTATATGTTGATCAAACAAAAAAGGAAGAAAAGATGACCAGCTGATGGAAGCCCATAGCACTTGGGGCTCCAGGCTCACCCCTCACACCCTTGTGCCACATTTCATCCAAACCTTGGAAACTGTGATCTTTCTCCCTTCCTGCTACAATTCACTGGCAGCCTTGGGACCACCCTGCCTTAGGCTGAGAAGTGAGAAATTCTGAAAGCAATCGAACACTGTAAATTTTCACAGCAGTTCAACGGAAAGCTGTTGGGCACAGATGTTTCTGTAATTGTGATATGCTGGGAACATTCTCCGGCTCTAAGCACTGAGGGCCTGAGCCTCATTCTTCCACCTGGGTGCCTCAGTGGCCAAATCTCACTATGGTGAGGCTGTAATGGGAACCAGGTGGCAGCATGTGCCTGTCTTAAAAGAGCTGAATGAGATTCATGTCCCAGTGTCAGTCCCTCCTTCCTTCCTGCCCCAGCTCATTCCTTGGGGAGCCAGTTTTCATGATGGCAGACCCCACTACTTACTCAAGAGTGGGGTGATTCTTAGCTCCTTGTCCAAGATGGGAATGGAATCTCATGTTTGCTGGTCGGGGGAGCCACAGAAGCCTTCCAGTTGCTCTTTGATGGGCTGTAAGACAAGAACTCAGGAAAGGCTTGGGTGGTATGAAAGAATATGGGTATTCTAAGTGACCTTTGTGTGATCAGGGTTACTTCCGTCATTTAAAAATCCACCAAAGGATCTTGAAGCTTGTGACATATTCCTTTCAAGCTGAATTTTCTTTTTGGGTATAATATTCAGGCTTTTAGCAAGAGATAGCCCTTATTTGCTTCAGGGCTCTTCCTGCTTTGAAACTGGAGGGAGGCTATGAATAGCACAGGAGAAACATCTGCCACTGTTTGAAGTGCGTACCACAAAACTGACAAAAGTTCAAGGAACTTGGAACAGTTTTCACAAATGTTTCCAGTTGGAGGACTTTAACCTGTGCCTACTGTAGCCAAAAGTGTAAAGAGGACAGAGGGTGAAGGATGCAGAACGGTAGAGCTGGCAAGAGGAAACTGTAGCGGCAGACATTTCTTGGGAGGACACATGCCATGGTCAGTGTTCCAGTCATGGTGACTCAGACCGAGTGACCGTCCTTGCGCTACAACTGTTAGTGTCGCCGCATAACAAATACTCTTCTACTTCTTTTCACAAGATATTTGCTGAACGCGAGCTGTTGAAAACCTGTTTTTATAAACCTTAGTTTAACTTTTATGTCTCAGTTTTATCTATGCACAACATTATCTATACAACTGTGAAACAAAGCAAATTTACTTTAAACAATATTCACAAATCTAAGCGATCCAAGAGGAATATCTACTTCCAATTGTAGCTTCCGCATAGAACATGTTCTACATTAAAACACATAGTTAGATCTTTCTTCTTGGTTCCCATTGCTTGCCATGTAGTTATTTTTTTTAAAGTTATTCAGCTTGTTGAATCTATAATCTCCAAATAGAAAAAATTCCAAAAAGAAATATTTTTCTTTTATAATTTTTCTTTTAAAATATTTTCTTTGGAATATTTTTATTTTATCAGTTGGCTCAGTGAGGGAACTGATAAAATAAAACTAAAAGAAGCTTCTATAGAAGGAAAAAAACCCAGGTAAACTATTAGAAGTAATGAGAAAATTCAATAAGTTTGCCAGATCCCGAATCGACTTAAATATATTTAACATTATTTTCACCAGCAATAATAAACTATCAACTAAAAAACTTAAACAACAAAGACCTTCATATCAATAAAAATTATAAAGTATCTAGAAGTTACCTTAATAAGACATACACAGATTTATATAAAAATGTTAAATTCTATTTGAGTACATACAAGATGATTTATTTAAATGGATATACATTCCTAGTTTTTGTATGGAATGACTTAATATTATCAAACTTTCTCCCTAAATTAACTTATAAATCAACATAATTCCATTTAAAATTCTAGTGGGGTATTTTGAAGAACTTGATAAAAACATTCTAAAACTTACATGGAAGAATTAAGGTCCTTGAATAGCTAGGTCAGTCTTAAAAAATAGAGTAAAGAGATTATTTTTGGCCTGATACTAAGATATGTTACAACGTGCGATATTTATATAAAGAGACTAATAATTCAGTAGAACAGAATAGAGAATTCGGACACATATATCTACATCTGTATTTCTATATCTAAATATCTATATTCATATCTATGTATATTTATACCCACATCTGGGAAACTAATATTAAAGAAAACTGGCACAACAAGTCAATGGGTTAGGAGAGATAAGTAGCTTAGTAGTTAGATTTGGAAAAAACTGCCTCATAATATAAAAAAATTTTTTGACAACATAGAAGGGTAAACTTTAGATGGATGAAAGTCTTAGATATTGAAGGAAATGCTATAATGTTAATGGAAGAAAATATAGGAGAATATTTTTGATGCCTGGAAAGAAAAATCACTTCTTCAATAAAACCTTTAAAATATAATGCATAAAATAAAAAAATTGATAAATTTGATTATGTCAAATCTAAAAAAATCATAAGTAAAGCTAATAACAGTATAAAAATTGCGATAATACTCTTGTAATTTCTAACACAGATATTAATATCTATGACATAAAAACAACTCTTGTAAATTAATATGTGAAAGAGAGGAACCCCAGTAGAATAATGAGCCAAGGAAACGTACAACCAGTTTACTCAAGAAAAGATCCAAAAGGTCAGCAAATAGTCACCAAAACAGCATGGTACTGATAATAGAAGTAGATAAATAGACTAATGGAACAGAATAGAGGGCCCGGAAGTAAAGCCAAATACTTAACAACTGATTGATATTTGACAAAGCATACAAAAACATAAATTGGGAAAAGGACACCTCAGTCAATAAATCGTCCTCAGAAAACCAGATAGCCACATATGGAAGAATAAAACTAGATCCCTGTCTCTCAATATATACAGAAATCAACTCAGCATTGATTAAAGACTTAAATCTAAGACCTGAAGCCATAAAAATTCTAGAAGAAAACCTAGAAGAAACTATTCTGAACATTGGTTTAGGCAAAAAATTTATGACTGAGACCCCAAAAGCAAATGCAACAAAAATGAAGATAAATTGGACCTGGTTAAACTAAAAAGCTTCTGCACAGCACGGCCGGCTTATGCCTGTAATCCCAGCATTTTCGGAGGCTGAAGCGGGTAAATCACTTGAAGCCAGGGATTCGAGACCAGCCTGGGGAACATGGTGAACCCCCATCTTTACTAAAAATACAAAAATTAGCCAGGTGTGGTTGTGGGCACCTGTAATCCCAGCTACTCAGGGGGCTGAGGTAGGAGAATCACTTGAACCCCGGAAGTGAACTTTGCAGTGAGCTGAGATTGCACCACTGTACTCCAGCCTGGGCAACGGAGCGAGACCCTGTCTCCAAAAAAAAAAAAAAAAAAAAAAAGAGGTAGGCAAATAATGCAAATAGGTATTTCTCAAAAGAAGACATACATATGGCTAATAAATGGCTAATAAACATATAAAAATGTTCAACATCACTAATTATCAGGGAAATGTAAATTAAAATCATAGGGACATACCAGTTTACCCCAACCAGGATGGCCATTATTAAAAAGTCAAAAAACAATAGATTTTGGTGTGGATGTGGTGAAAAGGGAATGCTTATACACTGCTAATGGGAATGTAAATTAGTAAAATCTCAAAGAACCAAAAGTAGATCTACCATTCAATTCAGCAATCCCACTACTGAACATCTATTCAAAGGAAGTCACGATATCAAAAAGACATGAGCATGCATATGTTTATCACAGCATAATTCACAATTGCAAAGATAGGGAAACAACCTAAGTGCTCATCAACCGGTGAGCCAATGAAGAAAATGTTATATATATACACACATACATACACACACACACACACACACACACACACATATATATATATGTATATAGTGGGATGCTACTTGGCCATACAAAAGAACAAAATAATGTGTTTTGCAGTTACTTGACAGAACTGGAGGCCATTATTCCAAGTGAAGTAATCAGGAATAGAAAACCAACTACTGTATGTTCTCATTTACAAGTGGGAGATAAACTATGAGTACATGAAAGGCATGCAGGGTGATATAATGGACATTGGAGAGTCAGAGGGAGGAGGGTGAGAGGGGCATGGGGGGTAAAAAACTACATGCTGGATACAATGTACACTACTTGGGTGATGGGTACACTAAAATTTCAAACTTTACCACTATACAATTCACGCACATAACCAAAAACTACTTGTACCCTGAAAGCTATTGAAATAAAAAAATTAAACATTTTTATAAATTATACAAAGTTGAAAAAATAATAAAAATGGCAATAATTAAAAACTCAAAATTTACTATCTGCTATGCTAAAAAATAAAAAAGGCCAGCAAGTAAATGAAGAGATGCAATTTAGCTGCAAGCTAAACAATAATAATGACATATATTATTCTAGCTAAAATTATAAAATTTGATAATGCCAAGTGTTGAGGGGAGGTGCAGGCATATAACATAACCCTCATGCTTTGCTGGGTTAGAGTAGACTGATGCAGACATTCTGAAGAGCCATCTGGCAGTACTCGGTCAAATTAAGTATATACATACTCTATGATCCAGCATAAAAATGCTCTCACAGTTCCATAGCCATATACACAAGGATGAGCATTGTGGCTTTTTTTTTTTTTTTTTTTTTTTTTTTGGTAAAAAAGATTGGAGGCAACCTGATGTCCATCACTGGAAAAGTAGCATCTCTAGGTTTTACTTTACTTGCAGTTTGAAAGTAGGAGTAGCTTTTTAAGTTTGATTAAACATTGACCTCGTGAACAATTCTAGGCAAAGAAAGTCCCTAGAAAGAAAAACTGGATATACTGATAATTTACGTAAGATAGAGACTTAAATGGCCAATTTGAATGTTCAGAAGAAAAGTGACAGTGTTTTGGTGAGATGGGTAGTACCATTGTACAACGAAACTCTGGTACTTCATCACACAATCTAGAGTACTCATTGTACCAGGCATTCTGCTAGATAACAGGATGGATTCAAGATGAATGAGAAGTGACCTTCTCCTGGAGATCGTAATTAAATGGTTTTGTCAAGTTCCTTAGGGTTCATGATACAGGTATAAAATGATGATCTACTTGTGAAGTGAGAATGATTGTAGTGCCCTAGTTACTGACCTGGAGTGCCTTTTCAGTAAAGGTTAGCATGACTATAGATTCCACTGTGCAATTCCTATAGGCAAATCAAGTACACCTCGGAAATAGTGCAGCCGTAATTCCCCAGTCACTTATTTAATTGTGATTATTGTGGAGCTTTGTGCTTTATACCTAGATATGCCTGGAAAGGTGGCATGGCCTTGCACTGCTAACGTCTGGCTATAGCCCTACATCATAGCAATTTCTGAAAGAGCATCTCACACAATTCTCTTATCCCTCTGGTAAAGAAAGGCTTCACCTTGCAGGAACCTCTGTAATTCTCTTTTTCTCTGGTCTGTTTGCTTTTTCTTTGCCTGTCATAACTGTGTTTATGTATCACCCAACTCTTCTCATTAAAAATGACAGAGATAATGAGGCTCTAATGAATCACTCTCTAAGCATCAAAGTCACAGTAATCAATTATAGCTCTGTGTCACTAGGACAATGATCTCTGTGAATTGGTGATCTTTATGTAAGTTTGTTAAGAGATCCATTAGGAGAGAGTGTGTACTCTCCCTCCTTTGATATATTATCCCAGCAAGAAGCAACTTGGATTAACTCACAGTGCTTTAAGCTGGGAGTCACAGATTGGCAATGGGGAGCAAAGCGAACCTCTAGGATTCGACAACTGCCTGGGAGAAGATATCAGACAAAGTGGAAAGGTGTTTTCTTCCTCCACACTGTGGGAAAAGCTGAGGTGTTTGGGGCTTCGCTTTCTTTCCCAGAAGAATCTACTCTTGCATCTCATCCTGGCTCATCTCTTATAAGGGATGAGACAGACCTGGTAGCAGTGTTGGGGTGGACGCTGAGTCAGCTAGCTAGGGTGGTGGTAAGTAGCCTAGAGCAGATGAAAGATTATGATCCTGGTCAAAGAAGAGATCACAGTGGGGTTGAATTTAGGAGGTAAATTCTCTAGGACTCAGACAAGTGAATGGGGTCAGTCAGCTATTTTGATTTTGGAAGTGATCAGAGAACACAGGACTTTGATCTAGAACAGGGAAGAGGTGTCCAGAACTTCTATTAGTGAAGTGATGCTCTTAAAATGTAATGTGTGTGTCAGTTGGAAATGCAGAAATCGCCTGTCTTCTGCATTGAGCACGCTGGGAGCTGCAGACTGGAGCTGTTCCTATTTGGCCATCTTGGAATGCCCTGGAAGGTAATGTGTGTGTCAAGGCACAGGGTTGGGGTTGACACCGTCAAGCAACAGCACCTTGGTGTGCACTCCTTTCTGCTGGGTTTGCTGTAGAGTGTGGCATGGGTATTACCGTCTCCCTGTGTCTGGAAGACCTCACTGCAGACTTTTGGGAGGAAGGTACTGTAGGGTATTTCTGTAGCAATCTGCACTCAGAGGAATCCCCGGAGTGATCACTAGGGTACAAAGGTCCTCCTCGGGCTTCCAGGGTGTGTTGATAGCTCTTCCTGGTCTTTGTGACCTTTACCTCCACCTCCTCTGATTCTTTATTTGAACTCTATTTTGTCCTCTGTATCAATCCCCATGGAGGCAGGAAAAAACAAGTAAATCCTGCTGTTTCCTCCCTCCACCTCCCCATGTGATGAAGGCCTACTCTTGGAGATACTTCCAAATCTGTATCAGGCTCCCCAGAGATAATCACTGGGCTTCTGTGTCCCCCTCCCTCTGGTCAGTGCTGTTCCATCCTTGGTCCTAGTTGCAGAATGCCTAAATGGTCAGGCCTGTACACACTGCATCCCATTTAATATACAAAACAATCCAGTGAAACAAAATTAGCATCTTTGTTTTAGAGATGAGAACACTAAGGCTCAGATATATTAAGCAACTTACCCAGGTCACACAGCTAGTAAATGACACATCTGAGGTTTTGTCTTGAGCTCATCAGACTCCAAATTTTTTTGCTTCTTTCTAGTACTCTTAAGCTACTTGATGGTATGGCTTGGGGATTTTCTTTCTTCTTAACTTGAACTGTTGGGTTGTTCACCAGTTCCCCACCAGGGGCCTCTTTGACTGTTGTCTTCTCTGTACAGAAAGAAACTTAATGACAGGCCAACTGGCCAAAGCTTCTAGCCTATGCCAGTCTGTGACTCAAGTGGCAAGTATCAGATGTTCTTAGTTGGGGATTTTTAAACCAAAGGGATCTCTCTTTTAGTGATTTTGTAAATTTGATTTGTTCTTCAATATATCTGTTCATTTTTTTGTAGATTTCAAAATAAAGCCTTTCCTATCATTGCTGTCTAAATTATTCTCATTGCAAAGCAGTTAGTTGAAAAGAACCATTATCATTTACAAAACCTTGTTTTTGTGACCAGGATTTTTATAAAGCTTTTGAAACTATAGAATCAGAGCAAAATACTAAAATAAGTGGGATGCTGAGGGTGATATAAAGCTGTGGCTGTCATCTTTGATTTCAAATTTTTATGTTAATAAAGTTAATCATTCTTATCAATTGTCTTCTTAATTGGTAAATATACCTAATTTATTAATAAAAATGGATTTTAAAAATCTAGGTGTTTGGGTTTCATATATGGTTTTATTTGTAAAAAGAGTTCATCTACTTTTGAACTGAAAAATGTTTGCAAAACACTGCGTAGACAATCACTCTGAAAGTCCTTGTTCCCCCTTCACCTTTGCTATTCTCACTTCTGTTGACCCCTACCTGCTGTTGACCCCTATCCAGTCTTCATGGCTTGACTTTGATTTCTTGGATTTGGAAATTGTTGTTGTTGTTGTTTCTTTGCTTGTTTGTTTTTTGAGACAGGGTTCTCTGTTGTCCAGGCTGGAGTGCAGTGAATGAAGCAATCAAGGTTCACCATAGCCTCGACCTCCTGGTCTCAATTGATCCTCTTGCCTCAGCCAACCCAGTAGCTGTGGCCACAGGCACACACCACCATGCCTGGCTAATTTTTTAATTTTGGAAATTTTTTGGATTCCTTTCTTGCTACTTTGGATTTTGCATGAGGCTTTCAGCTTGACAAATACTAGCATCTGCTATTTTCTGAAATCAAGGCTCACTTCATCAGCCCAGTCCATTGGAAGCAATTTCTGCTGAGGCTGAACCTGCAAATGAATCCTAAGCTAGGCCTCTAATTGGGAGGTGTGCACTAGTCTAACTCTCCCTTGATAACTCTCTAAGGGGACCATCTGGGGGCCCTAGAGATGAGTGCCTGAAGTTTATATTGTTCTTGCTTACATGCGGCAAGTCTGCACACATGCTGAGAAGCAAGCTTCTTGGCAATGTCACCCACTGCCCAATTATTTTTTGGGGGCCATTTAAAACACTAAACGTTGCACGTTTCAAATAAGGTAACATTGGAGGAAACACAGAGTTCCTGACTCTGTGCCATGCACTGTGCTAGGTGGTTTCTCATGCACTTTCTCTCTCTCTCTCTCTTTTTTTTTTTTTTTTTTTTTTTTTTTTTTTTTTTTTTGCTTCTGGCTTGAACTAAGTGGAATAAACAAAACAAAGAATCCATTAGAGAGCACTTGTGAGATGGGACAGGAGAAGTTTGCTTTTATAAGGGAAGAGGTAAAGGGAAGTATTTGCCACCAGGGCAGGGATTTATTTACTCTGCTAGTGGTTCTCAGATTACACCCAAGGGGTCTGATGCCTTTGCAAGGCCCTACAGGATTCTGTGTATATGGGTGGGATCATTGGCACTTTGAACAGAACCAGGGGGATGATTTCTGTAAATGTTTAGGGCACTCTCATTTGTGAAAGAACAAACAACATGAGAAGGCATGATCTCTGTGAAGTCAAGAGTTCGCAGGCTGGCTGGGAAGAAAAGAAATGATATGTAAAAGATCATTAAGGATATTAGACAGCATATGGCTGTACATGGCACAAACATTCAGGGCTCAGGAGAATTGGTAGTTTCTATAAGCTGGGGGTCCAGGAAACCATTCAGAACAGTAGGGCTGGCCTAGGCCATGGGTAATGGGGTGCATCTTCATGTCCTCGCCCTTTTGCACATTTTCCATGTCTTGTGTGCAGTCCTTGTTCCACAGTGCTTTCTGCTTTGGTTCCAAGGAGCAGATTCACCCATGCTACTCTAATGTGAGGGTGGGCATAGGGGATAGCATGAGGGTTTATTGTAAGAAATCCAGGAGGGAATAAAGGCAATGGAGAGCTCATGGTATTTAACCATTCTGTGACTCAATTTCTTTTGTAAATGGGACTAATAATAGTACCCACTCATCGGTTTTTTTGTTAAAAAAAAAATCTTTGTACAATGCCTAGCTCAGTGGGTGGTGCATAGTAGGTCTTTAATAATGCAGTTTTTATTATGACTAATAATTTTTGGCTTTTCGTAAGTTTTGCTTGCTGTGGGCCCCCATAGCTTCAACTCTGTAATTTTACTCAATGGCTCCCTTGACTCCAGGGTTTTCAAACTTCTTTCAGTTTCACTTCTTGTTGCCCCCTGCCTGATTTTCATTTTGTATCTGAACAACATTCTTAACAGAATCCCCTCAGTGTCTTAGCTCATGTTTTTGGGTGGGACCATGCCATATGTGACTAGTCATTTTATTAGCAGGCTTTCAGTGAATGTGCACTATCTTCTGGCCTAATCATTAGAGCCTATTGTCAGGAAAAAAAAAATTCTTATGAGGGGATGTGGACATGGTCCATTGGGTGGGTGGATCTTGGTGTTGTGATGTTTACCTCTCATATCCTGATTTAGCACAGACCTTTGCCCAGTTCAGATCTACACATAATCTCATATTCTAGGTGCTAAGAGGACATAGACAAGAGATATGTGGCCCGGTGCAGTGACTCACACCTGTAATCCCAGCACTTTGGGAGGCTGAATGAAGCAGGTGGACCACCTGAGGTCAGGAGTTTGAGACCAGCCTGGCCAACATGGTGAAACCCTGTCTCTAGTATAAATACAAAAATTAGTTGGGTGTGGTGGCTGGTGCCTGTAATCCCAGCTACTCGGGAGGCTGAGGCAGGAGAATCTCTTGAACCCAGGAGGTGGAGGTTACAATGAGCTGAGGTCGTGTCATTGCACTGCAGCCTGGGTAACAGAACGAGACTTTGTCTAAAATATATATACGTGTGTGTGTGTGTGTGTGTGTGTGTGTGTGTGTGTGTGTGTGCCTTGTGAGACCTCTCTATCAGGGAGTGGTTTGGGGATGAAGAAACAAAGTGCCCAGAGGACTGTAACATAGGTTAGCTTCTGAGGGCAGAGTGAGTGGACAGTGATGGGACAGAGGTGGCCTTGAAGGTTAGTGGATTGAGAATAGGCTCATGGACTAAAAGATACTGGCAGAGGGCTTTAGGTTTCTTGCAGGCAAATGTGAGTGCATGTACCAGATTCTTTGCTAAATGTTTATAATATTCCTTACAGTAAGCTTATGAATTAAGTATTAATATTAGGCATATGAAGGAATGGATGCTCAGAAAGGTTAAATGACTTGCCATAGGTCACACAGTACTAATAAGTGGGGAAAGAATGATTCAGAGCCAGGCAAGAAGATCCATAATGATAGCAAGGGAACAGAGAGAAAGAGATGGGTGAAGCCCACTCCATCCAGCAAGACCCTCCTGTCTGCTTGGCTGGCCCCAGCCTGCCTGCTGAGCAGTGTTGGGGAAAGACTGAAAGATGTGTTGCAAAGACTCTGGAGGATTCTGAACCCCTGAGTAGATTAGGGTCTCAGTGACAGCCTTGACACAGGGCTGTGCGTGTCATGGTTCAGCCAGTGCTTATTGGAGTGGAAAGGGACTTGGCTGCCAGGCGGAGTTGGTGTCGAGGCAGGTTTCCTGGATGCCATCTAGGGCACTAAACCTTGTTCCTACCCCATTTCCTCTTCAGCTCCCACCTCACTCAGACCCCAGAGCCATCTCCTAAAATCTATGCCTCCTTATGTGACTTTGGAGGACTCTTCCCCCAAAGACTCCTGAGAGCTCTGAGGATAAAGGTCAAGCTTGTTGGCAAAGCATTAAATAAATTTCCAATCTAAGCTCACCCATGTCCTTGTCCTCTCCTTAATGTTCCCTAAGCCAAGCCACATTGAACTACTTGCCCTTTCCCAAACAGGACTCATGAAATTTACAGCCGTCAGCCATGCTCTGCCTGGGATGCCATGTAATATTAGGTAGGACTGTTGGCTAAGCCAACAACAACTCTGTCAGACAGGCTCTATTATTTCCATTTTATAGCCAAGAAAACTGAGGCTCATAGAGAAGTTCTAGTGCTTATCTAGGATCACAGAACTAGTAGGATAAGAGGAGGGTTTCAACCCAGGCAGCTCAACTCCAGGCATGTACTCTCAACCACCGTCCTATGTGGGTTCCTTCTTCTGTTTTTTTCACTGAGTGACTCTTGCTTATTCAACATGGCTCAGGTCAGGTGCCTCTTCTATGACATTTTTCCTGATTATTCTCCTGCACTCCCAAGCCACTTGGTCAGATGTGTGACTTCACAGGGCTTTGCTGCATCATATGATAGCATCTAGTACCTCTTATTAGAGTTTATTTTATAGAGCCCTGCTATGGACTGGATGATTTTATTCCCCGAAAAATTCATATATTGAAGCCTCAGACTTCGGCATATCTGTATTTGGAGTTAGGGCCTTTATGGAGGTAATTAAGGTTGGAAAGGTGAGACCCTGATTCAATAGAATTTGTGTCCTTATAAGATGAGATCCGAGAGAGCTCATGGTCTCTTCACCTTGTAAGCCTTGGTCATTATCTCCAAATCAGGAGCTGAATCCTCACTAGAACCTGACCCTGCAGGACCTGGATCTGATACTTCCTAGCCTCAAGAACTGTGAGGAAATAAATGGCTCTTTTTTAAGCTATCCAGTCTATGGTATTTTGTTATAGCCGACTAATGCAATCTTTTTCCTTAAATGGGTCTCTCCTCTGGAATGTGAGCTGTTAATTGGCAGGTATCTTCTCTGTCAGTGGGTCTGTATTTTCAACATCCAGCATGGTGCTTGCTGGTCTAACACCCAATATGCAGAAATCATCCAGGAAGAGTTCATCGAATTGTGCTCTATTACACCCTCACTATGTGGGTCCCAGGATCCCACAGCTACTAGTTGACCCAGAGCACACTTTCTTCCTCTCCTGCCTATGTTCACCTGTGCTCTGGGCCCCCTGTGTAGGTGGACCTGTCTTTTCCACATAAAACTTCCACTGACTGCTGATTTACTGGCTTCTTGTGGAGGGCTTGGCTGCCTGCTGTCTCCTCTGGCTCTTGTAAAGTGGCCCCCTCCCCTTCTCTGTGAGCCAGCAGCCACCCCACTGGCTGCCTGGGCTGAATTTATGGCAAAGATTCATCAGATTAGGAGGAATGGGATGTAGTCCTTCTTCCACTGTGCGCAGAATGCCGTCAAACAGCATTGTGGACCCCTGTGCCTGCTGAGCAAGCCCACGTGGTAATGCTTGGCATTTTCTGACTTGATAAGTCATTTAGAAGCATTTGATTTGACAAGAAATAACTTAAAATTGTTTTGGAGCTGATTGTAAATTTAACTCTTTCAGGCGCCACTTAGGCTCATGGTTACCTCCTGCCAGGCATTGGAAGCTCCAAGTAGTGCCATTTTACAACAGTTTGCTCTTTATTAGGAACTAAAGGCAGCCTTGGACTTTAGCCCAACCCCCACTTCCTTTTCTAAAAATGGAATATTCTCCACCAATCCTGAAAACTACTCATCTCCTCCCTACTCAGATTGAGGGTTGGTGAGAGGAGCTCACAGCTGTCCTCTAGTCATCTTTCATTAGTCGGCTGTGTTGCTTCATAGAAAAGTCTTCTGAACTTGAAAAGCTTTTACCTCTCTCTGGCTTTTGTACCCACTGGCGTTACTTTTGCCATCTTGGGAAACAACTAAAGCAATGAAAGATCTGCTCTATCTTTCGCAATTAGCTTTTCACTTATTTGAAGAGAGCAAAGAGTTTCATTCATCAAACATTCATCAAAAGGCTGCTCTTCATGTGGAGATGAACATGAGGCTACTGTGTGTGATTTTACAGTTGTGTACTACACAACTCCAGGGAGCCCCATTCGCAGAGACCATCACTTGTGCAATCATATGAGGCTGCACCACATAAGCACTACATAGCTTTTCCCCTTGAGGCACATACAGATTACTCAGAGATCTGAGTGTTTTGCCCAGCTAGAACATCATGGCTCTCTTCCCTCTTAGAAATGGCTATGAGTGTAACTCACCGTCTTGTTCATCCTTCCCTGAGTATGTTCTCATTTCTCATGGTCCTTCTGTGAGTGTGGGATCTTCAGGCACAGTCTGACCATCAGAGTGACTTAGAGCTATCATCCCCAATCTGGAGTTTGAACTGCTGTTAAAGCCCTCAGAAATAACTATTTGCTATGTCTTGCTTTGGTGAGTGATTTTCTAGAGATCAACATGATGTGGGATCATTAGCATGGATTAAAGGAAAGAGATACCCACCTTTCAACTACATCTGACATGGGTTAAGGGATAGACTTATTAATCCTTCTGCTATATCTAGCATAACATGTCATTCAGAATTAAAATGATCCATTTATATGTTTGTGTCCCTTATTAGATTCTAAGCTTCTTTAACAGAGGGGCTACATGTTCTTTTTATGCATGTTCAGAGACAACAAAAGGCTGGGCTTAGGGAGCTGATTGGTAAATGTGAAGTGAATGACATGTACTGTGTTCATGCCTTCTATGTACTTGGAGTGGAGATGCCATCATGAAGAAAACATGGCACCTGCTCTTATAAAGACTTTGATTTCTCATGATATAATCAATGAATGCCTAACTGGTAAGTTTTGAGAAGTTGATTTAGGGGGAGGCAGTGCTCCAGAGTGGCGCTTACCATTTCATGGGCCTTCCTTTGCCTCTGTGGAAGAGTGTGGCCAACCAGCAGAGTGAGGGTCTTTCTGGATCTCAACAATGGTGTGCAATCAGAGAAGAGGGACTTGTAGCTGTTTCTGGAAAGGCTAGATTTTTAGGGATTTCTTGTGGCACTAAGAGGAAAAGGTTTTGCAGGACTCAGTTGTCCATTAAGCCCCAGTTTTCCTCTGGGCACAATCATCAGTATCTTGAGGGTGAAAAGGCCTATGGGGGTGACATAAACATATGATTGGATTTTCTTGGAGATCCCAAAGCCTTCACCAGGTCACCTGCTCAAAGATACAAGTGTTGGCATCTACTTGAAACAATGAGAGACATTGATTGAAAACATCTTAATTAAAAAATGCGATGGGAAAAAACAAGGAGAATGAGGCTTTCCAGAGAGGGGAGAAAGAGAGGAAGGATAAGCTCTTAAGTGAAAAAGAGTGTCACTTTTGCCTGTATGCCCTTTTTGGAAAAGGCTGACCAAGTCACTGAACTCTGGAAGTGCTCTTCTGATTACTCTCTGTCACTTATAAGATATAACAGCTCTCCCTCCTCCATTCCAGTTAATTCCTTCCTGGTGCTCCAGAAGGCAGCAGAGCCAGGCCTTGACTTCAGCACTCCTGACCCCCTGTCCTGTACTATTCCACCGCAACACATGGGGCTAAATTTTTCATTGGTTCACTGGTGTATGTGTCATGATTTTTATATAGCTCTGGTCTCACATTCTTAATCACTGGGCTGAAGGAAAGCCACTAGGCTTAACTTTAGTTTAAGCCAATAGAACAGTGCAACTGTAACTTTTTTGGTATACTGTCTCTCCATACCTTCCATTCTCTGCCTTTTTGTTTTGTTCCAGAATGCCTCTAACCCATTTTTGTGGTATTTTTAAAATTTAGCTTGAGGTTGAATTCATAACAATATTTGGAAACTACCTTAATTTTATAATTAAAGATTAAGTGACTCATCCAACCTCCTCTTTCTCTCCCCACAAATAATCTGGCAGTGAAACAAATCTCTACTATTAAGTGGTATTTATTTAATTGTGATTTTCTGTAGAGCTGTTTAAGAGCAGGTCATTAGGTTAAAACCATTGCGCTTGTCTTGGGAGCAGAGGATGTCCTGTGCTGACTTACGTTTGGGTGTGCTTTTCCTGACGCTGAGCTAACACAGCCGTGTTTACATTACACACATTCTCAAGTTGCTGACATTTTTTTTTTGTTTCTCCAGAAGGAAAATGATGCAACACGGACAAATGATTCTATTTGATGTGATAGGTCAGGTCAAACTGAACCAATGACTGACACTTTCTACTTGGATTAACTACATTGTGTTCCCATTGTTTTCAGTCATTCTTGCTCCTAATCAAAGTTGAAGAAACCAGTAATTTCAGAAGATCTGATTTTTAAAGAAATCTTTCCCAACAGTCTTTTAAGCTGGCTAGAGTTTTGAAGGGCTAAGAAACCAATGGACTCCTTGAACGCTAGGAACACCACCTGAGTCCTTGGTTGTCTGCAAATGGGTAGGAGTTTGGAAACCTACACCAAACTTTTTTGAAATGTCAAAATGAGGCAGAATTTACATACAATCAACACAGACATAAAGGATAAGGCAAGGCTCATCACAAATCCCCCCTTCAGAACTTTTCCTGAAATAGTTTTTCCATAGTCTATCTCTTTCTGATTCAGAGCCTTCTTGGATTTGCATTTTTTGGAAAAAATGTGAGAAATGTTGCCATATTTCCTAAGAGGAACTGAGAAAGATAGATGGCCTCTGCCCCAGCGGGACACCTGGGTAACAGTGTTATCTAGAGCCAAAATGGGCTTACATATGCTTGCCTGTTTATTTATTCTCCTTCTGTTTGGAGACTTTCCCTGATTAATTACTTTCTAGTAATCGAGGCTGCTAACTAATATCTCATCTGATTAACCTGTAGTTTGGCCCTTAGTCCCAGAGGGTGGGCTGGCCATCCTGCCTGGGGAATGAAGGAGGTCATTGGCCCGAGGCCTCTGGGATGCCAGTTTTAGGCTCATTTATTTGCTTTAAGTCTTGTTTGCTATTCCTGCTGCAGTGACTGGCAACAGCTTCCCCCAAGTCCCATCCAATCTAATTGGCCTGCTGAAACAGCAGTGAACACAAGATTTAAGAAATGTTTTCTTTGAAAACTTCTGGTCCGACAGACACTTTGAGCTCATATTTCACCCTGTTTCAATTGCACATCATTCCATGGGACTTTCAGGAGAAACATTGTAAGTGAGTCTTACAGGAGAACTGCTGCTTTGTGGTTTGGGGGTAGGAATGGGGGGCTGATATGCTAAGGGCTGGAGGGGAGGCTGTGCTGAGGCAGCCCAGCATCTTCAGAATCTAGAGACCATGCCAACGTTAACACATCCGAGGAGGTATTCAGTATCAAAGTCTCCAATATTTGGCTCCATAAACACGATACCGGTTGCAAAAACAAAGCTAAGGAGCTCATGCTGATTACTTCAATAAAAGCTGTTTAATTATGAACGTTTGGGAAATGAAGTTACCAACAGGACCAGGAGTGCTCCAGGGTCCCAGCGTTCCTGCCCCCAGCATCCCACTGTTAAGCCAGATTGTCCACTCAGCTGAAAAGACTGACATTGAGCAGGGCACGGCCCCAGCCCCGCAGGAGACTACTCCCTTGCCAGGGACGCTCCCTCCTACTGAAGTGGCAATGTTCAGGAACTGATTAGTGGTAGAGCTATCAAACTTTATCAGCACCATTCACAGGCCATCCAAGGGTTTCTTGGGGGTGGTGATCACAGCTCCCACAAAACCTGCATTTGGGAAGTCAATTGTTTCTAGGTAGCTAGCTGATCTGTTTCTCCCTAGAAGTCAGGATTCCAAGACTAAGCAAAGTGGAACTAAATTCTGAGCAGGGAGCCAGTGGATCTGATTATGACAATAGCATTTTTGGAGTCCTTAAATGAGTTTCTCTTTATAACAGTTTAGGAAACATAATCTTATATTGCTTCTGTATAAATCTCCCCTCTCTTGTGCGGTTATAACCAGTTATCTTACATCAAATGGAATAGAAGGAGCTATCCATGTAACAGTTTAATTTACAAAAATCAGAGTTGAATCTGTGTATATGAGAAAAGAAATATAAGGATATGCACATTGTTAAGGGGTGAGCTTTTTAGCATGGTGAGTTTCTTTACATATCGGTGATTTTTTTTCTCTGAGAATCAAACATTTTTATAGTTTTGGTAGAAATCTTTAAACCTTCCTCTTATTCATCAGCAGATATTGAATACAAATTAACAATTCTTGATCAGCCTTGATGACTCCATGCTGTAAAACAGTGAAACCTTCAGAAACTACCAAAGATCCAAACACACCCATGTTGAGCACAACGACAGCCTCTTCATTTCTTATTTGCAAGGTGGGGATATCACTGCTTCATGGTGTCATGATAATGACAATGTTAATAAATATGATATATGTGAAAAAATAGCAAATACAATGTTACAAATGCTAGCTATACTTTTTCTGTGTCATGTGTTAATATTACAGTTGCTTCTGTGAAGATGTTTTTACTGCTGTCTGTAGCTGTTCCCTTATTTTATGGTAGGCAATTTGAGGACTTGAGGACACCAATCACAGCAAATATACAGATATTTGAGACAGCTACCTGTCACTGCAGACTTTGTATGAAAAAGAGAAAAGATCATGGACTTTGGACCCAGATTGTCCTCTTGCAGCCCTACGTCCATGTCTTATAAATTGTGTGCTCCTGGACAATGTTACTTAATGCTCTTGAACTCAATTTCTCTATTCTATAAAATAGGAGTAATAATGCTTATGTTGACAGTTTTTTTTTGTGAGGCCTAAATTTTGTAGCGTAGGCACCCAGAAGGATGCCTGGTGCCACTGGGCGTTTGATATTTTAAGTCCTCTCTCTCTCTCTTTTTTTTTTTTTTTTTGAGATGGAGTTTTGCTCTTGTTGCGAGGCTGGAGTGGAATGGTATGATCTTGACTCACCGCAACCTCCGCCTCCTGGTTCAAGCGATTCTTCTTCCTCAGCCTCCCAAGTAGCTGGGATTACAGGCATGTACCACCACGCCCAGCTAATTTTGTATTTCTAGTAGAGATGGAGTTTCTCCAGATGTTGGTCAGGCTGGTCTCGAACTCCTGGCCTCAGGTGATCTGCCTGCCTTGGCCTCCCAAAGTACTAGGATTGCAGGCATGAGCCACTATGCCCGGCCAAGTCCTCTCTCTCTCTCAAAAGAATCTTCCTCTAGTAAATTAATTGCTGTGCCTTGGAAAGTTGGGATTACTGACATTCTGAATACTATCAGTCATTTAGGTTTATGGCCATTTGTGTGTGTGTGTGTTGAGATTTTGTGTCATAAAGATACTCTGTGCTCTTGTAATGACTGAATATGCTCTTGATTCTGATTTCACCTTTAACAAAACAGCAATAATTATCTTCTTTTATTGAACAAAACAAAGAATAAGTCAATAAGATATTATAAGTGTTGGAGCAAAGTTCTTGCTACTACGTTTATGCCGCCTGCAACTTCTGCAACTTCATGGGTTACTAGTGAGATACAGCAGTGAAGGAGGAAGAACCTGAGGACTGTGGGAGATAAGGAAAGGGTGGGAAAGGGGGTTAGTCTGATGTTTCTGGGCTGCACTGAAGTTAAACCGAGGGCCCTGGGACATTCACCTGGAGAGCATGTGCCAATAACGTTGATTTTGCCTAACTTATTAAAAAATTCAAGTGAAAGCTGAACTTTTTATGCATCTTATACAAAGTTAAAATAACACCTAAAAATTCCTCTGTGTATAGATTTGTTTTCTCTCCAAATGGTCACAGTTACTGAGAGAAACTTAGAAGGTTATTGGAGGTTCACAAGACCTTCTGGGACGAGCCCATTTAATCAGACCAGCCACTGGGACTTTGAGAAAGACCAGTGTAATGTTGTCCCTGACATGAGTGGGAAAGGGGCCCTGAGTGGCTCCCAGGAGCTGTCTGTGCCATTGTTAACTGCACATACCAGGATGAATTTGTGGGGACATGAAAAAGGACCAGGATGGGAAAGAAGATGTCTACCTCTTGGTCCAATCTGTTCTACTATTTGTAGGTCCTGGGGTAATTTATTAACTTATTTGAGTGTGTTTTCTCATTTGTTTAATAAGGATAATAATACCAATGCCTTAGAATTATAGGTGGAGGTATAAACTCACAATGTAGTGAATGCAAAAATATTTTGCAAAGATCATAAAATACTATATAAAGGATTAATTCATTCTATGTAATTTATTGACATTTAAATCCTTCCAAGATGTGTACAGGGCATAATGAATTAGAGCAATGATGGTCTTGGAGGTCATCTCATTCAGAGCTCTAATTTTACATATAGGAAACTGAAGGAGAGAAAAAGAGAGAAAGGAACTTGTCCACCAAGTAATATGGCGTGCTAGTGACAAAGCTAAAACTGGAACAAGGGGACTTGACTCCCCTAAGTACTCCCCTCCCCACTTTCATACAACAGTGGCTTTTGTAGAAAAGGCATGTAAATAGTTGAGTTCAACCAAAACAACTTCAGGCATTGTTGAAATTCAAGGAGAATTAGGTGAGGATGTCAAGAGAATAAATTTTCAGGACAACTTACCTTTCTTGGCAGATAGATGACAAGCTCTACCCTTGTAGGGAAGCATATTTTTCAAGGCTCCTGTCTCCATCATCTGAACTCACACATCATTGTGAGGCTTTGGGGACTCTCAGCACACAGAACATTGAGTTGTTAGTTACTTACAGATAGATCTATGCTTTACCTCCCCATTTGAAAGAAGGGAATGTGACTGTGATAAGGCCAACCTCTGAGGAAGGACTGGCTCTTAGCTTAAGAGGGTCCTATGGTACGTAATGTATCTTTTTCCATAAAAGGAAGGGCTCTGAAGAGCAAAGTTGGGACAACTTTCTGCTGATGGCTCTTCCTTTCATCCCAGGTTCTGTTCTCCATAATGGACTTGTGGGTTAACCCAGCCCAAGAATCCCAGATTCATGCATCCTAGAGGCCATGCCATAAAATGCAACCAGCAGTGGCTAGGCAGTAGGTTTATGGGCTAGTTGGTAGATGTTTTGTTTTGTTTTGTTTTGTTTTTTGACGCCATTATAAATGATATATCTTTGAAGTTTTAAATTTTCCAGTTGTTTGCTGCTGGATATAGATATGCAATTGACTTTGGTACATTGACCTTACATTTGTGACTTAACTAAATCTACTAATTAGTTTTAGTAGATTTTTCTAGATTTCCTTTATATACTGCCACTCTATTTGTTTGAAAATAAGAACATTTTAATTCTTTCTTTCTTTTTTTTTTTTTGACACAGAGTCTCACTCTGTCGCCCAGGCTGGGGTGCAGTGGCCGGATCTCAGCTGACTGCAAGCTCTGCCTCCCGGGTTTACGCCATTCTCCTGCCTCAGCCTCCCGAGTAGCTGGTACTACAGGCGCCCGCCACCTCGCCCGGCTATTTTTTTTGTATTTTTTAGTAGAGACGGGGTTTCACCGTGTTAGCCAGGATGGTCTCGATCTCCTGACCTCGTGATCTGCCCGTCTCGGCCTCCCAAAGTGCTGGGATTACAGGCAATTATTTATTTTTGGTTTCTTTATTTCTTTTCTTGACTTTTAGCACTATCTTGAATCTCTAGTATAATGTTGAATAGAAGTCGTGAGAGTGGACATCCTTGCCTTCTTCCAGACTTTTGAAGGAAAATATTGACTGTTTCATCATTAAGTGTTATGTTAGTTGCTGGAATTTTTGAAGATTATCTCTTCTATTCCAAGATTACCAATTTTTTTTTTCTAACATGAACCAATATTGAATTTCATTAAATATTTTTCTCTTATCTATTGAGATAACATATTTTTTTCCACCATTACTCTGTGAGGTGGTAAATAACCTTGATAGATTTATAAATGTTAATCTAACCTTGCATTTTGGGATAAACCATACCTGATTATTCTTATCTTTATTGTGTTTTGCAAAATTCTTTTAAATAA
Source organism: Macaca thibetana thibetana (assembly GCF_024542745.1). NCBI lineage: Eukaryota > Metazoa > Chordata > Mammalia > Primates > Cercopithecidae > Macaca > Macaca thibetana. The sequence goes on from NC_065590.1 coordinate 88,004,898, forward strand.
TGTTTTATTTAAGATTTTCAGTATAAGCTCATGAAAACTATTGATCTGTATTTCTTTTGTGAAGATATTATCAGATATTTTTATTTAAAGTACTGCTGGCATCATAAAATGAGCTGGGTATCCTTCCCTCTCTTTTATCCTCTAAAATACTGTGTTTAAGATCAGTGTTATTTTTTCCTTAGATATTTGGTAGATTTCATTAGAGAAGCCATCTGGGCTTGAAAATTCTTATAATTAAGAATGTTTTCAAGCACAGGTAAGACTTTTAGTTTTTTCTTTCTGCACTGTTTTGAAAAGTCGTACTTTTAAATGAATGTCAATTTTCTCTACTTTGTAAAATTTTTTGGGGAACAAAGTTGTTTGGAATCTCCCCTTACTATCTTTCTGAAATTTGTAGAATCCTTGTCATGTTTTCCCTTTCATTTCTGATATTGGTAAGTTTGTATTCTCTCTGTTTTAATCTTGATCATTCTTGCTAGAGATTTGTTAATTTTTGGATTTGTTGATTTTTAAAATCTTTGCCTGTTTTCTGTTAATTGATTTCTGTTCCTCTACTGATTTTTCTCCCTTCTACTTGCTTAATGTTTACTGTGCTCTTTTTCTTGTTTCTCTCAGATTTTATTTGCCAAAAAGTGTTTTTATTTCACTTTCATTTTTTGAATGATATTTTCACTAGACAGTTTTTCCTTTCCTTTAAGCATTTTTAATTTATTATTCAATTGTCTTCTGACTTTTGTTATTTCTTATTAGGTGGTGGGATTTGTGATAAGGAAATTTGGAAGGGAAATACATGGTTGTATGAATCAGCATGGTTCTAGAGTATGGGGATATTTCAGTCCCATGACAACGTACCTTCCAATATGCCCGCTGCAGAGGGAATCTTAATAATCAAGTATACAGATGACCCAGTTTGCCATTGTTGGCCAGTCTGCTCTTGGGCTCTGCAGTTCTGGCACAGGGACTCATAAGCAGCGTGGTGATGGTGCATGGACTTACAAACACGACTTCCTTCTACCACGGCTGGTTTGGCTGCTGCCACTGCTGAGTACTCGATCTTCCAGCAGTGGATGTCAACACTGAGCAGTCACCATGGCATCATATTGTGGATTGGCTGTTGAGAGATCACTAGCTGTCTATTCGGTAGTGCTTCAATAATAAACATAGAATTCCTTCAGTCACAGCAGGGGAAACAAATTGTCTTCAGTGGAGTAGACTATTTGGATATAGATTCATCTTCTCACCATGCTTCTGCTAGCAACACTATCTATGGACTTGCTGAATGCCTGATCGCCACCATGAATTATAGTGCTCCATTGCTTCAGGTCAGAACCTCTGAGAGGCTTTAGAAGAATGTGGGTAACAGGCTGTGCTGCTTATTCTCCACTTGTGTCTCCAGATAGAACGACTTTCTAATCTCTCTTTGCTCTATTGCTCAGAAGGCTGTCTCTTACAGACTGCTCCACTGGGACACCTTTCAGCTTTCAGCAGGGTTTTGCCAAGTGCTGGCACCACCAGGAGATGGAGGGCAGGAAGGGAGAGATCTTACGGCATTCATTCCAGTTCCTCCCCTGACCTCTATCTCTCAGCTTCTGGTAGTGGCCATGTTACTCTACATGTGATAGCAGCTTCTGGATAATATGTTGAGAATAGACTCTAGGGAGGAAGAACACAGAAAAAAAAAGAGAAATTAGGAGAGATTATGTGGCACCTCTCTTATGTCTACAGTTCTACCTGGATTCTGGAAACCCCTTTCTCTTGGCCTTTTAGGACCAGAGGTAATAATGGCCCTGGCTGTTGCTACCCCCAAGAAACTACCATTCTGGAGTGTATCCCTCCCCAAATGACCTATTCAATAATGCTTTGATTGTGTTACCTTTTTCTTCTAGGACCCTGACTAACACTTAGGTCCAAAACAGAACATCAGGGCAAATTAAGAGCATGTTCCTAAAAGTCTCAGTTTGATGGTAGCTGATAGTAATAGTTAATATATTTTATATCAACTATGTGTCAGTAACTATGCTAAGATAGGCTTTTACTTGGATTACCTAATTTAATACTTATAATCCCCCTTATAATATAATTACTATAGTTTGTCTCTATTTTACAGATGAGGATACTGAGAGTATAAATTATGAGAACTTGTGGGATGGGAGCTAGTCCTGGACAACTGGGCTCCAGAGCCCTAACTCCATTCTTTAAACTGTGCCACCTGACTAGCCAGCTGGCAAGTGCTTGAGAGCACAGACCTGGGAGCCAAACTGTCTGGATTTGAATGTTGGACCTGCTATTTACCTGTTGGCTGACCTTGGACAGAGCTTTCTGTGCCTCAGTTTCATCATGTGTTAAGGTGGGAAGATAATTATTCCTGACTCCTGGGGTTGTGATGAGGATGAAATAAATATCAGTGAAGCATGCAGAACCCCACTTTGGATGTGGCATATGTGCACAAATGTCTAGAGCATAGTGGTTGAGAGCATCCAGGTCTACCTCTGGGTCGGTGGACCTGGGTTTGGATACATGCCTTGCTATAGTCAGTGTGTTAAAAGAGTGGAACTCTATATGGAACAAGAATTAAAAAAAAAAAACTTATTTCCCTCACTATCTCTTCAAGATCATTCAGTGGGCTATTTTGTCTTGTTTCTGGGTAAAGTATTGGACAGGTCTCATATTTTCTGGCCACTGTCAGATAAGGAAAGCCCTCTGTTCCATTTTAATCACAAAATAATCTCATTTTAGTAATGAATTTGTTTAGTCCTCCATAATACCTGAATTTTGAATTTTATTTTATATTGAAGGTTCTCCCCTTCCCCAACTCAATAATACTTCAGGCAGGGAAGCCTGCAGTTGGGGGTGGTGGACTACCATGGTCTTATTTGTTTCCTATTTTGTGCAACTCTTCCCTCCTACCAAACCCCCTCTCCTATCTGCTCTGGCTTCACTAGGGGTAAAAAGGAGGGCAGGGGAAAGAGTTAAGGAGAGAAAAAGGTGCTACTTGGTGAAGCTTGGCATGATCAAATATTACCCTCAGGGCCTGGTGGACATTTGAAACTTAGTCCTTTTCTTACAGAATGTTTTTATGTTTTTACAGATACCCCTATCCTGGGGATCAACTGCTGTTCTCTTAACATGGTTGATGCTCCTCAAAGTGGCCACTTGCTACTTAATCACAATGTCTAGCTTCTCTTGAGCCTATCATGCCAGCTGGCTCCCAGGAGGACTTCATAATATAATTTTTCATAACAGTATATTTTGGTATCTTTCTTAAGTGCCCACACTGAATCCTAGGGAAACTCCAAAGCCAGGCCATTTCCAGCCCAGCCATCTCTCCTCTCTCTGGGTTTAGGATAACCAGCCCATCACTGTCTTTCTCTTCTGGGTTTCTCCAAGCTTGATCCAGCACTTGTCTCTGTGCCTTTACACCTCTCCAAGACGGGACCCACACTAGCCTCTGTGCTCTTAGACTTCTCCAGCGTCCTCATGAAGCCTCCCGAATACTTCCGCACTTGGCATGAGGTAAAAGGATACACCCTTGTACTGTCCTCATGGAGAAAGTATAGGGGTGGTGGCAAGGATTGGCATTTTGACAAAGAATTCCTTTTCTTGTAGGTCTTTTCAACCTCATATTATTTTCAGCTTTGAGGTGGATGTTGGACTAAAGATTGCAAATCTTAGTTCTGAAATATTTCCTTTACAAGTTCTGCATTGGTGAGCTAGTGTCTCATTTTGTAGTGTGCCATTAGGAGGAATCCCACTTTAACTCCCGTTACCCTTTTATATGAGGTGGAGGCAAATCATGTTGGAGCCTGTGGGATTGATAGAGGGGATTTCAAAAGGAGTCATGGGGGGAAAGAAGCTTTGGAAATACAGAGTGTTGAGCATGAATATTATTATTTTTTAATGTAAATCAGAAAATTTGAATGTATAAAATAGTGATTTCTATCCTTTAAAATACACTTGCTAAATCTTTAGTGGGCATTGACTGGTATTTTTGGTTATTAAGACAATTCATTAGCCAACAGTGATTTCCAAGATCAGCCAGGTTCAAACCACATGTGTCTCTCTTTAACAGAGAAAGTACTTTTATTAACGCCTGATCATCTTCTTGTCAGTGAAGTGGTGGGTGCCAGTGACTCAGGACAAGTTACTGGTAGGTACAGACAAGGAATATTTCACCATGGCCTTTGATATGAATTGTTGGTACCCTAAAAAGACAAAATATGTTTTTGCTCTTTGCAAAGGAATCCCAGACCTTTATGGGCACTAAGAACTCATAAAGTCGATGAGCCATGTATATGAAAATGATCCTTGCATCTAGCCTTCAACAAGCCAGTATCTGCTAATCAGTTTGGGAAATAAATATGAGCAAATAGGGCTTTGGGAGAGTGTGGTGTCTGTCAGTGATTGGGATTTCTCTTGAAATCATCTTGCCTTTCTTTATGCTTTCTCTATGGAAAAACCTGAGTGTCAAAACAAGTTTGTTTTATGTTCTAATTTGCTAAACAATAACAAAGTAGGTAGAACAGAAATGAAGGATGTAATGTAGGCTTTCAATTCCTAGTTTTTACATTTTAAAGTTTTCAGTTATAACCAAAAGATACTTCATAGCACTGTATACTTTAGCTTTTACATATCACAGATGTGTAATATCTCAGAATGAGTGACTACCAGAATGAGCATCTTGAATATTTCCTGATATTTCTAAATCAAAATTCAGATATAATACTACATCTTTTCTTTTTCTTTGTACGTAATAGACTAGAAAAGTTGACTCTCTCTCTCTCTCTCTCTGTGTGTGTGTGTGTGTGTGTGTGTGTGTTTATGAACATTGAGAGAAAGAGAGAGAAGGCCTGATATGCAAGTTAATTCTATTAAAAAGTTGGCACAGGTGACTGGGTGTGGTGGCTCACGCCTGTAATCCCAGCACTTTGGGAAGCTGAGGCAGGCAGATCACCTGAGGTCAGGAGTCCGAGATCAGCCTGGCCAACATGGTGAAACCCTGTGTCTACTAAAAATACAAAAAATTAGCTAGGCGTGGTGGCATGCATCTGTAGTTCCAGCTACGTGGGAGGCTGAGGCAGGAGAATCGCTTGAACCTGGGAGGCACAGGTTGCAGTGAGCCGAGATCACACCAGTTCACTCCAGCCTGGGCAACAGAACAAGACTCCGTCTAAAAAAAAAAAAAAGAAATTTGGCACAGGATTAAGTCTGCCATTCAGACTTTCAACAAGTATTCATTGTCTCTCATGTTCCAGAAACTTTGCTAGTTTCTGGACTGACACAGTTAATTAAATGTTGGTCCCGCCAGGTGCTTACATTGGAGTGAGATCTCTTCCACTGTTGTATATGGAGCATGGGCCTTGAAAATTATTCACTGTGATATACATTGATTTCCTATTCGGTGCCCAAACAATGAGATAAACCTTGTTTAAATGTTTTTTAGAACTTTCATTTGGAAGTGCTTTTTTATATAACATTCCTGTATGTGGAGAGCTTAGTTTTATGAGGAGTAGGGATTTTTCTTATGCAGATTTACTTTGTGAATTTGGAGTCACTGATGAGGTGGCAAGGGTGGTAGATTTAGTGGATGATGGGAGATATATACAACTTCTTTGGAAGTTGCCAAAATCAATACAAACAAGATGTTCGCTATCATAGCTTCCAGAATTTGGATCCATAAAAGTATTGTGGTTTTGTCTAGGACCAAGAGGCACTGATTTTTACTTTACTGTAATATTGCAGATTGCGCCATTGGCAACAGAACTTATCATACAATTCTTTTGGCAAGATAAAACAAAGTCTGGTTCTACTTCATTCTCCAGTTGGGTTGTCTATGGATGGGGAGGATTAGCTCCATTGGTGGGAGTCTAGGAACATTGAGACTTAGCTAAAACTCTGATTCCCAATTAGACATCAATCACTGCCACACAAAAGAAAAGGAGATCTTCTTCGCCACTGGATGACACATAATGTGGGCCACCATAGCTAAATCATAGCTAAACCTCATCAAGGTTATGAGGAGGATGTGACTATTTGGTTTCTTCAATCACCTTTCCCAAAGGAATAATTCAACATATTTTACACATTGACTTCAGCAGTATGGTTTTCAAAGTTTTTGTGAAGCAAACCTTGAAAGCATACTGGAGAAATACCTAGCAAAATCCAGATCCATTGGCAACTTCTGTCAGAGGGGGTGATTAAGTTTGGCCCCAGGGGCTAACTCTGCCTTGGTTCTTCCTGAGGTAAGGAAACTGCATGTTTACAATGGTAGAGCTAGTATACTTATCATCAGGATAGGGTGATGGTCAGTATTTGGCTCTCCCATCCTGGATATCTTATGTGAATCAAACCTATTTATACTGAGGAGAGAGTGGAGTACTGTTCAAGAAGGAGGCCTCTAGTGTCTGCTTTTCCAAATGTTTCCCAAGGTTGTAGACATGTCCTCAGGCATGATTTTTTTTTTTTTTCTCAAGCCCTCGGGGACAGTTTTTGCAATTGTCTTCGGTTGAGAAAATGACGTTACTCAGCCATAACCAGTTTCTTGCCAAGACCTTCTATAAAATGCATAATAAAGAAACATTTTAAAAACATGTTTATTTGGCCTTTCTTGTTGGTGGAGGAGACACTGAAGGCCTTTTCCAGGAAGATAGGGAACAAGAGGGTGATGGTCTAATGGCCACACTGAATTGAGGTAGGTGGGAAGAACTAATAGATGTAGATATTAAGAATTTGCAAAAGAAAGCAGGTAGTTTTTGGCACCAGAGAAGGGAATAGAAGACAAGTGAGAAGTTGGTATGCCGTGTGTTCCTATTCAATGCAGTTCTATAGCCTATGGCAGGGCGCTCAGGAGACAGAAGCTGGGGGATGAGTTATGGCGATGAAATAACTCTAAAATAATTACTAAGTCATTACTCATTGACTTAGTAATGCCCATTGACTTTGCATGGGACAGGCTGTAGAGGGCTACAGTAGATGATGGACTCTTTCATATATGTATACACATATAGATACACACACACACAATTTTTTCTCGTTGTTCCAAACTAAATTATATGTTATGCAGTAAATACAGAGAAATGGTTCCTGGTTCAGACCTTACCAGTATGAATTACTTTGCAATCATTCCTCTGTGACTGATTATTGATTTTTATCATCTTCTAAAAAACAGCAACCATGCCCATACCCTCTTGAAATAAGACTAAGGGTATATAAGAGTATCTACCATACCATACCCCAGCCTGGGCCTAATCCAAAGTTGCAAGACACCCCCGATGCGGCATTTGATAAAAATTGCATTTGTCACATGGAAGCCCTTCATTAGCAGGTGGTCCCATTGACTAGAATCCCAGAACAGAGGGTAGAAAAGAACTGCAAATAGTGCCCTTGCTTCTTGGGTATGGTTTCCCAGAGGAAACAAAAGCTGTCACTAGCCAGTTGATTCCCTTGTGGGATGAAGACTTGGTGCCCATTTTTTTCTGATCAGACCTAATTAGTACTGTTAGGAATCACCACCTTCTCTTTTCAGTACAGACCCATAAATCACACATATTCTGGATAGAGATAGTTAGAATTTGAATTTGCCTATAGTAGGTGTGTGTTTGCTCTCTTGGCTCTTTCTCTCCATGTGTGTGTCTGTGTGCACGCGCGTGTGTGTGTTTTAAGCAGCTTACCCTCTGGCTTAGCTGAGGCCACAGTTGAAGAAAAGAACTTCGTGAGGAAGTGGGAGTAAGCCATTGAATCTGGAAGAGTTGTGGCTTCTTGGGCAATTACAATTTGTCTCCTAAGCATTTATGTTCATACACATGCTTGGACATCATCAGTGGGCAGTCTTGGAGTATCCACCACTAGGTGCCCTGATGAGAAAGTCTGGAGGTTTCTTGTCTCCCTGTAGGCAGATTTTGCCTTTAATCACTAGGTGCCCATGAATGTCTCATTATTGCAATTGTTTTTACAGAGGTACCAGTAGGCCAATTAGCTCTTCAGAGTGAGACTCAGCAGGCAGTCCTGGCTGGGCAGGAAATCCCTGAAAAGTATGGTTGAGCCAGGGTGATGCGTTCTTGCCCTGGGAGACCTGGTTCTGAGTCTACTATTTAAAGACAATGGGAAAAGCAAGGCTAGCTTAATATCATGATACCTGGGCTTCTTTATTTTAAAAACTTTTATTTTAGGTTCAGGGATGCATGTGCAGGTTTGTTATATAGGTAAACTCATGTACAAGGGTTTGTTGTACAGATTATTTCATCACTCAGGGATGAAGCCTAGTACCCAGTAGTCTTTTTTTTTTCTGCTACTTCTCCCTTCTCCCACCCTGCACCCTCAAGTAGGTCCCAGTGTTTGTTGTTCCCGTCTTCTTTGGGTCCAATTGTTCTCATCATTTAGCTTCCACTTATAAGTAAGAACATGTGGTATTTGGTTTTCTGTTCCTGAATTAGTTTGCTAAGCATAGTGGCCTCCAGCTCTATTCAAATTCCTGCAAAAGAGATGATCTCATTCTTTTAATGGCTGCGTAGTATTCCATGGTGTGTATGTACCCCATTTCCTTTATCCAGCCTACCATTGATGGGCATTTATGTTGATTCCATGCTTTTGCTCTTGTGAATAGTGCTGCAATAAACATTCATGTGTATGTGTCTATAATAGAATGATTTATATTTGTTTGGACGGCTACCCAGTAATGGGATTGCTGGGTTGAGTGATAGTTCTGTCTTTAGCACTTTGGGGAATTGCCACACTGCTTTCCACAGTGGTTGAAGTAATTTACACTCTCACCAACAGTGTATAAGTTTAGGCTTTTCTCTACAGCCTGTCAGCATCTGTTATTTTTTGACTTTTTAATAATAGCCATTCTGACTGGTGTGAGATGGTATCTCATGGTTTTGATTTATATTTCTCTAATGATCAGTGATACTGAATTTTTTTTTCATATGCTTTTTGGCCTTATATATGTCTTCTTTTGAAAAGTGTCTGTTCATTTCATGTCCTTTGCCCACTTTTTAATGGGTGGGGTTGATTTTTTAATTTTCTTGTAAATTTAAGTTCCTTTTAGATGCTGGCTATTGAAACTTTTTCAGATGCATAGTTGGCAAATATTTTCTCCCATTCTGTAGGCTGTCTGTTTACTCTGTTGGTAGTTTCTTTTTCTGTGCAGAAGCTCTTTAGTTTAATTAGATCCCATTTGTCAATTTTGGCTTTTGTTGCAATTGCTTTTGGCATCTTTGTCATGAAATCTTTGCCAATTCCTACATCCAGAATGGTATTGCCTAGATTGTCTTCTAGGGTTTTTTTTAGTTTTTGTTTTTTTACATATAAGTCTTTAATCCATCTTGAGTTGATGTTTGTATATGGTGTAAAGAAGGGGTCTAGTTTTAATCTTCTGCCTATGGCTAGCCAGTTATCCAAATACCAATTATTGAATAGGGATTTCTTTCCCCATTGCTTGCTTTTGTCAGCTTTGTTGAAGATTATATGCTTGTCGGTGTGCAGCCTTATTTCTAAAACCTCCATTTGGTTCCATCAATCTATGTGTGTGTTTTTGTACTATTACCATGCTATTTTGGTTACTGTAGCCCTGTAGTTTAGTTTGAAATCAGGTAATGTGATACCTCCAGCTTTGTTCTTTTTGTATAGGATTGCCTTGGCTATTTGGGCTCTTTTTGGTTTCCTTATGAATTTCAAAACCATTTTTTCTAGTTCTGTGAAGAATGTCATTGGTAGTTTGGTAAGAATACTATTGAATCTGTTAATTGCTTTGGGCAGTATGGCCGTTTTAACAATATTGGTTCTCTCTAGTCACAATCATGGAATTTTTTTCCATTTATTTGTGTCGTCTCTGATTTCTTTGATCAGTGTTTTGTAAATCTTATTGTAGATATCTTTTACCTCCCCGATTAGCTGTATTTCTAAATATTTTCTTCTTTGCATGGAGGCCTGGGCTCGTTTACTTTGTGTCATGATCCTTTGTTAATCCACCTAAGAGAAGAGAATGTAGACACCAACCTACTTTGGATGACACAGGTGTGCGAACTGACTCTTTCCCCCTTCTTTCCTGACATGTCTATGATGATCTTAGGCATGTTATCTAGGAAGAGTCAGGAGGGCAAACTGTAAAGTCCACCTTACAATAGTTCGTTTCTTGAAAGAATCTTTATGCATGTATTTCAGACAGGCTCTCATAGAGTGGCTGACTCATTCATTATTCAGTCATTTCTTCTTTTTTGGACAGATACTGTCTGAAAGACAAGTCAAGCTCCTGAAAAGTGACTTCCGAATTATAAAACAATTTCTGATTTGAACAAAGTTGTACTTAGGAAAACCCATTCTTTCTTGTCTTCTACCATACATCTTTGGGACAGAAATGAGGAGCTAGTTCCCACATGGCCCAGCTCAGCCCAATCCATTTTGAAGCAGGTGCTCTGGATAAAAGAATAGCCAGAAGTGAAGGCTGTGACATGTGTAGTGCCATGACACACATACACATAGGATGCTTTGGGGACTTATTTTCCAAATAATGGGCCCTTTATCCCTCCTGACAAAGACAGGATGCTTGGGAAGATGCCCCCTTAGAATACAATTAGCATATGGAACACTTTGCATCTGAACCATTGGTATTTTTCAGGTCATAGCAATTTGTGTTGAGTGGGGAGGACTCATATCTTTGTAGCTGCAGACCGGAAGATCGACCCACTGATCTGCATTTATTAGATATCTTTTACCTCCCCGATTAGCTGTATTTCTAAATATTTTAAGAAATACAGAGTGAACCAAGCAGCATGTGAAACATTATGGGAGTGCATAGGAATGAGGCGCGAGACACAAGCCTGCCTTCAGGTGGATAGGTCAGTCTGGAAAATAGACAAGTGAAAACAACAGTGCAAGTACCTATTCAATCGCTGGCAATAGAGAGGATGGATCAATGGAGATAGCAATTGTCAGGGAAGACTTTGTGAGAAACTGGGTCCAAAGGTGGTAAAGAAATGACACAGAAGAGAAGGACCCTGCCCCCTTATGCAGATGGGTAATGATGGGACATGGTGGGGCCTGAGATTTTCATCTGAAATCAGCACAGGCACCTGGTTTTCCAGGAGAGGGTTCATCTGAAGGCTGCCTTCCCTGCAGTGGCAGAAGAATGGCTTTAAAAACGAACACTGTGCTCTTTAACTGGGTGCTTTGCCTCCATGGGTTTAGAGAATTCCTAGGGATCAGAGACTCAGGAGCCACTCTTACCTGCTCACCTTGAATTACCACTTTTGATCTCTCCAGGGTTTTCTTTGACCATTTCAATGACAAAACAAAATTATGGTGGAGGTGGGAAGTATATTTTTAGAATAAAAGATATTTTTAAAATGAGACAAAACTGAAAAATTTTGAAATTTGACAGAAGCAGACAACATTCTCCATTCCTATGATAAAACTCTGTCCAGTTTCTTGGCCCTTTAAATACCACAGATAAGCTTCTGTTTCTGACCAAAGGGGAAGGGGCTCATGCAGAGATCTGCAGAGGCTCAAAGTGACACCTGTGCAGAGGCTGCCAGTGCTGTGGTATTTCAGGCCCAGATTCCCTTCTTTTACCTTAATTAGCTGGATGCTGACTCTCCATAGGATTTGGCTCCAGAAAACCCAGTTTTTAATGCCAGCTTCGACCATCTTACTTGCTGTGTAACCTTATGGAAGTTAGTTCACCTCTCTGAGTATTTGTTTCCTCATTTGTACAACCAGCATGAACACCATCTAAACTCTCATAAGTTTTGCGAGGTTGTTTTGTTTTGCTCTATTGTGGGTCAAGTTCAGTGAGAGAAGCCAGATACAAGGAGTGAAGCTTGCAGTCTAATTAAAAAACAATCAAAGTAATAATTTTATTTTATTTTATTTTATTTTATTTTTTAATTATTATTATACTTAAAGTTCTAGGGTACATGTGCATAACGTGCAGGTTTGTTACATAAGTATACTTGTGCCATGTTGCTGTGCTGCACCCATCAACTCGTCAGCACCCATCAACTCGTCATTTACATCAGGTATAACTCCCAGTGCAATCCCTCCCCCCTCCCCCCTCCCCATGATAGGCCCTGGTGTGTGATGTTCCCCTTCCCGAGTCCAAGTGATCTCATTGTTCAGTTCCCACCTATGAGTGAGAACATGCGGTGTTTGGTTGTCTGTTCTTGTGATAGTTTGCTAAGAATGATGGTTTCCAGCTGCATCCATGTCCCTACAAAGGACACAAACTCATCCTTTTTTATGGCTGCATAGTATTCCATGGTGTATATGTGCCACATTTTCTTAATCCAGTCTGTCACTGATGGACATTTGGATTGATTCCAATTCTTTGCTATTGTGAATAGTGCCACAATAAACATACGTGTGCATGTGTCTTTATAGCAGCATGATTTATAATCCTTTGGGTATATACCCAGTAATGGGATGGCTGGGTCATATGGTACATCTAGTTCTAGATCCTTGAGGAATCGCCATACTGTTTTCCATAATGGTTGAACTAGTTTACAGTCCCACCAACTGTGTAAAAGTGTTCCTATTTCTCCACATCCTCTCCAGCACCTGTTGTTTCCTGACTTTTTAATGATTGCCATTCTAACTGGTGTGAGATGGTATCTCATTGTGGTTTTGATTTGCATTTCTCTGATGGCCAGTGATGATGAGCATTTTTTCATGTGTCTGTTGGCTGTATGAATGTCTTCTTTTGAGAAATGTCTGTTCATATCCTTTGCCCACTTTTTGATGGGGTTGTTTGTTTTTTTCTTGTAAATTTGTTTGAGTTCTTTGTAGGTTCTGGATATTAGCCCTTTGTCAGATGAGTAGATTGCAAAAATTTTCTCCCATTCTGTAGGTTGCCTGTTCACTCTGATGGTAGTTTCTTTCAAAGCAATAATTTTAATGCAACGTGAGGAATGTGAGAAGTGTTAAAAGTGATTTAATAAATACATATGTGCATAGTGTTCGATAAAGCCTGATGGGAAAGATGTGGTGGAGGCAGAGGCAATGAGTTATGTGAAGGCAAAGCTTATGTGAAGAGGTACTTGATCTGAGGATGGAAGGTGAGGAGTCAGGTCAGGGAAGCACAGGGGAGGAACAGCAATCTAGAGAATCTTCAGTGTTTGGCTTATTTCACTTAGCATGATGTCCTGCAGGTTCATCCATCTTGTTGCAAATGGCAGGGTTTCCTTCTTTTTTTATGCCTGAGTAATATTCCATTGCATGTATACACTGCATTTTCTATATCCATTCTTCTGTTAATAGACTCATAGAAGCAGAGAGTAGAATGGTGATTGTCAGGGTCTTGGGGCTTGAAAAAAAAGGGGGATATTGGTCAAAGGGTGCAAAATTTTAGTTATAAAATGAATACGTTCTGGGGATCAAATGTACAACATACTGATTATAATTAATAATACTACATTGTTTACTTGAAATTTGCTGAAAATAGATCTTAAGTGTCCACCCACACATATGTACACACATGTTATAATTATGTGTGGGAAGGATGTGTTTATTATTAATAGTTTACTTGTGGTCATCATTATACAATGTATACATATAACAAATCATGTTGTACACTTTGAACACATACAATTTTTATTTGTCAATTATACCTTAATAACCCTGGAAAAAATAAAGAGAAGGTTCTGTCTGAATAAAAGTAAATGATGAGTTAATGGGTGCAGCACACCAACATGGCACATGTATACATATGTAACAAACCTGCACGTTGTGCACATGTACCCTAAAATTTAAAGTATAAAAAAAAAAGAAATGTGGAGGCAGCTGGGCATGGCTGAAGCATACCATGCAGGTATAGGTGGGTGGGTGGGGTGGGAAGGCATGTTGGTGGCTTACCTCGTGGAGCACAGCGTCAGATTCTGAAGACATCAAGCTTCTTCTCAGCCACATCTCTCCTGCCCAGCTTTTCTAAAATCTCACCATTCACCCACACTCTCTAGCCACCTTCTCTGCCATCTGTTCTTCAGAGAAGCTCTCACCATTGGAAACTATATTATTGATCTGTTTGCTTTCAAATTTAACTTTTAATTTAAATTAAATGTCTTATTCAGTGTACCAGAATTTCCAGGACACAGCTAAAGCAGCGTTAAGAGAGAAATTTATAGCACTAAATGCCTACATCAGAAAGCTAGAAAAATCCCAAATCAACACCCTAACATCACAATTAAAAGAGCTAGAGAAGCAAGAGCAAATAAATCCAAAAACTAACAAAACACAAAAGATAACTAAGATCAGAGCAGAACAGAAGGAGATAGAGATATGAAAAATCCTTCAAAAAAGCAAGGAATCCAGGAGCTGATTTTTAAAAAACTTAACAAAATAAATAGACCACTAGCTAGACTAATAAAGAAGAAAAGAGAGAAGAATCAAATAGACACAATAAAAATGATAAAGGAGATGTCACCACTGACCCCACAGAAATACAAACTACCATCAGAGAATACTATAAACACCACTATGCAAATAAACTAGAAAATCTAGAAGAAATGGATAAATTTCTGAATACATAAACCCTCCAAAGACTAAACCAGGAAGGAGTCAAATCCTTTAACAGACCAGTAACAAGTTCTGAAATTAAGGCAGTAATTAATAGCCTACCAATGAAAAAAAATCCCAGGACCAGATGTATTCACAGCCGAATTCTACTAGAGGTACAAAGAGGAGCTGGCAGAATTCAGAAACTCTTCCAAACTTCTGAAACTATTCCAAACAATTGAAAAGGAAGGACTCCTCTCTAACTCATTTTATGAGGCCAGCATCATCTTGATACCAAAACCTGGCAGAAACACAGCAATAACAAAAAACTTCAAGCCAATATCCCGGATGAACATCGATGTGAAAATCCTCAATAAAATACTGGCAAACCGAATCCAGCAACACATTAAACAGCTTACCCACCACGATCAAGTTGGCTTCATCCCTGAGATGCAAGCCCTGCTCAACATATGCAAACCAATAAACGTAGTCCATCACATAAACAGAATCAATGACAAAAACCACATGATCATCTCAATAGATGCAGAAAAGGCCTGTGATAAAGGTCAACATCCTTTCATGTTAAAAACTCTCAATAAGCTAGGTATTGATTGCACATGTCTCAAAATAGTAAGACCTATTTATGACAAACAGCCAATATCATAGTGAATGGGCAAAAGCTGGAAGCATTCCTTTTGAAAACTGGTACAAGACAAAGATGCTCTCTCTCACCACTCCTATTCAACATAGTATTGGAAATTCTGGCCAGGGCAATCAGGCAAGAGAAAGAAATAAAGGGTATTCAAATAGGAAGTCAAACCGTCTCTGTCTGTAGATGACATGATTCTATATTTAGAAAACCCCATTGTCTTGGCCCAAAAACTCCTTAAGCTGATAAGCAACTTCAGCAGAGTCTCAGGATACAAAACCTGTGTGCAAAAATCACAAGCATTCCTATACACCAACAGTAGACAAGCAGAGAGCCAAATCATGAATGATCTCCCATCCACAATTACTCCAAAGAGAATAAAATGCCTACAAATGCAGCTAACAGGAGATGTGAAGGACCTCTTCAAAAAGAACTACAAACCACTGCTGAAGGAAATTACAGAGGACACAAACAAATGGAAAAACATTCTATCCTTATGGATAAGATGAATCAATATTGTGAAAATGGCCATACTGCCCAAAGTAATTTATAGTTTCAATTTTTCTGTGTGTGTGTGTGACAGTGTCTTGCTCTGTCATCCAGGCTGGAGCTCAATGGCACAATCATAGCTCACTGCAGCCTCAAACACTTGGGCTCAAGTAATCCTTCATTTCAGCCTCCTGAGTAGTGGGGACTACAGGCACACACTACCACTCCTGGTTAATTTTTAATATTTAATATTAAAAATTAATTAATTAAATTAATTTTTAATATTTAATTTTTTTTGTAGAGATGAGGTCTGACCATGTTGACCAGACTGGTCTTGAATTCCTGGCTTCAAGTGATCCTCTTTCCTCAGCCTCCCAAAGTTCTGGGACTACAGGCATGATGAGTCACAGTGCCTGATCTCCACTGACTTTTATTCAAATACTAGAGACTCATTTTCTGTATCTCTAGTAACTCTTAAAGGCAGCTAGTGATGCCTAATGCTGACTCTGCCTCAGCCTTTCCCCTGGCCAAATAGCTAATGGCTTGTTCTAGCAGAGGAGAGTTTAATGATGAGATTACATTCAGAGGAGGCATGGGGTTAGGGAATCCAACAGAGGCTGTGCACCCAGGGTTTGTAACCACAGGAAACCATTAAACCTTGCAGTTTGGGAGGAGAAGAGCAGTAGTTTTAGTAGACCTTGGTGAGAACTGGAGCTGCAGCACAGGAGCTAGGGCTGACATAGAAAGCAGCCAAAGCCAGAACCAAGAGGGGAATGCAATGCAGGGGTAAAAGTCTATACCTAGCCTCTGTTTCTTCCCGCCCTTTGCTTTCCTGCTAGCGCCTCTCATTGACCAAAATGGAATGGAAACTCCAGGGCACAGAGCAGAAAGAAGGGCAGAGGTTGACTGGTGACTGGGGTATACAGAGGATAATCAGCTATGAGCATAAGCATGCATTAATGTACCTAGAAGGTCCTACAATAGAACCAGGCAGTGAGTTCCTTTGTAAAGTGAAAAGTTCCAAATATCTAAATAAATAAATTTATTCATTCAAGAAACATGCATCAAGTGCCTTCTCTTGTTAAGCTCTCTACTTGATGCTTGTAGATTTTACTTTGGGTTTTCTTTCAGGGACTTCTCTGCAAAGCTAAGCTAACCTGGATAATTTACAAAAATAATGGGGAATCTTCTCAGATTGCTTTAAAAAAAATCTGGCCCCAGCTTTGAGGATGACCTTCATTTCTCTTGGTATTCCTCACATCTGGCCAGGTCTAGGCATTGTTTTGGTAAGTGACTGAAGTCTTGCCACGTTCCAGGGGTCTTGAGCATGGGCAATGTTTGCATTTACTGGGCTCAGTCTTTGGCACTCTGCAAAGACTTGAAACAGAACCTCAACTCTCTGATAACTTGTGAGCAACTCCAGTGATACCAGTGAGGAGAGAGCAGAGCTGGGGAAAGGTCTGGCTTAGATGTTTTTAAGCCCATCATTTGCCTGGGTGGAACTGTTTGACCAGCCACAAGGAACCTACTGAGAATTTGAAAGATTTCATCTCCTGTACTATGAGAGTATGTTTTGGGCCTCTTTTATGTTAAACGGTGTTCATGTAATTCCTGGGTATTTTGCACCAATTGCTCAACATTTCTCAGTGGGTTTGTATAAGTTTCTCTAGGAATTGGTGAGGATTGTTTTTCACATTTTTCACACTGGGGAAGAGTACTAGGTAGAATAATTGAAAAAAAAAGTTAACCTTGAAGAGATGTAGAAAATATTTAGACCACCGTGTCTTTTTATGGATGGATAAACTGAGGGCCCCAGAGGGCTGGAAATTTGTACAGAGTCACATGGTAAGGATGAAGCCAGGCAAGGACACAACACAGGATAGAAATGGCTGGGAAGCAGGCTGGTCATTGCCAAGAGACTCAGCAGTGCTGCCCTGGAATCCACACTGCTCCTCATGGGGTGTGTTCCCTGGAAGGTGGGGATTCTCAGAGTGCAAACAACCAAACAGGGCATGTGTTATCCTTACGGGTTCCTGAGACTCCCCTTACCTGGATCACTCCATGAATACTCAAGAGACAGGCAGAGAGTCCCCATGATATAGTTTAGAAACTGAACTTGAAAAACGGAACATTGTTTAAACGCCTACATTATCAACTGTGTGAAGCTTGCAGGAGAGGAAGATCCTGAGATTCATGCCTAATGACTCAGGCTGCTCCAGGATTTACAAACTCCACCACGAAACCAGCAGTCTGTGCTTGCAATAGTGGAATAAGAACTAACATTGAGTGGGTACTCACCATGCACTAGTCATTATTTTAGGCAATTTCCATTGTTAACTAATTTAGTTCTCATGAATACTCTATGAGGTAGATACTAGTATTATTTCTGTTGTCTAGATGAAGAACCTGAGCTCAGAGGTCAGGTGACATGCTCACAATCAGAGTTAGTAAGTAGCCCCACTGGAATTCAAATCTCAGTATTTAACTGCTCAGCCCATGTACTTGATCATGGAGCTCTACTGCTTTCTTTTTGTTGTCTTACCACTTCCATATCCATAAGGTGTATTTTGTTTTCTGAGGACCCTCCAATGCATAGCTCCAAGTTTTAAAAAAATCAAGGGAAATAAGTTTCTGAGCTATCATCATTGAGTACAGATGGAAACAAATAAGAGAACAGTAGGCAACGGGGTTCACTTGAGGGTGGAAAGTAGGAGGAGGGTGAGGATAGAAAACTACCTATCGGGGACTATGCTCACTACCTAGGTGATGAATTTTTTTTGTATATCAGACCCAGTGGCATGCAATTTACCCATGCAACAAACAGCACATGTATCCCCTGAAGTAAAAGCTGAAAAAGAATAAAACAAGAAAAAACAAAAGTTTCTGAGTTATCATCACTGAGTATTCTCTATGCCACACCAGTCTCCACCTACAAGTGTATGGCTTCAAAGCCAGTATGCAGTTGGTCTAAACAGGCTTTCACCAGCCCCTTAACTGGACAGCTTTATGCAGTATACAAATTACATGTCTGAGCAGCCCAGTTCAAAGTATACTGGTTTGATGGTACAAATAGAAGTTACTCAGTGTTCTTAGGCTCCCAAAAATCTTTCCAGGACTTTTCAGAAAAAACATTAGTTATTATTAAAGTTTTGGAAAAGATAATTATAGCAAAGTTTCTTCTTACACAGCGTTGATACCCAGTGTTGCAAGACCACGGTATTATTGTTTCTGTGTTATAGCTGGAGAAACAAAGACCCAGCAATGGAGAGCAAAGGATTGTGAGCCAGCAACCTGGAGGTCCCATCCTGGATCTGCCTCTGCCTCTGCTCTAACTAGCTGTGTGACCATGGGCATGCCCTTTTCTCTTTGGGTTTCTGTCTTACCATTTGTAACACATGAGGCTGACTTTGATCCCTGAGTTCCGTTCCAGCTCTGAAATCCCATGGCTTACAAAGATCAAAGCAAGTTGATTATTAATTGATGTGTTTTATAGATGGAGGGCTCAAAAAGGACTTAGGTTGGCTTATGGAATTAAAATGCACTTAAATCAGGATGGTTAAAAATAACAACATAATTAAAAATAATAAAAAGTGATGGAAAAGAGATGATTCAGGCACCAAGGATGAATTAGTCACTGATGGTCTGTGGTATGTTTGGAATCCTGAATCCTAGGACATTGCAGCAGAAATCAACCCAAGAGAACATGGGCTATCCACATGCATCCCAGCTTCTTAAAGTTTCTGCTCTGGAACATTCTGCTAGTTAGAATATTCTACTTCCAAATGAACAGAATTGGGAATATCTTTCTGACTCACAGGACTGGTGAGTCCAGAGCATCCTGGCTCTTATAACATGAAAAGATTTGTTAGCTCCACCAGGAGTGGACTTTGCGTCTGATTTTCTACCTGGTACTGTATCCATAGCAGCACTCCACTTTCTCCAGTGACAATGATTCTTCTCCATGTGGTATACAGACAGGGGTTTGTGGTATAGACAATTTTCTATAAATATAATCTCTCTTAGTTCTCTTAATTTCCTGGTGAAAAATTGGCAAAGGTGGTATTATTTTCATAGTATATCTGAGTGAACAGGCCCAGAAATGTTGAGTATTTTGCCCATAAGAGTGCACTGCTAATTAGTGGAGAATTGCATCTGGGACCCAGTTTGTTGACCCTGGAGTGTCCATTGCTGCCTTGGTGCCATCACTATGCCCTGGGCCCCTGGTGACTCCAGCGTTCTAATACTGTAGGACTTTCTCCTTAGTTCAGCTAAAGATGGGGTGTTTGTCACACAGCCATGAAATACTAGGCTCACAGACACTTTGAAGGATGAGAAAAACATGGAATTTATTGGGCAAAGAAAAGTGGGGACGGGGGGAGGGAGAAACAGGGACCTTCAGCAGGGTAAGAGTCCTGCCAATATATGCTTCACACCTCACAGATTGCATCCCAGATTCCACCCAGGAAGAGGAAGGGCCAGGCTCCTCCCCGCTGCAAATGGCGCAGACTTCTGTGGCTCCACCGCAGTGCTCACTCCTCCCAGTGCACAGGCCGGTTGGAGTTTTCCTGGAAACCCCTTTGCACTTGGCTGTCTCACTATGTTGATGTGTCAATAGTCCATTTATTGAGAAATAAAGTTAAAGCAGCTTGTTTAAGATAGCCTGACCCTTATATGGCTCAGTGACTACCAGAACACACCTCTGGAAGCAGAGTGCTGGTGGAATCCCCAGAAGGTCTCCCTGCTGCAAATGCAAGGGCTTGAGTTTGAATGATATCTTCTCAGACTTTATTTTAAGCTCTGCAAGTATGTAAAACTTTGTTATGTGCTGCACAGGTCTTGGGATTGACACTGAGGGTATTGTGAGAAAGCCAGAGTTTGAAGCAGGTTAAACCTCTCTGAGCACAGCAGGGGCTTTTCATCAAATTGAGCCACAGGAAACCATTTAACTGGACCACATTGCTACTGAAAATGTCATCAATCGATCAACAAGTATTTCTTGAGACAGCAATGTGAGAATTCAATGAGATCATCTAAGTGACAAGTATAGGAAGGCAGCATGGTACAAAGAAAAGACATGGACTTTAGAGACATTTGGAAGCAGTTTTGAAGACTGGCACCATAACTTATGAGCTGTGTAAGCTTGGCCAAATCACCTAACCTCACTAAGCCTCAATTTGTTCATCTGTGAAATGGGCAAAATAGGTACTTCATCAGGCTTTGGGAAAGCAGTTCTTTCCCATTCATTTTCTATTCCTTATCCAACATTTACAAAATTGGCTGGGTGTGGTGGATCACACCTGTAATCCCAGCACTTTGGGAGGCTGAGGCAGGCAGATCATGAGGTCAACAGATTGAGAGCATCCTGGCCGATCTCTCAGATATACTATAACCATCACTCAGCTATATTATGAAAATAATACTACCTTTGCCAACTTTTCACCAGGGAATTAAGAGAACCAAGAGAGATTATATTTATAGAAAATTGTCTATACCACAAACCCCTGTCTGTATGGTGAAACACTGTACAAAAAATATAAAAATTAGCTGGGTGTAGTGGCACATGCCTGTAGTCCAAGCTACTTGGGAGGCTGAGGCAGGAGAACGGCTTGAACCCGGGAAGCGGAGGTTGCAGCGAGCTGAGATCGAGCCATTGCACTCCAGCCTGGGTGACAGAGCGAGACTCCATCTCAAAAAAAAATTATAAAGTGATAAATCATTGATAATGGTCAGTTAATCATTTCTGTGTACCTGGCACTGTGTAAGGTGATAAGAGACATAGGGAAGAGGGAGACATGACTTCCTTTCTTCTTACAGAGAAAAGATAATCCAACATAAGGAAAGATACAGGGAGAGAAGTGTTTGAGGGTTTCTAGGTTTAGCAACAAATTCATGGAAAAGACGAGGATGAAACTTGTTGGGTGGATTAGAACATGCCATGATGAGGGAGATAGAAACTCCAGGTGAGTGAGATAGTAGAAGCAGAGGCTGAGGTATTTGTAGAATAGCATGAAGGCTAGTATGACCAGAAGGGACAGGAAATGAAGGACAATAATGATAAATATTGATAAATGATAAATAATGATAAAACTTGTTGTGTGGATTAGAACATGCCATGATGAGGGAGATAGAAACTCCAGGTGAGTGAGACAGGAAGAAGAGTATTTAAAGTTGGTTCACAAATTTAGACTTACTACCCCATCCAGTACAGAATGTTTTTAGCTTTTCAGGTTGGGTATTAAGCCTGGGGGCTGGAACAATGTCTTCTCTCCTGTACTGAATTTTCATAAAGTTGTTAGCATAGAGCTAATTTTTAAGGGTGCTCAGTCATCCTGTATGATATAAGAAAGAGGTGTTTTTGAAGGGCCAGCCTGGTAACGATGTATGCAATGTAGACCCTCATACTAGATACCACATGACTAACATGGGCCAAGGGAAGCAATTAATGAGCCCAAATTAAGTTTGTGTTTCCACATTGATTCAGGCTCACTGGAAATGATTTCATTGAAATTTTTAAGTTTTGTCTTTTTGAAAATACAGGAAGGGTATGTTTGTTGAAAAAACAACAATACAGAAAGTTCCCACTAATTTTATTCTCTTCCAGCCTCTGCCACCTGAAAAGGTTTGTTGTGTTCCCTTTCAGATCATTTTGTAGACCTGAAAATCCATACATAGCATACACTAATGAAAATATATACAGGCTGGGCATAGTGGCTCACGCGTGTAATCCCAGCACTTTGGGAGGCTGAGGCAGGTGGATCACCTGAGGTCAGGAGTTTGAGACCAGCCTGGCCAACATGGTGAAACCCTGCATCTACTAAAAATACAAAAAAAAAAAAAAAAAAATTAGTCAGGCGTGGTGGCAGGTGCCTGTAATCCCAGCTACTTGGGAGACTTAGGCAGGAGAATCGCTTGAACCTGGGAGGTGGAGGTTGCAGTGAGCCGAGATCGCACCTTTGCACTCCAGCCTGAGCAACAAGAGTGAAACTCCATCTCAAAAAAAAAAAAAAAAAAGAAAAAGAAAAAAGAAAATATATACATACATAACATATATACATAATATAAAATATATACATGACCTAAAATATGACGAAAATATGTAACAATTTACATATAATCCTTTAAATCAATTGTACTGAGGTATAATTGAGGTATAATTTCCATAAAACAACATGCACCAATTATATTTTATATTTCTTTTTCTATTGATGCATAATAGATGTATATAGTTTTGGGGTACATACAATAATTTAATTTAATATAATTTGTAAAGATCAAGTTAGCATACTTGGACTATCCATCACCCTAATATTTACCTTTTCTTTATGCTAGAACTGTTCTGATTATTCTCTTCTAGCTATTTCGAAATATGTAATAGATTATTGTAAATGATAGTCAACCTACGGATCTATCTAACACCAGGTCTTACGGTTAGATAAGTGTTAGGTTTTCTTCTATCAAACCACATATTTATACCCATTCATCAACTTCTCTTCATCTTCCCTACAATCCAACCCTTCTTGGCCTCTGATAACCACTAGTATGCTCCCTATCTTCATGAGGTCCACGTTTTTAGATCCCACATATGAGTAAAAACATGTGATATTTGCCTTTCTGTGCTTAGTTTATTTCGAGTAACATGTGACTTCCAGTTTCACCCATGTTGCTGCATATGACAGGATTTTATTCTTTTTCATAGCTGAATAATATTCCATTGTATATATATACATATTTTCTTTATCCGTTAATCCGTTGATGAGCACTTAGGTTGACTCCATATTTTGTCTGTTGAGCATAGTGCTGCAATAAACATGGGAATGCAGATATCTTTTTGATATATTGATTTCCTTTCTTTTGCATACATACTCAGTAGTGGAATTGCTGGGTCATACAGTTCTATTTTTAGGTTTTTGAGAAATCTCCATACTGTTCTCCATTGTGGCTTCACTAATTTACATTCTCATCAGCAGTGTACGAGGTTTCCCCTTTCTCTGCATCCTCACCAGCGGCCATTATTACCTTTCTTTTGATACGAGCCACTGTAACTAGGGTGAAATGATACCTTCTTGTAGTTTCTATTCACATTTCTCTGGTGATTAGTAATGTTGAGCTTTTTTTTGATACATCTGTTGGCTATTTGTATTTCTTTTGAGAAACCTCTATTCAGATCTTTTGCCCATTTAAAAAATCAGATTATTTGTCTTTTTGCTATTGAATTGTTTGAACTCCTTATATATTCTGGTTATCAATCCCTTGTCAGATGTGTAGTTTGCAAATATTTTCTTCCATTCTATGGGTTGTCTTTTCACATTGATTGTTTTCTTTGCCATGCAAAAGCTATTTAGCTTGATGTAATCCCATTTGTCTATTTTTGCTTCTGTTGCCGGTGCTTTTGAAATCTCATACAAAAAAATCTTTGCCCAGACCAATGTCCTGGGGCATTTCCTCAATGTTTTCTTCTAGCAGATTCATAGTTTTAGGTCTAAGATTTAAGTCTTTAATCCATTTTATTTGATTTTTGTGTATGATGAGAGATAGGGGCCTAGTTACATTCTTCCACATATAGTGACCCAGTTTTTCCAGCAGCATTTATTAAAAAAACTTTCCTTTATTTCATTCTATGTTCTTTGAAGATGTATTGGCTATAAATGCATGGGTTTGTATTTGGGCTCTGTATTTTGTTCATTGGTCATCTATGTGTCTGTTTTTATTCCAGTACTATGGTGAAAATGCAGATTTTAAATTTAGTGTTCGATGAATTTTGACAAATGTATATGCTTCTATCCTATATAATTTTAAAATATAGAAATTGGATCAGGCTATACATACTATTTTGCAACTTGCTTAGACATTCAATAATATGTCATGGACTTTTTTTGTGACACTGACATTTTTAACATTATTGCATAGTTCCTTAGTATGGGTTCCCCAATAACTTACTTAACCATTTTCTAATAGATGGATATTTAAATTCCCTTTACTTTTCATAATTCAAATGGAGTAATAAAATGCTTTTATACTTACCTTTGACATGTTAACAAGTACTTGTATAGACTGGATTCTCAGAAGTTGAATTGTTTAATCAAAATCTTTGAAATTTTTTCAAAAAGGTGCTGAAAAATTGCCTTCCGAAGAGATTATAACAATTTAAGCTCATATAGTATGAGAGAACACTCTTTTCTTAAAATTTCTGTCGTTTTGCGTATTATCAAACTTTAATGTTTTGCCACTCTGATAGGTGAAAAATGATATGAAGCTGTTGTTTTAATTTGCATTTCCTAAATCACTAGAGAAGATGAGTTTTATTTATGTTTATTAAAGTTTATTTGTATTTTTTGTGTAAATTGCCTGTTCTTACATTTTGACTATTTTATACCTGCTTTTCTTATTGATTTGTATAATTCATTTTTTATTGGGTCAGTTTTAGACCTTACTAGGCATTCAAGTTAATATGCTATAGGATACCCTAGAGTGGTGATGCTCTAATTTTATCAGTATCACTTTGGGATCTTGTTAAGATGGAGTATCTGTTGCAGTGGGTCAGGGAATGGGGTTGAGAACCTTCGTTTCTAACAAATTCCCAGGAACTCCCAGTGCTATTGTTCCACACACCCTACTTTGAGCAGCAAAGTCTTCGGGTTTATAAAAGTTTTGTCTGGCAGGATTCTATTATCATGCTCAAGGAGCATTGTGTGGTAGGTTTTTCTTTCATTAAATAAAAGCTGTAGGAGTGATTGGATGAAAGTGACCTGTGTGGAAATAAGAAGCCATCTGTAGTTCTGGAGATGACTGGAATTGTAGTCGTTCTGGGGCACTGATGGGGTGCTGGTGGCGGGGGAGGATGGCCTTTGAATTTTGAGTTTAAGTCCAACCTCTGCATACGTTTAGGTCCTGAGGCTTATAGTTTCCGCCTTCACATTTTTTTAAAAACAGGAAAGTAATCTCTGCTCTGGTTATTACAGTTTCTTTTTGAAGATCAAAGAATTATTGATATGCTTTTTGAACTTTAACAAATTAGGATATAGTAGTTATTGCACCTGTCCATGCCTTTGAGAATCTGAACAGCAGGTATGAAGTATGTGGAAATGCAGTCTGATCAAGGTGCACGGTGAAGCCACAGTTCTTGCCAAAGTTTTGTATCACTCCCCAAATTCTTACTTAGGTAAACTCTCTGATTTAGAGTTTGGATTGCTGCAGCGTATCTGAACCACATTGGACTTGACTTTTAGGTGACTACTACAGAAGTTGTCCCCTCAGGACTTCCTGAATGGTTAGCTGCAGCAAATGACAGATGTTGAACTCTGTGTATAATTCTCAAGCTAGGCCATTGCAGTCATGTTATCTGGATAACACACAGACACATACACCCTGAGCTAAAATATAACTCCAAAATTACCATGGCAATTTTAATGCAAGTAAAATTTAGGGTATGGATTGGTTCAGTTGACTGTCTACGGCAGGCAGTGGCAAGCTTTTCACTAACCTTGTTTCCTCCTCTTTGAGAACACGCAGCTATACAACGTTCCCCAGCTTTCTTTGCAGATAGATGATTAGGTCCTAACCAATGGATTATGAGTGTAAGTATGTGTGTCATTATGGACTGAGATTTTTCAGAAGTGAATTTGCCCTTTCCACCCTCTGATCCCCTGTCTTCTGGCTGAATACAGAGGACTCCATGGCCCTAGCAGAGAAGTGAGCATGTGGAAGGATCAAGGGTCTCTGAATCCCATGTGGAAAGCCTGCCCGCCAATCTGTACCATCTATTTTGAACTTTATGTGAGAAAGTTATTTATGCATATTGTGTTTGACACAGTATGTATTTTGGGGCTTGTCTATTATAGTAGAGTTACCATAAACTGATGCACGCTCTAATTTGTGTAAATCATTGGGATATTTTCTGAACCTAGCATACACATTACAGTTCCCTGAATGATCTGGGATATAGGACAGATAAGTAAAAGAGAAAAGGCAAGCAAGATACCCTCATGCGACTGTGAATAGAGGGTCTTAGTTTGAGAAATGGAGCGTTTGACATATGGGGGAACTTCTGGTTGTTCTTAATCTCAAAACTTCATTGATTTGTTAATAATTGTTGTGAAACTGAGAAACCAGGCAGTGAGAAACAGTTAAAAATGCTCTGTGTGACTCCTCCTCACCTCATCTCCCTTTAATTTCTTTTTTTCTCCTTAGGCCTGAAACAAGATGGCTGTTTTCTGGAGAGTGAAAAATAAGTGAAAGTCATGTAATGTTTCTGTTTGATATTTTTGGCAGTGATTATGAAAATTCTAGACTGAAATGATACTACATGAGGTCTGGACCAATTGCTGTGTTAAAGTAGAATGAATTTCCTCCCTTTTTGCTGTCTGGATCAATTTTGGGGGGAGTTAGAGAATTTAGCTTTTCAGTTGAACCAACATATTGTACTGATAACATGCAAAAGTACAGTCTGATTGAACTCACCAGGCTTTTTCAGCTTGCTGCTAATGTGATCATTAGGAGAGCTTCTGCAACATAAATATGACTCACAGAGGTTTGTTAAGAAGGGTTCCAGATTCCACTGACCAACAGAGGAATGTTTAATACTCTACTATAAACAATAACAACAAAAAGATGCTATCCCCTCCCCTGCAAAAAAAAGAAAAAAAAATCCTTGGAATTCTGAGTCCCACCTGTTAAATTATTTGTTCTTCTAAAGCAGCAGAAATGAAAGGCGTATGTTCAACATCATTTTGGACCCATTTTCTGTGGCGGGAAACCAAGGTAAACACATTTTTCCTGATGTAATTGTTGATATTAGTTCAGCTCATATGATGCAGTCGTAGCTGTGTGAACCATTTTATTTGAACCTGTCCTCGGCTGGAGTTGGACACAATAGTGGGAAAGCCTAAAGCCAATACTCTGGGGCTCCGATCTTTTAGGGAGCACCAGACCCAGACATTGCTGATGTCAAGGTGTCCTTTGGATTCCTGGTCTTGGCTCTGTTTTCTTCTCATTTGTGTTTGGGAACATTCAGCTCATTTCCTCACATGGGTTAGTTCTGATTTCTTATTTGTCTCATGCCTGGGCATTGCCATTCTCTTTTTCAAATTACACATAGGTACATATATATGGTTGTTTATACTTTTTAATTCCCCCTTTTTATCTTCTCCTCCAACTCTTTCCCCTCCTTTAATATAGTTATTAAACTAGTATGTTTTCTTTTTCAAGATACTCCTTGCTTGCATATTTACAACAAACACATTTGCTCACCTATATTTTCATCTTTTTGGTGTCAGTTAAAAACCCTCTTTTCTTTATTCTTCTAGTTTAACAATAGTTCCCAGGCTAGCATATGGGTTTTATTCTCAGGCTAGCCTCCCGAAGCACATTCAGCTTGTGCTATAGTTTATTCTTTTATTTGTTTATCCTACAAATATTTTTTGGACAACTTTGAGCCCAAAATGGCCCAGACATTGTGGATACAAAGATGAAATTGGTACAGACCCTGATTTCTGGGAGTTACAAGTGTGTGTGCATGGTGCTGTGATGGAGAGCTCAGAGAAGGGCCATCTGACCAACCTGGAGGGCTCAGACCCTGATGATACCACTGAGCTCACTGCTTTTCTGGAAGAATGTGTTCCCAACTCCAGTTCTGGCTCGAGGTGGGAAGAGGATCTGGCCTGAGCAGGAGGAGAGAGACCGTGATGCAGGGGGTGAGACTCCTCCTTCCAAGGAGTCCTAGACAGCTATGGTAGTGGAAGAGATGAGAAGGGCAATGGCTGCTGAGCATGAATTGTTTACAAGTCTGGTGTTTGTAAATCAGGCACCTGACATGAGGATATCTGTCCTGCATTGCTTGTGTGGTTACTGCACATGTGTGTCCTGACCTTCCAATCAGACTGTAACTGGACGGCACGGAGGAGACACAGGAGCTGTGTCTCATGTGTCTTATGCTTTTCCTGCAGCATGTAACCATGTGGTACTGGAGGCAATTACATTAAATACTTGTGCTGCTGACCAGATAAATAGAAATAAAATTGTGAATGAACATTTACATATAAAGCCACATTTCCTGTGGACTTTTCAATATTTTTTTTTTACATTA
This sequence comes from Macaca thibetana thibetana, assembly GCF_024542745.1. Classification (NCBI taxonomy): domain Eukaryota; kingdom Metazoa; phylum Chordata; class Mammalia; order Primates; family Cercopithecidae; genus Macaca; species Macaca thibetana. The sequence goes on from NC_065590.1 coordinate 88,033,598, forward strand.
TAGCTTCTAATAACAGAAATGTCTTTACTTGTGAAGCATTTATAGATCACAAAATGTTTTCTAATACGTCATAGCATCTTCACAATGAACTTGGGAGGCAAACGTCTTTGTTAGTATCACTGTTTTACCCCAGTGTGAAATATCTGAAGCGTAGGCTTTTAATCCTTCAAGACAGAGGAGTGGTTGCTGGGAAGACCTGGGACTCCAATTCTGGTCTTCTAGCTTCAGGGTGGGCTCTTCCCACTGTGAGTTGCTAAATTACACAGAAGCAGCCCAGAGAATGAGGCAGCTGTCATAGTCCTGATTTGGTGCTGCGTCTCTTAAACTTATAGAAACTCAGCCTGCAGTCTCAGGGAACTAGCCTTCACCACAGTGCATGTGGACAGCTGCAACTGCGGGTGATGGGGGGTACTCACTGGAGCCTCAGAGGGCTGGGGATACTACCATGGTCCCAGACACCAGACTAGGATTGCAGTGCCAGGAATTGACAAAGCCATTTGTTGAGTTACATGTTGCTGGCCTCAGTCTTCTGTTCAAATCAGAGATGTCCGTAAGAAGGGAAGATGATAAAGGTTGAAGTCACCAATTAATGTCCGAGCAGTATCAGTTGGGTTATAAGTCACTCTCCTCTGGAGCCATAGGGAAATGATCTAATCCTAAGGTGATATAAATTTGTTTGTTTGTTTTAGGAAGATTTTGAAGCCTACAGTGTGATTCAGGAGAACAGAACAGTTGGCCACACTGGGGAAAGAAGTGGAAGGGGAGCTGGGGGGGAAGATTTTGCTGCTTGATTCTTGTGCTCTTAGCCAGGAGGCTTTGAGCTCCATCTGATTCTGGACAACTGCTCCTTGGAGTGTCCCTCAAACATCATCTCTTGTTTTTTTTTTGATGTTGTTGTTTTTAATGCTTTGTTGTGTTGTGCTCTTAGCAGGAGGCTTTGAGCTCCATCTGATTCTGGACAACTGCTCCTTGGAGTGTCCCTCAAACCTCATCTCCACATTTCTGGGGCTGCCCTGGGAGAAATCAAAGCAGGCAGGACTAGGACTTTCTTCCTGTTGAGGAGATGGGTGTCCAGCAGGCAGGAGGAAGCCTGGAGCCTAGGTGTGTTCTTGGAGAGAAGGTAGCTGGACTGTGGTTACTCTGGGGAAGCAACCATGGGTTTCTTGATTTTGGAAGCAGCAGCCTCCTGTGCTGAAGTGTCTGACTCCCAGTATGGCAAGGTCAGTTCAGTGCCAGTGGCCAGGTTTGTAGGTGTGTCTGGTGTGGCAGGGATTGGCAGCCGTCCTCAGCCCACTGTGGACCCTACAGACACTCACAGATTGCTTTTCCGTTACTCTCAGGAAAAACAAATAATCCTCGGCACTGAAGTTCAAAGCCATGGTTCCTGCGTGTTCCTTAACATGACACAGGTGGGCCTTCATTGGAAACACCTTCAGCTCCTCCAGCTCAATTCTCATTAAAACAAACAGAGGTGCCCTTTGCCCAAGTTGGAAGAGGTGGCCGTGAAATCCTCACAAACTTCCTGTATATTGCGGAACCTCAATCAGGCCCTGCTGCAGGGGTGAGGACCTGGTCGTCCACCTGGAGCTCACCAGGGGAAATGGGGGCAGTGTCCCGCAGGCAGTGAACTGGCCCAGCATCCCTGCCCTCCTCCCTCACCATTGCCATTGTGACGGGGGAGGGGTCAGGGCCCCACTGCACAGGCCAAGCCACAGCGAAATCTGGGAAGTCTCCTGGTCTTTGCCCAGGAAACAGCCTCCCTAGAAAGGCTCTGAATTATTCACCTCTTCCCCTTCATACTACAACTGCCACTCAGAAGTGAAGGTGCAGCACAAAGCTTCAGAAACAATGGAAGAAACTGAAATTGGGATCCTGATTCCTGCATGGGAAAGCTATAGCTGTGTGACTTTGTGCAAATCTGTGTCTTGCTTCTGCATCTGTGAAATGCAGGTGAACCTAGCACTTACCTTTGAGGGCTCTTTGCAGGATTAAATGAATTGATTCATACAAAGGACTTAGATGTCTGGCACTGAGTAAACACTCAGTGCCAGTTATTATGATGATGATTAAAGATAATCAAAGCTTATGCTTTTTAATAGACAATTTTTTGGAACAGTTTTGGATTCACTACAAACTTGAGAGGAAGGTACAGAGATTTCTCATAGTCTCCCTACCTCCCCCGATTATCAACATTCCCCCATCATACGTTTGCTACGACTGATGAACCTACATTGACATATCATCGTCACTCAAAATCCATAGTTTACATTAGGGTTCACTCTTGGTGCTGTGCATTCTATGGATTTGGACAAGTGTATAATGCCAGGTACCCACAATTATAGTATCACACAAAATATTTTCACTGCCCTAAAAACTCTCTATGCTTCTCTTCTTTATCCCTCCTGCCCCCAGCCCCAAGCAACCACTGATCTTTACAATCTCCATAGTTTCGCCTTTTCCAGAATGTTATATAGTTGGAATCACACAGCATGTAGCCTTTCAAATTAGCTTCTTTCTCTTAGTAATACGCATTTATGCCTCCTCCATGTCTTTTCATGGCTTGATAGCTCATTTATCTTTAGCACTGACTAATACTCCATTGTCTGGATGTACCACAGTTTATTTATTCACATACTGAAGAACTTCTTGGTTGCTTCCAAGTTTTGCCAGTCATGAATAAATCTGCTATAACATTGTATGCATGTTTTTGGGTAGAAAGGCTTACTTTTTTTTACATTAAACGTGTAATATATGGAATTTATCTCTGCCATTTCACAGTGCCCAACACACAGCAGGATTGTTACTCGGTTTTCAACTCCTGACTCTTCTCCAAATGTCTAGTGCAGATTTCTGTGCCTAGGTGGGCAACAGTGGGAACTTCTGGGACCCCCAGCTGTTGGTCTGACCTTCATTCAGTATCCTCCTGGTCAGTCACATCTCTCACCTTGGCATTTGACTCTGTTCTTAATGCCAACAAATCTAAAAACTCAGACATAGCTTGTCCCTACATCTTTACTGAGTTTGTTCATGCTTTCACAATAGCGTTGAATTTCAGGGAAAAAAAGTATATCATTCAATGATGGCAACATAATGCTACAGAGAGTTTGGTTACATAGAATATTCTGAAGCATGAAAATTATGTGCAGATAAAAAAGTGATAAAGATGGTCAAATATATAAAGGAGGCACTACTGATGAAAATGAGTTTAAATTTAGGAAAAAGGACAAATTTACTTACGGAATGGAGGTGCTAACAATCTATAATGAAATTGGCACATTACTCTTGAGTATACACAGATTGAAAGACTGTGAAGTGGTGATTGCAAATATTCAGTTTTGACCAAGTTGCTTTAAATGATTCATTTGGAGAATGAGGCTGAATTTATTAAAAATATCCAAACAATTTTAAGCAAAAAGAGTAGAAATAAATGCCTGAAAATTATGCATAGAAAAATAGAAAAAGGTAGGACAACTTTATCACCTCAAACCAAGAGTTTAATGAGATATATAAAGCTGTATTAAAAAGCTGAAAATTTGAGAAACTGCTCACATGATGCACCAAAATTTCCAACAAGAGGAAAACTAGAGATAAGGATTTTCATTTGGCACAAATTTTCCTTTTGAACTACTTGTTTTCAATTAAACGCTGGAGTAACAATGACGTTAGACCCCTTGAGGTTGACTCTGGATCACTCCTTGGGAAAATGGCAGTGATCCCTTCTCACATGTGAGATGAGGCCAGTCTTACTGGATGGGCTTCCCGACAGCTTTCTCCTTCCCTTATATTGTGGCTTTGGGTAGGTCTCCTCTGCTTTAACAGCTTTAATGCCTCCATCTGGGCAATGAGGAATGAGGGGATTTGACCACGTGTTCTCTGAGGGTCTTCTTTTATGAGCTCAAACACTACTGTGCACCATCTGTCTCAAAATAATTACCCAAGACATAATTTTAAAATTATTTTATTCAGTAGTTTTTGAGAGGCAGGTGGTTTCTGCTTACATGGATAAGTTCTCTAGTGGTGATTTCTCAGATTTTAGTGCAGCCTTCACCTGAGCAGTGTACACTGTACCTAATACATAGTCTTTTATCTCTCACCCTACTCCTCACCTTCCCCACCGACTCCCAAAAGTCCATTGATCACTCTTACGCCTCTACATTCTCATAGTTTAGCTCCCACTTATAAGTGAGAATATATGGTATTTGGTTTTCTATTCCTGAGTTACTTAACTTAGAATAATGGCCTCCAGTTTCATCCAAGTTGCTGCAAAAGACGTTATTTTGTTCTTTTTTTTTTTTTATGGCTGAGTAGTATTCCCTGGTGTACATGTACCACATTTTATTTATCCCTTCATTGGTCAGTGGGCACTTAAGTTGGTTCCATCTCTTTGCAATTGCGAATTGTGCTGCTATAAATATGCATGCTCAGGTGTCTTTTTAATATAATGACTTCTTTTCTTTTGGGTAGATACCTAGTAGTGGGATTGCTGGATTGAATGGTAGTTCTACTTTTATTTCCTTAAGGAATCTCCGTATCATTTTCCATAGTGGTTGTATTAATTTACATTCCCACCAGCAGTGTAAAAGTGTTCCCTTTTCACCACATCAATGCCAACATCTATTGTTTTGTTTTGTTTTGTTTTGTTTTGAGACAGAGTCTGGCTCTGTCGCCCAGGCTGGAGTGCAGTGGCGCAATCTCAGCTTACTGCAAGCTCTGCCTCCTGGGTTCATGCCATTCTCCTGCCTCAGCCTCCCGAGTGGGACTACAGGTGCCCACCACCACGCCCGGCTAATTTTTTGTATTTTTAGTAGAGATGGGGTTTCACCGTGTTAGCCAAGATGGTCTCGATCTCCTGACCTCATGATCTGCCCACCTCGGCCTCCCAAAGTGCTGGGATTACAGGCGTGAGCCACCGCCCCTGGCCATATTGTTTTTTTTTTTTTTTTTGACATCTTAATTATGGCCATTCTTGCAGGAATAATGTGGTATCTCATTGTGGTTTTAATTTGCCTTTCCCTGATGATTAGTGATGTTGAACATTTTTTCATGTTTCTTAGATGTTCATATGTCTTCTTTTGAAAAATGTCTATTTGTTTCCTTTGCCCACTTTTTGGTGGAATTATTATTATTTTTTCCAGCTTATTTGAGTTCCTTGTAGATTTCGGATACTAGTCTTTTGCCAAGGCATAATTTGGTTAGTCACAAAGTTCCTTTGCCTTATTTCTTCCAGTCAAGGATCATCTTAATGATGAAATCACTAATGCCCAAACCCAAAAGCGACAGAGAGGATTCTGGGGAGGGACACAGAAAGGCTTCTGATTGTGATCAAAAGAGGTGGCCCGCATGTTGAAAATAGCAGAAAGTTCATTCATACAATAATCTCGTAAATTGTAATAACTCCCATCACAAACCATAAAGGTTGAACTGCTCAATATACTTCCATGCCCTGCCTTCAGACTGCTGTTTTCTGATTGTTTTACCTCCAAGGCTGTCCTTAACATACACTGTAACCAATTTTTACTTTGAAATAATCATATACCATTGTGTATGTGTGTGTCCTGCTATCTGTACATCTCTTGTTCAAGGCAATGTTGAATTGTGCTTGTTCGAGTACATTAACATTTCCCTCTCAAATGGATTTATTTATAAAGCACAATATGTTATGCATAGGCTGAATACTTTGTCCCTGTCTTAAAATGAGTGAAGTATATTGGGTGCATGGATAATGATCACTTTTAATTTTTCTTTTTCTCCTCTTTATGGCAGTGTCTGGCAACATTCACCTATCATTTTATATTGAATGGAATAAACATGTTGTAGAGAGAAAGGGGAATTTGGGACTGGTGGGTAATATGAGCAGTTACCCACTCATTTGTGCAAAGAGAACAGTATCCTTGCATCACACATTGAACCGCAGTTTACCAATGATGTCAATTTATTTTACGATGTCCTTAAAATGAGTCAGGATTATTATTCCAGTGAACATATGAGAAAACAAAGGCCAAGAAAGTTACATTAACAGGTCAAGTATTTCCAACATATCCGTGTATGTAGGCATGAGCACACACTGAGTAATTTGTCCTGAACCACCCCTTTTCTAAGGAAGTCCTTCCTAATGTAATATATCCTGAAGGGCAGCTTCTAGGGCAAAGTAACTTGATAGTAGATGGCAGTCTTCCAAGGAGTTACTGGTTTCCCTAGGTCTCAAGTTCCTTGCTTATGCGAGTATTAAGGCAAATTGAGTGGGATATTGCAACACTCGGTTATCACTCACATGCTAACTTGCGTGGGAAAATGTCTCCCCTGCACAGATTAATTAAGAATCAGTCCTTTGGAATTCTGTGCTTTAAAGTGAATTACTGGTGGTTTCTGTGAAGTTAAAGGGACAGACACTGCTTTTCGTGGTTGTTAACTGGAAACTACAGAGGAGTGTAAGTGGGCGGTACAGCTGCATTTGTAAAAATGCAGGTTGTTTTTAATTAACACCACATGAAGCATCCAGCCACAGCATATTCCCCCCGTTCAATGATGTCTGTAAGCACTGGAGGCCAGAATTCTTAAAATTGCTTCCATGTTGTGCTAGATGCAGCAATGATTGAGTACTATTGCTTAGGGCAATTGGGGTAATAGGAACCTCATCAGTCAGCTAAAGAGGTGTGGATAGGAGATTGGGGTAAAAAGGTCAAACCTGGTCCAAGGTTGGTTTCAGAGCCAGGTATCCCCACCTGGCAGTAACCAGGGAGTGAGGATTTACCCTTAACAACTCAGCTAACTTCAGGTCTTCATGGCCTGGAAAAAGGAAAATTCTTCTGGGTTCACATGGCCAGGCAGGCTGGAGTCTAGACACAGGAGCACTGATCATTGTTTTTCTGTTCACACATGAAGAACTCAAAAGGCACAAGGAGGTTACACCAGTTGTTCAAGGCATAGGGAGGGGCCCACAGTCCTGCTGCTGCTGCTCTTGCCTCCAGGTGGACAACTCAGTGTTTTCCACAAATTTAAGGTGGAAAAGGGTAGTCAGTTTTAATGCCATGCAGAGCAGACTCACTTTGCATTTATCATTGAAAAGTAGGAGGTCAAAAAATTGAGAGTAGTTGAATAATCATTATACAGGCAGTCAAGCCTCACTGATTTGAATCAGTGGAGTAGGACTGGTCTGATTATAAAGATTTATAAGAAATGCATCTCAATAAATGTAGGATGCAGTTAGGGTCAGAGAAGTATGAGATAAGTATATGTAAAAAAGCATACTAAATGAGTGCAAAAAGTCCTTCTCCATGTTTAAAGTTTTTTTTTTTTTTTTTTTTTTAGCTAGGTCAAGCGCAACCCATGCTAGCTAGTTTGCACTATTAATTTACTTTTCAGGTAGCTATTGCAAAGATAAATGTAAGCCTAGATTTTGCCCAAATTATCAGAAATTTGGACTAGGGGAATCTGGTCCAGGCTTGAAATGGTGTATGATAAAAGCAGGATTTCATTAGAGTGGGTCAATAACTAGGGCTCTGAAATAAAGATAGGCATATGAAATTCAATTCAAAATATTTAATGACATCTACTATGTGAAAAGCACAGGGCAAGGCTGTAAGGTGTATAGAGATGAAGCATATATAGAAAGCAACTTATAGAGAATGGATATAACCCTCACATATGCAACTGTGGTTAATGTGCATGGTAAGAATGGGAGATTGGGATGACCTGACTAGCCTTGGGTGCCTAAGGAGATGATGGGGAGCCAGGGAAAGTTTTTGATCAGGGGAACAACATGACCAGAGCTGTGGGTATTTTTATTTTTAATATTTTAAGTTCTAGGGTACATGTGCAGAATGTGCAGGTTTGTTACATAGGTATGCACATGCCATGTGGTTTCCTGCACCCATCAACCCGTCATCTACATTAGGTATTTCTCCTAATGCTATCCCTCCCCTAACTGCCACCCACCAACAGGCCCCAGTGTGTGATGTTCCCCTCCCTGTGTCCATGTGTTCTCATTGTTCAGCTCCCACTTATGAGTGAGAACATGTGGTGTTTGGTTTTCTGTTCTTGTGTTAGTTTGCTGAGAATGATGGTTTCCAGCTTTATCCATGTCCCTGCAAAGGACATGAACTCATCCTTTTTATGGCTGCATAGTATTCCATGGTGTATATGTGTCACATTTTCTATCCAGTCTATTACTGATAGGCATTTGGGTTGGTTCCAAGTCTTTGCTATTGTGAACAGAGACACAGCAAACATACGTGTGCATGTGTCTTTATAGTAGAATGATTTATAATCCTTTGGGTATATACCCAGTAATGGAATTGCTGGGTCAAATGATATTTCTAGTTCTAGATCCTTGAGAAATCATCACACCATCTTCCACAAATGAACTAATTTACGCTTCCACCGACAGTGTAAAAATGTTCCTGTTTCTCCACATCCTCTCCAGTGTTTGTTGTTTCCTGACTTTTTTTGTTTTTGTTTTTGAGATGGAGTTTTGCTCTGTCACCCAGGCTGGAGTGCAGTGGCGCTATCTCGGCTCCCTGCAAGCTCCACCTCCCGGGTTCACACCTTTCTCCTGCCTCAGCCTCCTGAGTTGCTGGGACTACAGGCGCCCACCACCATGCCCAGCTAATTTTTTGTATTTTTGGTAGAGACGAGGTTTCACCGTGTTAGCCAGGATGGTCTCAATCTCCTGACCTCATGCATTCCACCTGCCTCGGCCTCCCAGTGCTGGGATTACAGGCGTGAGCCACTGCACCCGGCCCTCCTGACTTTTTAATGATCACCATTCTAACTGGAGTGAGATGGTATCTCATTGTGGTTTTGATTTGCATTTCCCTAATGACCAGCGATGATGAGCTTTTTTTCTTATGTTTTTTGGCTGCATACAGAATGGGATAAAATTTTTGCGATCTATCCATCTGACAAAGGACTAATATCCAGAATCTACAAAGAAGTTAAACAAATTTATAAGAAAAAACAACCCCACCAAAAAATGGGTGAAGGATATGAACAGACACTTCTCAAAGAAGACATTCATGCAGTCAGAGCTGTGTTTTAAGGGTAGTCACACATGTGAGAATTTGAACAGGCAGTTAAGGAATTGCTGCATTGTTTAAATGAAAAGCCTGGTCCAAGAATTATAAGCCATGGAAGTTAATTGGATGTGAAGAAAGGAAAAGGCCTCAAAAGAGGCTCTGAGACTTTCAGCTTGGGAGATTTGCATGATGATAAGGGTCGGTCAGGTAACCAGGGAGGGGACTGCATTGAAGACAGTTTTGGCTTTGGACATTTGACTGTGATCCCTGTGGATTGCGCATTTGGAGATATGCAGTGCACTTGGTATATGGTCTTGACTTTGATGAAGCTGGATCTAAATTACAAATTTGAGAGTCAGCTGCATAGGGGTAAGATATGAATGTGGGAATTACAGGTAGAGAGTGGATAAAAGCAAAGAGCTGGGGTCTGAACAGTAGGTAATTAATCCTATAGTTAGAAAGTGGTACATGTGGTCTGTTTATTCTCTGTACCTCTAACTCTGACTGAGGATAAAAAAGGGACAAGTGAGTTTTTCTGCAATGAGTTATATGATTACACGGTGCAGCCAATGACTAGATTTCCTCTATGCTGACAGATTATCTTTAAATCACAATAAAAATGGTCTTACGGTCATTCCCAGTTTTTGCTTTCTTTTCTCTGTCTGTGCTAAATGCACTTTGGGCTCTTGATTTACTGTTAGAAATTTCCTGTGTAGTTTGGGGCCGAGAGTCAGGGGGTCAGGTTTTGGGATTTGAAACCCAAACAAACATTTCCCTGCTTCCTACAGTACTCTCAAATTAATTTAGGGGTCAAAGAATATCCTGTGAAAATATCAAGAGGAACCTAGACTTTTGTTTCTGCATGGATCTGAAAGAAACGCACATTTGAAGAACAGCATGAAGTTCATTCCAGGGTAGTCAAATTGAACTAGTGACTGAGAACATTTATGTACAAAATATCAGAATCAATTTCTGAAATAAATGTGTGAAAAGATAAGCATGCTTAACTTTACTGAAGAAGTTACAGAAGATGAGATGCAGTACAGGAAAACCAAGAATGCAGATCAAACATTAAAACATAAACAAAATAAGTAAATTTTATTGATGGCCAATCCAATTAACTAATGTTTACCAAGTGCCTACTACACTTTTTGTGCTTTGACTACAAAAAACATAAAGCGTCAGAATGTGAATGAGTACTCTACAAAATCAGTCATGATTCCTGTTCTCAGGGAGTACACTAATGGGTGAACTTACATATAAATAACAACAATAGCAAAGACAACAATAAACCAACTATAATGCAATGTAAAGAGAAATCAATGGTGAGCTGAGTCAAAGAAGCACAGAGTATGAGGGGTGGTATCATTAGTTCCGATTAGAGGATCAGGAAGGTTTTCTCGGGAGAGGTGGCCTTTGAACTACATCCTTGAGGATAGTAATTGCGAGCACAGTAGTGGGTGGTGATGGTGATGATGATGATGATGATGGTGAAAAGAGCAGCTGCCAACCACTAAATTCTTATGATTTATTTAGCTCTATATTGTTTGCTGAAGAACTTCTATGTTATTAATATTTCAACAGGAAAAGCACAGGAAGGGAATTTCAGATAATAAAAAGAAGGGAATAAACATGTTTGTGTGTTGGTAGGTATAGAATGGAGAGTCATTTGGTGTGTTCAAGGTCCACTGTGCATGGTGGTTTGTAGTACAAAATAAGATTGAAAGAGGAATAGGAACCAGAGCAGCAAAAAGCTCCAAATGCTTTGTGAATTACACAAAGTCATACTTAGAGCTCTCTGGTTACTTGTGCGGAAAGTTGACTCCACTGAGCTAAGCAGGATGGGCTTGTGTGTGCATCTGTCCTCCCAAACCAAATGAAATGCTCTCTGGCATTGCATAATCAGCAGCAAATCTTCCATCTCAAGGCTTATGAAGAAAAGACCTTGAACCCAGTCTTCTGATGGCTCTAGTAAAGACAGATTTGGTGATGGCCTAGAAGATTTCATTAACAAAGGATGGCCAACACATTACAATCAAAGAAAAAGCTAGGCATTGCTTTTCAGATGATATTGTTCTTTTCTACTTTAATTCACATGGTTCCTAAAACATCTGGGTTTCCTCTATTTTATTTTAGGAATTCCATATATAACTGAAATAACCTACAAGCACCTCAACATTTTGCTAACAAAAAAATACTTTTTATTATTTTTGAAATCAACTGATTCCACAGTTTAAAACACAGTGGGAAAAAAAGCCTATTCATGCTGTAGGTGTCTTTATGGGAAAAAATTCAGAGAATTCTGATAACTCTGAAAGAGATAGGAAAAGAGAAAAATAATGACCCCAGGGAAAAATATTATATTTTTAAAACAAGTTGAAATATCTTCAAGATACTAATTGTGGTCTCTTTCTTTAAAGTATGTGGTCATTTGGGGAATAGGGAGTAAATGCATGTGTGTGGCGGGAGGGTTTAATCAGCTTGATAAAGCTCCTCAGTTTATTCCAGTTGGGCTGAGTCCAGTTGAGATTAGGAAGGAACAGAAAGGTTTCTCTGTAGAACAATTAGTGGGGTATGAGGAATATTCAGTTGTGGTTTTTAGTTTTAGTAAATCTCAAGCAAAATGAAGAAATAACAATGACAAAATAAACACAATCAAACATTCAAAGACTCATATCTGCATTTTTACTAGATTCTGGAGGCAGCAAAAATCATATTTGGGACTCACTTCTCTGGACCATGATATACAGAACACTTGCTCTCAAATGTAGAATTCAGATTTCTTCCAACGTCTCTGGACATTCTGGGAGCAAAGGCACATTCAGATGCAGGGACCAGACCAGTTTCCTAAGTTTCCATGCATCCATGAGTTTTGGTTTATAGTGAAAAATGTTATCTTTAAAATTCCAGGCATTTCTAGGCAAGCTGTTAGCATGAAAATTGCTGTTTCTTCCTTTGCAAATTCACCTTGAAACAAGCAACAGAATATGCAGAAAAGAGGAAAAGAAATCCTTATCAACATGAGTGAATAGTAAAGGGTGCCATCTGCATGCTGTACAGTTGGGTATTTGGTTAGATTTAACGTCCATGGAACCTAATGCAGCCAGTATATAGTGGAATGAGCAAACTGTTATAAAAATTCTGAAGTACTGTTTATGTTGGTTGGCGGAGAGTGACTTCTGGAGTGTCTTGAGTGCTCTTATGCTGTCCTTGATATCCAGGTGGTTACCTCCTTTGGAAACCCTTGAGTCTCCCCATGGATCAGCAAATAGCAAGATAATGCTTGGCACAATATAGTGATGTCTAGAGTCTGACTTCAGTATTACAGTTAATGTTCATTCTAATTGTCCAAGCTGTTAAATAGTTTAAATGTCAGCACTCTTGATTTGACAGCTGAGATAGTGTATGAGGGAAGTATTATTGTTATTTAGTGTTTATCTTCCGAAAACAATATCTGCTTCTTTGTGAGAACTGCTTTCTCCCTACATCAAATATGAAGTTCTGAAGGGGGATGACAAATAGCTCCTTATTCCTTTGGCTACAGTAATTTGTTCAGGAATGGCCCTTTAACTCAAGCCAGGTCAATAAAATAATTTGTTGGTGTATTTGTTATTTTTTAACAGGAGCTGCCACTGTTAGGTTACAAAATAGATGATACTGGAATTCTCCACAACAATTCCCCTACCACATGAGGAAACTTATCTAAGAAAAAGAAAAAAAAAAAAAGGTATACACCAGGAGAAGCACAGTTAGAGATTCTAGGGAAGTCCCAGAATGTTGAGTACCTGGGTCTAGTTGTTTATAAAAATCCTGTTCTGTCCCCATCCTTTCTGATCCCCTTGTTATAGTTTGATTTGGAAATTTGTTACTTTCAATGAAAAGTCTTTACACAAGAGGTAAATGTGAGGGAATCCTAGGAGACCCCCTGTGAATATTCCAGGTGGAGAGGGCACTGGCAGTGAGCCCTCCATAGAGAGGCAATATTGGTTCCCCATCAGCAGTGCAATGAAGCACAGAGCATAGCTCCTGGTGGAAGTGGTCACACCTACCCAAGATGTGGACATGGGTCCTGTGTCCAGCATCTGTGCTGAGATGAAGCTTTCAGCTGTAACTCAGATACGATGCCTTCCGCTTCCTGACTCCATGTGCTAGTTATCTGGGTTGGTAATCTATTGTAGGGTTGTGTGGACTTTTTTTCCTGCTTTAATATCTTTAATCTGTGTGGAGTTTCTTCTATTAGTTTCTGCCAGAAAGATGCAGACCAGGTTTTCACAAATCCCAACTTAAATCCTGAATATGGAGCCAATGTCAGGTAACATTATCAACCTTATCATGTGCTGGGTGCTGTAATTTGCATGCATTGCCTCATTTAATCCATGTAAGGATTTTATGAGGTAGGTACTGACATTCCAACTATTTTACAGTTGGAGAAACAGGTGAGGAAAGGTCACAGAGCTAAAACGTGCTGGAGTCATAACTGGAACCCAAGCGATCTGACCCTTAGCTATATTGCTACACTATGAATAAAGTTTACTTATTTATTTATTTTGCTAGAGAGTAGCCCCAAGAAAGCACTAAACTTCTGGAGCTTAGTTTTCAGGGAAGCGTCCATTCTAACCTCATTCATTCTGTTGCATTCCCCGTGACCATCCTTAATCTAGTTTGAGCTGGGTTTTTGGCTATTTTCAACTTTCAACCCCAAAGTGCTTGACTAAACAGAGAGTGGAAGGAGACTTTGGGAGGCTTGTATGAATACTTAAGGCAGAGAGGTGAACACCAGCTGCAAGGCAAAAGAAGGGAGATTTCTTCCTGTGAGTGATAGGCGGGGCAAGATGGCAGACCTCTGAGGGCCTTCTGCCTATCAGGAGGTGGCTGAAATTCCCTGACAGCTCAGAACTCTTTGCTTGAAGTAACTTCATTGTAAGAGAATAAGAACATTTGAGAAAGTATTTGATGAGTATTCCAAACTCAGTAGGGGAGTAGGAGCAGTGAACTAATGGGAGCAAATTATGTATACATGCATTAAAACATTATATTATATCCCATAAATAGGTGCCATTGTTATAATCAATGTGAATAAATACTTTACCTGAAGTAACTCATAGCAAAATTAAAAATAATTTTTGAAACAGCAAATGGCTGACTTGATACTGTGGCAAACAATGAATGAAGAAACAGGAATTTGACAATAGAACTCTAGGAAAAAGGAAACGGAAAGTGATCAGGGAATGATAGCGATATAGAAACTAGATCTTGGAGACCAAAGTCTGCAGAGTAAAAATTCCGAAAAGAGAAAACAGTAAAGATATGGCAAGGACAAATATAAATAAATGATAGAAGAAAACTGCTGGGTGATAAAGATGGCAAGGAAATAGAAAAAAATGACAGAAAGAAGGACACATATAACAGATTTATACTACAAGGAAAAGTATCACTCAGATTAGTTTAAGTTAGATTGAATGTTAGTAAGAGACCTAGTCAAGGCAAAATAACAAAAGGATTAAAAATAAAATAATGGCCAGCAGTATATCAGAAAACAAAACACCAAAAGAAATCAGTTAGCTGACCTAGATCTCAGACAAAGTAGAAAATAAGACGAAACACTTTCTCCCCCCATCTCTGCTCACCCCCAGGTAAAAAGCTCTCAAGGGGCCCATTCCAAAGGGTCAAAGAATCCATTCATAATGAAAATATGGGATGACAAATTTGTATGTTGTGAATAGCATAATATCCAATGGGGACTGCTCAAACTTAGAAATTGGAGGACAAATTAACAAAGCTGTGCTACATTTGAATATAGCACTATCAATTTATTACAGTTTAAGTAGGCAATAGTAAATGACAGAGGAAAACACGAGTAAGCACCAAGGGAACTAGGGTAAAGAATGAGTTGAATTTTTGTGTTAGTGATCCACTTTATGGGCCTACAGATAAGGTACCTTATTTTCAAGTGTCCTTAGAATACTCATAAATGTCGAATTACTCCTATTTTATGCCATAAAGAACATCTCAATAAGAAACACCAACGACTGAACAGAAAGTGTACTGATTACAGTGTCTGACCCAAAAGCTTTAATGAAAAATAACTCATAAAACATTGAGTTATTAGACAAGGCCCTAGGTGAACTCCTAGCCTCTCTGTTCAGACTGTCATAGCCTTGACTTAGAGGACAGGCATTTTGTACTATGCACTGTTGTAATTTTCACAACAAGGGAAACAATATGAAATAATATACCCCAGCAGGGGAGCATAGAAATTTACTGCAGGCAACTCCATGTTAGCTTTCAGAAAGAAGGAAATATATCAAATGATTTAAAAAAAGTAGAACTATGGAGTTAGAAAGGATGTTAAGTCATCATTCTGTCTGACTCTCATTTTACAGAGGAGGGAATAGAGACCCAGAGATGGTGAGGATGTGTGTCCCAGGTCGGGCAAATAAAACTTGGCTAGTCCCTGAGTCCCCTGGTTGGTTCTACGTTCTGTTCCTTTCCTTGCTTTAGGAGTTTGTTGTGAAGCGAGGATGGGTAGGACGGTGCAGGTTTGGATCATGTGATTGGTTCTAGATTTGAGTGACTGTGGTGTGCTCATTTGCCCCGCAGAACTGAGACTGGCTGTCCCCAGGGCACTTCTTGGAGCCAGAGCCTCTGCCCCTGTTGTGAGGGGAGTCAGAGCAATGTGGTTATTATTACCAGAATCACAGGCTTTCCACCTCTGCCAGGTAACCTGCAAAACAACCTCTGACATCATTAAACGCTGAAATCACTGAACTGTAAACATGTGTTAGGGGGTGTTTTCTGGAACGCTCTCATGACCTCTTTTTGTCGAGGCTCATTTTGTTTTTATTCTTCCCCAGGATCTGACTGGCCTCTCCCCCTTTCTGTCCTCCATCACCAGCGTCCGGGACTCTGCCTCCTGTCTTTGCATGGTGTTGGGTAGAGCTGTGTGTGTTTCTAAGTCACACCAGGTGGGCAACTGCTTTTCCACATCACCAGGCCAAATTATGTTTTCTCAATTGTCCGGCTGGACTGCAGTTGCATACCAGGCCTTATTAACGGAGCAGAGAAAGCAGAGATATAAAAGTCACACTTGCTTTTCAAGACTCTGCTGAACTAACTGCTTCAGGGGGGACCTTGTTTCCAGCCATGAACTTATGAACTGAGGATTTTATGAAATCCAATCCTCATTGTTATTATAGCATAATCCTCTTGCAGTTATCCACCCAATTTTTCTGTAACAGTCACTTCTTCCTTCCTTTCCCTCTCAGGGGGCTCTTTAGGCATTTAGGCCGGGAACATCCATCTGTTGTTCCCCTCTTTCTGGTAAGATGCCAGGGGCTAAAGCTGATGGAAGCCCACCCAGCCTCTCAACTTTCAGTCATGAATGGGGTGTGATACCTGTAGAGCCCCTCTGGGGTGGAGGTAGGAGGACGCCTATTCAATGAGGTCTCTTCAACTTGCTGCGTTTTACTTTTGGCATTTTCAAATGGGTACTTTGTGTTGAGAAATAAAAGCGAAGGGGGCTGGATGTGGTGGCTCAAGCCTGTAATCCCAACATTTTGGGAGACCAAGATGGGCGGATCACCTGAGGTCAGGAGTTCAAGACCAGCCTGGCCAACATGGTGAAACCCTGTCTCTACAAAAACACAAAAATTAGCCTGGCATGGTGGCACACATCTGTAGACACAGTTACTGGGGAAGCTGAGGCAGGAGAATTGCTAGAACCCAGGAGGGGGAGGTTGCAGTGAGCAGAGATTGCACCACTGCACTCCAGCCTGGGCGATAGAGTGAGACTCTATCTGGGGGGAAAAAAAAAAGCAAAGGGCACTATGAGAAGAGGTTGTAGAGATTATACCCTTCAGACTGCACTCCCTGTTTCAGTTTGCTATTTCTACATAGCAAATAACATCAAAACATAATGGCTAAATAGTCACCATTTATTGGTTCTTGATTCTGTGATTTGGGCAGGGTTTGGTGGAGCTGTCTCTTTCTGTGTCAGGTGGGTTTAACGGGAGCGTTGGTTTTCCTCCATGCATCCTCGCTCTCTCTGTCTCTCTCTCTCTTTCTCTCTCTGTGTGTGTGTGTGTGTGTGTGTGTGTGTGTGTGGCTGGGTGGTTGCCCACCATTTGGCTGTCTAACCTGAGCATCTTCTTCATGTGGAAAGTGGCTTCTGAGAGGCAGAAGGTCTGCCACATTCTGTGGTAGAAGCCAGTCACAAGGTCAGCCCATCTTTTAGGGAAGGGGAAGTAGCCTTCATCTCTTGGTGGGAGAAATGGTTTGAACTTGCAGGAACGGGAGGGATGCTTGACACCCTCTTCATTGACAATCTACTGCACTCTGTGTTTTGAAGAGAGATGCAGTTGAACCCCCATAACACTGAGTGACTCAGCGTATCTGTAGCATAGTTGGGGACTCTCCTGAGTACCAGCAGAAAAAAAGCTCACTTTTCTTACTTTGAGGAAAGAATTGTAGTTCCCTCTTAGACTAATCCGAAAATATTAGGGAATGAGAGGATAGTAGTGATGGTGAAAGATGGGAGTGAGATGGGAAAGAGACCTGTAGTCGGAGGAGCTCTGCCAGCCCATGACTCAGATCCATTAGCTAAATTCCATGTGGACTTTTCATAAACCCCCCAGGGCTTACGTTTTTATGTTTGTTGAGTGACTATTGATAACACCACCTCACTAATACTATTTTTAATCTAGAAATGTGTTGAGTAAGCACCAGAAAAGTAAAGCATTGAGGCTTTTCAGTCTCATACCCAAAGGCAAAAATATGACCATGGGCCAGGCGCAGTGGCTCAAGCCTGTAATCCCAGCACTTTGGGAGGCTGAGGCAGGTGGATCATGAGGTCAGGAGATTGAGACCATCCTGGCTAACACAGTAAACCCTGTCTCTACTAAAAATACAAAAAAAAAAATTAGCCTGGCGTGGTGACGGGCGCCTGTCGTCCCAGCTACTCAGGAGGCTGAGGCAGGAGAATGGCGTGAACCTGGGAGGTGGAGCTTGCAATGAGACGAGATCGCACCGCTGCAGTCTGGGAAACAGAGCAAGCAAGACTCGGTCTCAATAAATAAATAAATAAATAAATAAATAAATAAATAAAATACGACCATGATACTTTAACTGCAAAGAGTGGTGATGAGATGAGGAACAATACCATGTTAAAACAGGCTTGTGCAGCATGGACAACTGCTTTTGTGAATGCTGAGCTCAGTCACAGCAGCCTTCTGAGACTCCTGGAGGAGATGCTAGAGTCTGGCCATTTCTCTTTTTTCTTTTTTCATTGAGATGTGGTTTAGTAGAAAGTTGAGGGAGTTAGTTTGAGAGTGCTATTTTGTGATATGTATTGTGTTTTACATACTTTTACAAGCTGCTTGCTTCTAGTCCAGAAAAGTAAAGGTGTCTAACAGAGTAGTCTGAGCTTGGAGTAAGGAGGTGAGGCTGGTACATTGCTACTGGGTGGTGGCTCGGGGTTGGGGTCTTCCTATTTGCGCAGTCTGAAGTGGAGGCGAATCCCTATCTTATGCCTACTTTTCAGTGTTCTTGGGTGGTAGCAATGCACAGTTTTGGAAGTATAACTAGTAGTTCTACTATTTTGGATAAAACTCAGTTCAGGCCCGTTACACCAATTATACAATAATTGATTCTAAAGACCTTGGAGTCAAGAGCTAGATGGACTCCTTTGGTATAAATATTTCTCCATACAGTAGTTTGAGTAATTATTTAACTTGGAGCATTATAAAGAAAACATAAAAGTATAAGGATTTATTCAGTTTGTGTTAAATATTTTAAAAAGGCCCTGTAGTTACTATTTATCACTTGATTCTCTGAATCTTTGAATACGTGAACATCTGCTATGAGACAATACCTGCCCAGCACTTAAGGTGTATGCCCACGGTAAAAAGTTTCATAATGTTTTCCCAGTTGAAAAATTGGGAAGGTGGTGATGGTAAATGTGATAGATGAAGTAATAATGACTGGCGCTGACCTCATACTGGTGATTTTACTCTTTGGATTAGTTTCCCATTGCTGCTGTAACAAATTACCACTAACTTAGTGGCTTAAAACTGCACACATTTATTCTCTGACAGTTCTGGAGGTCAGAAGTCTAAAATGGATAAGCAGGGCTGTGCTTCTCTGGAGGCCATGGAGTAAGATCCATTTCTCTGCCTTTTCCGGCTTCTGGAGGGTTCCCATATTCCTTGTTTTGCATCCCCACATCACTCCAGTACCTTCTTCTAAAACTCCAACACTCCTCCTGTCTCCCTCTTGTGAAGACCCTTGTGATTACATTGGGCCCACCTAAATACGCCATTTTAAGATTCCTTACTTAACCATGTCTTCAAAATCCCTTTGGCTATTTACGGCAACAGATTTTGGGGATTAGGATGTGGATATCTTTGGGGAGGGAGACATTATTCTGTCTACCCTACTATTGATATTTGAAACATTCAGATTCCATTAGTCGCAAACATCTAGTCTCTTCTACTACAATGCGGGTTTCTTTCCATAAGAAAAATAGTGTCAATATAATGGTAATTTTTAACTCAACATTTTAGTGTTAATTTGCTGGACTGACGTAATCATTTCACAATGTATATGTCTATCAAAATGTAATGCTGTACACCTTCAGTATATAAGATATTAACACAAAATAAAAGTAAAAAATAAATACCCATTGAGTGACAACCCCTCAAAAAAATAAAACAAAAAAACAGCAACGAGAAACAAAACAAGGTAGAGCAAGCTTGAAACTTGTTATCAGTTAAAGAGAAACACTTTGCAATATATGAAAACCTTAAGATAAAAGCTAGAAATCCTGTATAATGCTTTATTTTGGGGCAAATGTGGAATGACATGGTAGCTATAATAACATTGTACTTCTATTTTAAGCTATTTAGGGAAGCTATAACTGTAAATGAGGAAGCTGTGAATACACTTCCCTTAGTGTTAAAACTTAACTGATAAAGGGGGTTTACACCTTGAATCACGGAGTTCATTTTGATTTTACTGATCTCTATTAGATGTAAATTCTCTTCAGGACCTATGCCTCAAAGGAAGAAATTTAAGAAATTAAACTACGTTAAATGTGAAAATACATAAATCAGAGATGCAAAGGATGGAGTAATTGTGATCCTAGCAGCAAGTACCAGTTGCAATTTACCTGCTCTGTTATTGTGTTTTTAATTGTTACTTTTTTTTTTTTTTTTTTTTTTTTTTTAGTGCTCTGGTTAAAATTTCATTTTCTGAGTGGTCTGCCCTTGACTTTATTTCTCCAAATCCCTGCTGCTTTTGATGTGAGTTTTTACAAAATGTGAGGTATATTGGGAACATATAGATGACATTATAACAGATAATTCTTCATTTGAATTTCAAAGTTCTAGTTAATTCCCCTCACAGTAATTGACAGATGTCATCCAAGCAACAATTGCTAATTTTGTTTCTCCTGAAAACCCCCATCAAACAGGGACACTTGCCTCAAGGAGAATGGGAAAGCATGTGCAAAATTGGGGAAGATTTAGAAAAGTTTTGTATAGGTAATGTTTGAGCTAATTAAAAAAATGAATAGGCATTACTTTGGTAAGAAAAGATGGGAGGAAGATTTAGAAAGGAGACTAACTCTCAATGAACATCTGTTGGATTTGTTCATAAAGTTCTTAGCATGTAAATTTGATGGTTTATATGTAACAAAATGGTTTTGTTATTAAACTTGTTTATTGTATTCTGCTTAGCATCTTGTTGAGATGGACATTAGAGATCTCTAGGATCACAGAAATTTCATTTCCTTGGGAAAGCTGTGCACCGGGATCCTGATCATGCCTGTGTTTTCCCATCCCAACCTGGCTGTCTGGCACTCACCTGCTAAGAGATCAGGATTGATTTAGAAAAAGCCACCTTCAGCACAAATGAAGCAGATCTGTGGGGCTGTCTGCATGGCAACAGGCCCTGGCTAGGAATTTAGGCTCTTTCCATTTGTGCAAGAGCAGTTTCCTTTTAAGTTCATAATTGTTTATTCATAAACCTTGAGAGAGAGAGAGAGAAAGAGAAAGAATGGACTCAGACTCTGCCCATAGTCCTCTCTCTATCCTGAGGTTTCTTTGGGGTAAGATTAGCATGAAGCCCATTTTTTGCTATGGAGGCTCAGTAGACTGGGGAATGGAAGTGATACTGGGCACACAGACCCCTGCCCCTCAAGGTTGGGGGAGGCCTTGACACAGCCCCTCCTGTCTGCCTTAGTTTTGAGAAGAGGCGGTATGAGGGTGAGAGGAGGTGAACTTTTGCTATGCAGAGAGACAAGTCAGACAATATGAGTTTTAATTGAAATCATATCCCCAGCATTTTACTTTTCAAAAGTTGTTAGCATGATCGAGGTTGCATTTTCTTGTGACGACTATTATTACTGTCATGCTGACTGCTCTGGGCAGGGGCTGAAGGTTACATGTGGGCTAAGAACGCTGGGCTGCGTGGGAGGGGCTGGCAGACCCAGCCTCTCCATCCCCCAGTGCTGCTCTGGAGCCAGGTTCCAAAATCCTCGTTTCTGGCTGTGGCTCTCTCTCTGGACACTGTGGATCCTTCTCTCGGGCTTATGGACCTCTTGAATCATCAGTGTCTTCCTCCATCCTGGGCGGCTGGATTGAGTTGTGTGGCTCTTTGATCCAGGAGAAGACTTTTCTGTGAGAGTTTCTCTGTCTGAGAGTGTATTCTGAGAGGGGCAGGCTGTAGCTTAGCTAGGACCTCCAACATTTACTATGTATTTGAATCTCTTGGGGATCTTGCTTAAATGTAGGCACTGAATCATTGGGTTTAGTATAGGGTTTAAGATTGTGTATTTTTAACAAGATCCTAGGTGGATGCCAATGTGGCTGGTCCAAGGACCACACTTCGACTAGCAAAGACTTAGAGTATAACTGAAAACCAAGTTGGATGAGGCTGCTAGGTTGTGTATATTTTTTCGAAACAAAATCCAAGAAGAGAGAACTCAGGGGCTCTCTTTACTTGTGGAGTGTCTGGACCTTTGTTGCTATGTGGGGTGAAACCTAGGAGAGGTGAGAAACATAACCCTGCTCCCTGCCCTCGGAGAGTGAAAGCCCTAGTTAGGAAGACAAGGCTGGCACACATGCAGCAATCAATCACCTGTCATATTTTATTGCTGCTGAAGTGCAAAAAGAGGAGTACAGACTCGCCGTGCTCTAATGTTGAAAGTAGCAGGCAGTCTGAGGGAGGAGGGGAATCGTGGTTCAAAGTGGGGTTTACTCAGATGTGAGGGTGGTTAACTCAAAGCAGTAAGCAGAAAGGGTGATGCCAGGCTGGGCGCGGCAGCCATGCCTATAATCCCAGCACTTTGGGAGGCTGAGGCAGGCAGATCACTTCAGGTCAGAAATTCGAGACCAGCCTGGCCAACATGGTGAAACCCCATCTCTATTAAAAATACAAAAATTAGTCAGGCGTGGTAGTGTATGCCTGCAGTCCCAGCTACCTGGGAGGCTGAGGCAGGAGAATCGCTTGAGCCTGGGAGGCGGAGGTTGTAGTAAGCTGAGATTGGAGATTGTACCACTGCACCCCAATTTGGGTGACAGAGAGAGACCGTGTCTGAAAAAAAAAAAGGTAATGCCCCTTTCAGCTTGTTCCCCAGGACATTACTACTCTTATGTCCTAGTCCCAGATGTCTCCAGTGGTTTCTTTATGCAGACTAAGTGACCAGGAGGAGGGAAAGGACGTCTTCACATTCCCTTGGCCTGTGCTTGGCCCTGTGGAGTACAATGAGAGAAATGTCCTCTTACCCAGTAATCCATTCAGCTAACATCTCCCGAGGGCCCCCTGTATTCTAGGCAAAGCCTCTACAAGGTCATGGCTGTGTAGAAATGAGTAGACACTGTCTCCAACCTTTAGGAACTCAGGTTGGTGGAAATTAAATAACATCGCGGATCTGGTTATAGAAAAATTTGTTTCCTGTGAAAAACGTGGAACTAAGGAATTCCATACTATATAAGCAGTGATAGATAGAATTTCTTCAAAATCAATTCAGGAAAAAAGATTAATCATTCTCAGTTAAGACATGTTTCTGATTGTTCTGCCAGACTCTCTGAAAAAGAGCTCTCCAGAGTCTTCTCTCGCTTCTTTGAGGTGCCTGTGTTTGGAGTAAGGTATCAGCATGGCTCTCCAAGCCCCACTGTTTTTAGGATCCTTAGGAAAACCAAATGTCATCAGTTTGTGCACACCTAAACAATTGAGCAACTTTGCAGTGAGGTTGTGTAAGTTGGTGGGATGAGGTTATAGTCCAGGTTCAGGTGTCCTTGCGGCCATGGGCCATCCTGTAGCTTGTCTGGTAAGAAGCTACCTTTGACATGTTCTGAAGCACAAGAGACAAACACGAGCCATCGTGCTCACTAAATTAGCTTTTGGGAGGGGATGTTGCCTTAACCATGGAAGAAAAATACTGTTTTGTCATACTTTTCTTAAAAACGTTTTAGTACTGAAATGACTTTGAATACAATTACTAAGAAGTTCAAAATGTTTAATGGGGTCCATGGCTGTCAAACTCAAATGCCTGTCACGTTGTCTCTCTAATGTGTACCGAACATTCCTGCCTGGAGTGAGAACCATGAGTGTTATTTTTTTGGCTTGGATCTTGGCAGGTGTGTAACGTGACTCCTGATAGCAGGACAGCAGATTACATTCTGCTATAAAACCATTTCTAAGGCTCTTGGCACCCAAACTGTTATTGCATGTCTGCAGGTGTTTAGTAATTGGATTAATGCAGAGCCGGAGGAATGTCTGCTCCCCGGCTCTGAGAAACATTGAGGAAAGACAAATTCATTTTGGAGAGTGACCTGGAATGCACGATGACAGGCCTGCGCTCACACATGAAGCCAGATCTAAGCCTGCACATTTCAAATGAACTGCTGTGAGCAGCCACCTTCCATAGGAAAGTTTATCCAAAGCTAAATACAATAACAATGGCCTTGTGAGTCAGGCGGGAAGGGGCTTCAGCTTGGGTTTGATCCTCTTCCAAAAGCAACTCAGACAACTGGGGCTTAAGCCTTCCTATCATGCAACTCATGAACCCTACAATCCTAGGTGTTTAATAATAATAATTTCTTAAAGGCCTTGGTAAACAGAGGAGGATGCTAAGCCTCTCAGTGGAAGTGCAGAGACCACACTAGTATCCTGGATCATCATGCTCTTGCCCCTTAATTCCCACCTTGACTGAAATCTGTAAAGATACAGATTTCACTGTGACAAGACCCCCGAAAACAGGCTTGGTAAAATGGCAAGCAGTGTTCACACCTCAAGGCAACCATGACCAGCGCCAAGAAGAAGTGGCTGCTCTCAGGGTAATTTTGTCATTCGGGCTAATTGAAGCTTATGCTGTCTTCTGAGAGCAAGAAGCTGAACACTCAGAGGCTCCCATCTGAGTAGATAAAACCTAATGGTTTGGCCTTACAAACCAAACCTCTTTCTCAGCTTTACAACTCAGAAGGGAGGTGGACCATTTGGAGAGAGTCCAAGTAGAAAGAAGATAATAATAAAAAGGCAAGTTTTGTGAAGAAAGGCAAAAGAATCAGCACTGCTTAGCTCAAATCCTAGAGGGGTAACTTGTAGTTCACAAATATTATTACAGTAGGTAGTGAGAGCAGAATGGGGACAGATGGGGGAGGATGAGAATCCAATCATGGCATGCAGAGAAGGAGTTTGAAGCTAAGGGCTTATAAGATAGAGAAAATGAGAAATTGGAGGAATCTGTGTATGGAGGCAGGAGTGTGGCCCAAATGGCTACTCATTGAGTCATTATAACTTGTCACATTTTTACATGCCAGTCCCTGAATGCGTGGGGTGTGCAAAGTGACCCAGATATATTTTTGTTTTTTTGAGTGGTGTTGTCTAGGAAGCAGGGGCCTGTCATTGTGATGTCCCGGAAGAGATGACCAGATCTCTGTGAGGTCTCGTGGAGTGTTCCCATGGCCTGGGGCAGGGAACAGGGCAGTGTGTCTGGGAAGCGATTCCTCCCTTTTGGAAAACATAAGGCTCCTTGGCTGGGTTGACAGGTTCTAGCTGACACTCCAGTCGGCTTTCCAGCTGTCAGCCAGAAAAACATCTGGGTGAGCCCAAGGAACACGTTGGGGAAGAAAGGGTCAGGCAGGTGGTGTGTATGGAGAGGGAAGGGAAGGTGGCCTATGAATAACAATCAAACAAACAAAACCAAACAGCAACAACAACAAAACTTTCAAATGAATCGTTGGTGTCTTGTGGGGCTTGGGCACCAAGGCTGTATAGGAGGCAGTGAGGTATCTTTGTCACTCAGCCAGTGCTTGGGGTGTTTGGACTGTGAGGCAATCCTAGGGCAGGTCAGGAGAAGAGAAAGGGGCTGAGGGCTTGAGTGGAATGAGGCCATCATCTCAGGGCCCAGGAGAAGGGAGTTCAGTGTGGATCACTGGAAAGTGTTGTGGGGCAGGGAGGAGCAGGGGGAGCAGCTGTTAGTAGATCACAGCGTAACTCCTAGAACAGAGGTTTATTTTTTCTCAGGGGCAGAAAAGAGCTTGGATAATCAAGGTGGTAACGAGAAGCCATAAGGACTAATGAGACTCCAAAAGCTTGTTCTTAAATCCTCATTCAAAATTTGAAAATGAAATTACGAGACTGCTGTCTGAGGAACTCACTGAGTGATCTTTGAAAAGTCCAGAGCCCCATAAACCCATAGGGTTAAATCAGAAAAGATTCTTAGAGGCTGGAAGCCCAACCCCATTTGTTTGCAGCTGAGGAAACAGAAAGAATGGGGTTTATCCCTGATCCCCCCATTGGCTGGGCTGACTTGGGACTACCCAGAAGTCCTGAAAGGCTGTGGGATGGAGGATGTAGTGGAGATGAGAGGGAAGCATAACAGCTGTGTGCTTATTTGCTACAACTGAAATGATCCCATCAACCAGAATATCTTAACTAAGCACATGCCAACTAAGTGTATGGCATTGAGAAAGGTAGTTAGGTGTTGGATTAAGAGTTTCCAATTCTTTTGGGGGTAACAAGACATCTCTGGTGGAGAGAATAATACTCCACCCCACATTAAGCTAGTATGTTACTTTTTGTTTGCATACACAATCTTATGATCTATCCCTAACAAATTAGGAGGCTTACTAGCCCTCGTATCTTCCATTTTTATCTGAGCATTTATTCGCAAACTTCATTTATGAAACCTAAAGGCTCAAGGTGGATTTAACAGTAAACCAAGAGCAGAGTGCTTGGTTGAATAAGGCCATGAAGCATGCACACACTGCCCATCAGCCTCCTCAAATATTGTTCTGGAATATGGATTGCTTGATAATTCATTGGATGGAGAGACCACTTTAGTGGGCATGGTCCTGGATGATTTTGAAGAGGAGCTCAGATAATGTGTGTGTGTGTGTGTGTGTGTGTGTGTGTGTGTGTGTGTGTAGCCACAAGAGAAGAGGGAGAGAGTGAGAGAGATGAGAGAAGAGGAGACTCCACAGGGCATTCATTGGCTAGTTATTTGGTAAATGCATGATCAACGTTGGTGGTATATGCTGATGTTTTCTTCACAAACGCTTAGGGCCAGGCCATGAAAAGCAGAGGGAATTACGTAAATTCCTTCAGCTGAGTGTCAGAAAACCTGAGTTCTCTCACCTTCCCAGTTTCGTTAGCTTTCTGTTGCCCTCATCCATGAACTGGGGTGTCTTAATAGACAGATAATTTAAACTTACAGCCAATAGTAATGGTGTGGCCCGGGTAGCATCTGGATACCTTCTCAGCTCTGAGTCCAGACTTGTTTAGTGAGGGGAGTCAGGGTGCCCACGAATGGCTGGCAGGACTCCCTGGGCAGGAAGGAAGAGTGCCCTCATCAGACTCCTGCTGTTTGTCAACGTTTTCCTTCAGCACCACCCTACCCTGGAAGCTTCTGAAAGAAAAGAGTCACTCTACACTCAAAATCTCTCCTTGTTTACAAGATATTTGGGGCACGGATGGAATTATTGCATCACAGGCCAATTTCTTCACCTCTTTTAAAAATTTTATCACATAAAGCAGCATGCTGAAAGATCTCAATGCTACTGAAGATTGCAAAACCAAGTGGAGATTCATCTGTTTTGGAACTCTGTCAAAAGACTTTTCCATATACATTCCATTCCCTTCCACAGCTACAGTGTACCTACCCTGTACTTTCAGAGCAGCAAGGCAGCTTCCTCACCTTTCTCAAGCCAGGGCAGGTCCTGACAAATTACTCTGCATCAGGATCTTTCCAGGAGACATTTTTCCTGGTAAAATGCTCATGAAACTTCACTGATGTGGACAATCTCCGGCAACAGGGAGACTAAAATCTGAATTGTCAAATATAACAAAAGCCAAGAAAGCCAGTTGTATACCGAAACTAGACTAATAAATGCTTCCTGATTAATAGAGGGTTTTATGAAATAGCAGATTGAATTGGATCATAATTAACATTACTTATATAATTCATAAAAATAGTTATTTTATTAAATCAGAAAGAAATTCTATTTTGTTATCCTGTTTGTTTTGCTGATATTTTTAAATCAAAACCCTTTTTATTCAAAGATGTGGCACAGGTAAATTTTAAGCCAGACACTCAATTATCCAAATAACTGACATTTTCCTGCTCTCAGAAAAACGCTCTAGGAACACAGACTGCTTGTTTCTCTCCTACCTTGGCCAGCAGAACATGGCAGGGTAAAACACAGAAAATTGGCAAAACTCCATTTTCAATCTGTGTTAGAAACTGGGATCAATCTTGCTTCTCTTTCTCCCTTAAATAGAAATGAGAAATAAAAGAAACCCTTTATGTAAAATTGGATCTTGACATTCTCCAAGGTGTGGCAGCTCCTACACTGCAGATGAAAAGGGCTCAGTTTTCCCAGAGAATACTCTGAGAAAGGAAAGTCAAGGTGAATGAATGGCCTTCTCCTGTAAGTGCAAGAACTTCTCCCCAGCCACCTCCAAGAGGAGAGATGGGAGGCATCTGAAGGTTAGAGAACTGAGTCAGCAAGGGCCAAAGGGACATGACAACCAGAGAGGTTGGGAGTGGGAGCTTTTGCTGAAGTTTCTTTCACTGTGTCCTACCTGGCAAGGGGCTTGGAAAGGCTTCCTGCTCTTCCCTCCACCTTCTCCAAGCACTGAGAACAAGTCGAAAGAGGAAGTATCAGGGGAAGAAGATACTGAATAACTCTAAACTCAAGCACTGTTTGTTGGTTGGTTGATTCATTCACTCATTCATTATTCAGAAAGTATCAAGCATCCTCTGAGTGTCAGGTCCAAGGCCTAGTCTGGAAGTAGAGATACATGATTCACAATCACTGTCTCCAATATCCTCCCGGTCTGTGAGCCCAAGAAGAAGCTGCATCTTGTCAATCACCTTGGAGTTCTGACTGCATTTGTGTTTGGGCTTCCTCACTCATTGTTGACTTACAGAGTCAATCGTTTCCAGTGGATTAGGACCATTAATATTTTATAAGTTGATAGAAACTGATCTAACCTGCATAACCAAGAGAACTTAGCTGTGGCTCTGCCTCAGGTCAGGCCTAGGGTAAGGCAAGAGAGAGGTATTTTAGACGCAAAATTTAAGGAGGCTCTCACTGTCAAGGTCCTGTGAGTACAGGGTCTGCCTGGATTTGGCAGGTTGACACTTTCTGTACCAGTCATTTAAATGCTCTGAGCCTCAGTTTTCTGTCTGTAAAATTGGGACAATACTCATATTAGAGTTGTGGAAAATTTAATAATATAATGTTTATGCAAGTACATTACAAACTATAAACAATACATACACACGTTGGTTTTATCAATAGTAATAATTATTAGTTATCATTTTCATTAATCACAATGACATTGATAATAACCATAACCAAAACATTCTTTGCAGTGAATGTAGCACATTACACTGGAAAGTGGAAGACAGAAATGGAAGAATCTTTGCCTTATCAGAGGCAATAGTTAAATATAACACAGTAGTTAAGTGTAGTAAGATTTCAAGCTATGGGGTCAGAGAGACTCGGATATTAGTCCCACCTCTGTCATTTACAAATGTTTAAACCAACCTCTAAAATTCACTTTCCTCATGTGTGAAAAGAGTATAATAATAACTGAGTTGTACGGTTGTTATTGAGAATTAAATGAGATGATGTGTATAACACTCTCACCATATCGCTTGGTATTTAGAGAGTACTCCACAAATGTAAACTATTATTGTTACATGGAACTGTAACAAACCAAGTCCTGGTGCAGACTAGAATGTCTCTTGACTTTACTTTTTACATTTTCCATAGCTGAAAGCATATTACAGAATTCTAAATTATAAGGATATTTTCCCTACAGGCTTGATTTTAGGAAGAATTATGCTAAATATTGTTCTGCTCTTTCAAAGTGTATCCAGAATGACAGTTGTGGTGTATAATACCTGAAACTAGAGATTGGAACTTTTTCTTAAAAATAGGAACAGGAGGTCAGGTGTGGCACCTCACGCCTGTAATTCCAGCTACTTTGGGAGGCCGAGGCAGGCAGGTCACTTGAGGTCAGGAATTCGAAACCAACCTGATCAACATGGTGAAACCCTGTCTCTAGTAAAAATACAAAATTAGCCAGGTGTGATGGTGCATGCTTGTAATCCCAGCTACTCATAGGCCAAGGCAGGAGAATTGCTTGAATCCAGGAGGCAGAGGTTGCTGTTAGCCAAGATCGCGCCATTGCACTCCAGCCTGGGCAACAAGTGTGAAGCTCTGTCACAAAAGAAAAAAAAAAAAAAAAAACTGGAAACTGCATTAATGAAATCAGGTTTTAATATTCTTATTTAATAACTTCAGTATTTACCTTAAATATTTTTTAAATTGGGAATTTCATTTGCAAACGAAATTTTAGACAATGTCTTGCTATGTTGCCCAGGCTGGACTTGAACTCCTGGGCTTAAGCAATCCTCCTGTCTCAGCGTCCTGAGTAGCTAGCTGGGACTACAAGGAATTTCAATATTTATTTTAAAAAACACCAAGAGTCTGTCATTGTCATGACCTGACTCCTGATTGCCACAGGCCCACTCTCTGCTTCATCAAGTGAGAGGAAGAATGACCTTTGTAACTCTTTTGTGAAGCTAAAAGTGAAAAGGAAAGACAAGCTTTGATAACTTTCTCTTACTTTTGAGAAAGCATGAGCAGAAGCCAGAGGCATGAGCAGTGCTGGTCTGCGTCCCTTGCTGCAGGACATGGCTGGTGCCTAGGGACAGGGAGGCCACATAGGGTACTGAGAATCAGGCATAGAAGAGAAGTGTTGTCTCAGCCCCACTAGAAGGAACAGGTTTGGAACCAAGGCCCATTCCAACTACTGGAAGGGGTCAGACAGAACATATATAGGCTTAGGGAAAGACCTGAATATTCAAGAAAGGATGAGAAGCCTTCTCTAAGCAAGTATTTACTGAGCACCCAGTGACACTATCAGGACTTCAAGTATCATAGACACAATACCCAGACCTTTACCCTAAGGAGCTTCTGACTGATATGAAGCCAACAGCTCTGCACAGGATACAGAAACTCACTTCTATAATGTAGAATTGCTGCTAGTCGTGTGAGCATTTACAGGTAAACAAGATCACATCTCACCAATTTGCCTCTTTCTGACCATATCTTGTTCACTCGTCTATTGTCTATCAATTCCTGTTGCAGATGCCTAATCCAACTTCTGGCATAGAGAGGGTCTTTAGAAAAAAATGTTGTGAGTGAATGAATGAATGAATGGGTGAGTTTGCTAGGCGCTGAATCAGGTCTTAGCCTTGATGTCCTAGGAAAGGGATTCTTGATGATGAGTCACATAATTCTCTTTTACCAGGGAGAAGGGATCTTGGACACTATGAATCTTTACTTATCCTTGAACACTAGTTAATTAGGTCATTGGAGGGGATGTTCTTTATTTCATAGGGTGCATTTCAATACACAAAGAAGATCAAAGTTGAAGACTTTGGATTGTGTGCTATTAAAATCTATGTGATAATTTTTTTCCCTTGAATTTAAGTTTAGAAATAAATGTGTCTCCAAAGATGGATTTAAGTGCTTTGGATTTGTAGGTATTAAACCAATGTGCTTTCCTGCCTTCCCCCGCCGCTTTTTTTTGTTGTTGTTCAGAGTGCTTAAAACTGAAACCAGAGCCCAGGTGTTGTGCTAAACCTATCTCAGTGCCTAATTCCATTGTCATTCTTACTTTACATTGCGTTTTTATTTTGGGATAATAGGATGGGTTTTCATGAAACCCCTATATATTTGCAACAGTTTCTGGGAAGAGAGGACATAGATATCAACATCTACTTGGAAGGATTTGTGATTATCCATAAAGTTCAAGAACCAGAGGTTTAACCGATCTACATTTTCAATGGTGATTCCCAGGACGCACAAGCCTATAGTGACTGGTGAAGCTGAAGCAATAGATACTCAAGAGTAACTCTCTAGTTTATATCCCCCATTTTATTCCTGTGACCCTAATATCCTTACCCAATCTCTGTCTTAGTTTGAGGGCAGGGTCCACAAAATACCAGTTGTACCAATGGCAGACCTCAGCTGCTTCTCTCTTGCCCAGGGTTAAGATTCACTCTCTCCCACTATTTCCCATAAGACCTTTGGCAAGTCAAATACCTTACATCTTTTCATGCTATAAGCTGTGTGGGAAATGTGATGTACTTTCTGTTGCCCTCACTGCTTCTGAGAGCTATATAATACTGTAGGGAGGCAGTCTGAAAAAAGCTGGAGTTCAAGAACTTCTAATGGAAACTTGGAAACAGTGCCAAAATCCACTTTTCCTCCCTTGCTTTTCCTACTTGCAAAACAGCATAGGATATTGGGGCTAGTGGATTTCTAAGATCATTTTTATGATTTCCCTTGACTCTTTTTTTTTTTTGAGACAGAGTCTCACTCTGTTGCCCAGGCTGGAGTGCAGTGGCAAGACCTCAGCTCACTCCAACCTCCGTCTCCTGGCTTTGAGCAATTCTCCTGCCTCAGCCTCTCAAGTAGCTGGGATTACAGGTGCGTGCCACCATGCCTGGCTAACTTTTGTGTTTTGAGTAGTGACAGGGTTTCACCATGTTGGCCAGGCTGGTCTTGAACTCCTGGCCTTAAGTGATGTGCCCGCCTCAGCCTCCCAAAATGCTGGGATTACAGGCATGAGCCACTACACCTGACCTTGAGTCTTACTTGCTGTCTCATTCCTTGATACCCAGAAAATTATTTTTTCTCATACCTCTTATCTCAATTCTAAAATAAGAATGTCATTGTAAACTATCAATCCAGGGCAGGGGTGAGGATGGCTGATGAGTGGGTAGTTAGCAATAATAGTAACAGTGGAAAATGAAAGAGATTAAGTAATTTGCCCAATGTCACAAAATAATGAGAAGCAGAGACCCAACCCAGGCCTGTCTGACCCCCAAATCCATGCCCTGAAATACTTTGCAATACTACCAAGTGCAGAGGGGCAGTTTTGAAGATCAATCATGGGATACAGGTTTGCCCTGAGTGATGACATGGCACATTAATCAAACTTCACTTGGGGCAGCAACTGGATTCTAAAAGCAACCTGAAGGCTGCCAGAACTCGGAAGACAGAGTTGCCTTCAGTCTTTATGAAGCCAAGAGCACCAACTGAGCAATCTGGAATGGACTTTTCTGGTTATTTCAATATGTAATAAATATGTAATAAAAATCTTGAAAAATCTTCATATAGCTGTATTTTTACAAATTACCCTAAGGATAGATTCAGAGGTATACACAAAGTTAAACACACCCATGATCACTTCAGTGAACATCTGTAGTATCAAGAAAGATGAAATGAAACCAGTGATCAAGAAGAAGTTTGCATAAATACATACACATACACACAGTGGGACGTTAGGCAGCCACTAAGCCCATATGTGGAAGAATATGTACAGACAGAGGGAAGGTTTCTTGCGATATTGCTAAGGAAAAAGGCAGGCTACAAAACAGTATTTACTTTTATTTCTTAAAAAATATATTCACAGCTTAAAAAATGGGCTTGGGCAAATGTAATATTCACTTGCCCGGAGTGGTAAGACTCCAGGTGACTTTTGTTTTCCTCTTTGTGATTTCCACTGTCTCTAATCTTTCTGTAATGAGCATGTATTATGTTTGTGGTCAGAAAAAATGTCTAATAAACATCATGTATTAAAGAAGCCAAATCCTGTCCCTGTAGCACTCAGCTCAGGAGTTATGCTGCTTTGTGTCCTCAGTGTCATACAGGAGCTCTAGCCTTAGAGGATTTCAGAGACTCACTCTCTAAGCCTCTGTCCTGAGGGCTCTGGCACTGGCCCTGAGCAAGTGCACTGGGTTGGAAGACAATCTGAGTGTCACCTCTCCCGGATACAGGTAGTTACCCTTCTCTGCAAAGCCAAGTGACTGATCTGATCTCATGTACCAGACCCATTTCCCCTGAAGAAACTTCTTCCCCCACTCAGTGGACTGCCTTGTGAAAGGGTGTCCCTTGTCTCCACTGGCTGGGCGTCTTTGTGCTACGGGATGTGGTGATTGTCAGCCTTCCCACCGACTTCCTCAGGACTTCAGGCAGGAGGCGCTAGGCAGGCTAGGACAAGCTTGTGCTTGCCTGAATTTGCGCTGGCAACACTCAGGGCTCTGCTTTGCTCCATTGTCATGCATAAATAGCAGATAATCTTTTCGGAAGTAGACAGGATTTAAGTCTTGTAGCCACCTACCCAGAGGGAACCATTGGCCGTGCTCAGCCCCCTCTGTGCTGTCTTGCTTAGGATGTGAAGGTGTTAGTTAGATAGGCTCAGTGTTGTAACCAGTAGTCCGTGGACTCTGTGATTCTGAAGGGCAACTGGCTGTCAGTCTTTAAAAACACGGTCATCCTAGTCTGAGATGACAAGAGCCACTCCTCTAGGTGAGTCCCTTCTACTTGTCGACACCATCTGGCTGGTGGCTGACCCCAGGGGCACTGGCCAAAGTGTGGGGCTAGTTTGTGCTCAGTCTGGGAGCTAAGGAGAAAGGTGGGCACCCTGAGCTGGAGAAAGGCTGCTTTCACTGTACTATGCCTGGGAGGACAAAACCCTGGATACATTCAAGTGCAACTGTTTTTGCTCCTTTGACCTTGTGACCTGAATGGGGAGAAGTGCCTCTGTGAGCATTGTCGGCGGGTGGTGCAGGGAGAGGGCAACACTCAAAGCTCTGCTGTGCATGTGTTCCCTTGGTTTTCTTGCCTTTCTTTCTCCCCCTTTGAAATGAAAAATAAAGCCACCTGTCAAAGCTGGTGATATGTTCAGACCTGTAACCCACACAGATTCAGGAAGACTTCAAAGTGGAAACTCCTCGGATCTGATTACATTTCATCACAGATGGTAAATTTATGCCCTGAGCCCCCACCTCTGCTCTGACTTCTGTACTTTAAGCTGGTGAATAGAATATACAGTGGTGTTATTTGCAGACTAATGAGTTAAATGCCATTTATTCTCTTAAACTTTAGAGACTATCTGTATTTCAACAGAGAGGAAAATGAGACTTAGCTTTTTTTGTAGATTCCGGGACCTGAAAAACATTTGCCTATTGGAAGATAAAACATTCCCTATCAGGGTGTCTGCCAACTTGATAGTACTTTAACTTGTAAAAATGGAAATTAAAATAGTACGTAAGTCATAGGGTGGTTTTGAGCAATCATTGAGTTATTATGTGCAAAGCACTAAGAATACTGCCTGAGACAAATTAAGTGTGGTATATGAGTGAGGTATTGTTTTCCTGAGGCATCAGATACAGATGAGGCTGGGAAAAGGAAGGTGAGTCTGTGTGCTGACGATGTATCCATAACTATGTATGCGCCCTGTCTAGTAAACTCCACTGGCAGCCACTGCAGACACACCGTGATCTGTCTCCAACTTAGCAAAAGGGGAAAGCCCCATGTCACATGGCTTGCTTCTGTGGCAATTTTACTCTGGAAAATACTGCCATGTCACTTCCTCAGAGAAGACCTACCCAACTTTTGCTGTCTGTTATCTCTGAACTTATATAACACATATATTCAGGGCCATGGAATTTGGTCTTGGGATTGGACTGACTAAAAAGGTGCTGTTATTTGACTTATCCTATGAGGCTCTTTTTACTGCTTCTAGTAGAGGAGCCCATGGGGCTTCTCTGTTGTTGTACAGATCTGTCAACTTCTGATTGGTGTTCAAGGCTCAGATAAAAAGCATTTATTAAGAAAAGAGTAGGAATGACTTGGAAGAGATGTTGGGCTCAGTTTAGAACGTCTCCCCACAAGGTTAAGCTGAGTAGCACAGACCTGGGGAGCACTTCCCCATCCTGGCAAGGGAGAGTCTGTCACCTCACGTGCACAGAGCACTCATTTGTTTTCCAGATGGGTACAGCTAGCCCAGTAGGAGAGAACATTTCCGTCTGGTTCAGGGATGCCCCTTTGTTTCCTACTTTGTTGGCTGTAAGGTTCAGGCAGCATCAGGCCTCCACAGCCTCTCAGGGCACAAGGTGGGAGCTCCAGGTACATGCCTCTAGCTCATAAGTTGTTCCTGCCTGGCTCTTCCTCGGGCTGAGAAAGGATCCAAATGGAGTCTGGTTTGGTATTGAGTAGCTCCTCATGGCCACTTGACTACTGGCTAAAAAGCATCCCTAGAGAGAGGATTTCTAAGCTGTGCTCTTAGAGTAACTAAGGTTGTGTTGGGGGAATGTTTTCACATCAGGGTCTCAAGTTGACTTTAGATTCCCATTGCTCTCTCCTTCTTTTCCTTTTTGGCACTTTCTACACAGATTAGAATCCTGTAAACATGCTCTTTTTGACAACTGCTGTTCCCATTGGCTCTTCAGCCAAGAATAGAGCATTCAACAGACATTTCCTGCTACAGATTATGCCCATGATCTCGAAGACACAAAATAATTGCTGTCCTCTTGGAGCTCACAGTCTTGTGGTACAGATACATACGTAAATAAGGCAGAGTCCATGGCAGTGGAGGTGTGTGCGGGATGGGGAGCTGGAGGACCATGCTCTTCACAGGCTGCCTTCTCCAGCCTCCTCCAGGGGTGGCTTCCTTGTCTAATGGAAAACTGCCACAGCAGGGGCCACCTCAGAAGGTGCCTTGGGGACACATAGATTCACCAGATGTAGACATCTTCTTTTTTGGGATTGATACTGGTATTAACCATGGCCTTCTCTCAGCTTTGAGACATTCAGAGAGGCCCTGTGTCTCTACACTGAAACTTAGCTTGGCTCTTAATTTATCAGTCTTCTTCTGTGTGCCTGGTCTTACTTTTCTCCGATTACCTGGTTAATTTAAATATCGAATGCTCTTAAGTTTTTTGTTTTTTTTTTCTAGACGCCTCACCTTCTTACAACCATCCCAGTCCAACCTGAATGCAGTCTTCACAGCCTACTCATCCATTCTCAGCCTTTGCTTGACTTTTGGGAGCCACGGTCCATACCCTTCCTATAGAAACAGTCACTTACATCCCAGGCCTGTCTCTGGTATTATGGTATCATAATGCCTTCAGTTTAAAATCCTGCTGAAATGCTCAGCACTTGTAAGAGACCTCTCTTAGATTATGAATGCTTTGGAACACAGATTTCTTCCTATATATTTTGGTGCCCCTTTCACCAATCACAGTAGAACAGTGGATTGCATGTGGTAGTTATTCAATACGTTTCTGTTTCTTGTTGCTAATAATTTTATGCCCCTTATTTCCAAATCTGTCAATAAATACTACCTGACCCTATTACTCTTTCAAAATTAAAACAAACTCCTTACACCCTTGTACACATAAGAATTACAATCGTTCCTGTTTATTGAACACTATGTGCCAGGCTATAGATGACTTATATGAATCATTTTGTTTTAACCCTTGTGATAACTCAGCAAAGTAAATGTTATCTTGATAGTACAGATAAAGAAACTCTGGTTGTTGCAAGAGCCTGGATGAACGAAAGAAAGTCTATATGCCTACTCTTCATTCAATGATGATCTATGCCAATTGCCTAGTGTAAATGCCTCTGCCAGGGAGCAGTGGGATTTGGAAGGGATTTCATGGTGTGTGAGAGGACAAGGGATTTTAGGACGCACGAGTCCCCCTGAATTGCAGAATTTTCTTTTTCTCTTTTGCATTGATAAGCTTTAGGCAAAAGTTACTTTAAATAAAGTGATGACAATAAAAGGGTTATATGGATATTTTTACTCATCATGTGACTTGGGTACTCAATATGGATTTAGCACAGCTGTGTTTTTAATAATCTAAGTCAGATTAAAGGGATCCACGTTTGAAATGTGTATTTTATTTAATAATGTGTTACTTGTAGCACTTCAGACACAAGTGGTCTTCTAAGTTCCTATTGAGGAAGCTGTGTGGATGTTCAATGGGCTACAGTTTTCACAAGATTTCTCTCTTCCAAATCTTATAAAAAAATAAGCTTCAGTAGCTCATGTGTTTCTCAAATAAATGAACACTAATCAAGTCACACAGTTCAGTTCATTTAGTTTTTAAAATAGCTCCATGCTATTTTACTTTAAAAATCTTAAGAGATTTCCTGAAGAGATCATTACCACCAAGTTGGTACTGACTCGTGGAGGCAATAAAACAAATAAACTCATTAAAAATAATTTGAACAAAAGGAGTAACTTGATATCATGCCATCTACCTTCGGTTAAAATGACATTTTAAAGTTCTCTTTCATCTTACTAAACAGATCTCTAAAAGAAAAAAATGTGATTAATAAATTATCCTCCATAAATCTTATGATAACTATTATAGTCTTTGGAGAATTATGAATCCACATCTGGAAAAAGTATTTTATATGCTACTGCCTGTAAAGCAGCATGCCATGCATTTTACAAGTGCACGTTAGTAAGTAAAAATACGGTATGTTTTTTGTGTTCATCATTTTCCCCTCCAAAAGAAGTGTAAGCCTAGTTTATTTCATAATAAAGAGTGCTAATAAAGTTTATGTGAAGCTTGTTTTCTGCCCTTTGGTGCTGATGCAGTTTCGGTAGGTTATTTGGAATGGGCTGTCTATGAGAACTCAAGGAAGCCTTCACTATAAGCTGACTTGGTTGGTGCCCTTAGAATCCCTGTGTGGGCAGAGGCCAGCTGGTCCAGAAACATCACAGGAGTAAGCAGAACACATAAGAACCACACACTTCACTTTTCTCATGTGCTCTTGAATTTGATCGCTTTTATACTATTTTAAATGCACAAGTCTCATGAGCTAGTGATTCAAAATGCAAGGTTGGCTCATTTTTTGAATTAGAAATTTGATTAAACTTAAACATCAGTTAAATAAAACGAGCAAAGTACTTTGAGAGCCAACAATGATCCCTTGGAAATAGAAAATGTTTTTTCGTTTCCAAGCAGCTGTTTGCAATAAGAAGTAGCTGGTGAAAGAGAAGGACGCAGTTAAGTGAAGGTAACCCCTCCAGGGTTTTATGGCGCTCTGCAGTCATGTGAGTGCAGTCAGTGATAAATATCGCAATAGAGGTTGCAATGTGCCTGGTTTTATTTTCACGTGGATCCTTGAATACATTTCAACTCAAGTCACAGAATGCATTTAATGACTGTGGAAAAGCACGATCATAACATACACAAAAGCAACCTTAGAAAAAAGAGATGTATGAGTCTCATTTCTATAAGAATAACCTATAGTAACCCATAACAAAAACACCTGTAAACCAAATTTTCTTTTGTTTGGATTTTGGAAAAGCAGTAGGCTATCTACTAAGTAAATACCAGGACTTTGGGCTTTAGAGACTTTTAATGCATTTATGTTTTGGGCCTTGTTTCCAAACATTTAGAATTACCAGATAAAGGACTTGTGATGCTATTGCATAGTGAGGACCTTAAAGGTCACTGAGTCCAGCCCCATTACTTCACAGATGAGGAAGCAGAGGAGCAGAGTGAAAACCAATGACTCTCAAAGACAGGACTAGGACCAGTGTTTCCTAAATTTATGCCTCCCAACTCCTAATCACTCCAGTAGATTGAAAATATTTCTAATTTAAAATGGGGGCAGCATGGCACGTGAGGAGTGGGGTCTGCATTCCTTTAAGAGAATCATCAAAATACATTTCCTAGAATCCAGTGACATTTATCGACAAAGGCAATTGATAGTTCCATTCAAAGTGTCACAAAAACATCACCTAATTACTATGAGATAGGTAAATGAAGGTATCTTTGCTTCACTCAGGGAACACTGGGAAATAATTTTATTGTTCTAAATTTCTAGATTTATTTCTACCAATAACTAGATGTGTGAGCTTGCATAACTCTCACAAAAGCTATGCACCTAAATTTCTTCAACTTTGAAATAAAAACAGTAAAGATGATTGTAAAACTACCTTTTAAATAAAAACATACATT
Source organism: Macaca thibetana thibetana (assembly GCF_024542745.1). Taxonomy (NCBI): domain Eukaryota; kingdom Metazoa; phylum Chordata; class Mammalia; order Primates; family Cercopithecidae; genus Macaca; species Macaca thibetana. Next base: position 88,072,967 of record NC_065590.1, read on the forward strand.
TTAAAAGTTCCAGTAAAGGTCTTCTAATGTCCATTTCCATTTCTAACCAGCGCCTATGGATGTGATGGTATCAGGCATTGCTGTTTAACAAACCACTCCAGAACTTAGAGGCTTAAAATAACAAGCATTTATTTAACTCATGGTTCTGTGGGTTGCTGATTTGGTCTGGGCTCATGCATATATGCTGATGAATTTACTTCTGAGGGTGAATGGGTTATTGGCTATTGGGGTGCTCATCTGGGCACATGACTTCTTTTCTTATATATGATAGTCTGGGCTTGTTCACATCTTGGTTGCAAGTTCTAAGAGATGGAGTAAAGTTAATCAAGTTCTCTTGAGGCCTGGACGTCAAACTGGCACACCACTATTTTCATGTCATTATATTGCCAAGTCACAAGACCAGGCAAATTCAAGTAGAAGCAGAAAAAAGACTCTTCCTATTGTTGAAAAGTCACAGTTCAAAGGCAAAGTGACATAGATACAAAGACAAATGGAGACTTGTAGTTATTTTTGCAATCTGCAATAGTGGCTAATTCTTATTATTGAGAATACTATGTGTTTATCAATCACTGATAACAAAACCTTTGGATTTCATGAATCAGTATAAAAACAAAATAACATAGTGTGAGAAATACACACAAGTATTCAAATATTAGAAATTTTGGATTACAATAAATTGGAACATTTAAAACCAAATGCCAGTCATTCTCTATCCCCATTATGCTACATATAATTTTGATTTACTACCAAAAAAATGTAGGAAGAGTATAATCTCAGACAAAAGAAATGGCAATCTCTCAGTAACATTTTAGATACCTAGTTTATTGTCCTTGTTTTCCTTACTGGTCTGCCAACTGGTGAAAACTTCATCAAGAGTGGCAGTGTCTCACGTTGTGAAATTTAAGGACCACCGACTGCCCTAGAGAGTATTTGTGCCAATGGTCAGGTGGTGAGCAGCTCCTCATGTATGGGTTTATATAAGCCTTCAGTGTGAGTCTGAGTTCCAGACACATCTCACCTACAGATCGGTTTGAGTAACACAGTGAAGGATTCTTCCAAAGACCTGGCCCCATTGGGCCCAGATTTAATTTGTTAAAATATCAAAGAACACATGTGTCTCTCAGTCTAGTGGCATAACATTAAAGCTTAGTGCTTTGGCTCTATTCTCACCTGGACAGCTGGTGGGAGAAATAGGCCCTCAGAGAGCCTGGTTCTTACAAGGGTGCTGCATTCTGAAACTGAGAATTCTCCATTAAACATTTACTTGGTCAAACTTGAGTTTTTCTGTCTGTAAAATGGGATAATAGACAACGCTATTTTCATTGTATTTTTGTCAGTATTAATTAAAATAACACACGTAAAGTGCTTGAAACTATGCAAGACTCATAGTACGTGCCCAACAGAGTATTGGGTGGTTGGCTAGGTTTAAAAAAATGTTAATTTTTGTACAACATGCCTTCGTACCACAGAGTTGAGTATGATATGCCAAAGACTTTTTTTTTCCTTTAACTAAAATGGATTGTGTTAGGAAACACATTCTAGCAAAATAAATGTGAAATCATAGCCATATTTTATAAATATGAGAACAAGTACTTATAACTGGAAATCTTTCTCACAAATATTTAAATAATATCACTATCCACATAAATTAATCCTGGTTCTTTAAATAGCACTTACCTACTATGGATGCTTTATCTTGGGGAAGGTGGGTTCTTTGGGCTTCTAAGACAGCCTAGGCACTTTTGTGGAAATTAATTTGCTGCTTTTTTTTTTGCCACTAGCTTTTGTGACCACTACTCCAACCCCTCCTCACCAACAACTAATATATAAAGAACCACTTACAACTTCTCAAGCAATGACTCCAATTTATCTTTTTTGAGTATGCACATCTTATTCTTATAGTTCTCTAGGGATATCAAAACAAGGAAATAAAATAGAATAATGTGATGACCTAGTTTGTATGAAGCCACTATTGATGGGTTTGCCTTTGTTTCATCCCTACTACCAGCTGTTCTTACAGCTATAGCTTTCTTTATTCTTAATTTACATTAAACAGTCTGTTACGAACGATTGCTAAGACAAGATAACATGCAGAACTGTTTCATGGTTGCACGTTGGAGTTGTAAAATTTTCAGTGATACTAGAACTAACAAGACTTTAAAACCAAGACAAAGTGACTTTTCAACAAGTCTATTGACATCATAGTCTGTGATCAACTTTTTCCTATTGCTTTTCTTATCAAGTTGGCTTCCTTGTTCTAAATAAGTGACTTCTGAGACCAGGACATACATACACACACACACACACACACACACACACACACAGAGAGAGAGAGAGAGAGAGAGAGAGAGAAAGAGAGAGAGAGAGACTCTGAACAATGAAAGTCCCTGCTACAGGTGGCCATCATAGGGCCTCACTTACACTGGTGACTTAACACAGTGACTCTCTCCACATTGATTGATTGGTGGGACTGGTTTCTCACCTCTGTAGATCCCCTGTGCTCCCAATTCTGTGACGTGCTATATTGGCCCACCACTCTGGAAGGCTTCCAAAGCAATAGAAGAGTTAATTTTATCTGTGGCTACTTTAATGTCCTTTTAGCATCCCCAGAGTCATAATTCTTGCCAAGAAAACTTGACCTCAAATTTTGCTGGAGCCAAAGAAACCACCTCAGTGGCTTTCTTAACGCTGTTGGTGTCAATGAATCTCCCGCCCCGCTTCATACATACCTTTCTACATCCATGTTAAAAAACTACCTGTGCATGTATGTGCATGTGCACATGCATGCCAGTTCATGATTTTTTTCATTTGGAATATTATATTTAAACTTGTCCTTTAAAGCTATTGCTAAAGCTATTTATTATACCCACTATCCATCTGGAAAAATGAAGTTACAGTAGACCAATTGATAAACCTGAGAAAAACAGAGAGATAGAGGAGGATGTTATGAATAATAGTAATAACATTAACAGGACCACAATAAACTGTTAATTTCCTGAACTAATTTTAAAAGTCTATGATTGTGAGTATGAAAACTCACTTCTCTCTCTATTGAATTTAGAAAAATCTGTGGATTATGGCAATCATGTATGTCTGAACCTTCATTTGGATTTTTAAGCTTTGTTTGGCAAGCATATCTTAGTATCATTTTATTTTTTTACTTAGCAAAATAAATACCTTCATGATGAGGTGGCATGCAAATCCCTTACTATACAGAAAACCAACCTTAAATACTATCCTCTTTGAAATGGAACTAACCTCCATGGAATACAAGGAAGGAAGGCAGTAAGAAAACAAAAATGCCTCCCTGAAACAGAACCCAGAATCTAAAACCAGTCATTCTCTTGAGGGTTGAAAATGTTTTCCTTCAAATTAAATTAGACTTGTGTTTCTACCGCTATAGTTTCAGCAATGAACATTTGATAAGGATGGCCATTGCTGTGTTCCCAGATGGTCCAGAAGACCTGCAAGCCTCCCAAGCAAATTGTTCACGTTCCTGAGCATCAATTCTCTAATAAAATTAGGTGCACTTCCTTTAGTAACACTAACAATTGCTTGTTCAAACTTAGTCTACAATCTCCTGAAGTTAAATAGCATAACTCTGAATATATATATATTTTTTCTAAAAATCAAAGTGTGATAGATGTGACATAACTTGCATTTTTAAAAAATATATATTGATAGTTGTGGGTAGGATTTTCAGGAAGCAGAAACAAGGAGGGGCCCAGCCTGGCAAAGGTTGGATGGGTAGAGTGAACAACTTCTGACATGGCTCACAGTGATCTCTTTCTCCCGGTATTAATGCCCTTGGCAGTCTCCTCTCCTTGAAGATAAGCTTGACTTGGTAACTTATTTCTAACAAATAGAATATGGAAAAAGTGACGTGATGTCACTTTCAGGATTAGGTTATGAAAGACTGTGACTTTCTACCTGGTAACCCTGTCTCTTCACTTCTTCTTGCAAGCTTGCTCTGATGAAGCAAGCCACCATGTCATGACCTTCCCTATGGAAAGAACCATGTGGCTAAGAACAGAGGGTGGTCTCTGGCCACCAGCCAGAGAATAATTGAGCCCCTCATCATAACAGTGCACAAGCAACTGAATTTTACTGAGATCAATGTAATGAGCTTCAAAGCAGAGTCTTCCCCACACAAGCTTTCAGGTGATACCGCAGGCATGGCAGACACCTTAATTGCAGCCTGTGAGAGACTGAAGCAGAGGACCCAGATACACTGCACCTATACTTATGATCCACAGAAATTATGAGATAATGAATATTGGTTGTTTTAAGTCTTTGAGTTTTGGTGTAACTTGTTATGCAGCAATGGATATTGTATTAGTCAGGGTTCTCCAGAGAAAGAGAACCAAGAGGATGTGATTATACACACACACACACACACACACACACACACACACACGAATATGATTTGTTGTAAGGAATTGGTTCATGCAATTATGGAGGCTGGTGAGCACAGAGTCTTCAATGTGGCCCAGCAGGCTAGATATCTAGCATTGCTGATAGTGCAGTTCCAGTCTGAAAGCCAGCAGGCCGAGACCTGACAGATGAAGATGGTGCAGATGAAGGTGGAGGTACAGATGGAGTCCAAAGACAGGCTGCTGGAGAATTCCCTCTCGCTTAGGAAGACCCTCCTTTTTGTTCCATTCAGAATTTCAATCAATTGAATGAGGACTGCCCACATGATGGAGGAAATTTGCTTACTCATAGTTCACTTATTTAAGTGATAATCTCATCCAGAAACACTCCCTAAGTTGATGCATAAAATTAACCATCACAGATGTGAAGCTAGATCTTATGGGTGTCTTTTAGTGAAGTTGGGGCACAACGCCCTGGGCAAGAGAGAGAGCACATTTCAGTTCTATAGCAGGCTGTAGATTTAAAGAAGCAGCGTTCCGGGAAGGAGAGTCTGACAGTGTTGTGTGAAGTTCAGAAACACAAGCCTCTGACCCCAGCAAAAGATGAGTTAAAGGCTGGTGACCACTCTAAGAAGAACCTCCCTGCCATGTTGGAAACTATCCGAGGAACAACAAGATTCAGATCATCCAGTTTTCTTTTTAGTTATAAAATTATTTATAGCTCAGCTGTCGGGCCATGGTAGATGATTTCAACAAATTAGTAGAGAGCATATATCCATGGAATGCCCACTTAGATACAAAAGAGCATATTACTATATTACTAGCATTACTAGCCTTCCAGAAATCCATTGTGTATCCCTACCTCGTCATAACTTTCTATCTTCCATGAGTTGTTATTAGATATTTCATAACCAATAAAATTTGCAGAGTATTCATTAAACTTGATGACTATGAATATCAGTAGAATACAGAATGTGTATTGATTATTCTAGCTGTTATAAGATGTTACCTCTTAGCTAGATTCATTTTTTAGGAGTAAGGCTCTTGTTTCATGCTCTTTGGGGGAACCCATAGCCTTAAGCACAGGAATGATAATCTCATATGTGCCCTGAAGGTACCCACTGGTGGCTGTGTGACAAGTGGGTAATGAGAGCAGCGTCCAAGCTCAGATGGAGATTTTCAGGAGGTAGGATGTTTTGGTGAGAGAATACATATACAGCTGGGCCCAAAGATCCCTCGGGGTCTTAGGTCTTTAGGGAAAATTGTCTAACAGTAAAGAAAGAATTGTGAGTAAGCAGCCTAAATCCATATCTTGTACAGACAGAATTGGAATGATTGGAACTCAGACTTTCATAGCTGTTTAAAGATAACAGCTGGTTTTCAGTGCTAAAATGTTCAGCAGCTAGGTTTGTGGCTATATTATGAAAGTTAACAGGCATCTGTACCAGAGTTTGCTTTGAATAGAGCTGTGTGTACATGCAAAGAGAGAGACACAGAGAGAGAGAGAGAGATTGACTTAAACATAAAAGGCAGTTCTGAAGGTCACATAAGTATAGTGGGAGCCTACTGTCCTGACTGCAGTATTTTACCAGGCGATGAAACTTCTAGGCTTCATGGAAAATAGAATCTGAATTTCTTCTATAAATTGTAAGTGTTTGTTTCATTGTGGCCTGCTGGCACTAGGATTTGGTCTGTCAAGGGTATAATAAAAATGAACATAATGCTTTGAAATGCCAAGAAAAACAAATGCTAAACAGGAGCCTGAGCAGGCTAAAATATGCAAACAAGTCAAGGGATCCCATCCCAGCAGCAGGGTAGGGAGCGTGGGGTGTTCAAGAGAGAGGAGCTCATTGGAGTGGAGTCAATGGTGTGATTGCAGCTTGCATGCTGAGGACACTTGTACATCAGGCAGTGAGAGACTCTTGGTGCATGTGTCCACCTGCAGGATTAGTTGAGATTAATGTGCATCGAAGACCAGTTTCATCCTAAAGTTTCCAAGTGGAATCAGATTCCGATGCCAAGTTGCCTCAAAACAGATGGCAAGATTTTGTATGGAGAAAGAGCACCAAGGTGAAATGCCACATGTCAGGAGAAGGTATTTCAAACTTAATTCACAACAGGCAGAAACAATGTAGAAGAATAAACTGGCCTGCAGAAGTTTCTGGTGTGAATATTGAGAAGGAACCCCAAGTTCTGTTGTTAGGGAGATGACACTCTCTCTCTGCTCTCTCAGGTTTCCAAAGTTCACCTGTTGTGAAATGCTAGCATTTGTTGCTGGAAAATGACACCGAATAATGTTTTTACCCTCTGCAAAAAAACAAAAACAAACAAACAAACAAAACACCAAAAAAGCCCCACTGTTTTTATGAATTCAGTGTGAGACCAAATATGTCATCGCTTTTATTCAATGTTACAAAAAGGAGAATTTTTTCAGCTGTCTTTATTGGAACAGAGTATGTTTTCACACTACTTTGTGTCAGTGTCTCCCATTTTAAGCTCTTGTTTTTATTGGACACTTCAAATTTTTCAGCCCAAACTGCACATATCCCAAACCCACTAGATTATAGGCCAGATGATTGGGCCAGGGAATAGCCACTTATTCCCAGATTTACGTCAGAACTGATTGAAGTGAAGATCTAAACACACCACCTGCATAGTCTTTAGTCTTAGTTTGCTGGGAACCCGGTTCATTCCCTAATGTGGTTATAACTATAGGCTCCATTTTTGTTAAATTCCAATACACATTATTTAGAACCTAAAAAAATACTTTTCATCCCTCTGAATCCCTAATATGTGTGGTTTAGCATCACCAACTCTGCAAATCTGTCCTGTGACTGCAAGTGGAAGAAGGAAGAGGTAGTGTTCACATGTGTTGAGGAGGAGATGCAGAAGAGATGGGGGCGTGGACAGTATTTTGACATAGATATTCAAAGAAAAAGAGTGTTAGAAATGTTGCTAAGTGCCAGGCACAGTGGCTCATACTTGTAATCCCAGCACTTGCAGAGGCAGAGGTGGGCAGATCACCTGGGGTCAGGAGTTCGAGACCAGCCCGGCCAACATGGTGTAACTCCATCTCTACTAAAAATACAAAAATTAGCTGAGTGTGGTGGTGGCGCCCATAATACCAGCTACTCGGGAGGCTGAGGCAGGAAATCTCTTGAACCTGGAAGACAGAGGTTGCAGTGAGCCGAGATTGTGCCATTGCACTCCAGCCTGGGTGACAAGAGCAAAACTCTGTCCCCCCCCAAAAAAAAAGTAAAAGAAAAAAGAAATGTTGCTAGGACAAGTGAATAACTGGCAGAATACCAAATGGAATTGACTGCAAAGTTTCATATCTGCTCTAAACTCTAAAATGATTACAGCTAAATTAATAAATGTAATATATAAAACCATAGACATCTTCCCTGCCCTGGGATTCATAATTTATAACTATTATGCATAATTACTAGTTCTTAAAAATTATACACTTGTTAAAAGCAAGTGTGGTACAATGAAAACTGGTCTTAGCTTCAGAAAATGTGGATTCTAATCTAACTTTATTATTTATTAGCTGTGAAACCTCAGGTAAGTGACTTCACTTCTCTGTGTTTTAGTTTCCTCAGTAGTAAAACGGAGATAGCAATAGTCACCTTGTAGCCATTGATATGATGACTCAGTGGTATAACCTGTGAGAAAGCATTTAGCACTGTGCCAGGTACATAGAAGGCATTTAATAAATAATTGTTATAAAAATGAACAAAAATATGAAGTTGGCACTTATATGTGAGGCTAATATGGGATAAATGTGTATGATGGGGAAAGAACATATTTGAAAGTGGAATATTATGGCTGGGAATGTGGGTACAGTGATGGCTGAAAGTAAACAGAGCACGTGGCTTTTTGGAATGACTGTGCCTTTTGAGGGTGGAGATTATTCACCACGCTGTGTTTTCTTTCGTCCCGGGGGCTGCTCCTTCATCTCAGTCCACAGTGTGATAAACAGATGAATCTTTTTGAATGGAGTAAGCCAAGACGTAACTGAACTCAAACAAAATGACTCTTCATCAGGGTTGGAGTCCTCTGTTTCAAAAACATTCCAATGGCAGTATCTGGAATAGGCAAATGGTAGATAGAAAGGTGATCTCGAAGTGATGGCCAGCCCTGGTCACTCCTCTTTACCTCCCATTAATGACCTTTCTGGCCTGCTGAAAACAGCAGAGCACTAAGACGCCTTTCATCATGGAAGACTGAGGTCAGAGGTTCAAGGAGAGTAGCAGCTGTTCATTATTATATTGTGTAAGGGAGGCCAATATTTAAGGGAGGGAGCTCTGCCTACTGTACGTTTGTTTTCATCATCAGTAACTGCTTTTTTTCCTTAGCTGTGTCCTACCCACTTGTTCACTTTGGGGATTCAACATTTATTTCTTTGGCCTTGGGTTGCTAGATTTTATGTGATAGATATTTACTGAGCACCTTCAGTGTGCAAGACCCATTGTTATAACTGAGAGAAACTAATTAGTAATTCATTTCTGGCCTCAATTTGCACACACACTGCTCCTTTCACTGGAGTTTTGCCACTTTCTTTAAAGGTAAATTAAACTTAGCAACCTTTATCACGTGCCAGCTTGTGGAAGGCTCTGCTGTACACATGGTAGGCGATGCAGAGGCACAGAGCTCGACCTCGATTCTCTCCTTAGAGTATGCAGTCTCATGAGAGATATCTGGTTTCTTTCTTGAGGCAGCTTGGTGGAGAAGCTTTCCATGAAGTGGTATAAGGGCTGCAGCCTACCAATGAGGAAACTGAGGAAGAACAAAAGAGGAGGCACAGTCATTGCCAGAGAAAAGATGCTGAACATTATTTCAGGCTTGTAAGTAAGACAGAGTGGAGGGGCAACTTACACAGCTCAGAAGTCAGAAGGCAAAAGTGACAGGAGCTAGAATTCCCTTTTATGCAACCCTTGCTATGTGTTCTAGGGAGATGTTAGGTGGCTGAATGGGGAATATAATGTATTTTACCTGTGAAATGTTAAATAACTTTATTTTAGGACAATAATAGATCAGTTGTTCAGAAGTTATGTTTTTATATTGGTAATTCCTAGATGATTTGTACAGAGCGACATTCCTGTGGCAACTTTAGAGAGGGACAGATTCCTTGGAGTTTTTTTAGAGATGAGGGAAGGCTTTCTGGAGGAGGTTAAATTTGAACTTGGTCTTGAACTGAGTGTTGAAAGAGGAGTGAAATTGGAGAATTAAAAAGAAGTGAAGGAAATTGACTGCAAGGCCCTGTATTCTGTCTTCTGACAATTTCCTTTTTTGCCTTGTTTTCCCTAAACACTGCAGCATTGAGTTTCTGTTGACAACTCCTCTGCTGAAAAACCACCCCTGGCCAGGTCTGTGCCCATCTTCTCTCCCCCTGGCTGCTTGCCCCATTCCAGCCTATCAGTCCGCTTGAACTCAGTATTGTAGGTCTTTCTTTACCTACCTCTCCGGGAAACTCCTTTCATCAGCACCACAGAGACAGCCACTAAGTACCTTCCGGAACCCAGAGATCTGCTTTTTTCATCACTTTGGATCTTCCAGGTCTTTCACAACGGGTAACACCCAAATCCTTTCCTATATCCCAGATCTGTCTCCTGCAGCTCAAACACATACTTTCTGCTTTCTATGGACTTTATCCCCCCAGATAGCCTGCCAAATCATAAACCTCACCTGATCAGCCTCTTCCCTTCTCAGCCCACAGTTCCTAATCTTTCACTCAGAAAGCACGGGTGCAATTTAGTTCACAGGCTTTTATTGAACACCAAGTGTTTGCTTAGACCTGCAGTAGAGCTGTATTATAAACTCAGAGAGAGGTGCATGAATGTGAAAGTCATGTGCTTACATCCCTGTAACAGCACCTGGATGCTAATAGGCAGGGCCAGTGTTATGAAGGACACTTTAGAAAAGGGAGGAATGAGTTGTAAGGTTAAGTGACTCGCACAAGTCACACAGCTTATCCTTGGGCAAAGCCAGGACAATGCACCAAGTCTTCTGACTCATGGTTCAATAATCCTTCTCTGGCATGTTTCCCCCCCACCATTATGCTCCTGAACAACAAACCTTACCTATGGGATAGATCCTGATACTGTACTTATATTCTAGACACATTGAGAGTTAGAAAACTTCAGTAATTTGACCAAAGTTAGGAGATAAGTGGCTGTATTAGGCCATTCTTGCATTGCTATAAAGAAAAACCTGAGACTGGGTAATTTTTAAAGAAAAGAGGTTTCATTGGCTCACAGTTCTGTAGGCTGCACAGAAAGCATGGTGCCAACATTAACTCAGCTTCTTGGGAGGTCACAGGGAGCTACAATCATGGTGGAAGACAAAGGGGAAGTAGGCACTTCACATGGCAAAAGCAGGAATAAGAGAGAGAGAGAGTGTCAGCAGAAGGGTATCACATACTTTTAAACAACCAGATCTTCTAAGAACTGACTATCACGAAGACAGTTCCAAGCCGTGAGGGATCCAAACACCTCCCACCAGGCCCTGCCTCCAGCATTGGGGATTACAATTCAACATGAGATTTAGGCAGGGACAAAAATCCAAACTATATCAGTGGTGGAGGTGGGACTTGAACCCAGGACAGAATGAGTGTAAAACTCATGCTGATAATCATCATGCAATCCAGCTATGGTTACAGGAAGGGATTTGTTCCCTGTGACTTTGAGGCAGAATCTGTACTCATCAATAGAAGAAAGAGAGTCTTGCACTTGGTTTCATCATAAAGAGGAACTTGGTCACAGAGGAGCACTGAATAAGAAAATGGGCAACATAGTGGGACAGTGAGTGCCCTATTAACAGGGTGCCTGTTTGTTGGACATGCTACAGAGCCCTGTACTGTGTACGAAGTTGGAGTAAGCAGCTTCTGAGGTTTCTTGTAGTCTTGGCATTTGAAACATTCACAAAGTGGGCATGTATCATGGAATTTGCCATAAATAAAAAAAGCTATGTTTAGAAGCTCGACTCAAGTATTCTGGAGCTGGAAGATAGAAAAGTGATCTTCACTTTCAGGACAGTTCCTCGAAGGTTTAAGGATTTGTGACAAGTCACTTAGCTTACTAATGCCCATGGGTCCCACCAACAATACAAAATATGTTCTCTCCCTCTTTCTTATCCCCTTGGGGCTGCATTTAAGAATCATCCCAAGTGCACGTTTTCTTTCCTCTTTCTCATAATAACCTTGTAAAAACTTCTTCAGAAAAGAATAGAAAAGAAGCTAATTTCACTCTGTTGTGTGTTTAGGGCTGGGCTACCTGAGCTATTGCTCATTTTCATGTTTGTTTTAGGGTCTGATGCAAGATGATTTTTAATTTCTGTATTGCAGGAATTTAGTGCCTAATATGTCAGCTCTATCCCACTGAGTGTTCCATCAACACACAACCCAGTTATCTGCAGGGACCTTGACCCCAGACGGGTAGTCCCAGATGGAAGCCAGGACATTGCTTCAGGAAGGACTATGAAAAATGCACATAAGAAACAAAAATGTGGATTATGTGTGAAACAAACAAAAGCACCAGGCAACGTGGAATTTATGTCAACAAAAGCTTGGTGTAAGCTGTTGCTTGCTTCTAAGATGGAAACAGACTCTGGTGCCCGGGGAACAGTAGCAGATAAGGACTTTCTGTACAAAAGTTGCGAAAACAAAAGGGATTACCTGTTTTGACAATAATTGCTTTCAGGTCTTAAGCACTCCTCTTTTCTGCATTTACCTCTCCCAGCATTTATGGTGTAGCTGGAGACGTCACTGATTATTGAGCCAGTCTGAGCCACGAGGATGGAAATTGCTGACATTTGTAATGTTTTGACATATTCAAGAGAAGAGAAAAATAGTCCAAAGGGTGGGGCTGCCAATCTTGTTGTCTATAAACCAACCTTATGACTGAATGAGGCATGACAAGGTTCTCAGAAAGATTCATGCACTGGAATCTCGTGAACTGACATACGTCATGCTCCAGTTATATGTCAGTTACAATATTATGACAATTTTTGTTATAAAATTATATATTGAATATTTAACAGAATATACAAACACATGCAGATGCTAATTTGTATGTACAATATAATATACAATTCAATATACAAATATACAAGTACTATGTTGATATATGGTATTACATATATTATAATTAATATATAGTTATATAATATATAATTATGTTAACATATTATATATTTAATACGAACAGTCAGTATACAAATATTAATATGCAATTATATAATTAAAATACAGTGTATTTAATATATAATTATAATTGTTTGAATTACCATTTAGACCCCACATTCCAATTTTAATATTAAATCTGGTGATATTAAACTGCACAGACTTTTGGTGTTACCAACCAAAAATATTATAAGTCCTGATTTCCAAGTTAGCTATAGAAATCCAAAATTATTCCCCCACTGAGAGAGATTTCTAGGTAGGAGACAACCAATACATACACTTTTTTAAAGCAAATTATTTTCAGTGACTTAACACAATTTCCTCGTTCTTCTCTGGATCGCTGCTGGAGCCCCTGGCACCTAAGTGCCGCAAGCCACTGGGTCAGATATACAGATGTATTTGACAACTCTCCACTCGTGTGCTGGGCTGGGTTGGCTGTCAGCCACCCTGGTACCACAGAACTGCCTTCCTAAGGTGTTATGGGGAGAAAGAGCCCCATGCAGTCCAACTGGCAAGTCTTTTGCATAAATATATCTCCCTTTACAAGGCTGATGAAATTTCGTGGCCCACTGGCCACAGCCTCAACCCAAATTCATGACCGCCACACACTCTCCTTCATGTGGGAGGTACTGCTCCTGTTCTTGCTTGTTTAGATGGCTCCCAAGGCACAGTGCAGCCTCGTAAAGGGAGATTGCGGGTGGCAATCTGCCAGGTCTGGCGAAATGAAGCACCAGAAAATAGAGTTCACCTTTGTGGAGAATACTCCATTCAATTCCATTTCATTTAATCCAATACATATTTAGTGAGTGACAACTGTATGCCAGATTCTGTGGAACTGCCTGTAGCCTGGACTCATTTTAATTTTTTCCCATTTCTAAGTCTCGATTTCTTCATTTATCAAGGTGTTATTGATAGTAATATGCCTCCCTCAGGATTCCCGTGAGGTTCAATGAGAATGCATATGTAGGGCCCACCCCATTGCCTGGCACGTGGTGGACACATAGTAAACAGCAAGATCTGAGAGGCATCCCTCCATTGACCCCTAAGAATCACTCCAGGCATGGACAGAAGATCTGTAGGGAGAGTCTCTGTAGGGAGCGATCTACATCGCTCCTCAGGACCACATTCCCGCACTGACGCAACTGGGTTATACTGCAAACCTCATAGTGCTGTGGGGAAATTACATGAGAGGATGCCTGCAAAATGCTTAACACAGACTTAATGCCCAGTACATTTCATGTGGTGTTATTACTATTATCTATTTATCAGACTCTCTCTCTATGCATCTATCTACAAATTTATTTTGTTATTACTGATAATTTTTTTTTTTTCAAGACAGAATCTCATTCTATCACCCAGGTTGGAGTGCAGTGGTGCAATTACGGCTCACTGAAGCCCCAACCTCCCAGACTCAAGCAATCCTCCTGCCTAAGCCTCTGAGTAGCTGGGACTATAAGTGTGTGCCACCATGCCCAGATAATTTTTGTATTTTTTATGGAGATCAGGGTCCCACAATGTTGCCCAGGCTGGTCTCGAACTCCTGGGCTCAAGTGATCCTCCTGCCTCGACCTCCCAAAGTGCTAGGATTACAGGCATATTTTCTTGGCTGGAAGCCTCTTGCATTCTGGAGGTCCAATAGTCCTTCTACACTTCTGTTGGAACTTCCTGGCTCCCGAAAGAGTTTGGCCATTCCTTCCTTCCTTTCACAAACATGTACTGAGCACCTGCTAACTTCCAGACACTTTGTTAAGCTCTTAGGTCACAAAGCAAGATTGGGCCACCTTAACTGGTCATATGGCAGCACCCCTGACCTCTAAAAGGTTATGGTTTGTTTGGGAAGATGGAGAAGTTAACACATAATTTCAGCCCCATGTAATAAATGCAGAGGCGGAGGTCACCATGGGGTGATGTGAGAGAACACAGCAGGGACATGCACTCTGCTATGGGTCTGCTGGAAGGGGTGGCCGGGGACAATTCCTGGCAAGGAGGGCTCAGCAACTGCATATTGAAGACAATGTTTCTCAGTTCTTGAGACCTAAGAATCACTATTCATGCTTCTGTTCTAGAACCCCCAAAGTCAATGGCTAGTGACCAAAAATGTTTATATTCTGCCAGCCGAATATGCTTGGAAGGCAGAAAAGTAGGCTGGGCTTTCTGGGTGAGTTTCATCCCCATGGGCAGAAACATATCCTGTCTTCCCCATGGTCTTCAGAGTAGCACTCAGGTCTGTCTATGGAGGGACAAGCCTGCAAGTCTGTTGCCAGGGCAAGGGAGTTCACGAAACCCTAGGTAGGAAGTGATAACCAAAGATACAGCAAGCCAACTGGCCCTCCATTTCTGTTATCTGGTGTAGAAAATAATGCTCTGGATACCAAGGTTGGCTTCTTAGTTAGTGCTTTGACCAAAAGCCAGTAAATCTTCCTCATGATTGCAGCAACATTTTCAAGAGCCCCAACTTAGAAGCCTGTGTTTCCATCCAGGCCTATGCGTGAGATGGGATCTGGATGTGCCCTGTACCACATTTCTCCTGTCCATTTCTTGTTACTGTGTTTTCCTCTGGTCCTTAATATCTCTGCTAATTTTCTGTTCCATTTTGCTCTCCCTCAGGAAGCCCTGAAAGTAACTTCAAATCTCATGAAAAGCCAAACAGCTAGCTCAGCTTTTGGGGCTCACAAAGAAACAAATATTAGCTTTCCAAAATGAGGCACACATTCACTTCTTAAACTTTCACACACATAATGTTAGATCCCAAGAAGGTGGTCTCTGCCCACTTTGAGGGTTCAGGGACCCCTGAGAATATATGAACACTTAGATCACAACAGTGAGTCACAACTTGGTGCGGAGAGAATGGCCCCAGCTCTTTAGTTTTACAGCTAAAGGATCTGTACCACCTTACTCTGCTGAAACTGATTTCAAGAAGAGGCTAAATGAAACCAGTTCCTTCTGAAGGAGATAACTGAGAAATTGAAATGAATTTGTTCAGAAGAACCTAGGACCTTCCTTCTAGTACTCATTTTTAATAGTGATAAAACTAGGGGTCAGTAAAATGGAAGTAGCGAAAGCACAATTATGAAGCCCATTTAGTTGTATTGTACAACTGTTGTAGCCATTTAACATCTGGCTTCTCATTTGACCTACCAAGAGTGATGGTGCGGGATGCAGTAATGAGACCATCACCTCCATCCTTCAGATGAGGCCGCGTTTTAATACTGCTATAGGACACAGTCAGGTGTATCCAGCTTGTCAGTGTAGCAGAGCAAGATTTTAATTCAAGGTCTCGGATACAAAGCTCAGTAGTATTTCCAGGATATAACTTATCCAAAACACATTTATTGAGCAACTACCATGCCCTGGGCCCTGGGCTAGGACGTGGGAGAAAGGAGACCCCTGAGAGGAATATTAGAGGCAGACACAGTAAAGGCCATGAGTGCAAATTCAGGTCATAGGGCTCAGAGCAGCAGTGACCATCTCAAACCAGGGATCAAGATAGGCTTCAAAGGAGAAGAGGTCCTTAACCCATGCCCTGAGGATGGTCAGAATTCAGGCAGGAATTAGGAAAGTGGTACTTACCCAGCAGGACATTAGGCAAACTCGTCACTACGGGGACATCTCTTATGTGGCATTGCACAGTGTCAGAGGGACAGACAGTGTTCAGATGGATGTGAAGGGGGCTCAAGAGACAGCTGTCTTCGTGGGGATTTGGCTCCAGTCTTGTCAGTATCCCTTCTTGGCCTCCTTCTCAGGCCTTGTCCTGTTTTGTCTCTGGTGCAGGGTGGTTTGGGCTGCTGAGACATGGCATGTTGCTGATGCTGGTGACAGTGGCCCTGAGCACAGTGGGGCTTCCCCAGCCTAGGTTCACAGGCTGGCTCTTCCTCTTTATCTCTTAGCTGAACACTGTGGGAGGAGCCTGGAGAGCAGCTCCCTGGCCTCCATGCTGCTGTGGGGAGAAACACCAAACTCTTAGCAGTTTGCAGAGGCTTTCTTTCATCTGGACTATTGTCAGATGTGAAGGACACAGAGCAGAGGATGTCTGAAGGCCTGGTTAGCAGGGGGTGAGGGAGAGGAGGAGGGAGAAACTGAAATTCAAAGCCAAGACCCTCATCAGCACTGCTCTGTGGCAGCTCATCAGTTCTCCCTCTTCTCACCCACATGGGAGCCCATGCAGGCCTGCTCTTGCCTGTCTCTGGCCTCTGCAGCATCTGTTAGCAATGAATAAAGAAGAGGTGGAGGGGAGCAGGGCTATGGGTGGGGGCAGGAGGAAGGTCTACTTAAACAAAATGTGTTTGCTCACACACATAAAACCACAGGCCTCCTGGAGGGGAGCGCCCCGCCAGGCCCCCCTCATTCTTGAATTTGTTATTAGGAGCATGCAATCGAGGCCAGCCTCAGTCCTCATTTCTTACATAGTGCGGGGCTTGAGTAAGGAGGGTTAGTTCTTAGGGCCTTTCCTGGACTGACATCCTGCGCCAGAGGTGAGAGGTTTGCTGGCATAGTTCTGAGAACTGACTAGTCCTCACGCAAGCACATGGTGCCACAGGACACACAGCATCTCTAGTCTATGAAGGAGGCTGTGTCTTCTCTAGGCTCCACAGAGGGTGAAGCAGACATTCTGGAGACAGGCTCCATACGGCCCACAGGGGACATCTGATTCTCCACCGTGGCAGGTAAGATCTCTAGGCTCTGGTATCGGCTTTCTCATTATTCTCATTAAGTGGCATCATGTTCATTTCAGTCATGACCTCCAGGAAAATAAGAGGGAATAAGAATACTGATAATGTCCCAAAGCCCGAGTCTAGTCACTAGAATATTTCTGGAAGCTGGACTGTTAACGGTGATATCATATATAGAAAGGAAACAGTTCCAATATTTCTCTTAGCAAGTGACTCCTCTTAGGAAATTATTGAGAGTAGGCAGAGTCGGAGCCTCCCCAAAGTTCCTCAGGATTACGAAATGGGAAAAGGAAACAAAGGCCTCTCCTCCTCCCTCCTTTCTGTGCTCCTGAGGAGTGAGTGTCCTCCCACAGGCTGTGCAGCTTCTGTGCCGGCTCCGTCCATGGCTGAGATCTCAGACCCTCTGCTGGCCTCATCCACGGCAGGACACATGACTGGACCTAAGGCCCTCTGCTGACTTTACAGTGAGAGAATCAAGAAACATGCCTCACCTTGGACTCCTCATGCTCTAATGATCTGATGACCAAGTTCTGAGAGATTCTTGCTGGGGTTTCTATTTTTAAGACCCTCCACTGCCTTTGGGTGGTGAGTAGGTGAGAGGTTGGAAGGAAGACGGGCAAGGAGGAGCAGAATGGAATAAGAGAAGGGAGTTAATGGTATGGACATTTTCTATATCGAATTCAGAATGAAGTGACAAACCCACCGGTAGGTAGACTGCACATGAGTAGAAGTTAAATCAGGGCACAGGATAGGGACACTAGTGTAGGGGAGGCCCCAGGAGCATCGTGAAGGGATGTAGCTACATCTCAGTTTTTGGCAGGGCAGTGCTACTGTCCCCTAGCTACAGCCAAAGGGTCATCTTTGCTGAGCAAGTAAGATACTCTGTGCCCCCATTATAAACTGGAAGTTCTGCCATCGCTGACCCACTATCTTGACCCTAGAAATTAGCCTGTTGGTTCCCAAGTTTCCCGCCTATCTCTAAATTGGGAATTCTATTACCGAGACCCCTCTGCAGCCTTGGGGATTAATGAAAGCCTTGTTCACAAATGTCTTGGCATCCATAAAGGTTTAGATCGATAATTAACAAGAAAGAGAAGGCATAAACATTTCAAATATATATCAACTCCCCAATCTGTAACAGCCAATAAGTCTAAAAACTGAGTGGCCACAATTTCCCTCAGTGACAGGCAGCCCATGCACTTTCAAAAGTAATTCTTCAATAAGCATAAATTACCACTTGGGGAAACCTTCCACAGATGCCATGGCTGTGGATTTATTAAGTGAAAATGAAACTTTTAAATAAATATCTGGAACAAAAAATGTATTTCCCATCTAATCGGGCCATGAGGCGGGAGTGTTTAAAGTGCTGTGGAGGCTGGACTCTGAGAGTAGAAAGCTGGGCACATTTCTTTAGAAGCCTTTTTGCTGAGTCAGTCACCGCCAAGCCATCTATCTCCCTCTCCAACTCGCCAAACACCTGGATCCTCCTGATATTAGCCAAGGCCAATAAGGGCAGAGAAATCCCTAGGGGAGCGCCTTCCCAAGCCCTTAGGGAATCTGATAGATTCTGAGGCATCATGTTTCTCTAGGAAGATCTTGATTTGGGATCCGCTGTCAGATTCTCAAACAGGGGGCTTCGTGTATCCACCTTCCCGGCCAAATGTTCCTGCCAGCTTGTCTTCCCCTTAAGGGCAGAAGAAGCCAGTTCATTTTGTTCCTACTAAATAATCCTCATGAGAGACCAAGGGAAAACAAAATGTGAGATAGAAGTAACACATCAAAAATCTAACCAGCTCCACAGGTACTTGATGGCATTTGCTGTAGTGTAAGCAGCAATGCTCAGTGAACACCGTTTGTCTCTCCAGCAATGATTCTAGCCCTTCCTTATTGTAGAGCTTCCTACTTCCAGTTTCAGGGTCCTGATTATATGATATAGATCATGGTCATTCCTACACCTCTTGCCGGAGAATGGTGTAAAACTCAGCCTAAGCTCTTCTACCATATGGCCTTTCCTGTTGGCAATAATTTACCTAGAAACAGGCAAGAAACATACTTTCAAGCCATGAGCTATGAGAGGATACTTTCTAGGGGCTTGTGGTAAAAATTTTCCTTGGACAAAAGGAAAACTTCAGGGACACCTGGTCTCTTGCTGCTGTTGACAATCATGAGGAAGTATTGGTGTTGATGGGCATCCTGTGACAGCAAAGGGAACTGGCCTTAGGATAAAACTGAATCGATGTCAGGGAGAACAGTGATGAAACCTAAACTGGTCCTTTATGATGTTGTAGATGAACTAGGTTAATTTTCTTTTCCCTTTGGAAATCTAAGTTACAATACTAGAGTTCATCAAGTACTATGAGAGATAGGGTATCTCAGATTGTTGATCCTTCCCGCTTATTACTGGAGGAGATGTCATGGCTAGAAACAGTGACAGTTGCACAGAAAACCAGCTTTTCACTGGGGAAGAAGTTCAGAATCACGAAAAAGAAATTGTCAAAACTGACAGTTGCACAGAAAACCAGTTTTTCACTGGGGAAGAGGCTCAGAATCACAAAAAAGAAATTATCTTCTCCAAGTAAAACTCTTTATAAATTTCTACCTAGAATATTCCTGAACAGTCTCCTAGGAAATACAAAAGGATATTCTTTTAAGTGGAAGCCAGTCAAAAAACTTTAATAGTGTGAAACCTTGGAGTATTTGCAAAATTGTAAATCTTATCTGGGTTCAAATAGATCATGTTATAGCTTTTTTTTTTTCCACTTTCTGGTCTCAAAAATGGTAATAGTTGATGATTTCCTTTTCTTATTCAGAGTCCCTAATATAATACCAAAGACTGGAATACTTCAACATGCCCATTTTCTTCAACATTTTCAAAGAAAATATTCAACAAACTTCTAATTTTCAGAATAACAGGTCATTCTGGATCAATTCCACCCCATCCAAATCCCTTGAGGAGTAAAAACACTCACAATAAACTGGGCTGTCACGAAAACAATGAAATATATTGGAAGAAAACCTCTGGGTTTTTTCCTGCAAAAAAAACCCATTACCGCACATATGAGGGTAACGTTGACTCCCTCACTGGCAAAAATAGTATTGAACTCTTCTGGTTCGTGTCTGTTATCCCCCTGGGTTGCATACTTTGCTTTTCCTCCCTCTGTGACTGACACTGCTCCCTACTTGACATCATCTGCAATACTGTTGACTCAATCATGAATGGAAAACTGTGAAATGGGCCAATATTTTTATTTTAGTTCAGTGGATATTTTGGAGTCCTTTCTGTGTGCAAGACCCAGTGCTAGATGCTCAGACCTCAGAGTGAATATGATGTAGTCTTTGTTCCCACAGTCTAGCAAGGCAAATACATAAATATAAAAATTGAATACATATAATCTATGCTAGGATAGTGGAAACACAGAAGAAGCATAGTTAAACCTGCTGGGGTATAATTTTGGTGCACTTTCATAAAGGGTATCATGTTAAAGGATAAATTTAAATTGGTCAGAAAACAACTGAGTAAATTGTACTGTCCACATTTCTAGGCATGCGGGGACTGTTTCAGATGCCATTGCAGGTTGAGCATTCCTAATCCCATAATCTGAAATTCAAAATGCTCAGAAATCTCAAACTTTTTTGAGTGCCAATATGAAGCCGTAAGTGTAAATTTTCACATCTCCTTTCAGAGTCAAAATGCAGGTGCACAACACAGCTCATTCAGTTTGCCATTGTTTGTTGTTGTTGTTGCCTAACAGCTGATTCAGGTATTCTGGTGATGCTGCTGTGATGCTTAGTTACCCTGCACACATTACTTTTGTTCTCTCTTAGTAGCATGCAATATTTTTTACTATTAAGTACTTATATGTATGGGTGAATAAATGTAAGAAAGTGACTGCTTATCAGTAGCATATAAATACAGAGTCAGGAATGATGGTGGCACCAAGCAACCACAGATGGTTCACATGAGTGGCTGAGATGGTGAGACCTTTGCTTTCTGATGTTTCTATATATATGAATTGCTTTATGCACAAAATTATTAGAAATATTGTATAAAATTACCTTCAGGCTCTGTGTATAAGGTGTATATAAAACAAATTAATTTCATGTTTAGACTGGGGTCTCATCGCCAAGACATCTTATTATGTATATGCAAATATTTCAACATTAAATAAAAATCTGAAATCTCAAATCACTTCTGGTCTCAGGCATTTCAGAGAGGGAATACTCAACCTGTACTAAGTAAAATCCACCCCAAAACTTAATGGATTAACAAAACAATATTATAACAATTATTTTGAGAATAGATCTGCAAATTGAGCAGAGCTCAGCAAGGATGGTTTATCTATGTTCCATGTGGCATCATCTGGGACAGCTCAACTAACAGCTGGAGCATCTGCTTCCAAGATGGTTCACTCACATGAATGACAACTTAATGCTGACTGTTGGCTAAGAGCTCAGCCACGGCTGTATACTGGGAGCCTTAGTTCTCCACTGTGGACCTCTCCACAGGCTGCTTGGGCTTCTTCCCAGCATGGTGGCTGGCTTCCAAGAGTGAACATCCCAAGTGGACAAAGCAAAAGAGAAAGATATTTTTATTACTTAGATTTGCTAGTCACATAATATTATTCCCACTGTTCTTTATTGATCAAAGCAGTCACAAGATCCTGCCAAGGTCCAAGGAAAGGAGATATAAATCCCATCACAAAATGAAAGAATTGTCAAAATCACATAATAAGAGAAACATGTGAATGGGAGATACTATTGTGGACTCTACAAAAACTCAATTTGTCAGAGTTTTATTTCATCCTTCCCAATATGTTTACCTTTTATTTCCCTTTTTTGTCTTATTGCATTAGCTAGAACTTACAGTACAATGTTGAAAAGAAATGGTGAGAGGAGGACATCCTTGCCTTGTTCCTGATTTTAATAGAAAACTTTTGAGTTTCTTACTATTAAGTATGATGTTAGCTGTAGGGTTTTTTTTGGTAGATATTCTTTATTAAGTTGAGAAAGTTCGCCTCTGTTCCTGGTTTAGTAAGAATTTTTAAAAATCATGCATAAGTGTTGGAATTTGTCAAATGCTTTTTCTGCATGTATTGATATGATCATGTGGTTTCTTTTCTTTTTAGCCTGTTGATGGGATTAATTACATTAATAGATTTGTAAACGATGAACTAGACTTACCTACCTGGAGTAAATACCACTTGATCATGGTGTCTAATTTTTTGAATTTGTTGTTGGATTTGATTGGTTAACATTTTGTTGATAATTTTTGCATCTCTGCTTATGAAATAAAACATCCTATAGTTTTCTTTCCTTGTAATGTCTTTATCTAATTTTGTAATAAGTAGTCCCTCTACTTCTATCCTCCAAAAGAGATTTTAGAGAATTGGTATAATTTCTTGTTTTAATGTTTTGTAGAATTATTTAGTGAACCCTAATGAGACTGGTGTTTTCTGTTTCGGAATTATTGATTCAATTTCTTTAATGGATACAGGTTTATTTACATTGTCTATATTTTTGTGTGTGCTACTTTTGGCCCTTATGTGTTTCAAGGAGTTGGCCAGTTTCACCTGGGTTGTCAAATATGTTGGCATAGAATTGTTCATGTTGTTCTTTTATTATCTTTTTAATATTCATGGGATATGTAGTAATGTCTCCTCTTTTATTTCTTTTCTGTTGATAATTTGTGTCCTCTCTTATTTATTTAGTTAACTTGGTTAAAGACTTATCATTTAAAAAAATATCTTCAAAGAACCAGCTTTTGGTTTCTTTTCCTTAATTTTTCTCTTTTGATTAGTTGTTTTCAATTTCTTTGGATTCTGTTCTAATTCTTACTATTTCTTTTCTTGTGCTTACTTCGGATTTAATTTGCTTTTTATTCTTTAGTTTCCTGAAGTGAAATTTAGATTATAGATTTGAGATCTTCTTTTCTAACATGTGCATTCAATTTGTAAATTTGTTTCTAAACCCTGCTTTCTGCTGCATCCTACAAATTTTGATAAGTTGTTTTTACTTTCCTTTAATTTAAAATGTTTTTGAACTTCTTTTCAGATATCTTGTTTAACTTGTGTATTATTTAGAACTCTGTTTTTTAAACTCCATCTATTTTGAGGTCTGCTAGCTACCTCCTGTTAATAATTTGTAGTTTAACCTGGAGAAAACTAAACTTTTCAATCTGTTAGTATTTTTTGCCTTCCTTATGATATAATTTATTAGCACATTTTAAAGTTTAGTTTCAGATTGATTTGAAAGTTTATTTTCCTCACATTCCCCTTTATATGTTTTCTTACTAAGAAGGTTTTTTTTTGACGCCAATTCTTAGTGCTCTTGAACCTACAGGCCAGCCCCACATCTTCTAGTGGCATTTTGGCATCTCTTCTTTGTGGCAGAATTGTGGGGATGGCATATCCCATCACTGAGCCAGCAGGTAGTATGGCTGTATTCTTGCTCTTTGTCTTTGTTTTCCTGTATCCTATGATCCCTGTCTCCTATAAGCATAAGCCATAGGTAGAATATGCAACAGCTTCTTTGGGCTTCAAGTTATGGTTTGGAAACTTATTCAGCGTTTGATTTCAGACACTGAATCTAGCTTCAGTCTCCTAGTTTCTATGGATCCATGTTCCTCCATGAGAATGGGAGTACTGACCATCACTGCTAGGGTTTGAATTGTGACAAAGAAAGTTTATGGCTCCAGTTGTGCTCTGTGCTTTGTACTGAAGTTCTATTTCTGTTCATGCTGATATTTGCTATTTGAGCCCAACTATGTCTTTTTGCATTTCTCTTTTTATATTTGTTATTACTATGTGTTGAAAGCTGATAAAGTGTACCAGATATAAACTTAATATGTCATCTTTGCCAGAAATCTTCTTCTTATTTACTAAATGGAGAATTGAGGCTCAGAATGTAAATGTATCTTGATGAAGGCCTTAGAGTGATCTTGTCCTAGAGCCTGAGAGATACTCAGGTCTTCTGATTCCAAGCCCTTGGACTTTTCACTATTCCCAGGTGCTCAGAAACTGACTTGAGGAAAAGGTCTCAGCATTGAGCTGCTTTCTGCCTTCTTGTAGGAATAAACTACGAGTCAGAGGCAGCCACTGGGGGAGTCAGTTGATGTTTCCTGATAAGCAGAGAAGATGTTTAACAGATTTCATCACTGCCAAGTTCATATCTGACTCAGAAATCTTTCTTTCAGCAAGCTGTCATGAGTCCAAGTGAAGCATCTCACCCAGAGTGTGCTATGCTACATTCAGCAAGGGACCTTTGTGTTCACCAGAAAAACCAAAGTTCTAGAAATGATATTTTCCATTTGGAGGAAACATAGCTTCCTTATAAAGAAGAAATAAGAAATAAAATTCATTTTTAATTTAAAATAGGCAAACATTTCAATGTATGTTATACAAATAAATTAACACAAATGTCAACTGAAAAATGTCACTCAGCTTAAGGAAAAAGTTTCCATGTCATTTGTGTTTTGGTAGGAAAGCAATTCTTTAAAAGCTTGTTGCTGGCAAATGGCATCTGAACAGAGACCCATTCCTTATACTATTGCATAGCTATGCAATTAAAGGCTACCAGACTCACTCAAGTATGCTATCACTTAAAAATCTATAAAGATAAAATTATCAAGCAAATTGTTATCTGAAATAAATGAAGATGGTTTAATTAGACTATAAAGATAGATATTTATCTCCTTGTGGTTACTTAACAAAATTAAAAAAAAAAACTAGGTAAAAAAAATGTTTTTGGTCCATCTAGCCATAGCAAATACTGCAGTCAGACAATGATATTAGAGTTTCTTCATGCCCCAGCTTGACTGTCTTAATGCACTGAGACTTCTTATACTTCTGCATTTGTGTGGCTTGTACCATGTCAATATGACTCCTCTCTCCCTAATCCCCATAACCCAAAGTTCTAAACAAATCCCTATACATTACACTTAGATAGCTACCTCTACTTGCAAAATGTGCATTGGGAGATGATTTGTTAAGTTCTGTGCATTGTACCCTTCACATCTCTCACCACTCAGCCGTGGTATAAGTAGGTATTCAGTCAACTGAATGCCGGAAGGAAGGTGGTTGCAGATAAAGGGCAGCCACAACCCTCAGAAAGTTGTCATTATAGAACATAGCTGCAGGAAGGGGGTATTTCCTCTGCTATGTTCCAAGATTAACACATGTAGCAGTTGACCAACGGGAACAGGCCAAGGAGAGGATGTTTAAAGGATCAAGTCAGTGTTTGTGTAATACTTTGAAGATAAAGGTGAAGATAATGAGCAAATTCTTATTATTCCAAATAATCTAATAATTACTGTAATAATTATCCTCATCCAACCAGAGACAAGAAATAGAGATTTTCAAGTGTATTGAGTTTCGTTAAGTATTACACATTCTACAGCTCTAGTGGCACTCACTGTGAGAGGTAATGCAGATTAAATAACCATGAACCACAAAGCCACTCTACTCACTCCTCAGATCTTGGATTGAGTTACCTTTCTCACACCTTGCAACCAAGTAACACAGAGCAATAAATGCACTAGAGGTGGGCTGAAAGGAGGCCAGGGAGGGGAGAGGGCAGGCTAGCTCCCAGTTTTTCTGTCTCTGCATTGTCAAAAGATAAGTGAATATGTCTAATGAACCAGCTAATATCTTTGTGTTAAACTGACAGGTTGTTTCGACATCTTTAGACACAGCCAAACAAAGAATGAAAACAAACTAGTAGCCATGTTTGTAGTTCCTGATTATAGGCACAAAGCAACCAAACACACCTGCAAGAAGTACTAAAAATGCAGGCGCTGATGATAGCTTTGTTCAAGATCCTCATCAACCTCCTCGCCTTCCATTAAATTTGTTCTGCTAACGTAACTGTGGGGCATGTGTTGGTCCTGTCCAGATCAGAGTCAGACTCACCTCTTACTCTCAAAAATAGGTGCTCAGCTGCAGCTGAGGTGTTCCATCACAGTCAGGTAGGTATGAAAGAATAATAGATGGGTTCCTAAGCACACAACATGCCAGGATTTAGAGACTAGGCCTGCACGTGGGAAGAGGTGATCAAATGATCAGGAGGCTTGATATTCTGCATTTAACTTAGTTTCTAAATCCCAGGGCTTGAAAACCTTGAATTTTAAAGATTAAGGAGAGTTTTGTGGCAGGCAGAGATAGTCTACCTCATGGACTAGGGAGTAACTTTTGAAAATTTGATGTTATAGAGATGGTCTAAAAGAAATTTGAATTAATTAAAATTAAGAGACAACAGTGCATTATATGTTAGGAAGGAAGCTGTTACGTTCAGTTGTCTAGTCACAATCCGGTTCTCCTCCAACGGACCTCTTGGAGTCCAACTGAGGAAAAAAAACCAAGGCTGGCAGGATGGTGGTCTTGGCAGGTGTCCCTTCTCTGATGTGGCAAGAAAACTCGTGTTAGCAAGCATTAGCTCTACCTAAGACACAAGAGCCTGCTTCCCTCTCCTCTCTGCTTTCAGCCTTTCTGCATCATTCTTCCTGGAATAAAGTCTGGGGCCTTGCTTCAGGGACCTTTCCGACTACTCTAAGATGGTCATCATTAAATACCCAAACACATGAGATCAGTGAGCTCTCATGACTAAGGGACTGAAAGGGTCATATGGATAAGAGGAGTGGAGGAAATAGCAATGGGTTTCCCAAATCACTGGAATTTTGGTCAGGAGACCTGGAATAAAATCTCATCTGTGTCACCTAGAGCAAGTTATATGGGACTTCCTAAGAAGCAAAACAAAAACAGAAAACAAACTAACAAAACACAGATGCAACAAAACTTTTTAATTTTTCTTCCTAACATGGAGTTAGCATAAAGGTAGAATGAGATGATCTTTTAATCACAAATTTTTCTTTTGGTGTATTATTTAAAAATACCTTTCTATGCATGGATGGTAAAGATAGTTTTCTATTTTTGTCATTTTGTTAAAAAGTTTTTGTTTTTTATATTTGGGTTTGTGTTTTAGTGCTGTTTAAAAAAGGTTATTATTTTCCCCCATATGGATAGCCTATTGTGTTAATATATTTCATTTAATAGACTTCCTTAGTGATTTCTAATGTAATTTTTTTGTTATGAAGCACATCTTCATTAACATGCAGATTTCTTTCTGGGCTCTCTATTTTGTATATTTGTTATTCTCCTTTTGTGAAAATATATTCTTTTATAATTACTATAGCTTTAAGTAAGGTTTGGATTCTAGAAGAAGTTATTCTTCCTTTTCCTACTCTTTCTTTTCCTCTTGGTTCGCTTTCATAGACTTGCCTTCTCTAATGATTTTTAACTCTTCCTAGATTTTTATCATAACTTATACATTTTAGAATTGACTGGAAGGATTCCATTTCATTAAAATCTTATTGGAATTTTTATATGAATTACATTTGATTTGCAGACTAATTCTGAGGAAAATTGTTATTTTTACAAGATTGGGTTTTCCAAAAGTGAACATTATAATTTAATATATTTATTCTTGTTTTCTTTAATATCCTTTACAATTTTCAATTATTTAATTGTAAATATCTTACACATTCCAGACTAATTTCTGGAATCTTTAAAAAGTCGTATTTTAATTGGTTACTGCTAATTGATAGAAAGAATATTGATTTATATTTGATGATCTTGTGCTCATCAAACTTGCATGTAAGAATTAGGAGCCCAAGAAGAAAAAGATACACTCAATTTAGGATAATTTGAGAAGAGATTAGTAAAGGGATAATTTATAGAAGTATGAGAGGGTATGTGAAATCTACTAGTGGTAATGCAGTAGGTCATGGCTAGGAATAGCAAGGATTCATTAGCGCCTTTGTACCTGCAGGGACCAGAGGAAGGAGCGCAGGGAGACAGGAAGGTTCCTGTGGAGAGGTCTGCCTGACAGAGGCTGAGACACTGGTGGAGGTGATCAGCTAGCCAGTGGTGAAGCAGAGTTGGGAGATGAACACCCTGTCCTCCCTTTCTTCTCATGGATCTCCTGCCTTTGCCCCTTCTCCTTCTCACCACCCACCAAATACATTTGACCTTCATAGAAGTCAGTCTCCCAGGGCACTGAAAAAGTGAAGATAGAGAGTGGATGTGCAGGTGCAAATGAAAAATATTCCTGCTATTCCTGACATCTATTAGTTTTAGTATTTGTCTGTAGATTTTCTTGTATTTACTAGATAGGCAATCATGACATCATCAAATAATGATGTTGTTTCTATGAATCTTTCAACATACTCATTTTTTTTTTGTCTGATTTCACTTATTAGGTCCTCCCATATAATGTGAGCTGAAGATAGTGACAGTCTGTCAGTTTGTCGTATTACTGACTCTAACGGGAGGACTTCTAAAATTTCAGCAGTAAGCAGGGTGTTTACTTTAGTATGATTTTTGTTTTAGATTTATTTTATCACGTTAAGTAACATTGAGCTTCAGGTATGTTGTACTCCTGATCTGAGGAAAAGAGAAATGTTTGAAGTTTGCTTTTTACAACAATGGGTTCTATTGACACAACTCAACTCTTGTGGTCTTATTTATAAGTGAATGCATCTCCAAATCTAAATATATATATATAAATGTTTAAAAGTATTTACTTAATACTAGTCATATATACACAAGCTAACACCAAAAGCACTTTGTTTACTGTAAAAATTCTAGAAATATTAGTTTTGATAATCTGAGTACAGTCACATGACAATATATCTATTGGACATCTGCCAAAATATCTGGTTTAAATGTTCAACTCTTTAATTAGTTGCAATTTATGTATAATTAGTAAAGATATAATAATTACTTTGTCTACCCTTTAAAAATGAACTATTGATTATTCATTTAACATAGATGAAAAACATCAGGTTCTTTTAATAACCTTGACTCATCTTTGCACCTTTTTTTGTATCCGCCTATATCTGATATTGGAGTAGTATGCATCCTTCTTTAGATATGAGCTCCTTGAAGACAAGGACTTGTCCTATTTATTCCTGTATTTCTTATAGAACATTACACAGGGTTTTACATGCAATAAGAATGCATCTAACACTGCTTAAATAAATGAATGAATGGATACTGATGTCCTTTGTAGCCTTGGTACTTTGGTTCAAAATCTAGGGATGATGGAAGGTAGTCTTAAGGGTCTATTACCACAATGACTCCCAGCATCACAGGGGACCGGAGACAGGTTTCTGAAGAAATCTGCACATTCCATTCATTTTTGCTAGTGTTAATGAAGAAAAAGAAAGGCTGGAGGGAAATTTGCACATTGAATCAATTAATAAAAAGGTTGTATATAAGAAGTGTCACTGGTTCTATGTCTGGGCACTACCTACCCTCTATCTCAAATTACACTGAATTAAATCCGTGGGTGAAAAAAACTTGAATGAATCTTTACTACAATTTCTCAGGTTCTAAATACTTATTCACCACTGTATTTAATATCAGCCACACTCTTTTTCTTGGCCTGCATCTACATTTCTGTGCGCTTACTGTCCGGACACACTCCTTAATTTTTAAACAAAGGCTTAGATGGGTACACATGCAGACACAGTATTAACAGAAGAGAAGCAGGAGCCATTTACAACTGGCACTTGTCCAGAACACAGACAGAGCCATGCCAGGGGCCGG
This sequence comes from Macaca thibetana thibetana, assembly GCF_024542745.1. Lineage (NCBI taxonomy): Eukaryota > Metazoa > Chordata > Mammalia > Primates > Cercopithecidae > Macaca > Macaca thibetana. Next base: position 88,102,794 of record NC_065590.1, read on the forward strand.
AGGATTTTCAGTCTTCTCTGCTTATGGAAAACGGAATTGGAGAAAAGAGACATTGCTGAGGCAGACAACCAGATAGGGTGGCTGCACCATCCGCAGGCTTGCTTCTGCCATACACCTCGTAAACTGATAACTTGGGATAAAATTTCCCAACCAGTAACTGGAAAAGAAGTGGGTTTTATAGCAAATCAAGTCAGGCTGACACTTCCAATAAACAGAACAAAGGTCATCTCTGTAACCTGGATAGGAAATCGCTGTCGGCCTTCCCCATGTCATCTTTAGCACAGATCTTCTATCATGTCAGGAGTTGACCCGGCCACTGCTTAGAAAATAATAATGGTATAATAAATGCATAAATCACATTTATTGAACACTTACCAGGTGCCAGCAACTGTACTGATTTATAAATATGATCTCATTTAATCTTCCCCAAAAATCTCACTGTAATTATTTTGGTTTCAGATAATAAAACTAATGCTCAGAGAAGGTAAGCAATTTTCCTAACAATGCACAGCTAGTAAAGGGCAGAACCAGGGCCATGATCCAAGCTTAGTTTATCTGATGACAATGCCTGCTCTTCATAATCTTCCTTCCACCTTCCCACTGCCAATTCTACCCCAGACCACTCCCCCAGAATCTGCTGTACCCTCCACAGACTGTTAGCATAGTCCATCCAACAGTTTAATACATTTAGTTGCTTAGATGGCTGTCAACCCACCAGGCTATGAACTCCTCGAAGGCAGGAGTGAGTTCATCTCTGTATCCCCACTGTGTAAGACAGTATCTGGTAAAGAGTGTGAACACAGGAACGATTTGATAACTGAATAAGTAAATTAAATAAACATCTGGTAAGGAGCTGCTTTGTTGAAGACCCTTCATTAGTTGCTTTACTGGTAATTCCTACCCCTTTATGCAAAATGAAGTCACAAAATAGGATTCTTGTTTATTTTGAGATGCAGATGCTGCACCAGTTATTTTGTTTTGTTTTTGTTTTTGGTGAAACAAAAAAATAAATGCATCAGCAGAAGAAAGTAAAAGGTTCTCTTCAGGAATAGGTGATGCAGAAAAGACTGCAAGTTTAGAATTAGGACAGATGGTCAGTCTGCAAGTGTCAAATCAAAAAGGCTTGCTTCTCTCACCATCCAGAGCCCAGAGTGAGTTGGATCAATGTAACTGAAAAGCCACCTCTCAGGAAATAAGGCAGGTCCCCACAGGCTGGGGGAAGGCTGCTTCCAGAACTTGGTCTGATTCCTTCTGAGAGAGCACCAGGCAACAGGTCTGGTCTCTGAGTGTTCTCTTAGAAACGTAGCCATCGCTGTGCAGCACACATTGAGGAGAAGCTATACCCCGATGGGATCAAAGAATATGGTCTGAGTTTTCAAAGACAGTTGAGAAGAAGGAACAAGCAACCCGAGCCGACTCTGTGGGCGCCCTGCCTGGGCCACACACAAGAGGATTCACACACAGCTAGAGCTCCACCCACATGGGTTTAAGGTTTTTACCAGCTCCTTAGAGAGGAGACACTGGGGACTGAGGCCAGTATCTACAGCATGTCATTCATCCTTTGTCCTCCATAAGGTTCCAGAGTAAACTCTATCAAGTTCCCATGCCGGAGTGTGTGTCCAATTACTCTTAGCTGATCTTTAGTTAAAGAGCTAAAAGCTTTTCCAGATAGGAAATGGGAGTCCATTAATTTACTGGAAAAGCCAAACCAGTTAGGAAGCCCTTTTGCTAGGATGTTGCCTGAAAGTTTTACATACTGATCAAAGACGGGGATCTACGGGAGTCTGTCCCCACCCACCCCAGACTGCTAAGAAGAATGGCATTTTAGGAGCACAGCAGGCTGTGTAGAAATAATGGGAATACTGGGAACAAAGCTGCAGATAGAGACATACAAAGGTCTAACCTTTCCCAGCCAAGTCATTCATTTCTGTAGGTATCTTCCTGAGCTATCCTGAGTGTGCATTTCAGTGATGAATCCCAGATTGCTAGAAAGATGTGCTATGTGTTTCTTGATATTCTAGTGGCCTCTATACTTAGAACAATACAAATAATGTTGAATAATAGGAAATTCTGGTTGCAATACTTTGTAAGTGGTATGGTGGAACACATATTGAATGGAAAAGCCATTCAATATCTGTCATATTTGATAGCTACAGTCGCCCATTGAAGCTCAATATTCTGATATTCTGATGTCTTTTTAAAAAGGTAATTTCCTAAAAGGGCATGTAATATTACAAGGGGAGCCTCCTTTTCTGCTATGAAATCCCAGTAAAAGTGCACTTTTTATGATAATATTAGTCACTGACAGGCACAGTTTAGGAAAGGTGAAACATTTTTAGATCAAATCACTAGGAAAGTATGTAAACCATAGACTTTGGCATATGCACTTGAGTGCAGGCAGAGATGGAAATAAGGAATCTGCTGGCTCTTTATTCCTATTGAGTTCAGATTAAGTAATCATTCATCTCCATTAGTCACCCTCAACTCCCCCAACATACACATATGTGTATACACACTGCTGTGCACACACAGGTCCAAGCCTGGTGCAGACGTGGTTTCCCGTGTTCAGCCAGCAGCTTCCCACAGCTGGAATGGGGAGCACCTGCATGGTGCTGCTTTGTGTCGGTTGCACTCACTCACAGGCGGCCTGGTTACCATCTGCATAGGTAAGGCCAACCAGACCTGGTCTATAACCACCAGCCCAGTTCCTACAGGCACAAAGTCAACCTGGACATAAAGCAGGCATCCTGCCATACCTGAGAGGCCTGCTTCATGTCCGTGGTTCTCTCTCACACAAAGAAGCCTGTTTTTATGCCTCCCACTCTCTTTCTTGATAGTCACATCTTCTCTTTGTTTTTAGTAGTTGACTCATTCTGGGAGCTGGAGGGATAGGCTAAAGACTCGAAAATAAGTGTCTCTGTCACTGACTCATTCATTCATTTAAGAAACTGTGGTATACTGCTGTATACCAGGCTCTGCAGAGACAAACCTGTATAGAATTTCAGCCCTGCCCTTGAGGGCCTCAGAGTCTAGTGGAAGAGACAAATTTGTAATCTCATAACTGCAGCCCACTGTGATAGGAACTCTTCAGTGAGTGCACAGAAAGGATTTTGCAGGCATGAAAGAGAAAGCAATAGACTTCATCTGGAAGAGTTTGGGAAGATTTTACAGAAAACACAGTATCTGATGCGGGCATTGACAAAAACATAGGAATTTGCTGGCTAGAGAAGTGGAGAAAGGTGTAAAGTCACAAGTAAGAAACCACAATGCTGGTTTAGAAATGGCAAATTGGGGAATAAGAGGCAAAAGCAAATGATTTTACAATTGAATTAACTTAAAAATCAATAACTAGAAGGCCTCAGGAAAATCCCCAAATATTTGGAAATGAAATAATACATTTCTAAATAACTTGTGAGTCAAAGATGCAATCAAAAGAGAAAAGGAAGCATTTTGAACTGAATTGAAGTGAAAGTTAATATATCAAAATTTGTGGGAGACTGCTTAACCAGAAATTAGGGGGAATTTATAGCATTAAATGCCTCATAAAAGAAGAAAGGTCTCAAGTTTCCACCCTAAGAAGCAAGAAAAAGAAGAACAACTTAAACTCAAAGTAAGTAGAAAAAAAGAAATAAAGATCAGAGCAGAAGTCAATGATATTAATATCAGAAAAACAGTAGAGAGAATCAATGAGACCAAAAAACAGTTTCTTTAAGAAGATTAATAAAATCAATCAACTTCTAGCCAGACTGATGAGGGTGAAAAATAAAGAAGGCACAAATCACAAATATAAAGAATGAGAAAGGTAGGATCAGTACAGATTCTACAGATATTAACAGCACAATAAGGGAATAGTATTAACAGGTTTATGTTAATAAATTCAGCAACTTAAATGGACAAATATCTATAAAGATATGAACTACCAAAGCTCACTCAAGAATTATTAGATAATATAAACAGCCCTAGGTTTATTAAATAAATTAAATTTGTAGTAAAAAAAGAACTTTTTTTTTTCAGAGAAAACTCCAAGATGGTGTCACTGGTGAATTCTACCAAACATAAAAAATAATATGACCAATTTTGCATACACTCTTCTAGAAAACTTTGATGAGGAGAAACTATCATCCAACACATTCTGTGAAGCTAGTAGTACTTTGATATCAAAGTCAGACAGAGACATCACAATAAAACTACAGACCAATGTTTCATGAACATATATATGAAATTTCAAGCACAAATTTAGTAAATTGAATACATCATGGCTAAGTGGATCTATCCAAGCAATGCAGAGTTAGCATAATATTCAAAAATCAATGTAATTCATCACATTAACATACCCCCCAAATTTTTTAAATGGCAATCTCAATAAAAACAGACAATGCTTTTGAAAAAAAATCCAACATTCATTCTTGATCAAAAAATCTCTCAACCAATTAAAAACAGAAGAAAACTTTCTCAACTCCATAGAAAGTATCAAATTAAAAACTTTTAGTAAACACCGTACTGGAAAAAGACTGAGAGTATTCTCTCTAATGTCAGGAAGAAGACAAGAATGACAGCTTCAACCACTTCTAATTAACTCTGTGTCAGAGATTTTAGCCAGTGCAATAAGGGAAAGAAAAAAAAGTCACTGAGATTGAAAGGAAAAAACAATTCTACCTTTATTTTCAGATGACATGATCACCTATTAGAAAATTTGATGTAATCTGAAATCTCAATTAAGATGGCTGATAAGAGGCAGGACTAGCTTGCAGCTCTTGATCAGATAGATAGAGCAGCATGTCGAGACTCACATTATGAACTTTTGCTTCAAGAACTACCTCAGGAACATACCAAGAAAGCTGGAAGAACCCACAGACCCTTTGAAGGAATTCGATCCCTGCTGCAGGCTCCCTGAGACACCAGAAAACTGTGAGTCTGCTTGCTTTCTCAGTGGGGAGGCTCGTGGTCTGGAGCAACTTCTCAGCCCTGGTCACCGGTTGCCAGAAAATAGACTCAGTGCTGTTGGTGGGGCACTATGGGAGTGAGACTGGCCTTTAGGACTGTGAGCTGTGTGGGAGCAGGGTGAGGCCTGTGACTACTGGCTTTTCCCCACTTCCCGGGTGAGCTGCATGACTCAGCAGAGGCAGCCATAATCCCTTTGGGAATATAACTTCACTGGACTGGGGGAACCATCCCCCATCCCCCACAGCAGCAGCATCAAGCCCTGCCCAAGGAAGGGCTGAGCTCAGACCGGCCTATCCCTGCTCACATCTGGTGGTCTTTCTCTACCCATCCTGGTAACCAAAGACAAAGGTCATAATCTCTTGAGAGTTCTTTTTTTTTTTTTTAATTTTTATTATTATACTTTAAGTTCTAGGGTACATGTGCATAACGTGCAGGTTTGTTACATAAGTATACTTGTGCCATGTTGCTGTGCTGCACCCATCAACTCATCAGCACCCATCAACTCGTCATTTACATCAGGTATAACTCCCAATGCAATCCCTCCCCCCTCCCCCCTCCCCCATGATAGGCCCTGGTGTGTGATGTTCCCCTTCCCGAGTCCAAGTGATCTCATTGTTCAGTTCCCACCTATGAGTGAGAACATGCGGTGTTTGGTTTTCTGTTCTTGTGATAGTTTGCTGAGAATGATGGTTTCCAGCTGCATCCATGTCCCTACAAAGGACACAAACTCATCCTTTTTTATGGCTGCATAGTATTCCATGGTGTATATGTGCCACATTTTCTTAATCCAGTCTGTCACTGATGGACATTTGGGTTGATTCCAAGTCTTTGCTATTGTGAATAGTGCTGCAATGAACATACGTGTGCATGTGTCTTTATAGCAGCATGATTTATAATCCTTTGGGTATATACCCAGTAATGGGATGGCTGGGTCATATGGTACATCTAGTTCCAGATCCTTGAGGAATCGCCATACTGTTTTCCATAATGGTTGAAGTAGTTTACAATCCCACCAACAGTGTAAAAGTGTTCCTATTTCTCCACATCCTCTCCAGCACCTGTTGTTTCCTGACTTTTTAATGATCGCCATTCTAACTGGTGTGAGATGGTATCTCATTGTGGTTTTGATTTGCATTTCTCTGATGGCCAGTGATGATGAGCATTTTTTCATGTGTCTGTTGGCTGTATGAATGTCTTCTTTTGAGAAATGTCTGTTCATATCCTTTGCCAACTTTTTGATGGAGTTGTTTGTTTTTTTCTTGTAAATTTGTTTGAGTTCTTTGTAGGTTCTGGATATTAGCCCTTTGTCAGATGAGTAGATTGCAAAAATTTTCTCCCATTCTGTAGGTTGCCTGTTCACTCTGATGGTAGTTTCTTTTGCTGTGCAGAAGCTCTTTAGTTTAATGAGATCCCATTTGTCAATTTTGGCTTTTGCTGCCGTTGCTTTTGGTGTTTTAGACAAACAACCTGAGAAACCTGAGTACTTAACCCGGTGTCTTCCCTAGGGCAAGCTTGCATCTTCCCTATATGACCACAGCTGATGTGCTCTTGAAGGGCCACCTCTTGGCTGGGGGCCAACCAACACAAAACCAGTGCACTAAACAAGAACACAACCAAGGACCCTCACAGAGTCCACTTCACTCTCCTGCTATCACCACCGGAGCAGGTGCTGGTATCTACAGCTGCAAGACCTGAAGACGGATCACATCACAGGACTTTTTTCAGACATTCCGCAGTACCAGCTCAGAGCTTGGTAGCTCCACTGGGTGGCTAGACACAGAAGAGAAAAAAACAATCGCTATAGATTGGCTCTCAGAAAGCCCCATTCCTAGGAGAAGAGGGAGAACACTACATCAAGGGAGCACCCAGTGGGATAAAAGAATCTGAATAGCAGGTCTTAAGTTCCAGATTTTCCCTCTGACATAGTCTATCCAAATGAGAAGGAACCAGAAAAACAATTCTGGTAATATGACAAAACGAGGTCATTTAACACCACCCAAAATCATACCATAATCATACCAAAATCATACCACCTCACTAGCAATGGATCCAAACAAAGACAAAATCTCTGAATTGCCAGAAAAATAATTTGGAAAAATATTTGGAATAAGGTAATCAAGGAGGCACCAGAGAAAGGTGAAGTCCAACTTAAAGAAATCAGAAACATAATACAGGCTATGAAAGGAAACTTCTTCAGTGAAATAGATAGCACAAATGAAAAACAATCACAACTTCTGGAAATCAAGGACACACTTAGACCAATACAAAATGCACTGGAAAGTCTCAGCAATATAATCAAACAAGTCAGAAGAAAGAACTTCAGAGCTCAAAGACAAGGCTTTCAGATTAAAAAGAATTTTTTAAAATGAACAACTCCTCCAAGAAGTTTGGGACTATTAACTGTGCAAACCTAAGAATAATTCCTGAGGAAGAAGATAAATCTAAAAGTTTAGAAAACATCTTTGAGGGAATAATTGAGGAAACCTTCCCTGGCCTTGTTAGAGATCTAGACACCAAATACAAGAAGCTCAAAGAACACCTGGGAAATTCATTGCAAAAAGATAATTGTCTAGACACATAGTCATTAGGTTATCTAAAGTCAAGACGAGGGAAAGAGTCTTAAGAGCTGTGAGGCAAAAGCATCAGGTAATCTGTAGAGGAAAACCGACCAGGGTAACAGCAGATTTCTTAGCAGAAACCCTGCCAGCTAGAAAAGATTTGGGTCCTGTTTTTAGGCTCCTTAAAAGAATTATCAGGCAATAATTTTGTATCCAGTGAAAGTAAGCTTCATACATGAAAGAAAGATGCAGTCCTTTCCAGACAAACAAATGCTGAGTGCATTCACCACTACCAAGCCAGCACTAGAAGAACTGCTAATAGGAGCTTTACACAGTGAAACAAAGCCACCAAAATAGAACCTCCTTAAAGTATAAATCCCACAGGATCTATATAACAATAACACAATGAAAAAAACAAACAAGGTATTTAGGCAAAATTAGCACAATGAATAGAATAGCACCTCACATCTCAATACTAATATTGAATGTTAATGGTCTAAATGTTCCATTAAAAGATACAGAATGGAAGAATAGATAATAATTCACCCACCAAGTTTCTGCTGTCTTCAGGAGACTCACCTAACACATAAAGACTCATATAAACTTAAGATAAAGGGGTAGAAAAGGATATTCCACGTCAGTGGACACTAAAAGCAAGCAGGAGTAGCTATTCTTATATCAGACAAAACAAACCTTAAAGCAACAGCAGTTGAAAAGGACAAAGAGGGACATTATATAAGGATGAAAGGACTAGTCCAACAGGAAAATATCACAATTCTAAATATATATGCACCTAACACTGGAGCTCCCAAATTTGTAAAAAATTTACTACTAGACCTAATAAATGAGATAGACAGCAACACAGTAATAGTGGGGGACTTTAATACTCCACTAATAGCACTGAACAGATCATCAAGACAGAAAGTCAACAAAGAAACAATGGACTTAAATTATTCCCTACAAGAAATAGACTCAAAAGATATTAGAGAACATTCTACACAGTAACCACAGAATATACACTCATTCATTAGCACATGGAACATTCTCGAAGATAGACCATATGATAGGCCATGAAACAAGTCTCAGTAAATTTAAGAAAATCAAAATTATATTAAGTACTGTCTGGGACCACAGAGGAATAAAATTGGAAATCAACTCCAAAAAGAACACTGAAAACCACAAAAATACATGGAAATTAAATAATCTGCTCCTCAATAATTGTTGGGTCAACAATGAAATCAAGATGGAAATTTAAAAATTCCTTAAGCTGAACAATAATAGTGACACAACCTATCAAAACCTCTGGAATACAACAAAAGCAATGCTAAGAGGAAAGTTCATAGCATTAAATGCCCACATCAAAAAGTCTGAAAGACCACAAATAGATCATCTAAGGTTACACGTCACAAAACTGGAGAAACAAGAACTATTGACTCCCAAACCCAGCAGAAGAAAAGAAATAACGAAGATCAAAGCAGAAGCAAATGAAATTGAAACAAAAAATACAGTACGTAAGATAAATGAAACAAAACCTGGTTCTCTGAAAAGATAAATAAAATTGATAGGCCATTAGCTACATTAACCAAGAAGAGAGAAGATTCAAATAAGCTCGTTAGAAATGAAATGGGAGATACTACAACTGACACCACAGAAATAGAAAAGATTTTTCAAGGCTACTATGAACATCTTTATGCACATAAACTAGAGAACCTAGAGGAGGTAGATAAATTACTGGAAATATTCAACCCTCCTAGATTAAACCAGAAAGATATAGAATCTCTGAATAGATGAATAACAAGCAGCAAGATTGAAATGATATTTAGAAAATGGCAAATAAAAAAGTCCAGGACCAGATGGATTCACAACTGAATTCTATCAGACATTCAAAAGAATTGATACCAATCCTATTGACACTTTTCCAAAAGATAAAGAAAGAGGGAATCTCCCTAAATCATTTTGTTAAGCCAGAATCACCCTATTACCAAATCCAGGGAAGAATGTAACATAAAAAGAAAATTGCAGACCCAGTATTCCTCATGAAAATAGACGCAAAAATCTTCAACAAAATAGTAGTGAACCAAATCCCACAGCACATCAAAAAGATAATCCACCGTGATTAAGTGGGTTTCATACCACGGATGCAGGGACAGTTTAACATACATAAGTCAATGAATGTGACACACCACACAAACAGAATTAAAAATAAAAATCACATGATCATCTCAATGACACAGAAAAAGCATTTGATAAAATCCAGCATCCCTTTATGATTAAAACCCTCAGCAAAATTGGCATAGAAGGGACATACTTTAAGGTAATAAAAGCCATCTCTGACAAACCCACAGCCAATATTATACTGGATGGAGAAAAGGTGAAAGCATTCCTACAGATAACTGGAACAAGACAAGAATGTCCACTTTCACTACTTCTGTTCAACATGGTACTGGAAGTCCTAGCCAGAGAAAACAGACAAGAGAAAAAAATAAAGAGCATCCAAATTGGTAAAGAGGAAGTCAAACTGTCACTCTTTGCTGATAATATGATCGCATACCTAGAAAGCTCTAAAGACTCCTCTTCCATGTAGTTGAGCAGTTTTGACTGAGTTTCTTAGTCCTGAGTTCTAGTTTGATTGCACTGCAGTCTGAGAGACAGTTTGCTATAATTTCTATTCTTGTACATTTGCTGAGGAGTGCTTTACTTCCAATTATGTGGTCAATTTTGGAATAAGAGCGATGTGGTGCTGAGAAGAATGTGTATTCTGTTGATTTGGGGTGGGGAGTTCTGTAGATGTCTATTAGGTCCGCTTGGTGCAGAGCTGAGTTCAATTCCTGGATATCCTTATTAACTTTCTGTCTCATTGATCTGTCTAATGTTGACAGTGGGGTGTTGAAGTCTCCCATTATTATGGTATGGGAGTCTAAGTCTCTTTGTAAGTCTCTAAGGACTTGCTTTATGAATCTGGGTGCTCCTCTATTGGGTGCATATATATTTAGAATAGTTAGCTCTTCCTGTTGAATTGATCACTTTACCATTATGTAATGGTCTTTTTTTGTCTCTTTTGATCTTTGATGGTTTAAAGTCTATTTTATCACAGACTAGGATTGCAACCCCTGCTATTTTTTGTTCTCCATTTGCTTGGTAGATCTTCCTCCATCCCTTTATTTTGAGCCTATGTGTGTCTCTGCATGTGAGATGGGTCTCCTGAATACAGCAAACTGATGGGTCTTGACTCTTTATCCAATTTGCCAGTCTATGTCTCTTAATTGGAGCATTTAGTCCATTTACATTTAAGGTTAATATTGTTATATGTGAACTTGATCCCGTCATTATGATATTAGCTGGTCTCCTTAAGCTGATAAGCAACTTCAGCAAAGTCTCAGGATACAAAATTAATGTGCAAAAATCACAAGCATTCTTATACACCAGTAACAGACAAACAGGGCCAAATCATGAATGAACTTCCATTCACAACTGCTTCAAAGAGAATAAAATACCTAGGAATCCAACTTACAAGGGATGTAAAGGACCTCTTCAAGGAGAACTACAAACCACTGCTCAGTGAAATAAAAGAGGACACAAACAAATGGAAGAACATACCATGCTCATGGATAGGAAGAATCAATATCATGAAAATGGCCATACTGCCCAAGGTAATTTATAGATTCAATGCCATCACCATCAAGCTACCAATGACTTTCTTCACAGAATTGGAAAAAACTGCTTTAAAGTTCATACGGAACCAAAAAAGGGCCCACATTGTGAAGACAATCCTAAGTCAAAAGAATAAAGCTGGAGGCATCGCGCTACCTGACTTCAAACTATACTACAAGGCTACAGTAACCAAAACAGCATGGTACTGGTACCAAAACAGAGATATAGACCAATGGAACAGAACAGAGTCCTCAGAACTAATACCACACATCTACAGCCATCTGATCTCTGACAAACCTGAGAAAAACAAGAAATGGGGAAAGGATTCCATATTTAATAAACAGTGCTGGGAAAATTGGCTAGCCATAAGTAGAAAGCTGAAACTGGATCCTTTCCTTACTCCTTATACAAAAATTAATTCAAGATGGATTAGAGACTTAAATGTTAGACCTAATACCATAAAAACCCTAGAAGAAAACCTAGGTAATACCATTCAGGACATAGGCATGGGCAAGGACTTCATGTCTAAAACACCAAAGGCAATGGCAACAAAAACCAAAATTGACAAATGGCATCTAATTAAACTAAAGAGCTTCTGCACAGCAAAAGAAACTACCATCAGAGTGAACAGGCAACTTATAGAATAGGAGAAAATTTTTGCAATCTACTCATCTGACAAAGGGCTAATATCCAGAACCTACAAAGAACTCAAACAAATTTACAAGAAAAAAAAAACAACTCCATCAAAAAGTTGGCAAAGGATATGATCAGACATTTCTCAAAAGAAGACATGCATACAGCCAACAGACACATGAAAAAGTGCTCGTTATCACTGGCCATCAGAGAAATGCAAATCAAAACCACAATGAGATACATCTCACACCAGTTAGAATGGCAATCATTAAAAAGTCAGGAAACAACAGGTGCTGGAGAGGATGTGGAGAAATAGGAACACTTTTACACTGTTGGTGGGATTGTAAACTAGTTCAACCATTATGGAACAGTATGGCAATCCCTCAAGGATCTAGAACTAGAAGTACCATATGACCCAGCCATCCCATTACTGGGTATATACCCAAAGGATTATAAATCATGCTGCTATAAAGACACATGCACACGTATGTTCATTGCAGCACTATTCACAATAGCAAAGACTTGGAATCAACCCAAATGTCCATCAGTGACAGACTGGATTAAGAAAATGTGGCACATATACACCATGGAATACTATGCAGCCATAAAAAAGGATGAATTTGTGTCCTTTGTAGGGACATGGATGCAGCTGGAAACCATCATACTCAGCAAACTATCACAAGAACAGAAAACCAAACACCGCATGTTCTCACTCTTAGGTGGGAACTGAACAATGAGATCACTTGGACTCGGGAAGGGGAACGTCACACACTGGGGCCTATTATAGGGAGGGGGGAGGGGGGAGAAATTGCACTGGGAGTTATACCTGATGTAAATGACGAGTTGATGGGTGCAGCACACCAACATGGCACAAGTATACATATGTAACAAACCTGCATGTTGTGCACATGTACCCTAGAACTTAAAGTAATATAATAAAAAAAAAAAGACTCCTCTTAAAACCTCCTAAAACTGATAAATGAATTCAGCAAAGTTTCAGGATACACAATTAATGTACACAAGTCAGTAGCTCTGCTATACATCAACAATGACCAAGCTGAGAATCAAATCAAGAACACTCAACCACTTTCACAATAACTGAAATAAAATAAAATAAAATACTTATGAATACACTTAACCAAGGACGTGAAAGAGATCTACAAGAAAAAGTACAAAACACTGCTGAAAGAAATCATAGATGACACAAACAAATGGAAACACATCCCATGGTCATGGATGGGTAGAATCAATATAGTGAAAATGACCATATTGCCAAAAGTAATCTACAAATTAAACATAATTTCTATCAAAATACCACCGTCATTCCTCACAGAACTAAAAAAAAGCAATCCTAAAATTCATATGGAACCAAAAAATAGCCCACATAGCCAAAGCAAGACTAAGCAAAAAGAATAAATCTGGGGGCATCACCCTACCAGATTTCAAACTATATTGTAAGGCCATAGTCACCAAAACAGCATAGTACTGGTATAAAAATAGGGACATAGACCAATGGAACAGAATAGAGTACCCAGAAATAAAGCCAAGTACTTACAGACATCTGATCTTTGACAAAGCAAATACAAACATAAAATGGGGAAAGGATATGTAGAATGAAACTGGATCCTCATCTCTCCCTTTATACAAAAATCAACTCGAGATGAATCAAAGACTTAAATCTAAGACCTGAAAACATAAGAATTCTAGAAGATAACACTGGAAAAGTCCTTCTGGTTACTGGCTTAGGCAAAGACTTCCAAGAACCGAAGAACCAAAGCAAATGTAAATGCAACAAAGAACCAAAAACCCAAAAGCAAATACAACAAAAACAAAGATAAATAGATGGGACTAAATTCAACTGAAAAGCTTCTGCACAGCCAAATAATCACTAGAGTTAATGGACAACTCACAGAGTGGGAGAAAATCTTCACAATCTAACAAGGGACTAATATCCAGAATCTATAAAGAACTCAAATCAGTAAGAAAAACAAACAAGCCCATCAAAAAGTGGGCTAATGACATGAATATGCAATTCTGAAAAGAAGATATGCAAATTTCCAACAAGCCTATGGAAAAATGCTCAACATCACTAATTATCAGGGAAATGTTAATCAAAACCACAGTGCAATACCACCTCACTCCAGCAAGAATGGCTGTTAAAAAAAAAAAAAAAAGATAGATATTTGCATAGATGTGGTAAAAAGGGAACATGTTTACACTGTTGGTGGGAATTTGAACTAGTACAACCACTATGGAAAACAGTGTGGAAATTTCTTAAAGAACTAAAAATAGATGTACCATTTGATCCAGCAATCCCACTCCTGGGTATCTACCCAGAAGAAAAAAAGTTATATGAAAATTGCACATAGCATGTTTATAGCAGCACAATTTGCAGTTTTCAAAATAAGGAACCAGCCCAAATTCCCATCAATCAATGAGTGGATAAAGAAAATTCCCATCAATCAATGAGTGGATAAAGAAACTTTGGAATACTATGCAACCATAAAAAGGAATGAAATAACGGCATTTGCAGCAACCCGGATGGAACGGGAGACTATTATTCTAAGTGAAGTAACTCGGGAATAAGAAAAACAAACATCATATGTTCTCACCCATATTTGGCAGCTAAGCTAAGAGTATGTAAAGGCATAAGAATGATACGTTGGACTTTGGGGACTCCAGAGAAAGGGTGGGGAGTGGTGAGGGATAAAAGACTACACATTGGGTACAGCGTACACTTCTCAGGTGATGAGTACACCTAAATCTCAGAAATCACCACTAAATAACTTATTCATGTAACCAAACACTTCCAGTTACCCCAAAAACCTATTGAAATAAAAAAATAAAAAATTAAAAGAAAAAACAAACACTCTTTTCTCCTGTTACAAAAAAAGAAAATTTAATGTAATCTACAAAATGGATAAACAAACTGGAACATCCAGACAACAGAATATTATTCTATATAAGACATGAGCTATTAAGCCATGGAAAGACAAAGAGGAACCTTAAATGCATTTTCCTAAGTGAAATAAGTCAAATGAAAATTCGACATGTGTATGTTTGCAACTATATGATATTCTGGAAAAGGCAAAACTCTAAAGACAGCAAAAACATCTTTGGTTGCCAAGGGTTTTAGCCGAGTTTAGGAATAAAATGAGCAGGTGGAGCAAAGGGGATTTTTAGGTAAGTGAAACACTTTTGTGTGATACTGTAATGGTGGATACACGACATTATACA
Organism: Macaca thibetana thibetana; assembly: GCF_024542745.1. NCBI lineage: Eukaryota > Metazoa > Chordata > Mammalia > Primates > Cercopithecidae > Macaca > Macaca thibetana. Next base: position 88,117,817 of record NC_065590.1, read on the forward strand.
TTTGCCAAAACTCACAAAATTGTACAACACAAAGTGTGAGCCCTAATGTAAACTATGGACTTTAATTAATAATAATGTATTGATAGTGTTTTATCAGTTATAACAAAGGTGCCTCACCAATGCAAGATGCAACAACAGGGTTAACAGGGTGGGGTAGTGAGGCTGAGATGAGGTGGAGAGGGTATATGGGAACTCTTTACTTTCTATTCAGTTTTTCTGTATACTTAAGATTGCTCTAAAATCAAGTCTCTCTCTATATGTGTTTTAAACAGGGACTCATTGCAGAGTGATTTTAATCACAAGTGTGCTAAATTCAGTCTTTGCAGGAGGGTCTGGAAGGGAAAACTAAAAGCAAGCACATCAAGTAGGAGGACACTGCCTTAGTGAGTAGGCACTTGGGGCCTGAGTAGGGTGTTAGCAGCTAGAAGGGACAGAAATAATGTGAGAAGGTTCCGAAGAATTAGGAGAGCCTAGTGATGCCTTAGCTGCGACTGTGAAGAAGAGAGAAGCCAGGGTACATTAGTATTTGCAGACTTCTGATCTAGGCTTGGCTCGATTTCTGACACATTGTGTGAGCTCTGGCAAGAGACTTGGTATTTCTGGACTTTGATTATCTTAGGAATGCCCTGGAGGCATCACTCTCATGTACAGGCTAAAGATCCATCCATCAGAGCTGCCTGTCCAGTACACTAGCTATTAACTTCACATGGCTATTGCACACTGGAAGTGTGGCTAGTCTGAATTGAGATGTGCTGTTTGGTGAAACAGTGCAAAAAGACTTAGAAAAATGGGACTGAAAATGTCTTATTCATAATTTTTATATTGATAACACATTTAAATTATAATAGTCTGGATATATTACGTTAAAAAATACATATTATTAAATAAATGTCATCTGTTTCATTTTTCAGTTTTGATGTGACCGCTAGAAAATTCAAAATTACATATGTGGCTTGCAATTGTGGCTGACTTTATATGTCAATTGCATAGCAGTGGCCTTGAGCTTCACCAGATGCTTTGTGTTCAGGAACATCTACAGTTGGCCTAGAGAACATTTTCTGCCTACACAGGGCCATGCCCCACTCTAGGATGGAAGTGGGATGGAGAGAGACACGTTAGGCAAAGAGACCCTAAGGTAACTTGGGACTCTATTTAGAGAGTCATTTTCCTACCCACTTAGGGGGTATATCCTGGAGAAATCCTTCCAAGTAGTAGTCCAATCGCAATTCCCCAGAATATCTAGAAGAAAAGGCCACAATTTCTTTCTTAAATGCAGAGATAATCCCTCACAGTTCCTCCTTTCTTCTGCCTCCATGCAAAAATTAGCAATTTAAATCTGGGGCTGACCCAGGTGGCTGCTTCTCTCACCTCATCTCACCTTGAGACTTGGCAGTGAGAAAAACCACAACTGGTAATTTCCATGTTGATCCAAGGCTGATACCAACATGGGGAGAAAAATTCCTACTCTCCACCTGCTAGGAAGAAATCAAGCTTGAACCATGCATGTTCTTAGTGTTCCTAGGACTCTGATGCTTTTTACCAAGCACCTTAGGTGTGCAGTACCCAGACCACATATACCTGGTACCTCTTACCTGCTCCAGGAACACCATACTGTGCATATATCTTGCCTGTATCTATTTAATTTGTCCTTTCTTATGTTTCCTTTTTCATATCTGGCCCTCAGATAAAGACCCATGTAGTATCCATGTCCCCCCATTTACAACCAATGAGACTCAGAAATGTAGTCATTACCTGCTTTCATGAGTCCTGGCTCAGATTGAAAGTATTCAGTACTCCAACATCATCAATGAAACCTGAAATCCTTAGTCTGGTATTTAGCCTTTCATATAATGACTCAAGCCAATTTTCCTGATATATATCTCATTTCTCAGAAGAGCAGGGTTTCGTCCTTCCCATCAGCAAATTCTTCAACATATAGAAGAGAAACTGCAGTGTGTTAGCAGTCGTGGAATGGCATGGCTGTAGAGGCCAAAGTGACCTGATACAGAAAAAAAACATATCTGTGAAGTCTTCTGTTACATCTTAAACATTCATGCAAATTTTACATTCCATTACACATACACATACACACCCACGCGTATTAAATTATCATTTAGGGAAATTGTTGCTTCAGGATGATGTTTATGAATTCTTATATCCCTTGCACCTAGCCAAGCACTCCCAACTGTAGGTATTACCTAATTTAAGGAAAAACGCACAACAGAAACTTCTACTTCAGCAAGACTTGTTTCTTCGGCTAGGAAATATCTCTTAAGTTTTTCTGTCCCCACCCCCACCAGGAACTAGCTGGCATCTTAGAAGGCCTGGAGTATTTGAACTCCTTCTACCTATTTCAGTTTCAGTCAAGTTTTACTGCTTCCTAGCACCTTCCCTGACTACTCCATCGGGACATGGGTTTTTGCCTCCTTGAACTACTGCAACAGTGTCTCTGTCCCTCTTTGGTTCTTAGCTGCTAGGTCATGTGCTGTGCAACTTTTTTATGTCTCCCCCACTGCAGCATGAGGTTTGGAAAGGCAGGGCCCATGTCAGTCTTGTTCATAGTTATTCTCAGCACTTAGCACAGTGTCTGGTATATCATTGGTGCTCACTGAGGATTTAGTAAATTAGTGAGTGTTTAAATGGAAAATTTGATATGACTTAAGAGACTAACAATATCTTAAGGACAGGGTCTGTCTTCCATGCCCTTGTTTTTCCTGCAGTCCATGACTAATAATCATTCGTGTTTATGGGAGGGTGGGTGGATGTGTGGGGATGACAGAGGGAGAGTTTGGATATTTGAAAGAATTACCAACCAGCTCAACTTATTTTCTTTACACACGTTAGTTAGAGTGAACCATTCTATATTTCACATTCTATATAGGGACTTGTTTTAAAGTAGCTCTGTACTTTGATACTGTATTCTATCAGACTTTTATATAAGGCCATATTGTTGAGGGCTATTGAGAGATGGAGAAGCAGAGGATTCTTTGAAAAGCCGCATGAGAAAGAATTGTGGGTGGCAAAGGGACAACTAAGTGTAATTGCTCACAGGAAGAGACAGGTGCTCTTCTCATTAGCATCATCGATATCTGTCCTGCTTGTATGATTTCAATGCCTGTATGGAGAGTTTGCCAATGGCACATTCACCATCAGGCTCTATATATAATGAGTAGAGAGGTAATATAACCACAGAACAGAAATGAATTTCCACTCTTTTTACAATTCAGCGTGCACAATGGAGAAACTATAGATGTTAGAAAGAACAGAGAGGCCTGAGCAATGCATGCTCTCCTGAGAGAAGGAATGCATGGGTCTACAAACTAGTTCTAATCAGAAGACTATTGTTTGTGCTTTCTGTCATTTAAAGCTATTTACAGATTTGGATTCAAGAGTTTTTGTTCCATATTGAAGCATTTCCAGAAGCAGTGAGAAAAGTGATTGGGGAGGTAGAGGAAGTCATAGCATAGAGGTATGGCAAGCAGACATGATTCCTAAACAAATTAATAAATTATTGCAGAAATTATGATACTCTAACATGTGCCAGTATTTGTCTCTTTGGCCATATGAGAAGAAAATGGGTTACTGAATTCACAATATTAACCCTGGAGGAGACCTATCCAAGGTCTATTGCAAGTAGGAGCCCGCTGGGGACTCTGAGGCTAGGCTCTTCCCATGATGTCCTGGCAGGTACACATCCAGACTCTACCATCCTGTAATTTCTGCCCTAGTTTCATGTGGCATGGCCACTTTTTCCTAAGTATAGTCTTTTTCTACCACAGAGTGTAAGTAACACTGATATACAATCAAATAACCTGTAACCTTAGTACTTCAAGTATGATCTGAGGACTAGCAACCTTGGGTCACCTGGGAGTTGCAGGTTTTACTGCAGAACTCACAGATGATCAGAAGTGAAATTTAAAATGATCCCCAAGTGACTCGTATGCACTGTTCTCTAATGCTCTGCCCTCTAACCCTTTTCACTGGGCTGCTTCATCACAATGGCCATTCTGGGGTCCTTAGATTTCTAACACTTTAGTCTTAAATTATAACCCTATATCATACCATCAAACTTTTTGTTTGTTTGTTTGTTTCATCTTAGGGATTGCTTTTCCTGGCCCACTGCTGATAAGCGCCATCTTGCTTACTGGAGATGAGTCCTCCAGGGATTTGTGCATTCAAAGAGAGTCAGTTCACTTCTTTATCCACTTAATTCCACATATGATACCTGTGGCTTTTTTTTCAATTTTCCTAAACATAACAGTTCTTAATTTCCTGAAGCTATGTTAAACTGTAGATCATGTCTTCTTAAACTTGAGGACATCAGATTCAAATTATAATTTTGATGTTAAGAATAAACCTTTACAAAAACTATAAATGATAATATTTCCAATAGTAGGCCCTTCACAAAAACCTTTATGGGCCCTCACTGGGCAACCTTTTGTAAACCAAAAAGACCAGAATAAGAAGTTTGTGTATCCACTTCCACCTCCAGACCCCTGCACAGTACAATGTAACACACTGTAGGGTGAAGTGAGCTGGTCTGTACTCTGGGAAAAAGTAGAAATATGGTGAAAATAAACAAACCTATCAGGCATTTAAAGCAGTTTTGGCAGAGGATTTTGTTTGTAATGTAACATTGTTATGATAAACAAATGGGGATGAAGAGGGGCTTGATTTGACTTTTTATAGTTTCCAAATGTTCGTGAAAGGCAGTGTATACTGGCTTTTGAATTAATCTACCACCTCTATTATGCCTGTTTGGTTGCAATGAACTTGTGGTTTTTAAAATTATCCAGTTTGCTGGTAAGTTTAAAATTGTTCATCTAAAATTAAAGGAGTGCAGCCTTCAGATTGAGACAGATGTAGATTCATACATCAGGCCTGGCATTTACTAGTCCTGTGAACTTTGACAACTCAGTTTTCTCATCTGTGAAATGTAGAACTTCGTAACTACTATATAGGGTTGTCTTGAACTTTAGAGAAAATGAATGCAAAATACCTGGGAAAGTTATTTCCCTGGAAGACCAGGGCAAAAAGTCTCTTGGTAATTTGACTTAGGAGTTAACCTACATAGCTGTCCCCATCATTAAAATTAATTTTATCGTTTAACTCTGCCAATAAGACAGATTTTAGAGTTACATTTCAGGAATATAGTGAGTCAAATAGACATCTATGGATTCCTGGAAGCCATGTTGTTACTACAAGATTATTTCCTGGTTTCAACCTAGAACTCCGAAGGAGAAATATGTCTTAATTTCCTTCTATGAATGCAATGGCTATTAACACAGGTCAAATTTCTTGCTAATCAGGATTTGCAGAGAAGTATCTGTGACCTCAGCATGGGAACAGTCAGACATTCATATGCATAAGGTGTTTGAATGTCAGGTGTTCGTTGTCCAACAGAGTTGCTGTACAGAAGAAAAGCTGCTGGTGTGGTGCTTGGAAGTTGGATGTGGCATATATTAGAGGATTTGGAAGGAAGTAGTGGGGAAAGAAATCGATAAGCTCTGTTCTACCCCGATCATGAATAGAGACGTAATATTTATTTCATGTACTTATATATCTGTTAATGAAAAATTCTATAACTTTATTTAAAGAAAGCTTATAATTAAGGAGCAGACCATTGGCTGATATACTTTAGGTTCCTTATGTAGAGAAACCTGTTTGTGAAGTTAAGGTTTATGGTTGGATGTGAGTGAGCTTTGGGCAGAGAACAGAGTCACACAAGTATTTCTTCACCTGGTTCTTATAGGTTGCATTAAAAATGAGGTTCACAATGGAAAAATGTATTTCTAAAATGACTAAGTTATCTCCATTTATTTTACCCTACAAATGATAAAATAAAATGGTTATTCAAACCATTTATGTTTATTTCTATGAAGTTACTTTTCTTTAATCAATTCTTTATACTGAATATTTTTATTTTTTGTTTCTTATGTAGCTTGTCCTTCTTTGAAAAAATGAATTACATTAGAAAAATAAAAAAATATATTTTTGCTGATATTTGTATATGATTCAAAAGTAGTTTCTTCAAATTGAAAAAATCATTTAGAGCTGTCATTACTTTCTGTATTCATATTCTTACTGATTTTAGTTTGATTTTAGAGAAATCTTTTAGATATTAAGAGAGAATTTTTTTTTTCCTACCCATACACCAAAGTCCCATATAGAAACTATAATATTGACAAAAACATGCTATGTAATCCTCCTATCTCATCTCCTTATCTCTTCCCACTTAAGGTAACAGCCATCCGTAATACTTTGTTGATTACACCTTTAACAGTTTTTATTGTGTGTATTTAAGGTGTACAACAAGATGTTTTGATATAAATATACATAGTGAAATGATTACTATAGTCAAGTAAGGTAATATTGACATCATTCACATATTTATTCATTTATAACTTTTTTGAAGTTATTATGCTTTTACATTTTTAGAAACACAAAGAGGTTAGGAAATGTCCTTATCCTCTAGGAACATGTGATTCTTTCAAAAACACTCAATGCAATGTAAAACAATACTTAGACTGGAGGAGATGTTCATCCTTGTTTTCTATTTAAACGCTGAAATTTAATGTTTGGCAAGCAGTGGCATAAATCAAATTTTATGGCACTCTAAAAGGAGTTCTACATCTTACATGAGGAACCTGCTGTTAAATAAGAACATTGTGTCATTTACCATCTAGAACTTGGGTAATTAGCCAATTCTAATAAAAGAATGCAGGGTTCATAGCGTGTTACATCTGACCTTGTTTTCCCATTTGTGCTGTACGTAGCAAAATGATGCATTTTATTAGATAGAAGGTGGGTATTTCTTGTTTCCTGACTATTATGAGTAATCAAACCAGGAAACAATGACTAGAAGGTAGACACTTAGTAAAGATCAAAGTAACTTGGATATGGGAAATCTATTAATCATTATTTTGTTATGATTGTTAATAGAACTTTTCTATGTGTGTTATCTACTTGGCTGATGACCTAGACCACAATGGAAATTTGACCAACTTAATAAACATTTGCAAAGTTTTCAGTTTCTAAAAGCTCTTATTTTCAATTCACCTGTGGAGAACTACCTAGAATTTACACTGATGAATGGAAGAATTACCACTATGAAGTAAACTATTTTGGTTACCGAAGAAAATGACCTACTTAGGTTATTGAACCAAGAATCTACCAATAAACTGCTCTGATCTCTTTAAAACTTTCTCGCTTTCGTTAGATTTCTAGTTGTTGAGAAGAAAAGTAAAGATGTCAGGTCTCACCACACATAATGTAAAATATGTTCACCTTTTGCTATGGTTTGAATGAGTCCTTTCCAAAATTCTTGTGTTGAAACTTGATGACCAATACAATAGTGTTAAGAAATGGTTCCTTTTAGAGGTGGTTGGGTCATGAGGGCTCCTCACTTGTTAATGGGATTAAGGTCTGTGATGGTTAATACTAAGTGTCAACTTGATTGGATTGAAGGATGCAAAGTTTTGACCCTGGGTGTGACTGTAAGGGCATTGCCAAAGGAGATTAAACATTTGAGTCAGTGGATTGGGAAAGGGAGACTCATCCTTAATCTAGGTAGGCACAATCTAATCAGCTGCCAGCACAGCCAGAATAAAAAGCAGGCAGAAGAATGGGAAAAGACTAGACTGGCTTAGCCTCCCAATCTACCTCTTTTTCCTGTGCAGGAGGCTTCCTTCCCTCGAACGTTGGACTTTCACTTTGGGACTCAAACTGGCTTGCTCCTCAGTTCGCAGACTGCCTATTGTGGACCTTGTGATTGTGTGAGCTAATACTCCTTAATAAACTCAAATATAAATATCTCCTATTAGTTCTGTCCCTCTTGAGAACTCTAATACAAGGTCCTTATGAAAGAGACATTTGCAGCAACATGAACATGCCTAAAGGACGTTATGTTAAGTGAAATAAGACAGGCACAGAAAGACAAATATTGCATGTTCTCACTCATGTGTGGGAGCTAAAATAGTAGATTTCATGGAGGTAGAGAGTAGAATGGTGGGTACCAAAATTTGGGAAGGGTAAGTGGGTGGGGGGGGATGAAGAGAAGTTGGTTAATGGGTTAAAAAATAAGGTTATATAGAAGAAACAATGGCCAACTCCACTGGCTCACACCTGTAATCCCAATACTTTGGGAGCCTAAGATGAGAGGATCATTTGAGCCCAGGAATCGAGACAAGCCCAAGCAACACTGGGAAACCCTGTCCCTACAAAAAATAAAAAATTAGCCAGGCGTGGTGGTGCACACTTGTAGTCCCAGCTACTTGGGAGGCTGAGACAAGAGGATCACTTGAGCCCCAGACGTCAAGGCTGCAGTGGGCCATGATGGCGCCACTGTACCTCTGCCTGGATGATACTCTCAAAAAAAAAAAAAAAAAAAAAAAGAAAGAGAGAAAGAAGATAAGATATAATGAACAAGTTCTAGTGTTGAATAGCACAGTAGTGTGACTAAAGTTAACAATAATTAATTGTATATTTTGAAATAGCTAGAAAATAAGTTTTGGAATATTTCCAACATAAATAATGATAAATATTTGAGGTGGTGGGTATCTTAATTACCGTTATTTGATCTTTACACATTGTGTGTATGTATCAAAATGTCATATGTACCCCATAAATATGTAAAATTTTGATGTATTAATGACAACAAAAAAGCTCCACATAGTGTCCTGCCCTTTTCTCCCTTCTATCCCATCTGCCAGGTTCCTTCACACAGTGCTCCTTCCCTCTGTAGGATACAACAAAATGATATTTTGGAAGGGAATACCAGCCCCTCCCAAGGTACCAAATCTGGTGGCATCCCAGCTTCTGGAACTGTGAGAAAATACAATTCGGTTCTTTATCAATTACCCAGTCTATGTTATTTTGTAATAGCAGCACAAATGGACTGAGGCATTTGCCTTTGTAAGAAAAATGATATGACATGTTTGGGAACATTCAAATACATGCTATAGAAGAGCAATTTAACAAATGACCTTTAGCTATGTCAACCTGTTTTAATATATGCATGCTTTCACCTTCCATATAACAAGCTGAAATAAAATATTCAGTGTGACGCATTTATTGATAACTTCATTTTATTCATGGTGAAAAATTAAATTTTCAATGTAAAATTTTCCCTTTTGTAGAAAATAACTTTCAATAATTTTCAGCTTTTTATTTTGTTACAAAAAGCAATTGAAAAGTAGATATTAGTAAAGGGATTTTAGAATAATTCTCCCATCTTAATGGAAACATGAATTAGAGTTTTGTCTTGGTTTTCTCTGGCTTATTTCACAGTCTTTTATAAAACTCTCCTGAACATCAACTGCAACTATTCAGGTTTGTGACTGGTGTCACAGCAAATTTAGGAACACATTTATTCCTGCTGGGGGCAGAATAATTATTCCTCCTTCCTGGGAGGGGTCCCAGGAAGGGAAGGAAAAAAACCTATGACTCAGCACTGATCAATTCTACTATTTAGAAAATTAATATCTCAGGGATTGTTTTGTTTTCCAATCTGAGAGCAATCTGCTTTCTAGTTCTTACCTCTTAGTTTACCAAAATCCCTTTCAATTCCAGTAAGCCTAGTACTGACTCATCACAGAGACAGCATGAGGCCACATTGCTTTGTGAAATTTTCATCTTGACAATCATGTTTCCAGACTGGGCCTTTTTGCAATGCTAATTACACCATTGCCACTCTGTAGGCTAACATTTCTGTGGCAGAATCCCATAAAAGTTTGCCATATGTATATATCATATATGCTCATCAGCTAGTTGAGACACATGTCCACTCAGAGAGGGACACTGATGAGATTGTTATGCTCTCACTCCAGGTGATTATGAATAGTGGACATACAATTATTGGTAAGATGTTCATAGATAGATCATTTTGCATATGGTTGTGCTGATCCAAGGCATTGCATGCCTCTCACAGGCTTTAGAGATCTCTGTGTATCCCGAGTTGTACTTTGAGACGCCTACCTCACCTACACACTCCTCCTGACTTCCAGCCCCATATTTCTTTATATATGCATCAAAAAGCATATATTTCAGTTTTGATTCCAAATTTATTAAAAAAAAGCTATTATGTGCTAGGTAATATTTTGAGATTTACTTCTCTGCTCGATTATATATTGCTATGATTTATTCACATAATTGCATATACAGTTCATATTTTTAAACTGCTATAAGATATCCCATTGTGTAAATATATCACAGTTTATCCATTGTATTGTTAAAGAGCATGGTAATATTTCCAGCTATTGATTTTATAGATTTCTTACATGTGCTTTCTGCAGATATGTAAGAGTAGCTCTTGGACACTCACACACACACACACATGCACACACAGCTGGGAGTGGAATGGAATTGCTATGTAATAAAGGTGTTCGAATGTCAAATCTTACAAGATAATAACACACTGTCTTCCAACAGTAATTTACACTTCTATCAGCAATGTGAAATAGATTTCATTGATCCCATTCTCTCAAACACTGGAGTTCTTGATTTTTGCCATTGAATGGTTGTAGATGGTATCTCATTCAGATCTTGATTGCATTTCCCACATCCCTAATGAAATCAAACGTTTCTCATATTTATTGGTCTTATGTAATTACTCTTATGTAAAATACCTGTTCATGTCTTTTGCCTACTTTTCTTTTGAATTCTTTTCTTTTGATTTCTAGAAGTTGTACATTTTTGATACTTACCCTAATGTCACTTATGTATATTGCAATATATTCTCCCAGTTTATAGATTAGCATTCTGCTCTGTTAAAAAATGTTTTGCTATATACAGACATTTTAATTTTAATGTAAACAAAATTACAAATTGTCTTTATTATTAGGAGCATGGTCATTTTAAGAAATCTTCCCCCACTTAAAGATTAGAATTATAGTTTTCATGTTATGTCAGTTATATTAACTAATGTGTTAATTCACTAACTACAATGTTATACATGCAGGCTATAGAAAATGTATAATATACAGTTTTCAAAAACCAGCCTAGAGGGGAAATAAACTCATGAATGGATGATTATGTAGAACATAAGTGTTATTTTATTACAACATGTTGTACACTCAGGGCAGAAGTATGCTTCCTTAAGGCAGGATACTATAAAGTAGATAACTGACGTAGTTTTATTTGTATCTATCCTAAAACTTTACTGAAACAGATAGGAGCATATAGTCCAATTATTTATCTGTAAAAATATTTAAATACCACAAAATAATTTGCTAAGAATGGCTCACAAAAAACTGAATGTATAACAACTTTTATGTACCTATTTCCTTGTGAGCTTGAAATTCCTCCTACCTTCACCCCATTCTTCACTGAGTATGTCTTGGGATCCTTATTACTAGTCACACTGAATTCTTAGCTTTTGCCAATGCACTTGATCAAAGTGTAGGTTCTGAGTATGTAGTCTGTATCCAACGAAATCTATGCATGGCTTTGATTATATCAAGTATGCTTTGTGAAAAAATAACAACATTGGAGGTTTCATACTTCTTGATTTCAGATTATACTACAAACCTATTATAACCAAAACAGTATAGTATTGGCATAACAACGGACACATAGACTAATGGAAAAGAATAGAGAGCCCAGAAATAAACCCATACATATATGGTCAACCGATCTTTGACAAGAGCATCAAAAATACACAATGGAAAAAAATCTCTTAAATAAGTGGTGCTGGAAAAGCTGAATAACCACATGCAAAAGAATGAAATTGTACCCTTATTTTACAGAGTACATAAAAATCAATTCAGTATAGATTAAAGACTTAAACATAAGACCTGAAACTATAAAACCTCTGGAGGAAAACACATAGAAAAACTTCCTTGACGTTGGTCTTGGCAGCACATTTTTGAATATGCGGTGGAAAGCACAGGCAACAAAAGCAAAAACAAGCAAGTGGGATTACATCAAACTAAAACGTTTCTGCACAGTAAAGAAAACAATCAACAAAATGAAAAGGCAACCTTTGGTGTGGGAGAAAATATTTGTAAGCCATCTATCTGATAAAGAATTAATATTTAAAATAAATAATTTATATAACTAGTAAAAAACAGATAACCCTTTAAAAAGTGAGCAAAATACCGGTATAGGCGTTTTTCCAAAGAAGAAATACAAATGGCCAACAGTTACCTGAAAAGAGACTCAAAATCACTCATCATCAGAAAAATGCAAATCAAAACCACAATGAGATATTACTTCACACTTGTTAGAATTGTTATTATGTGAAAAAAAGATCATAAGCATTGACAAGGATAGAAAAGGGATCCTTGGTACATTTCCACCAACAATGAGAATGTTAAATTTATTATGCTAAATTTGTACAGCCATTATGGAGAACAATGTGGGGATTCTTCCAAAAATTAAAAATAGAACTACCACATGTCCCAGCAATATTACTTCTGAGTATTTATCCAAAGGAATTGAAATCAGAATCTCAAAGAGATATCTGAACTCCCATGTTCATTGCAGGATTATTCACAATAGTCAAGAGTTGGATGCCAATAAAAAGATGAGTGGATAAATAAAAGTTTGCATATATATGCAATTAAGTATTATTCAGTCTTAAAAGGAAGGAAATCCTGACATTTGTGACAACATGGAAGAACCTGTAGGGCATTATGATAAGTGAAATAAGCCAGACACCAAAAGACAAATACTGTATGATCTCACTTATATGTGGAATCCAAAATAGTCAAACTTACAGAAGCAGAAAGTAGAATGGTAGTTCTAACACAGGACTAAGGGAAAGGGGATTTGGGGAGATATTAGTCAAAGGGTACAAAGTTTCTGTTGTGTAGGATGCATCAGTTCTGGAGAGCAAATGCATAACATGGTGACTCTAGGTAACAAATTATATCGAATACTTGAAATCTGCAAAGAGGGAAGACCTTAAGTGTTCTTGTCTCACATGCACACACACACAAATGGTAATACATGAGGTTATGGATATGATAATTATCTTGATTGTTATGATTATTTCACAATTTATAAATATGTGAAATCATCAAGTTATATACTTTAAATATATACAATAAAAAGTGTTAATTTGTAATACTTTGACTTTTGCTAGGAAGCTTTCATAAAAATATTTTCTGTGCAACTGAGTGATGACAACATAGTGTGTGAGAATTCGTTGTATGTGTTATGATTCAACATCAAGCATTAGTTATTAGATAGTTACTTAATGTCAACATCTGAAAATTATGGAAAGATGAAAACAAAAAAGCATGCCATGAAAAATGCAAGCGGCCTTCTTTCTTAGTGAAATGATTGTTTTATTTTCTCTTCATGAAAAGGTTTGAGTTCTCTCTGGTGGCTTCTGCAGAATTGATATCATGTGTGATCTCTGAGAGAAGAGAACACTTTAAACCACCTATAGTGGGATGTTCCATGTTTTGCTTTAAGGTGGATTTGAAAATTGATACCCATGGCACAAAGAAATGCACATGATGATACAACTGTGGAACATCATTAAAATTACCCCAGGCAGCAACAGCTGTAGCTGCTACATCACAGCTGGATATTCTTTGTGTTATATAGAGAGACAGGTATGCACAGAGTAAATGGAACAAGAAGAAGGGTTACCTAACTCCCATGAGGTGATCAGAGAATGCATCTTGGAAGAGGTGAATTTTAAAGGATCAGTAAGAGTTAGCTTGATGAGGTGGAGGACAGTACACATGGGGCAACTACCCTACATAAATCCTATTGAGCTTTAAAGATGGCTTATTTCCTTTTGTGGCTTGGAAGACATTGATATCATTCCCCAATTAAAATCTGTGGTATGGCAGTATGCGGATCCTGCCACCATTACCAACACCACTGGAAACCATGCTGGTGGTTAGCATATGTAAATATATCTCATATACATTCATTCAAAATGACATTCATATCAAAATAGATCATTGCACACAAGGGACTAAGGGCAAACTCTAGCCACAGATTGTGTGCCAAGAGGGTGGTTTTCCAAATGATTCCCCAAGGTCTCTTTTCTTACCAAGGGCAAAGTGTTCCCATGCATGGTTATGCCACATGTTTCCATTCGAGCAGATGGCAGAAAGGTTTGTCAGAAATGTGGAACTTGTTAAGGGGGAAGGCCTTCCTGATAGAGATCAAGAAGGCCACTTTAATTTACTTAGTGGTGGGATGGTTTGTAAGTCATTCATGTTTGTGAGGATAATGCCTTTATAATGACTTGTAAGTAGGTTGAGAGCCTCTAGAATCAACTCATGGGAAAAGGCTGTTTATCTGCTGCTTAGGTTTCTGCTGAACACTGCAGACAATATATTCACTTCTTTTCCACGCCATTTAATGACATTTCACATATATATCATTTTTGCTACTTTGATTATAAACATATTATTTTGCCTGTCTGGGGAAGGGATCAAGGATCATAAAAAGGTTAGCTTTGAGAGATGACTTGATGGTCTATGCACAATAACATCACGACTAACCACCACTGAAATGACAACAATCACCACCACCCCAGGGGCAATGTTGTACAAGTGAGGACACTTTCACTAGGTTTTGCTGTAGTAACAAACCACTCCCAAATGTCAATCATTTAAGACAAGAAAATTTTATTTTTCTCTCATACAATCTTCACTCCGCAAAACTTTCCAGAGTAGCTTTCCTCTATAAGTGAGTTCAGCTTTCCAGGCCATTTGAGTCTCATGGCATCTCTATATTATCACATATTTCCATAATTTCCCAGGCAGGAAAACAGAGCACTGGATGGTTCTGTGCTGACAATTAAATGCTCAGTCCTGGACGTGGCACAAATCTGTTCTGTCCAAACCCCACTGGCCAGAACTAGTCGTAGAACTCCACCCAACTGCAAGCTTGGCTGTGAAGTTTAATCCTATCATACACTGAAAAGAGGAAGAAACTGGATAAAGGCAAGTATCACAGTCCACTTTAATATGAATTATTTTAAATTTTCAAAGTAACTTTATCCAGCAAAGGTTATGTGTTCATATTAAAGATGAGATGCAATGTGGATTAGGTGCTGAGAGCATAGGTTTTGAGTCAGTCTTAGATCCCCAATATATAATCTGTGGGGCTCAGGCAAGACATAATTCCTAAACTTGTTTCACTTTTTGTTAAATTGGGGTGAGGTTATACACCTTATAGAAATGGTTTGAGTCACAAATGCAATAGATAAAATGGGTAGCATAGTTTCTGGCATGTTAAGTGCTCTAAAAACTTCAGCTCGTATTATTAAAAGGCAACTAATTATCAGATGTTAAGAAATACATGTCTAATGAGTGAGGGAATAATCATCTCACATATTTCAATTGAACAAATCAGCTCAGAAGACACAAATTTTTAAACTGTGTTCAAAATTCACATTTTTCTAATTTCAAGGCACTCCTTTTTCCCATTGTATCACAGTGCCTCTTGTTTTGACATAGAATGAATTAGCAGGTTATTCCCAATTTTTATGAACAGTCCCTCTCCCTAACCCAGCCTCTCCATTTCAGTCTGACTCTGCATGAAAAGGACTTTGGTTTAATCAAAATTGCTCAAACATTTAGCAAGGAAGGCGGGCGACATCCTATATTATGTCAGAAGACTTAGATTCTAGTCCTAACTTTACTTAATGCTTGTGCAACCTTAGGCAATTACTTAAGTTCTCACCTATAAAATATAGCATAGTGAAGTTTGTGTGTCATAAAAACATAATAGTAGAAGTTTCTGATCTGACCTCACAGGGATGTCGGGTTCAAATAAATTGAGAGATTGAAAAATACTTTGAAATATCCAAAGGGCTATAACAGTAGATGTTGCTGCTATTATGATTTAGGGACAGAAAGGTGTTCTATCTAGCAAAGAACATAGCACAGAAAAACAGATTAGTGTAGGACACATGGATCTGCTTTCGCGAGAAGGACATAGAGTGAAAACAGTTACTTGTCCAAAAGTCCAGAACCCTTTAGACATTTAACATATCCTGCCTGTCACCCAACCTGATTTGCTGCCTGCCTCTTAGCCAGCTACCCAGATTTATTCTTTTTCAAAATAGATTAAATGTGTATTATTAACATTAAACTGTTCATTTTTAGACACAATTTTCTTAGCACACAAAAGCATGACAAAAATTTGGACTTACGCATAAATAAAAACATCTACTCTTCAAAATATACCATTGGCAAAGACACTATTAAGAAAATTAAATGATAAACTGCAGACTGGGAGAAAATATTTGCAAAACAAATATTTGACAAATATATGTTGTATCTGCCATACACAAGAACTTGTAAAACCAAAAAAATAAAAATAAAAAGTGAAGACAACCTCACTTTAAAAAATGAGGGTAGGGAGCATTCTCTAAAGAAACTTGGCAGTGTCCTACAGTCCTCAACCTTGGTCCAAATAACTCTCTATATTAAAAAAAGTAAAATAAATGAGACCAAATATATGAAAGATGCTGTAGCAAAGAAGATATATGAATGTCCAATATCACTTGAAAATATGTTCAATGTTAACATTATTGTCAGAGAACTGCACAATAAAAACACACGATACATTCAAAATAGGTAAATTAATAACAAAAACATACTATATATATTAATCAGCTTTTTCTGTTATCAGTAAAGCTTCCTGCCAACCGTGGTTACATTTTGGGAAGTCAAAAATTATATACAGCAGGTCTGGGTGTGATGGCTTACGCCTGTAATCTCAGCAGTTTGGGAGGCTGAGGCAGGATGACTGCTTGAGTATAGGAGTTTGAAACCAGCATGGGGAACACAGCAAGACCTTGTGTTAAAAACTAAAAAAGAGGGCCGGGTATGGTGGCTCATGCCTGTAATCCCAGCACTTTGGGAGGCCGAGGCGGGCGGATCATGAGGTCACGAGACTGACCTGGTTAACACGGTGAAACCCCGTCTCTACTAAAAGTACAAAAAATTTAGCCAGGCGTGGTGGCACGTGCCTGTAATCCCAGCTACTCAGGAGGCTGAGGCAGGAGAATGGTGTGAACCTGGGAGGCAGAGGTTGCAGTGAGCCGAGATCGTGCCACTGCATTCTAGCCTAGGTGACAGAGCAAGACTCTGTCTCAAAAAAAAAAAAGAAAAAAGAAAAAAGAAAAAAAAAGTTAGACACAAAGTTTCTACTGCTTAGGAGGTTGGTGCCCCTAATCTCTGCATGGTTCAAAGGTCAACTGTATTTTGTCTGTGGGTTTTCAAGCAACTGTATACATTTGTCAAAATTTATTAAACCACACACTTAAAATAAGCAAACTTAATTGTATGTAAATGATACCTCAATAAAGCTGATTTAATAATAAAAAAGATTCCCTCTATATAGAAGAGAGGGAATGAACTAACACTGACAAATAAGCTAATACTGTCAAACTAATACTGACAAATAAACTAATGCTGATAAAAGTTCTTTTTCATGTTGGCCTGTGTGTAGCAAACCAGCCATAGACCAGGATAAAAAATTCGTCAGCATTAATTTTTTTTCAGGTATTTCATTTAGCTTTTTGTCTTTTCTCTTTTCTTTCCTCCTCTCTTTCATTTTTTTTTTTTTTTTTTTTTTTTGAGTCTGGGTTTCTGTTGCTCAGACTGGAGTGCGATGGTGCAATCTCAGTTCACTGCAGCTTAGACCTGTAGGACTCAATTGATCTCCTGCCTCAGCCCCCCAGTAGGTGGGACTACAGGCCCAGCTAATTTTTCTCATTTTTGTAGAGAAAGGGTCTCACTATGTCACCTAGGCTGGTCTCAAACTCCTGGGCTTAAGTGATCCTCCTGCCTCAGCCTTCCGAAGTGCTGGGATTATAGATGTGAGTCATCATGCCTAGACCTCTTGGGCCTCTGTTACACACCCCATTATTATACTATTTTTGAGTAGTTCCCTATTTTCTGGCACTTCAAGACGTTCCAGAATCGTCTTTTATATTCCTATCCCAGCCCTGGAACCAGCCATTTTTCCTTGGAGCCCTGGCTTCTTTTATTGAGATTAATATTAGAAATAAAAATCTAGATGTTAGATGTGATCATTGCTGTTGGAGTAGCATTTTATCCAGGCCCACTCAGCTAACAGAGCAAGAAAATATATATATGCCTACTAACCTATGTATATCGACATATCTGTAAAGACTTCTACATGTGTCCATCTACATCTATATTAAGCTAAACATGAGTTCATACAGATCTCTCCAACTCTAACATGTGTATCATTCTAGTCTTCTTCCCTTGCTTGTCTGTAACCTCCCACTCCAACAGTGAGAAACCTGGTTCTTACCATCACAATCCATTACTTGCTTGTTCAATTCCAGAATACATATATACTGGTTTCAAATTTTTAACCCATAGGCCTATAAGAAAAAACTTTATCTCTTAGAGTTGAGTGCTTATGTGCAGTACCTTTTACTTTAGTCTCATAAATGCCACTCATTTCCAAAAGTTACCTTTTCCTTCTATACCCTTTAGTGAGGTTATCTCATATATTTGTAATAAAGTCACCTATTTTTGCCACAATACCTGCATCCCATTTTGTCATCTCCTGATCAACTAGATTTTTTTAAATAAATTTACAAGCATTAAGTCTAACTCTTTGCACTGTACATTTCTATGGGTATTGGCAAATGCATAGTATCATGTCCCCCACCATTACTATTGTTGTAAAGATTTGTTTGACTTGAAAAGTTCCCTATACTTTATTCAATACTTCCTTCTTTCCAAACCCCTTGGCAGCTCCACTTGTGTTTACCATCTCTGTAGCTTTGTCTTTTCTAGAATGTCATATAATTGGAGTTATTCCATATGCAGCCTTTCCACATTGTCTTTTTTTTTTTTTTAAATTTAGCAATCTACATCTATGTTTCTGTATGGCTTGACACTTACTTTTTATCTTTGAATAATATTCCACTCCATGGATGTGCCACTGTTTATCTATTCACTGATTGAAGGACATCTTGGTTTACTTCCAGGTTTAGCAACCGTAAATAAAGCTGCTATAAACATTTGCATGCAGATTTTTTGTGGACATGTTTTATTTAAATCAGATTGGTAAATACAGAGCAGCTTGATTGCTGAATTTTATGGAAAGACTATATGTTTAGCTTTGTAAGAAACTGTCAAACTATTTTCCAAAGAAGCTTGCCATTTTCATTCCCACCAGCAATGAATGAGAGTTCTGTTGCTCTGAATGCTCACCAGAAGTTAATACTGCCAGTTTTTTGAATTTTAGTTCTCCAGTAGGGATGTAGGGTTATCTCATCGTTGTTTTAATTTGCATTTCCATAATGAAAAAATGATGTCGAACATTTTTCATATGCCTATATATATATATATATATAAACACACACATATATATATATATATGTATGTATATTTGGTGAAGTGTCTGTTCATATCTTTTGCTTATTTTTTAATTGGGTTTTTTTAAATTGTTGAGTTTTAAGAGTTCTTTGTATAGTTGGTATTCAAGTCCTTTATCATATGTGTTTTGTGAATATATTTTTCCAGTGTATGATTTTTGATTCTCTGAACATTTTCATTCACAGAGCAAAACTTTTTAATTTTAATAAAGTCAAACCTATCCATTTTTTTCTTTCGTTGATTATGCTTTTGGTATTGTACCTCATCAAAACCAAGGTCATATAGGTTTTATAAAATATTTTCTTCTAGAAGTTTTGTAATTTGATGTTTGTACATATAGGTCTATGATTAATTTTGAGCTAATTTTGGGGCAAAGTATAAGATGTGTGTCTAGATTTTTTTCTTTGTGATATTTTATTCATTATCCATTTTCTATTATTTGTCTTTACAGTATAAGTTATGGGAATTGTTGATATAATCTGAGTATTAATTCTTTACCAGTTACATGTTTTACAAATATTTTCTTCCAGCTGAGTCTGTGACTTGCTTTAAACTACTTTCTTGATTTCTTTTTAGAATATACTCATTGGCATAATATTATTTACATACACAATTTCAGACACGATTCACATTGTATTTTACTGAACATCACAACCCTGCATACAGAAATTTTAAGCCTAATTTTACAGATGACAAATTAATGATTCTTTATGATTAGACTTTTGTCTGATCTCTGAAATTCCTTTCTATTTTGAGAAAAAATATGTATCTAATTATATTTTCTTCTGAATTAAAAAATGTATTAACATTTAAAATATTACACGTAAAGCTTATTTTTAAATAAAGTATCAGATAGAGATACTGTACAATTTTTTCCAATATGGATAAATAATTGTTCCAACAACATTTATTACCTAGTCTCTGATTTTCTTGTTGATTTATAGTCACCTCTGAATGTATATGAATTTCCTTCACATGTGTTTGATGAGGCTTTTTCTTCTGGATTTTGTTTTTTTATTTTGGCCCATTTCTCTAAACTTTCACCAATGAAATACTCTTATATTCACATTAAATACATTTAAAACTTTGAAATTTTAGTTGGGTGAGTTTCTACTTATACTTCTTAAGATTCATCTTGGTTCCTTTCAGTGGGGCAGCTGCTATGGAAAACAGTATGGAGGTTCCTCCAAAAATTAGAATTAAGACTATTGTATGATCCAGTAATTTCACTTCTGAATATTAATCAAAAGGAATTGAAATCAGGATTTTGAAGAGATATTAATACTGCTGTGTTCAATACAGCACTATTCACAAATAGCCAAGATGTGGAAGCAACATAAACGTCTATTGACAGATAAATGGATAACGAAAAAATACTATATACATACAACGAAATATTGTTGAGCCTTTGAAAAGAAGAATTCTGCAACATGCAACAACATAGATGAAACTTGAGGACATTATGCTTAGTGAAATAAGCCAGACACAGAAAGACAAATATTTCAGGATTCTACTTTCATGAAGTCTCTAAAATAGTCAAATTCATAGAGTCAAAGAGTGTACTAGTGTACTGGTGGCTGCCAGGGGCAAGGAAGAGGGTAAAACGGGGTTGCTGTTGTGAAAGGAAAAGAAATCTCAGGACCCTCAAATCAGTAAACCAAAGGGAGAAGTCAAGCTGGGAACTGCGTTGAGCAAACTTGCCTCACATTTTATTCCTAAATAAGATAGCTACAAAGATAAAAGAAAAAAAGGTACATACCTCCTCATAATTTGCCCACAAGGAAATTCCCTCTCATCCTCAAGATCTTTACCCAAAAACAGTTCTGTTGAATTTCACCCTGGCAATGTAAATTGATAACTCATCTTCACAGTTGTCGGACAAAGGACAGAACTCAAAGTCATCCCTCTGCTCATCTGAGACAAATGCATATCTGATTGCTTCCTCTGCCCTTGCGTTTATGTAAAAATGCAGATTCATTCAGCCAGACTAATGCATAGGTGACTATTCCTCTACCTTCCTCTCACATGTAAGTTGTGTATTTGGTGAAAGGCTCATCAAAGACTCAAAAGAATACAACCATTTGTCTATTATCTACCTATGACCTGGAAGCCCCTGTGATATGGTTTGGATCTGTGTTCCTACCCAAATCTCATGTCAAATTGTAATCCCAAATGTTGGAGGTGGGGCCGGGTGGGAGGTTAGTAAATCTAGAGGACAGATTTCTCACCTGGTACTGTTCTTGTGATAGTGAGTTCTTGTGAGATCTGGTGGTTTAAACATTTGTGGCACCTCCCCCTACTCTCTCTCTCGCTCTGACTCCAGCCATGTACCTGCTTCACTTTTGCCTTCTGTCATGATTGTAAGTTTCCTGAGGTCTCCTCAGACGTTACACAGACACCAGCATTATGCTTCCTGTATAGCCTGTGGGTACCATGAGTCAATTAAACCTCTTTTCTTTATAAATTATCCAGTCTCAGGTATTTCTTTATAGCAGTGCAAGAATGGACTAATACAGAAACTTGGTAACAGGGAATTGAGGAATAACTATAAAGATACCTGAAAATGTGGAAGCAGCTTTGGAACTAGGTAATGAACAGAGGCTGGAAGAGTGTGGAGGGGTCAGAAGAAGACAGCAAGGTGAGGGAAAATTTGAAAGTTCCTAAAGACTTTTTGAGTGATTGTGACCAAAATGCTAATAGTTATATGGACAATGACGTTCAGGCTGAGGTCTCTGATGGAAATGAGGAACTTATTGGGAACTGGAGTAAATGTCATTTTGCTGTGCTTTAGCAAAGAGCCTGGATGTGTTGTGCCTCTACATTTGAGATCTGTGGAACTTTGAACTTGAAAGAGCTAGTTTAGAGTATCTAGCAGAATAAATTTCTGAGCAGTAAAGCATTCAAGATGTAGCCTGGATGCTTCTAATATCCTGCACTTACTTGGATAAGCAAACAAATGACCTGAAACTGGAACTTATATTTAAAACGGAAGCAGAGTGTAACAGTTTGGACAATCCGCAGACTGGCCATGCAGTAGAAAAGAAAAGTCCATTTTCCTGGAAAAATATTCAAGCAGGCTGCAGAAATTTATGTAAGTAATAAGGAGCCAAGTGCTAATAGCCAAGACAATGGGGAAAAGGCCTCCAAGACATTTCAGAGATTTTCATGACAGCCCCTCCCTTCACAGACCTGGAGGTATAGGAGAACTGAATGGTTTCATGGGCCAGCTATAGGGCCCCAACTGCCCTGCACAGCATTGAGACACCGCTTCTGCGTCCAGGCCACTCTACCTTTAGCTGTGGTTCAGAGGGGTCAAGGTACAGCTTGGGCCACTACTTTAGAGGGTTCAAGTCATAAGCCTTGGTGGCTTCCACATTGTGTTAAGCCTGCAAATGCACAGAATGCAAAAGTTAAGATTGGGAGCCTCTGTCTACAATTCAGAGGATGTATGGAAAACCTGGATGTCCAGGAAGAAGCATACTGCAAAGGTGGAGCCCTCATGGGGAACATCTACTAAGGTAGTGTGGACAGGAGCCCCTCCTGATGTGGAGGGGAGACCCTGTGGGATTGGAGCCCCCACACAGAGTCCCCATTGGGGCACTGCCAAGAGGAACTGTAATAAGAGGGGCACCATCCTCCAAACCCCAGAATGATAGATCTACTGATGGCTTGCACCCTGCACCTGGAAAAGCCACAGGCACTCAATGCCAGCCCTTGAGGACAGCCTTGTGGACTGAACCCTGCAAAGCCACAGGGGTGGGGCTGTCCAAGGCCTTGGGAACACACCCTTTGCTTCAGTGTGCTCTGGATGTGAGACATGAAGTCAAAGGAGACCATTTTGGAACTTTAAGATTTAATGACTGACCTTCTGGATTTCAGACTTGTTTGGGGACTGTAGCCCTTTCTTTTGGCTGATTTCTTTCTTTTGGAATGGAATCACTTACCCAGTATCTGTACCCATTGTATCTTGACAGTAACTAACTTGTTATTGATTTTACAGGTTCATAAGCAGAAGGGACCTGACTTGTCTCAGATGAGACTTCTTTGGACTTTTGAGTTAATGCTAGAATGGGTTAAGATTTTGGGGTACTGCTCAGAAGGCATGATTGTATTTTGAAATGTGAGAAGGACATGAGATTTGGAAGGGGCCAGGGACAGAATGATATGGTTTTGATCTGCGCTCATGTTCAGTTGTAATCCCCAATGTTGTAGGGGGAGACTTGCTGGGAGGTGGGATCATGGAGGTGGATTTCCCACTTGATGCTGTTCTTGTGATAGTGAGTGAGTTCTCGTGAGATCTTGTTGTTTAAAAGTGTATGGCAACTCCCCCTACTCTCTCTCTTGCTCCTGTTCTGGCTATGTAAGATGTGCCTAGTTCCCCTTTGCCTTCTGTCATAACTGTAAGTTTCCTGAGGCCTCCCCAGGAGCCGAGCAGATGCTGCATCATGCTTCCTGTACAGACTACAGAACCATGAGGCAATTAAACCTCTTTTTCTTTATAAATTACCCAGTTTCAGGTATTTCTTTATAGAGGTCCAAGAGTGGACTAATATGCCCTGCTTTGAGTTGTGCCACCTTTCTGGACTGAAC
Source organism: Macaca thibetana thibetana (assembly GCF_024542745.1). Classification (NCBI taxonomy): domain Eukaryota; kingdom Metazoa; phylum Chordata; class Mammalia; order Primates; family Cercopithecidae; genus Macaca; species Macaca thibetana. Next base: position 88,141,747 of record NC_065590.1, read on the forward strand.
TTATGTACATCTTACACATATTGATTGATGTCTCATATCTCCTTAAAATGTGTAAAACCAGGCTGTACCCTGACCATCTTGAGCACATGTCATCAGGATTTCCTGAGGCCATTTCACAGGTACATTCTTTACCTAGGCAAAATAAACTTTCTAAATTGATTGAGACCTGTCCCAGATACTTTTGGTTCCCACTGTTCAATGGGCATAAAGTTTCAGTCAAAAAAGATGAATAAGCTCTAGATATCTGCTGTACAATGTAGTACCTATTGCACCTATAGTAAATAGTTCTCATGTTCAATATTCTAGCCAAAATAAAAAAAAAATATTGAATTTTACTTATCAAGTTCCATTAAAAAGAAATTGAATTTTTTAAGAATTGCATTGAAGGTATAGATTAATTTGGGTAGAATTGCCATACTTCAGATTTTGAATATTTCCACTCATATATATGGTATATCTACCCATGTATTTGAATATTTTTCATGTTTCTTAATAATGTTTACTTTTTTCCTTTCTGTAAATGTAGTGCATATATATATGCACATATATATATATATATATTTAAATCTATTCCTGGGTATCTTATAATGCTTGTTGCTATTGTGAGTAGTATCTGTATATTTTTAATTGTATGTTTAAATTGATTGTTTCAAGTATGTAAGGAAAGTGTCAATTTTTATATATTTATCTTACAGCTAGCTAACTCGATTTACTCTTTTATCAGTTCTGATATTCTGTACATTTTTCTGCACAATTACCTCATCAGTCAACAATGACATTGTTTTCTTTACTAATCTTTATTTTTAAATTGTATTATAGTATTTTCAAGGCCCACCAGTACAATGTTGAATAGAGGCAGTGATACGAAGCCTGTTTCTCTTAATTAAAAAATACTATTTCTAAAATGTCACTGAAAAATTGTATTAGCTATAGAGTTTATTAGAAACACTTGTCAAATTAAGGATATTATGTTCTATTACTAGTTTGCTAAAATGTTTGCACTAAAAATTAGGTTTTAACTCTTCTGCTACTTATTTTTTGCATATGTTTCAACAGTAACAAACCTTTTCATCTTATAATGTGATGAATTATATTCAATCATATATTCTGTCCATAAATATTTATTATCTATCACTAGAATCAGGTATTAAAGAAAGAGAGCTAGGAAAATAGAAAATGGTGGTCAGATAATTGAATATATGCATCTGAGATTGAATAGAGATTGCAATTATAGAAATGTAAATTCCGATGTATAACCATCAGAGGTGCTGAGGTAGCATGGAGGACAAGATTCTCTGGGGAGAGGTGTCCAAAGAATTAATGAATGTTGGGAGAATCATCTTAATATATATTTTGGAATCACTAAGAATTAAGATAGAAATAGTGTTGCATGTACTGAGCCAAGAAGTATAATCATTAAGACATGAAGGGGCATTAAGTAGATGACAGCAACAAGGAATTAAAGTGGTAGTATAATCTGAGGCCACAAGGTTCGGAGCTGGGAGTTTTAAGGGAGTAGGAAAGGAGAATGGCTTAAAAGTGGCAATAATGGACACAGAGGATATATGTTCCTCCTCCAGTTAAGAGGGGAAGCTATGTGGAAATTTTCAGGGGAGTGTCAAGTGGCTCTAAGAATAAGAGGATCAAGAACAGTTAGAGGAAGTTTTTAATATATAGGCAAATTTGCTAATAATTGACAGTGGATTCCAGAGATTATGGTAAAAGAAAATTTAAGAAATGAAGTGAGTTAATGAGATGGGGATAGAATAGGAAATATTTAAAGGACCTATGGAGGTTAGAGAAAAGGAGCTGACGGTGACTCAGGAGTCTCGGTCTTCTATAATAACAGTGTATAATGAGCATAACTGAGATTCTACAAGTACAACACAGAAAATGGGAAGGAGTCTATGTGTATTGGTGAGGTAAGGAGTAGTGCATGTCTTCTTTCTATTCAGATCCTGTTAAAAAAGACCAGAATGTCTGGGGGAGATTTGACTTAGTTCCACTTGGAGTCTGTCCTTCCTCCCTGCTGGTGAGCCTCCTCTTGACTCCTGACCATGGAGGAGAAAGTCTGAGGATGCAGGGTGTGGCCATTTTTCCAATGAGTGGGACCCAGTTTGGATGTCTACAGGGGAGAGTGGCCTGTGTCCCACATTCATGGCTGATGACAAAGAATAACTGGGGGAACTTAGTTTGCGTCTACCATGAGGATGTCCTCTTGGCCTCTGAAAACTGTGGGATGAGAAATGAAGAAAGATTTGTTTACTCTATGTGAAGTATATCGGCATCTGTGTTAATAGTGAAATCTGTCTATGATTTTCTCTGGTTTTCATGTATCAGAATCAAGGTCATCCTAGCCTCATAAAACAAGTTTGGGAGAATTCCTTCTTTTATTGTTCTCTGGAACAGTTTGTGTAAGACAGGGCTTTTGTGTTCCTTGAAGGCGTAGTAAAAGTTGTCTATAAAACTGTCGGAGCCTGATGGTGTTGATATTTGGGTTTGTGGAAAGGGGAGGATATGAAAAGGTGGGGGCAGGGAGATGGATTTTTTTAAACTCCCAACCTAATTTCTTTAATAGATGATCAGCTTCTCTAATATTTCTTTGCTTAGCCTTGATAATTTACTCATTTCTCTAGGAAATTGTTCATTGCATATTTGTTTTCAAGTTTGCTGGCATGAAACTTTTTCTAACATTCTGTAAAGTTGGGGAAAAGTTTATACTGTTCTACTGTACCTGTAGTTTTGTCCTGCTTTTTATTTTGTTTTTTCTTCTTCTTTTTTTTTTTTTTGACTAGCCTTGAGATATTTGACTATTTTATTAGCCTTTCCAAGAATAAGTTTTGGATTTATCGTTTTTCTCTTTTTTATCTTGTTTGTCTATATTATTTCCTTCCTCTAACTTTCTTTAGATTACCTTCTTAAATTGCACATTTAACTCATAGCTTGTCATTCTTAATTTTGTATGTCTATATCTATATTTATTTGTAGGGACACATATCCCTGTAAGCATTGCTTTAGTTGCCTCCTACAAGTGTTATATATGATTATTTCAGTCTCTTTTTTTAATCTCTTTTTTATTTCTAGAAGCTGGGCATTTGTCTTTCTTGTGAGCTCACTTGTATGTTTTCAGTACTTTTCTGTTGGTAATATTTTATTTTATTTGTGGAAAAAGTGTTCCACAAATAAAATATGTTTCTACCATGTTACTGAGATTGGAATACTAATATACTTCTTAGAGTTGAAAATGATATATATATGTATATAATTATATGATATATAGAGATATATGTATATATGATATATAGATATATAATATATATGACATATATTTATAATAATATATGTATCATTATCAACTCTGAGAAGTATATTACTTTTCCAAACTCAGTAACATGGTGGAAACATTTTGTTTATTTGATATATATTATATATATTATTATGTGATATATATAATTAGCAACTCTAAGAAGTACCTTCATTATATATAGGATATATATCATATCACATCAACTGTATATATGTATCATATCAACTTCAGTCTATCTATCTATATATATGTATATAGAACTAGGAGAGAAATAATACAGCATTAATATTGAGCTTTCTGAAAAATAGGATCTCCAAATCAAAGAATAAAAGTAAATGGATTTATCAATGGGATATTTTAATGATCAGGCATTAAAAAGACAGGTTTTTAAAATGATCAGTCTAAATTATAAGTCAAACAGCTGGTAGCATTTTGATTTCTGCATCTGCAAACTGGGAATGAGAAAGTACTTTAAAAGTAGGCACAATGTTACAATACAGCATATGAAAATTCTAATTTCCAAGTACTTGGAGTCAGATATAATGAGATATATGTCAATGTGTTTTGTAGACCATAGAGCAGTGATAGGATATGATATGATATGATATGGTATGATACACGATAGGGTTTGGTGGTGTCCCCATCCAAATCTCACCTTGAATTGTAGCTCCCGTAATTCCCATGTGTTGTGGGAGGGTCCTGGTGGGAGATAATTTAATCATGGGTGCAGTTTCTTTTATACTGTTCTTGTAGTAGTGAATAAGTCTCAAGAGATCTGATGATTTTATAAGGGATTTCCCCTTTTGCTTGATCCTCATTCTCTCTTGCCTGCCGCCATGTAAGATGTGCCTTTCACCTTCTGCCATGATTGTGAGGCCTCTCCAGACATGTGGAACTGTGAGTCTATTAGACCTCTTTATAAATTACCCAGTGATGAGTATGTCTTTATCAACAGCATGAAATGGACTAATACAATACACAACACAATTATTATTTTTAAGTATCTATTTGTAGAAAAAGTTGTTTGAATCCTTTAGGTTTTTACAGTCTGACAAAATTAGCACATTTAGAACATGTACTAAACACTTTAAATGTTCCATTAGGTGACATCAATGGGCAAATGTTTGTGAACAAATTCAGGTAGGAGGGAATAAAGAGCTTGTTGTGTGAGAGGTGTCTATGAAGTTTCAGTCTTATTCCCTCTATCTCGGTCCTGATTCAGGGCACTACTTTTTTTGGAGTCTCACTCTGTCACCCAGGCTGGAGTGCAGTGGCATGATCTTGGTTCACTGAAGCCTCTGCCTCTGGGATTCAAGCAATTCTCCTGTCCCAGCCTCCCACTTGGCTGGGATTACAGGCATGCACCACCATGCCCAGCTATTTTTTTTTGTTTTTAGTAGATACGGGGTTTTACCATGTTGGCCAGGCTGGTCTCAAACTCCTGATCTCAGGTGATCTGCCCACCTTGGGGCTTCCCAAACTACTGGAATTACAGGTGTGAGCCACTGCACCCGGCCGGGGCACTACATTTTAAAGGCTCTATCACATTCCTTTGTATATCTTTGCTGGCATTCATTTTCTTTACATTTTAACTATTATCAAATCATTTTTTTTTAATTGGAAATAGGTTATAAGTGATTAATCAAAATTATCAATGAAATTTCATATGTACACATAGAGTGATAGAAGGGGGAATGTTTTATTTCTCCTCTTAAACTGAGGAATTTGCCACTAGATGTGAGGTGTTTTAATCAAATTCTAAACCACAGCTATCTTTGCTTCCTGAATACAAAGTTCTAGTAATAAAGTAGCTCAAAACTGACCCCCTCTCAAATGGATGATCCAAGTTATGACAGCTAATTCATCTCTTTTGATGCATAGAAGTTATTCTCTTCAGAGTCAGATGTGTACTCAACATTCCTCTGCATTTTGGAAATTATAATTTTCAAAAGAGTAATATAATGGTAATTACTTCTCTCGACAATTACTCACGAATAAATCACATCTATAGAGTTAAATGCCTTTCTATTTATTCTATTTTTCCATCTGGACACAAGTTAAGTACTCCTCATGGCACCATAGCTTTTTTTTAAAAGATTTGTAAAAGGTTTTTCATGGCACTATTAGTCTAACTATCATGCATTCCTCTATTCATTAGTCAGCAAATAAGGGTAGAAAAGTTATCCTTCCAGATCTGCTCCTAACCTACATCCTACATGAAGCCTGCTCTGGTAATTCTAGTTTGCAGAAACCTCTCTTTTGAGTATCTGTAGAGTCTCCTTGGGCACTGAACATGCCTGCCCTGGTTCCTCTCCTGAACTACTAGGCAATATCCAAGTGCTTATGCTGTTGATGAAGATCTGTGAAAAGGAAGCTTGCAAAATTTTAGGCTGCTGCCTCCCTGATGAGAATCAAAATAGCAATATATTTGCAAACATAAACTTCTGTCCATGAGATTTTGATATGATTACCATGAATCCCCTCCACACACTAATCCAAGTACTGTGGGAGGGCAGTGGTGTCTGCACATATGTTTGAAAATTCTCAAGTCCTCTGTTTTGTCCAAAAAGTTTTCACTGGAATTACTTGCATGCACTGGATTTACTTGCATACACTGGATTCTCCATTCCATACTATTTTTCCCTATTCTTTTTCTTTTTATCTTATCTTAATATTCACCTAAACAGGGGACCCTCCAATTCTTTCTCCCTGATATCATTTTCTAAATCCTATTATTTCTCTGCCATCTCCATCAGCCTCCTCCTTGACATAATCAAAAGACATAATTTTGGTAACAAAACAGTGTTAAACCAGTTTATCTTACAGCTCTGTTTGTCAGATAATTTCCGTAGAGCATAAAAATTCCTACTCCAGAAAATTCCCTTGGTCTTTTTCACCAACTAAGACTCCAGTTTCTCGATATGTTTCCCTGTAGCTTCCTCCACTCCTTCCCTAACATCACTACCCTCCAGCAACTTCTCCACAACACTTTCCACTGGATCATGCAGAGCCATTCCACATTCCCCTGCCTAAATTCCAGACTTAGTTCCTGACCTCTCTGTGCTTATCCAAAAACACGACAATGTGCTCAGTTAAACAATGGTGAGTGTTATGCTTTTTCTCCTTCCCAATCAACCTCCAGGGACAAGAAGGAGGGCAGAGGGTTATTGCTTCCATGATATGGAATATGCCACCCTTCCTTCAGGGAAGATCGTTATCTCTTCAGCACTGGGAGATGAATGGATCTTGGATGTTCATTCTGGAATAGTATCTGAAGATGGCCACAATCATATATTATAATTCTTCTTTGCTAATTAGAGTAACACTTCCTGATCTTTGAGCCTTAATACCAGAGAAGGGTGTGTGTGTGTGTGTGTGTGTGTGTGTGTGTGTGTGTATAGGAAAAGCAGGATTAAAGAAAGGAGGAGGCCAAAAATGAGCTGACCATGAGACATTGTAGAGTTACGATTAAGACATTTGGAGAAAAACTTTCTGGCAACCACAGAAGCAAGGAAAACCGGGTGAGTTCATCAACAGGACAGAGAAAATACACTCATTCCTCAACAGATACACATTTTCTGAAATCTAATTGTAAAAATAACTTGCAATCGGATATGGTTGCATTTATTCTTGACAGTAGTTTTACAACAAATTTTGAGCAGTTTCCATATAGCATCTGTTTTACCGACCCACTCAGAAAAGCCAAAGGCATGGCATCATTGCATGTCTTCATGGAAAGCATACTGCTGTGGCTAAGGCAATTGGTTCAAAAAGTCTTCTAGTGACACCAAGGAAGGTGTAAATGGATTCAGAATTTAGTATCACTGAGACACTTCCCTCGGATAGAGGCTTGTGTATGCAGGAATCTAAGTCTATTTGCTACAACATATGTTTGACCCTAATATGAGTCCCACTTGTATCTTATTTCACGGAGTTCAAATTCTTGGGAATTTAAATGATTCGGCCAAACTGATTTAGTTTCAGAATTCTGAGATTCTGAAGATTGTATAATATGTGGCAAGTTCTTGGTTAGACATTCCGATAACCAAACTTTTTGTTCTAACACTAATATTCTTTAGGGCTCCTGTAGGAAAAATTTAGGACTGGAGGAAATTAACATGCATGCAACAGGAATTACTCAGTAGGTGGAATCAGTCCTGTTAGCCCTATCTGTGCAGCCTCCCGTGGAAGACCCCTGTTTCTGTGTAGCTCAAGGCTGCACTGAAGTTGGAGAGAAGATGATATAGGAGCATAACCAGCAAGCTCGGTGGGCTTGCAGGGACCCTTGGGAGCCCCTGATGGGAGCCGGCTGCCTCTGCGCTTACACAGCTGTAAGGCTCTTCATGTTCTTGGGCTGGCCTAGCACATGTGTGGCTTCAAAATGTTCAGACCTCAGGCCTCAAATAATCTTTTGTTCTGTTTTCCTGCTTTGTATGTTTGACTCAGTAGCTTTGTTTGTTTTCATAAAATATTTCCTTTTGGTTTGTGTTTCTTGGCATGGCCCAGTTTGGGATTTTCTACACGCAATCTTCTTGGGACCCCTTGCCATTCATAATGCCACACTTCCAGGAGATCTGCAAGCTTTCAGATGATTTCCACTTCCCAAGGCTTGGGAGGGCACTAAGGGCCAGGATGCCCTCTCTCTCTCTCTCTCTTTTTTTTTTTTTTTTTACATGAGGGGTGAGGGCTGTAGGGAACACAACTGTGTAAGGTCTGGAGCTTCCTTACTTATAGTGCAAGAGATGTACTCAAGCCAAAGAAATCTCATATTCTCATCTTCCAGCTGAACTTTTTTTTATCACTGATATTGGCAGTACTGATTCTTTGAAATTACAAGTTTCTTGACCTTATCTTTGGGGTTCTGCAACTAGTGGGTTCTTTAAAAGAAAGCCAGGCAGAAAGATAAGCTCTCACTAGCAGCCCCAAGTCCCAGAGACAGCCTCAGCCTTTCTTTACATAGATCTACCAGCTTTTTTTTCCTTCCCCTGAGGAAAGACATAAAACCCTTTCCCCAAGATTGTCAACATTCCAAAGCAACTAGTCCTGCAGGTTCCCTGTGTGCAAATGGCCATTGCCCTTCTCTGGAGCTGAGCTCCAGGGTGGAAGCTCTTGGCTCCCTGAGCATCCCCTTCAAAGAGGAAAATACCAGTGCCTCCTGAACCAACAATGAGACATGTTTGACTAGTGGTGATGAAATGTCTTCTGTAAACACTCCCTACCTTACCCACCTCCCCTTTCTAGGACTGATTCACCACCAGAATATTCGTGTCACCCAAGTTCAAGTACATGAAACCAAACCCTTTGGTGTCAGTTGTTCTTAAGTGCCGTAGAAAGCCACACAAACTTCACTGGCTAGGGAGGTAATTAAGCCAAAGCCAGCTGCTGGCCTCCAACAGACCTGCGAGAACTACAAATGAGACTGGACCTGGAGCTTTCTGGGTCAGATCAATAGTGCCTGCTGGGAATCCATGTTGCACAGTGAATTCCCCCCAAAAGTTCCTGGCCTTGCCCAGCCAGAATACATACTTTCAGCACAAGAAGAGATAGGACCAAGGCACCGAGTAATGTGATTTTTGTCTTCTACCATCAGCAGACTATGTAATCTCATTATCTCAGAACCATCTCCCTCAGAGCTTGGGATCCGAATTCAAGTTTAATTTTAAAGTCTTATATGAGCACAAGGCTTTTTTTTTTTTTTTAAAATAAAGTCTCACTCTGTTGCCAGGCTGGAGTGAGTGGTGGGATCTTGGCTCATGGCAACCTCCGCCTCCTGGGTTCAAGCGATTCTCCTGCCTCAGCCTCCTGAGTAGCTGGGACTACAGGCACATGCCACCACGCTGAGCTAATTTTTGTATTTTTAGTAGAGACAGGGTTTCACCATGTTGGACAAGATGGTCTCGATCTCCTGACATCGTGATCCACCTGCCTCGGCCTCCCAAAGTCCTGGGAGTATAAGCATGAGCCACCACGTCCGGCCTGAATACAGGGCTTTTTACATATATTTTTAGAATAAAAACAACTGTAATGGGACTAGACTAATTATTTCCTTAGGGGAAATACATACATACACACACACATATATATTATATATATGTTTTATATATATATGAAGCACTCAATTTTTCTATATATTACAGGGGGTATTTTCAGCAGGAAGAATGCCAGTATAAATCAAAACTCCCCTGGTTATGGAGAACACTGAACCCAAGCAAATTCTCCTGGGAGTCCCTAGTCATTGGGAAAGACACTGTCCCTGAACAGGAGGAGTAATGACCCCCTTTCACACAACCTTAAATTTTATTATCCCCTGAACACTATGTTTGATAAATCATTACCTTCTCAGAAAAGTCTGCAGAGGTTCAGGTTATCTATGATCTAGCTACAGTATATTGTTTTCATTATTATTGTACTGAATGCTGCTGCAACCACATGTATTGAGCTGTTAGTCTATCACAGATGTTATGCAACATAGACACTTTTAGGTGTAAATAAGTAAATTGGCATTTTCCAGGCTAGCGTTTTGAACCCTATTCTCAGGATGTCAATTAGGGTGATATGAAATGAAAACTTGTTATGTATTAAAATAAGTGTTAGTAACAACTGATGACAAGAACTTTAAAAGGTTTCTTTACCTTAGAATCTTCAATAACTGAGTGTGCTTTGCAAATCTCCACCAGGGAGCCTTAGTGTGCTATATTTTCCAAATTTATTCTACAAAGTAACTTTATTTTTTCTTTTTTCAGGACTATTAACAACTCCTGAAATACTAAGCTATAGAACACAGTTTAGTAAAATGGGTTAAGAAGTATTTCCTGTGACATAACTAAGTTAATTCAGCCAGTGCAGTTTAGATTAGAAGGGACTAGAAGACTGATAGAAGAAACCCATATTTAAAAAATAATATTATTTATGGCCACTAAATAGAACATTTTAAAAACAGTGTCTTAAAAGAATTAATTTATACTGACTGTCTAAGTAGCAAAAGAGCAAACAAACAAACAAACACATGCTCTGGTTATAGAGCACTATTTTATCGGGCTTAGTGTTGCTTGGGTGTGGCCCATGTCACCTTATGCCATTTGGATTAGAAATACTTGTGTGGCTGACCTGGGAGATGGATCATGGAATATAAATTTACATGTGTAAGAACATCTGCTCTGAATTATAAGGAGCTCACTTACAATTTCACCTTGGAAATATGACTTATTTATAAGATGGCACTACCTGTAATGGAAAGTTAAACTTCCTACATCATGGATATGTAAGCAGATGTGTTCTCATTCAAGCTTTGCATTCCTTATCTATGTTGGTCTAAATTAGTGAGGTGAGCCTGTCCCCAGAGTTGATATGTGAGTACAGTGTGAAGAGAAAAACACTCCTTCTTCAGTGTTTCAGCCCTGTTTGCAGTTCCAGTCACACCTCCTCATGTTACTGGTAAATCAGTCAAGTTGCTGGCATGAGTTTGCAGCTCAGAACAAGGCAACTTGTCCCTTGCTGAGCTAAAAGGCAGCCTCCAGGCTCCTTTTAATCTGATTGTTTTAATTTGATTTAATCTGCCCAGTAAATATTTTTCCTCAGCTGCAGAAAAGTGTAAATCAACCAAGTAGTTCATAATCTACGTATACAGTTAACAGAACTCACGCTGGTTGACGCAATGGGAGTTGATTTGAGTTTGCTTTTTCCAGGCAATCGCCACAGTTCCCCGCGGGGTTAGCATTTGATATGATGGTAATAACAGAGTACTACCTCACCCCAGTATTAACTCCAATTCATTGATCGGTTGCTATGTACTTGTAGCTTTCCGTTACCCTCATTATACTTGGGGAAGTAGGCATTGTTGTCCCCATTTTACAGATGAGTTAAATGAGGTGCAGAAAGATTGAATGCTGTGCCCAAGGTCTCCCCTAAGAGTTGGTGAAGCCAGCATTCAAACCCCAAGTATGTTCGATGCCAATACCTTTGTTCTTGCTATTATACTATCACCATTCTGTCTGTATAAAATGACACACACACAATTTTAACCTGTTCAGTTCTATGAGCTAACATCCTTGAGCTGACTCAACAGACTTGGCTGGAATTTGTTTTTTTTTTTAATGCCAAGCATCTCAGAATCAAGATCAAATCGGATCTTTCAAATTTCTTCCAAAATTCCCACGGAGACACAGATGATGATAATTCAAACATCTACTAACGTTTAGTAATAACATGTAAATTTTATCCAGAACTGGGAGGCACTTGTGCAACTGCAAGACCATGAGCCTGTATAGAAGAACATCTTCTGAGGCCTGCTTCTGTGATGTTTCTAGGGAAACTGAAAACCTGCTCCCACTAAAGCAGGGAGGAAGACTATTTCCTTGTTCTACTATTGACCCATCAATCCAGAATAATCAAACACTCATCACAACTCAAGACCCCTCTGCTTCACAGGGGTTAGTGTTTGAAGCAACCAGGACAGGGATGACTGAGCTGTGGCCTCGGTTAGTAGGGGTGTAGTGATGGAGAAGGATGTGGAGAAGGAGTAGGAGGAATAAGTAAAAGTACGTTAAACATTTTACATGCAGGGAGAATCAAAGTTGACAGCAATAGTAATAACAGCAATGTATTGAGTATACACATAAAATGATTCCTTTTCAAGGACATGCTTATAAGTTTGTTTGACTCAGAGCTTAGAAAACTTAGCAAAGGAGTATTTCCTTTTTCCTTAGGGGATAAGAAGATTGATCTGAGGTAAAAAAAAAAAATTGAGTTTGAGTCTCATTATGCTACTTTCTTTTTTGAGATAGAGTCTCACTCAGTTGCCCAGGCTGGGGTGCAGTGGCACTATCTCAGTTCACTGCAACCTCTGCCTCCCAGTTTCAAGCAATTCTCATGCCTTAGCCTCCCAAGTAGCTGGGATTACAGGCACCTGCCATCACACCCAGCTAATTTTTTTTTTTTTTTGGAGATGGGGTTTCACCTTGTTGGCCAGGCTGATCTCGAACTCCTGACCTCAAGCGATTCACCTACCTTGGCCTCCCAAAGTGCTGGGATTATTGGTGTGAGCCACCGCATCTGGCCTCATTCTGATCTTTACTAGTTATGTGACCTTGACAAGTCATTTACCTTTCATGAACCTCAGTTTACTGAACTGTCCAATAAGAATAATAATGTCCATTTTCAAAGGATGATGTAAGAATTAAATGAGGTCATACATAGAGTATGCATATCCTGGCATTTTGCTATCATTTAAAACTGGTAGCAATAATAATATTTGAGGCCTTGTTCTGGTATTACAATTGGGCCACAAAACAATTAGTCAAGGTAAATAGAAGAAATAGACCCAGAGCCTGCACATGGCTACCAGTGCAAAGGCTGTATTTAAATTGAAATGATTATTCTAGTCCTAGTTAATGCTTTTTCAATTACATCTCCATGTTTTGTCTTGACTTTCTTAGACTGATAGATATATGTTTAAGAATATTTTTGAAAATCTTAAAAGTAATCATTAAAAGAATTAAAACCATATGTGTGCCTATTAAAGTTTGGGAAAATATAAAAGCAAAGACCTCCAACTTGAAAAAAGCAAAAGAAATATGAAATATACATCCCAAATATAAAGTACTCACACAGAAAAAAGGTGACAGAAGAATAACACAAATTAATTGTTAAATAAAGACAAATGAGTTTAACATTCTTATTAAAATACAGCCTCCTTTGGGGAACAAAAATAATATTAGTAAAACAAATGTCTGCTCTTTTTAAGGGTAAATCTTGAAACAAAATGACAGAAGAACAGATCAATATAGTAAGATGGGCAAAGATTTTTCCAGTAAATGCAAACACAAGAGCTTAATGTTGGGTAAATTGATTGTGTCTTGCAATTTTAATTTATATTCTGTCAGTTACAAATGAAGTTGGACATCTTTCATAAGTTTTCTAGTTCAATTTTTTTCTTATAAACTTCCTGCTCATAATTCTTCCTCAATTTTCTATTGTATTTTTGACTTTGTAACTGATTTATTAGAGTCCTCTATGTTAGTCCTTAATCGTATGTGTTTCAAAAAAATTTTCTCATTTGTCATTTGTCTTTGGACTTTCTCAAAACAGTTTCTAAATTTATATGCACAAAACTGTTTATTGCAACTATTTTTAATAGTAAAAACCTGAAGAATACTCTTCTATATAAACATTAGGGTCAACTTTCAACTTGCTTTTTTCACAAGAACCTCACGGGGTATATTAAAGAAATTGTATTGAAGCAACAGAATTATTTATGGAAAATTGATTTATATATGTTATTAAGTTTTTTCATTTATTTCCAAATATTTGTAGTTTCCATTAAAATTTGATCTTCAAACCACACACTATTTAGAATTGCTTTTTTTTGAAATTCCAAATTTATGGGATTTTGGGGGAAGCATAGTTTATCACTTTTAATTTTATCAAATTTTGGTTACAGACAATGGTTTTTGCCTTATAAATTATTTGATACTTATTGACATTTCCTTATTGATTAATACTGTATTAGTTTTCTATTGCTGCATAACAAATCATCCCAAACTTCATGACTTAAAATGGCACCCATTTATTAGCTCATATAGTTCTATAGGTCAGAAAACTGGCACAGAGCAGCTGGGTTCTCTGCTTATGGTCTCACAGTGCAGAAATTGTAGTGTCAGCTGATCTTGTCTGGAGGCTCTGGGAAAGAATCTGCTTCCAAACTCATTCTTGTTGGTACAATTCAGTTCTTTGTGGGTGTAGGACTGAGGTTGCCAGCTAACTCTGCCAGCTATCAGCTGGAGATTGGTCTCAGCTCCTAGAGGTCATTTGCATGAACAGCCTCGTGACCCCATCCATCTTTAAAGCCAGTAACAGAAAATTTCTTCTGTATCAAATCATCCTCATACTTTGAATCTCTGGATTGTCCTGTTTCTGACCTCTAGACCCAGTTTAAAGGGCTCATGGAGCTAGGTCAAGCCCACTTGGATAATTTGTCTATTTTAAGGTCAACTGACTTGGCACCTTAATTACATCTGCAAAATCATTTTACAGCAGTACCAATACTAGTGTTTGATTGAATAACTGGGTGTATGTATACCGGGTTTTGGGCTCTTTGAGGCCCTCTTAGAATTCTGCCTGCCATAGATCTGTGTTTGAAAAGACTGTATTTTATATATACGCTGTGTTCAGTGTTTCATGAACATCTATTTGATCAAACTTACTATGACCCTCAAATCTTCTAGTCTTTACAAATTGCACAGGTTTTAATGTGTCTGAAACAATGTTTACATTAATATCTTGACATTCGTGAAAGTAGTGTGGTCAAATCAGTGAAATTTAAGACTGAGAAATTAGTGCCATTTAAAACCTCCTTATCTACAAGAGGGACTTGCATTTCTCTCTCAAATATATATATATTTTCTCTCTATATATATATATTTTCTCTCTCTCTCTCTCTCTCTATATATATATATATATAGAGAGAGAGAGAGAGAGAGAGTCTACATAGCTCTCTAAGAACTTAGAATAAATTCCTTCCTATTTCACAGATACACCAGATAATGGTACTCTACTCTTCGGCATAGAAAGGTTGTTGCTTCACCAATTCCATTCTCCAATAACTCTAAAGCATCCTACAAGATCCTCTTCAGTCATCTCTTCATATAATACCTGACCTCCAACATGATATTACCTTATAGTCTTTCATTTATTTGTCATCCATTCTTCCTCTCTCCTTCCTTCCTTTCTTTCTTCCTTCCTTTCCTCCTTCCCATCTTCCCATATTAAGCTTTTGTTACACACACACACACACATGTTTGTGAGCAGGTGTGTGTCTGTGTGTGAATCTTTATATCTCCTCTTTTCTTCTTCAGCTATACTATACTGCCTATGGTTGGGTGTGAAGATTGGGGAGAAACATGTGTTTTAGGTTAACATTGTGTTCCTAGTATCCAGGACAGTTCTTATTCCATAGTGCTGTTCAAATATTTGTTGAATAAATAAATGGATAAATAGATAACTGTTTATAAAGTGTCCATGATGAGGCAAGGCTTTCATTCAACTATAATGACACTTAAAGTGTCATTATAATTTATAATTATAAATTATATATATTCATGAGTTTATATTTCTGCTTTCCCCATTTGTCTATAGAATCTCTCCACTGCTGCAGTCATCCTAGTCTACAATATCACCAATTTCTTACCTGGATTACTGTAATAGTCTCCTCAGTGCTTTTCCTGCATTCTGGTTCCCTGGCTTCAAATCCATCCTCCATATGGCAGTCAAAGTGAGCTCCTAAAACTGGAAATCACATTATTTCACCACTATGCTTAAAACCTTTTTTAAAAAATAAAGTCTAATCCTTTAAATTAATGTATAAGGGGTAACCATACATATCAGTTTGCCTGGGACATTTCTACTTATGCTTGCTATCCTAACATAAATCCTACTCCAATTGCCTAGATGCCAGTCTATGACCCATGGGTAAAATGTCTAGTTGTTTTGAGGACATCCAAAACTGGCTTAAAGACTTAAGTGGCCTGGCCCTTTTACATGTGCTTGGTATTGATGTGAGTGAATTAGGGTTGACTGGGGATTGCATGGCCTAGAACTCTTTTTGGGTATGTTTGTTGTTTTTCAGCCTTTCCTCTGCAAGAGCCTTTGTAACTGAGTAGCTGAATGATAGTAACACCCTATTGATTTTTTTAGCTGTCCCCAGAGTAGTCTTTGTTCACACACAGGGTGGACACCACTCATTGAACTCAATACATGTGAGCCACTCTGTTCAGCCTTGACAACATCCCTAAATTTTCCACTATGTGTTCTTCTAAAAGTTGATAATATTTTTGACATCAGTCCTAAATATACTGATAAGACTTATCAGTATAGTGGTTTATCTGTATATCTGTATCAGTGGTATACAGATATACCACTCATAGAACATTAGTGTAAGTGAAAAATCACACTTTATTTTTTTATTAGCATATTATTAGCATATGAGCACTGTAAGAATTTTTATTAAGACAGCAATCTTTCCCCAGTGCACATCATGAAACAGTCAATGCTTCCTTTGATCAAGGCTAGTACTTGAAAACATAACTCTTTGGACTTCACATGTCTGGTTATCTAGCAGCTAGGTAAACAATGATCAGATAAACAATGATCAGTCTGGGTTGAATATATAGGGTGCAAAGTATTTAATTGTTTGTTGTGAATATAATTTCTGAGCAAGAAAATCATGCCTCCTTCCTTGAGCACTGGAGATTTTAAGATAGAAATGACATAGGTTCCTGCCTTATAAGACTTGCAGCTTATAAAAAAGATAGATTTTATAGACAAACATTGTGATATTCTAGAAAAAATGGCTTGTATGATGTCTGCCATACAGATGGCATTCAAATATGTGCTACTTGAATAAATAAAATAAAGCATGCATGAGAGATTAAATAGAAGTACAAAGATTAAGAGAAGCATAGCAGAAAGCACTTTCTGCATGGGAAGTTAGCAAAAGCATCACAGCCATGGTTGCATGGAGACCAGCCTCTGGAGCTTATGTGTGAGCCGACTAGATGGAGAAGGCTAGAGAAGGTGTGCTGGGCAGGTGGAATTGCTTGGCAAATGTGTGGAGCTGTACTGAAAACAAAACCATGCATGGCATGTGCAGGAAATTGAGTAGTAGTTCAATCATCTGGAAAGGGTCCTCAAAATTTCATGGGTAATGTTTTATCAGGATGAGAAGCAATGGCTTTGACAGCACTGATGTCCATTATACAAGTTGATCCTGCTTCAGAATGTAGGCTATTGATATTTCTCCCTGGTCCATGCAGAATTTGACGACACACAGTTATCACCTTCACAAAAGCAGCTACCCTTGTTCTTGGAGCACCTGGTCCATAGGACTGCTAGACCACAGGTACTCAAAGATGTGCTTTCCAAGATCATTGTGGAGCAAAGGGCCCATCCTCCCTGGTGACTGTGGGTGCTATTGGCTCTGGTTACTCCTAGCAAATTTCTCTTTTCTCGATGCTCCTGGATAATATATAAGAACCAAAACTAAATGAGAGAGAGTATGCGAGGTTGTTTGCCTGAGGCTAAGTCTGTGGCGCCTCCCTACTTCTTTGCAATGTTTGTTTATAAGGTCATGTGAGGCAGGATGGCATAAAGGGAATGCTACTGAACATGTGGGTAAATCTAGGATCTGAATCCCAGCTTGGTTTGTGGCTAACTTTGTGATCTTGGGCAAGTTACTTCTTTTCTTCGAATTTTGGTGCAGAAGCAATTTTTGAGGTTGCTGCTAGCTCTAACAGTTTAGGACCGCATCATCCTACTGTGTCCCAGGTTGTCAGAATAACCAGGCTTTTTAGATGGTGGAGTCTGAATGGAGAAACAAGCAAATAACAACAACAACAACAACAAAAACATAAGGAAAGTTTTATGGGCAATATCTTATCTGGGTGAGGAAAGTAATGGCCTTGATAGTAGTGCTGACCATGATTCAAGCCAATTTTTTTCCCCTAAAACTACAGTATTAATAGCCCAGACAGACCACTGAGTGCTGGTTAGCTGGGAGTTGGAAGAAACAAGAGCTGAGGTAGATGGACATAGTCTGATGCCATAGGCTCATCTCTTCTGAAGCTTTCACACAATCTCAGCCATCAAAGCTGTTTGCCTTTGAGTGAGAAGAGCCCCCTCTCTAGGGGGACTTCTATTTGCTCACTATGTCCCAGAAAGCAAGAGAAAAACAAAAGCAGTGGGGCCACTCTTTGCTAACCCCTTGCTAGCACACCAGTCTTAGGAGTGTCAGAGTCTGATAGCTCTGGTCTTCTTAGAGACTGCTTTAACAGAAATACCTCATGGCCTGGGCAGGGCGCAGTGAACTGCAGCATTTCTCTGAGGGAAAGAGAAGGGGCCTCAGAGCTCCAGTATCACATCTAATAGAAAAATGTTCTGGGTGTGACGCTGTGTAGGAGGACTTGATTCTGTGAGGGAGCCTTATGAAAAGATACACAGTCTAAACAAACAAACAAAAAGGTGGCAGACATGAATGTATTTCCTGCCACATTTTACACAACATGGAGGTACTGCCTGCCACATTTTACACAAAGATGAAAGTTGATTTTGAGAACACAAAGATATTACAGTAAATACTTTCATCTGTATAATAAGAGTGAGAAAAATCATTAGAGTTATGTTTGTCTCTCTCACTCTGTGTGTGTGTGTGTGTGTGTGTGTGTGTGGTATCTGGCTACTGTACTTTAACAATAATTCCTCTTGACATCATACAAGGTCAGCAAGTCACCTCAAGACCACCCTGCTTGAGGGTTTGCTTTCCACACAGGGCTGCATGGGCTCCCTCAGCTGAGAAATGTCACCCAGCACCTTTCATATTTATGGTGACTCATAAACAGGAAACCAGTCCTGTCCATGACATTGTAACTTTTTCATATCTCAAATCCTTTTATGAAAATGAAAACACACACACATGCATACACACACACACACACACACACACACACCCCAAACAAAACAAGAGAACTTAGCTGCCTTCTGCTTTCTGGGCCAAAATAAATATTGCCAAATTAGTAAGGCATACTGAACAAATTAAGCGCTAAATGCAAATTTATCGACTGAAATCCAATGGCAGAGTCACCAAAGAGCTTATAGTGGTGGAGTGCAGCCCTGTAAGTAGGTGTTTGTGTTGGCGAGTCTCTGCAGAGGGACATGGGAACAGTAATATAAAAAGAGAGCATTTCTGTTACACCCAAGATGAACAGTTTGTTTTAGAAAGTTCAAGTAAACAGTGTCTAACATATATTCACTGAATTTAGAATCTCAGTTGTTAACAGGAGAGGGATGAAAAAAATAAGCTGGCAAAAAATTTTAAAAAACATCTCATTTGGAAATGTTCAAGTCAGCATCATAAATCATCTGATGAGATGGAGACGTTCCTCCTCATCTCTGAGCCATGAATAAGCCTCAGCAGTGCTTCACAAAGGCAAACAAGAACTTCTCCCTGAAGGATATTTAAAACCTTACAAAACAAGGAGAAGATTTATTCCAATATTTTCTAATGTCCCAAATGGAATATACATGATCCTTTAAAGTTATGGGCATCATTTATGATGTCAAAGTTTTAAAAGTTGTATATGTATTGCCTTGTTTTGATGATTGATTTGGGAGGGGTTGAGGTAGAGAGTGGACATGTTTGTAAATGTGATCCTGTGATCGTGGACTCAATGACAGCCCTTCCTACACTGTTCAGGTTCTCTCATCTACTTTATTGTGAAATACCCTAAGATGCAGAGAAACTCAGTAAGAGTTTGCATTAGATGTTTCTTCTTTAGCAAAGAGTTTCCACTTGTCTCTTCTTTAAAAAAATTAAAACAGAAGAAGAATTGAAGACACCATGATTCAGAGAAGTCTTTTATCATATACTACAAATTGGGAATAGAATGGGAACAGCATAGTATGTCAAGCCTAGAAGGATGTTTAGAACACTTTCTTTAACAGAGGAAATATCTGTGCCAGAGAAAGTTCTAGAAGATTATTTTTATCTGCTGACTCTTAACCAAAGTTCTTTCTACATACCAATCTCCCTTCAAACACAGTTATTATTTAGAGGTTTTTTCTGTAGATAATGTTCTCGTCCTACACAGAGCAACAGAGAGTAACAGAGTTACATATCTCCTTTTTCATGCCATGTTTTGTCACAAGAAAATCCAGCGGCCTTTTTCTGCAGAGGAGGAAATCAAGTCTAAACTCCTCAAGCAATTTGCATTTTGAGGATACTCTTGGCCTTTGTTGGCCAAGACAGAAGACAAGTTTAGAATTGGCAGTGCCGGGAAGATAGCGAGAAAACTGTGAAGCAGAAAAAAGCTCAGATATAACAACTTAAGGAAGGGAACTATATTAATATTTAGTGGGTGGGAATAAAAGTGACTTAGACATTATCTTCCCCAATATGACATTTCCTAAGAAATCAGCTAGTGTTACCTTTTTAAAAGTTAATTTATATTTTTTAAAATTAACACATTTATATTTATTTATCATGTACAACATAATGTTGTGAAATATGTATACACTATGGAATGTCTAAATCCAGCAAATTAATATATATATTACCAACATACTTATTATTTTGTAGCGAGAACCCTTAACAACTAGTGTTACATTTTTTAAAGTGTCCAGAGAGTCAAAGAATGAATTAATTTATTTGCATATCACAATTTCAACAAACTAGAAACCAACTAACCAACTATAATCTATAATAAGCAGCAATACCTTCAGTTCACAGGCTCACACAGCAGAGCAGACAACCTTGTAGCTTAATTTACCCGTGACACCCGGGATTCATCTTAGATTTCGTTCTTGATCAACAGTCTAAGTCAATAAACATCCACACACATACTCAGAAACCTCTCCCTAGGAGTTCAGGAAAAACTTGAACTACTAAAACAAAAAATTAAAACAGAAGTTAAACGAAGTTCTTTTAAACTGATTTAAATGAGAAGTGATATAAAAATAAGCATAGTGATTTTGTTAATAATTATACTCATTAACAATATGTAAATTTCTTGGTGAAAATAACCAAACTTTATTGTTATTGCAGTTCAGTTCTCAGTCATGTCTCCTTCGGTAGAATATTAAGCTAGGACCTTGCGTGGCCCTGGTTCTTGGTGTAGAACCCACAGCCATCACCTTAGCTAGGTGGCCAATCCCTCCTCTCCACCTGAGCAAGGCAGCTCAGAGTGTCAGTCTGCTCCAGAATTGACCTGCTCCACCATCAAAGGATTGGGTGCTCCTGTCCTGCAGAAGATACAATGACTGTCATCTGTTGGTTAGTGGCCAGTTTAAAGCAACAGATGTCTTCCAGTGTGTAGATGTTTAATGAATAAATATTAATTTTACTCTTTTCACATGAGTTGATCTGCCCTAGAATAATCTTGGGTTGCCTAATTCTTCCTACTTCAAAGGTTGATTGTTGTTCAGATGAATTAAACTGTGAATATGAAAGTTTTGGGTAACCTCAGAGAACTACCAATTTGAGGAGATTGGTAATTAGTGTGGATACTCATGGAAATGCTGTGGCAAACTTAAAATCTGTGCTGACTTTGAAAGTGACACCATATGAAGTTATTTACAAGACATAGGGGGGTTTGTGTTTCAGGACAGGTTTTGCTAAAGCAGTGAGCTGGGAGTAGAATGGACTGGGGTTGAATAACCACCTTGGCTGCAAGGATGACCACCACTCATACAAAAGCAGTCTCCCAGGAGTGGCCTCCTTTTCAGCCTTACTCAATTAAGAACACTGTGCTGGGGCACACTGCAAAGCCTGGGGTCACTAGAGGGCTCCTTGGGAAGCACAGGTCCTGTGGGAAATAAGCCAGGTCCCCACACCTGCCTCTTTCTCTGTCAGCACTCCTCTCTGTCTCCATATAGACTTCTTCAGATTTCTTTTCAGAGTGTTCTATTTACACAGACACCATCCAAACTCATCATGTAAATCTTTGTACTTACTGAACACAATGCCCAGCACATTTGAGGATGTAATAAATATCTAGACTAATCTTACCATACTATCATTGTCAACATCATTAGAAGTTATTTAATCTTTACAACATTCTTTTCAGTTCCTTAATGAGGAAAAATCCAAAGTTAATCTCACACATATAACTGGTAAATATGTTATTTACAGTTTGTCTTACATGACAAAGTCTGTATTAACTGAACAATTTGATATCAGAGAATTCACTCACCATGTTGAAAATATTCCTTTTGTTGCTGCTGTAAGTTTTCTTGAGATATCCTGAAATAAGGTAACAGGTATCTGGGCAGCTTTATTCAGACAATGTTGCCTTGACCAGGCCATTTTCTGCTGGGGGGTGATCTACCATCCAAGTGTATGTATCTGGTCTTTCAAACTGTGTGGTGACCTCTTTAAGAGCATAAATCTTATCTTCTCTTTCTGTACTCTTTTCCAGTATCTAACACAAGACTTCACACATAATAAGGGTTCAGAAAAAACTCTGCAATAAATGAGGGAGACTGAGAGCAGATGGGGTTTGGGTTGAACCAACATTGTCTTCTGTTGAGCATAAAGACTGGTAATTCTGTAGGCCTGTCTACAGTC
Organism: Macaca thibetana thibetana; assembly: GCF_024542745.1. NCBI lineage: Eukaryota > Metazoa > Chordata > Mammalia > Primates > Cercopithecidae > Macaca > Macaca thibetana. The sequence continues at coordinate 88,164,165 of NC_065590.1, forward strand.
ATACATATCTATAAAACCCCATTTCTCCATACGTGAAAACACACTTGACACAGCTCATGTGCATGCATCTCTTTACACACTCACACCTGTGCAGGCATGTGTATCCTAGTATCCCAGTATGCTCCGTTTCTGACATTCACATCCTCTGCACTGAAAACAAGTCCCTACCCTGCCCACCACAAAGCCAGGCCCACAGCCAGGCACACTTTGTACACAGACACATGCCAACACAAACACATGCAGACTTACAAAGAGGCCAGCCCTCATGCACACACATGCTACACACATGCACACCTGCATATACTTCGGGTGTGTTTGAAGCTGAGACTGGAAGTTGGGAAGTACCCTGAATCCCTGCCTGTGTGGCAGTCACAACGTTATAAAATATGTCACACTAAAAACATTCTCTTTAACCCCTAAGGATTGCAGGTTGACTTTAAGGTTTCAAGGACCCCAAATACTGACTCTTTACTAACTTTGCTCAGGGCTAGTTCCTGAACAATACATAAATTGTGTTGGAATTAATGAGAAGAATACACTGTGTTCTCTAAGTGCCTTTTGGAGTAGTGTCTCAAATGCCCAAGACAATATTACTATTGTCTCCAAAGCTCAAGCTTGTTGTTTTATCTTTGAGGAAGTTTATTCCTAGATAGAGATCTTCATAACACCAGCTGGAAATGGAGACATCGACAGGCTGGGTAGCATTTGTTGCCGCCTTATAAGAACACCATTTTAAGAGCACCATTTAAAAGCCAATGACTTTTCTCCTTAGCAATACAGCCACTTGCCCTGCTCAGATCTGCCTTTCTGGGAAACCTCAGGCTTTAGGAATTGGCTCAGTTACTGGCAGGATCCACAGAGTTGTAAAGACCAATGGGAACAGGGAGAGTTTAAACTTTAACTTCTTCAGACATCATGGTACCATCACAAAAATGAATCAGAAACACCCACTGAGAACATTTTTCACAGTCACTGTGCAGATGACAGAAGATAAGGAATGTTAGCAAAGGTGGAAAGTTCTGTACTGATAGCATCTTAGACCTGTGTGGAGGGAGACAGTACTTCTCAGAAGTTTGCTGGGGAGTTCACATCACTTGCTTTTTTCTGACCTGCAGACTCAGAAAGAAAAACCTATTCCTAAATCACTCTTAAGAGAAATATTCTCCCCTCCCTCCTCCTAGTTTTGGAATGTAAGCCTAAAGGACCTCAACTTGATTTCTCTCTCTCTCTCTCTCTCTCTCTCTTAACAGGAGAAGAAAAACCAAGAACATAAATAGAGAGGGGCTTATTCACAGTGACCTTATAATATAGGGACCAAATTAAAACTTGAGCTCAAAGTCCCAGACTCTCATTTTAGGTTTTATTTTTATTTTTTCCTCCCAGATAATGTTATTTTCCACTGCTCATTTAATTCTCCCCATTGACTGATGGGAATTAGCCATCTTTTCAGTGAAAATGATTGTTGACTCGGCTTAATTTTGTGCTGCAAGCTTTGAATTTACTATCACATTTACTGTAACAATTTGAACAAGGTTTTGATGAACTCTTAAGTGAATTTGGTGGGGGAGCAGTTAAAAATGGGATATTTAAAAAGTTTTCTTTTTTAAATTTTTTATTCTGAGACATGGGGGATTTTAGAACAGGGTTTTCAAGGTAATGAAGGAAGAGAATCTTCTATGGACTTCGTTTTGCTCCAGATGCAGAGAAGGCAACTTCCCGGAGTCTACCAGTGAGAAGTCTACAGAAGCATGGGCATAAGTATGTATGGCTGGGCATCTCTTGGGGTTTTCTGTCTTTTACCAAAGACCAGAAATCAAAGGCCACTTGAATTGTTAAGACACATCTGGCATGGAGTCACGTTGCTGTCTCCAGACTTGACCTGTAAGACTCTAGTCTCTGGGTAACACTTTTCTACCCACTGGCAGAGCTGAACAGGTTTTTGGAGGCCATCAGATCCAACCCATTTTATAGGTGGAAAAATTTAGGGCCATAGAAAGTGTGGTATTCAGAATAACCCCTTCACCTCCTCTACAAAGTCGTTCATGTCCTAATCCCCAGTCTGTGAATACAGTCAAAGAGAATTTGCAGGTGCAATTAAGTTAAGGATCTTGAGATGGGGAGATAACCCTGGATTATCTGGGGGGTCCAATGTAATCACAAGAGTCCTCATAAGTGGAAGAGGGAGGCAGAGGAATGAGAGTCAGAGAAGGAGAAGTAACAGCAGAAAGGAGGTCAGAGGGTTTCGATTGCTGAGTGAAGGTCACCAGCCAAGGAAATGAATTCTCCACTAGAGCCTCCAGAAGGAATGCAGCCCAGCTGACACTTTGGTGGTATCCCCGTGAGACCCCTGTCAGACTTTTGATTTCTGGAACTCAAAGATGAATTTGTATTGCTTTAAGCCACCAAATTTGTGGTAGTTTCTGATGGCAGCAATAGAATACTAATACAGATAGAAACAAGCAAAAGGGACAAGGACCTGCCTTCTTTCTTTTTCCTTTTGCCTGGAAACCATCTCTCCTCATGCCCTTTCTTCGCTTGGCCAACTTCTTTCCTCCTCGAGCCTTAGCTGAGGACGTGTTGTAGCAATGCTTCCCTCAGACTAGATTCAGATTGTTTCTCAGGGTTTCTCCTGCCTCTGTGCTTTTTCTGTGAAGTTACTCACCACTGTGGACTGTACTGACTTGCACGTTCCTCTCTCCCAGCACTCTGCAGAGTCCTCGCAGGCACGAACCAGGTCTTATTCATCTTCTGATCACAAACATCTAGTGCAGGAGAGCTTTGAGTCATTAGTTTTGAATGAATATGTCAGAGAGTAATGCGAAGCTGTTTTCAAACCTAGGAGTATTAGAGCTTTCTAGTCGGCATTAAAGAAGAATGTATGCATTTCTTCTGGGGCATTATTCTTGACTTTTACTTTTTGCATCACAAGAGAGCAAGTCCTTGAGATGACCTTGAAGCCTGTGAATCCAAGTGGATTGCCTGTGGGGTGACAGGACCTTGGGGACAGGCTCAGGATGGCTGATCCAAGGCAAGGCTTATGCCTTGAACTCCTCAGGAAGGGGCCTCCTTGAACCTGTCACTGAGTTGTTACAGCTCCATGGACAAAATCTCCCTGTCTGAGGTGATAAACCAGTTTGCTAACATCCTCTGATCCCCAGACAAGCCAGGTCACCACCCCAAAAGGAAGCTTTATTTCCAGAATGCTGAGAAAATGCCAATGCCAGATATCACTTAGCAGTTCATGAGTGGCTCCAAAAATCTGCCATGGGTTTATTGCAAATGTCTGTTCCTATATATGAAGATAAGCATGAACAAACATCTATCACCAGCTGCTGATTCTTGGAACCAGGTGGTTGACCTAGCAGAGTGGGTTATTTTGGAGAAGACAGTCCTGATGCTTTTTTTTTTCTGGCTTCTGCTACACTCCTATGCAGGGTATACCCATGACTCCTGCATGGACTTTTGCTGGCTCTGCCAGTGTCGCAGACCCCAAGAAAATAATAGGGTTCATTCCCCTTAGCTCGTCCATCTGGTAGAAGTAGGGCTGTTTTAGTTACCCAGGTCCTTTACTTTAACCTCTGTGGATGTGGCTCTGACTTAGGTGCTAAAGTTGTGCACAGAGTCTGCCACCAGTGGAAGGCACCCTGGATATTGGTGGAATAGGAGCTTAAAGATCTGGAGGGTGTGTCTTCTTTCTCAATATTTGTTTCCATTTTACAAATGAAAGACTATTTAGGCTTAAAAATACCGTGCTGATTGCCTATAATACACTGCACCGGCTGCAGCCTTGTGAGCATGGCAAAGAAAAGGAGGCAAATATATACGCAACCCCAAAACAAGGTGGTTATTTCATAGTGGGGCTTCTGTGGGACCTCTTTCTTCCCATGGGTACGCTAAAACAGTCATTTCCTGGTATGGTTTTGGTTCTGTGTTCCCCCAAATATCATGTCAAATTGTAATCCCCAGTGTTGGAGGTGGGGCCTGGTGGGAGGTGACTGGATCACGGAGACAAATTTCCTCCTTTGGTGGTGTTCTCCTGACAGAGTTCTCATGAGATCTGGTTGTTTAAAAGTGTGTGACATCTCTCCCCTTCTCTCTCTTTCTCTTGCCCCAGCCATATAAGATTTGCCTGCTTCCCCTTTGCCTTCCACCATGAGTTTAAGTTTCCTAAGGCCTCCCCAGCCATGCTTTCTGTACAGCCTTTGGAACCATGAGCCAATTAAACCTCTTTTCTTTATAAATTATCCAGTCTCAGGTATTTCTTTATAGCAGTGTGGGAACAGACAAGTACATTTCCCCAGCTGGGTCTTCTAATGTATCACCACTTCTTGAGAACTTTGTGAAAAGGGTTCAACAGTCAAGTGGGATTAGAAAAAGCTGCATCTTATGTCTTTTGGAAATTTACAACACATCCTGAGAAGTCACATAGGACCGAAACCCATCTAAATTTATCTCACAATATTTTGAATATTGTTCCATGGAAACTTTCCCCTGCTGAATACCTGTTCATGTATCATTAAATTAATGTTCTGCAGCTCAAATTTTGTGAAAACTCACATTTTGTGAAACCCTTCTCAGGGCTCCTTAGTGAGGTCAGTTTCTTTGCAGTGCTTTCTGAATGCTGCATGACCTACCAGTTATGAAACAAGTGTCACAGCTTAACGTCAGTTAATCCTCAGAGCAACTTTGAGGTAGATACTAGTCATTCAGTCACTAATTCAGTAATTTATATTTATTAGTTATCTACTATGGGCATGGCACCCAGGACAAGTTTGCTATTATCCCCATTTTACAGATGGAAAAACTGAGGCACAGAAAAGTTAAATAATCTATCCAGAGTGACATGATCTGCAGATGACAGAGCAAGAAACAAACTTCAGCTTCTTTGATTCCCCATCTTCTGTTGTTTTCGCTTTTCTAGACTGCAGATAAGTCTGTAACTGTCAGTTTGCCCCAGTATCACTCTAGAAGTTCAGGAGAGGGCTCTTTGCTATAAGCCAAATCTAGATTCCTGCTCTGTCTCATCTTCGCCCGATGCTGGCTCTGCTTTCAGGTCTGAGGGTCTGCAGAGACCCAGAGCCCCGGCCACCTTTGTAGTTCTATACTCTGAAGGTGGAGAGCAAGACAGAGGCCTTTGAATTCCTCTGCACTTGGCTGCTTCCTCGAAGAGACTCTCCCAAACACAAAGCTTTGGGACAATCATTCTAAAGGGTGCCCAGGCATGGTGGGCGAGGGTGGGAGGCCTTTGGACTTTGGAGTTTCCTGTGCTGTGGTCTAAGACCTGTTCAGTCATGTCGAATTGTACTGGAATTGTGGAGTTTGTGTAGTGAGCCCACAGCCAGCTGTTTATTATTTTAAGAACTCTTAGTTGCTGCTCTTAGATATGGGGGTGGAGGAGGGCAAGCCTACTGTGCAGGGCGGCTGCCACATTTTTCTGGGAATGACAATGTTTCTCTGTGTGCTCTGCAGTGGCCCCTCAGGCAGAGCTACTGCATTCCAGAATGCTATGCAGCCAGATGAACAGAAACTATTTTATCTCCTCAGTTATGAGACAGAGTTGAAGATCTAGCAGTTGGACTTCTTTCCCTCATGTAGCCTTTATATAGGGAAAACCCCACTGGGGACTTGGGATTGTGACACTCATGACTCTTTCAGAGTAATGGGTCTGCATGCTCACACTATGCTCTTGAAGCTCCCTCTTATTTTCCTCACCTTTCAGAATGTGTCCCTGCTGGGTGCCCTGTAGTATGAATGTCTCAGTGTCCCACTGAAACATCTATTATTGCCCAATCTGGCTCAACACCCCTGCCAGCCATGTCCCAAGACGTTAGCACTGAGTACTTTCAATGAAACAGAGCAATGTCCTCGAGCTGTAAATGCCTCCCAAACACAATCGGACAGAACTTCATTGTTTTGGGGAAGAAGGCGCCTCACATAGTGGTCACATTGTGGTTACCGGGGGCCTGATGATTAATCCACAGAGAGGATGTGCAGGAGAGAAGAGCTGGCATCATTCCTATAGACGGAGATTCTTTAAAATCTCATGTCTCCGACTGAACATGTACATCAGAAACACAAGATTCCTATTGTAACAGTTTCTTTGGTGACCTTATTTTTCCATTTGTGAGTTGGCATATATGTAAGTACCTTTTGTCTCTGCCCAGGGATACTGTGTTCCTGAAATATTAATGTTTTTACTCTTCAAAAACTTAAATTGTGCTGACTACAATCATACTTCTAAAGGTACACACACATTGGGCTTTCTAAAATTTCTGAATCAGAAATGAAATATTGAGCAAATGGTGCATGTAGAAATTAACATATTCAGACACTGATCAATATGTATACATTTAGTATAAATACTAAATTCTTCTTAAAATCAAGTTTTCAAAAGCTCTGTACCCAGATCTTTTGGGGTTACTCTAGGGGTTTCAAGCACTGTCTGCCATGATTCTGTCCTCCGTGATTCTGTCCTTCACATGATCACCACCAGAGAAAGAGGACTCTTACAAAGTGAGACAAACACTGTACTCATAGGCAAACACTGTATGAGAGGAGCTGAAACAGAAGAATACAATGATATCTGGTGGATGACAACTCACTGCTCTGACAATACTGGTACTGGACCTTAGACAACTTCTTTGAGTTTCTGTTCCCTCTTCCAGGTAAGTTTGCTCTGAAGAATATATCATGAGATGTATATATAACACACTCTTGCTCAACCAGCCTGACAGAATAGCTGGTTAATAAACATTCAGCTTAGGATGGCATTGTGACTTTGAATGGCTATGAAATATTTTCAAACATTATCTCAGTAACTGTGACCTTCAGGCCTCTTCAGAACAGCAGTAGCTGCCAATGGCAATGGAGATGGAGGTGGGGCTGGTGCAAGGGTCATTAGGAATTTGGTAATGGGTTGGATATCAGATTAGGGAGATGTATCTCAGAGAGTCTGTGTTTCTACCGTGGACAGCTGGGCGTCTAATCCAGCTCTTTCAATGTCCCAATTAAATGTATGCTTCAGCTTTTGGGGAAACCCAGCCCAGAGTGCATCGCCTTCAGGTCTGTGTTCAGAAGCAACCCTTCTGTCAAGGCGGAGTGGGATGAGCTGTTGCTTGTTTTTGTAACCTAACATCACACTGGACAGGGCTCAAAGCTCAGAAGACAAAGCAGAAAAAGTTGTGTCTCTTTGAAAGTTGTGTCTCTTTTTTTGAGCTCAAGGCCTTTTAATGCCATCAAATGTCTCCTTGTTCCCTTGTTGTGCAACAGGGCACGCAGCTCTGAATGGGACCTTTGATAATTGGAAATTCCATCACCGTTCCAGTTACCCCTGACTCTCCTCCATGCCAAGCGACATCCTCCAAGACTTTGAAGTTGCATGTTTGAAGGAAGCACAGCCCACCCACACCTCCCCACCCATGTGCCTGTCCACAGTGTCAGCTCAGACTCTGGAATAGCAAGGGGACCAGCTTCTGGCTACCAAGTTTCAGGAGCTGGAGTCAGGGGGCCTGTGCTGTCCCATGATCCAGCACTCTCTGTGCCTAGAACTGCCAAGGACAGTGCATTCAGAAGTTCCATCTGTAAGGAGGGGCTGGATTTATCCTGAAGGGAATCCCTCCATGTCTCTGCTGGGTCCCAGTTCTAGAGAGGGCATTTCTGGGAGAGGCCAGACTTGTATACTTCAGACCTAAGTCCATCCCAGGTCCTGCCCCAAGCATACAGTGTCTGCTTCACATGCAGCCCCTGCTTTCCTCATTTGTATGTGAGCAGGTTTCTGAAAAAATATCCATAGATTTTTTTCTAACACTTACAGAGCCATTGGACTAGAAGTGCATCCAAACACAGTAATAGCTTTGTACCTAAGCCGGAGAGGAGGAAAGCACATTTATTAAGCACATACATGTCAGTGGTTGATATTATTTTACTTAATCATCACAAAAATGCTGGGAGGCTATCAGCATTGTACAGATGAGGAAAGTGAAGATCAGAGACTGAGGATTTGTTGATATTTTCATAGCTATTAAGTGAAAGAATGAGATTCAAAACCAGGTCTACTTAACTCAAAGATGGGCTCTTTCTTTTACAGCATGGTTATTTTCAGATCCTTTTCATACTGAGTCTGGTTATTAATAAGCCTTCTCTTTTGGCCGGCTCCTTGAGAGATGTGTCTTGGGCAGACTCTTCCTGACTTGATATCCTCCCACTGTGTCTTTTCTTCCTGGTGCTCATCATTTCCCCAGCCCTCATCAGATTCCAGGGCCCTTAGGATCTTCCTACTTCTCCCTCAAGCCCCCATCCAACATGCATTTGGCATGCTCCATCCATGTTACATAGGCATGAAGGACAGTTAGAGAAGCACCTTGTCTTGATTCATGCAGGTTGCTGTAGTAAAATACCATAAACTTGGTGGCTTAAAAAAACAATAGAAATGTACTTTTCACAGTTCTGGAGGTCGGAAGTCTAGGTTCAAGGGGCCACCAGATTCAGCATCTGGTGAGGGCCAGCTTTCTGGTTCATAAATGACTCCTTCTTGCTGTTTCCTCACATAGTAGCAGAGATCAATGCGCTCCCTTGGGCTTCTCTTATAAGGGCACCAATTCCATTTATGAGGGCTTGCTGTCATGATATAATCACTTCCTAAAGGCGCTAGCTCTTAATAGTATTACCTTGTGGATGAGGATTTCAACTTATGAGTTTGGGGATACACAATCAACCATTGCATACCTCCTGTGTATATATTGTCTGAACTCAATAGGGATTTAAAACCATCAGCGCAGAAGAAGGCTGTTGTAAAGTAGGGGTCCTGTTTGATTAAATTTTACAGTCCTGGACTCCAACATAGTTCTGGGCCTTTGCATTATGATATAGTTTGGCTGTGTCGCCACCGAAATCTTATCTTGAATTCCCATGTGTTGTGGGAGGGACCCAGTGGGAGGTGACCGAATCATGGTGGTGGGTCTTTTCCATGCTATTCTCGTGATAGTGAATAAGTCTCTCAAAATCTGATGGCTTTATAAAGAGGAGTTTTCCTGCACAAACTCTCATTGCCTGCTGCCATCCATGTAAGATGTGACTTGACTCTTCACCTTCTGCCATGAATGTGAGGCTTCCCCAGCCACGTGCAACTGTAAGTCCATTAAACCTCTTTCTTCTGTAAATTACCTAGTCGCAGGTATGTCTTTATCAGCAGCATGAAAATGGACTAATACACATGAATAAGTGAATGAGTAGAACTTTAAGAAATTAGCCCAATCGTGAATGAGCATTTGGGAATATGAGATATTTTTCCTTGCATCTATGAAATCATGTTATGTTGGCAGACACCTCACAAGCCTGTGCACAGTATCCCAAAACATTAAACTTGTTCTTTTATAATTTCATTCAGCATTTTCTGAGCACCAACTCTTAGGTTATGCTGGGGGTGATATGGGTATGGAGAAATATAGAACCTGTCCTCAGAAAATTCACAATCCAAGTATGAGGCAAACTTTACTTTCATGCAAGAAATAAGACATTTCTCATTTGAGAAACAGATGTGAAAAGACTACCTGGATAAAACGTCTCTCGAAAACAAGGATTTGGTGTGGTTATGACAAATAATTTTTGTGAAGGGGTGAAAAATGAGCATGTAGAATCAATAGCAGCCTTGTAATGTTAGAGTTTGAAACTGTATAATTTTAATAGGAGGGTGTACAAGTGTGGGTGTTGATAAATTATATTTTACTTTACAGAATGCTTCTACATGCAGTACTTCAAATGCTTTACATGAATGAGCTCATTAGATCTTTGCTATCACTCTGAATAGGTTCTCTTATTATTCCCACACACCATAGGAGGAAACTGAAGGCAAAAGTCACACGGGTAGTCTGTGGTAGAGCTGGAATTCTAGCCCAGTCTCTGAACCCCCAGACACTTCTGCCTTTTAGAGATATGATGGAGTGTACTCTCTGGAAACCAGGGCTATCCTCTCTAAGTACAATACACTCATGGAAGTGGTGGTAAAAGTGTAGCCTCAAACCCAGGCTTGATTCTTGGACTCACACTAATTCTGGATCCAGATAACAATGCCAGGAAGGCAAGCATCATTGTGTTGGCCTGGATGGCTCATGGGATGGGTTCAGATTTTGTGTGTTCAACATTTAAGAGACATTGAATCTAGTGGAAACAGAGAATACATGGAAAATGACCTCACTAGCTAAGGGCTGAAGTTGAAAATGCCTGGCTTGAATTTTGGCTTCACCTCACCCTTTCTTCCTTTCTGGCTGCTCCTATGGCCATGTGGCCCAGTCCCAAGCCTGCTGCATAGAGTAGCCTTCTGTGCACAGGGTGGTAGTTCCTGGCAGCACTCTGTATCTACTCTGCTCTATGGAGGAGGAACGCCCCAATTTCAGTAGCAATATGCAAGATTATCCAAAGAGACTAAGGTAGAGGCATTTATAATATATAACCATGTTTCCCTATATGAAAAAATTGGAAGAAAATGATGTGACTCATTGAAAATTTTCACTGAAAAGCTCAAACAATTGTAGGGGGTATGGCATTTCTACATCATACAGTACTTTTTTTCTTTTTTTTTTGCCAAAACTCATATATCTTCTCTATCACCATTGTGAAATAGGAAAGTATTATTTTTTCTTTATTGCATATGAGAAAACTGAAACTCAAAAAGTGAGTAACAGGCAGAATCAAGCTTTCCAACTGGCATCTTTTTGACCTTTGGTTTAGTACTTTTCATCCTGGTTGGTGCTGCTTTTTCTGGTCTTCTGAGCCCAAGCTGAATGCTCTGTCTTCTACTGTGAACTATGGTATTTAACTTATTTATAAGCAAGAATAGTGTTCTGCCTGTATGCACTATTTTGACATTTTTGTTGTTAATGAATTGCACCTTACCGATTGGTCAATGACAATGCCATAGTAGTTTTTAAATATTTTGACTATTCATTCTGTTTTTATGTAAATATTTAATATTTTCTACTACCCTACTTCAAAAAAGATTTATGACAGTCTATAAAAGTATCATAAAATGGTAAGATAATATTATTAGATGTTGATAAAGAAGCACAAAGAAATACAAAGACAGAAAGATAAATTTTGGCAGAAATGAGACCAACACAAAAGTGTAAATCTTCATCTGAAACACTTCTTAGGGATGAGCCACTTACTAGATTTTAAACCTCCCAGGAGCCAAAGGCAGAAGAAAAGTTGATTTAGTATGTTATGTATTGTGTCTTTAAGAAAAAACAAAACTATGTTTGAAACAAAATCATCTTCCTGAGCCCCCTCAAACAGGGAAAACTGTAATTTAATAAGTACCATTTCCACAATCTCTACAAAATACTCAGGACAGTAATGAGCTTGAATGGGTCATTTCATAGGTTGCTGGAACCAAGAGGTACAATTCCAGCACCAGCCTCTATTTTGCCTTGTTTTGTGACCTTTTCAGGCTATTCGCTTTGTCTCCCTTGTTAGTTAATAATTTCTCTGACATGTGATGCTTGATTCAAATTTTTCCTGAAAAATTACCAAACAACAACTTTTAAAAACTAGAAAAATGAAAGAGTTGAACTACAATTAGGGAGGTGGGAACCTAGTCCTGCTCAAAGTACATTTCTTACGTGATTGAGCTCTTTCCCCTTGCCATGCCACAAGACATGGGAAGCCAAATGTTTTTCATTACCCTCTGATTTAACAGGTAGAAAATCCCATGGATGTTTGTAGAATCCTTGTCAACTTCAGACAGAAAGTAGCCCGTACAATTCTTACACTCATTCATTTTGTCACTCATTCATCCATCTTTTTATTAGAAATGTATAGACTGTCATTATGTGCTTGGCCCTGAGGACACAGAAACAGTTAAGTGCTACCCTGGAAGAGATTATGAATCAAAGACAGAGACAGAAATACACAGGGAGAATCACAGGGTAATGAGGTAAGCATCATAGCAGAGATACGAGGAAAGGGGAGAAAAGAACCATTATCACCACCTGGGAAGCTAGGAATGGCTTCCTTTAGGACTTGATGGCTGATTCCAGTCTGGATATAAATTCCCCAAGAAGTTGAGGGTTAGAAGAAGATTACTTATGGTGTGAAAAACATATTGATTGCACAGTAGTGACCAAGAGTAGAAAATGTGTTTGGGCAACAGTAAGCATTTGAAGGATACAGGGTGGAGCTGCTCAGAGGTTTGGGAAGGCTTTTATTCAGTAGGGCTTTAGTAGTAAGATTTAATATCAGACCACTTTGCCCATAAACCAGTTAAGAATCCACGTCTCTCATTACTACATTTTAAAAGAAAAAATTTACTAAACATATGGCTTATTTAAAGTTTAAGAAAGGTTTTTCTTATTTATGTTTACTTGTATTCATTAAGGCTCTGAGAAAGAGAAAAAGGATCAGAAGCACACAGCGAGTACTGGATCCATGCAGGACTGTCAGATGGCCATGAATCACGGGCCTAAGCAAGTGACTGCCTATTCCCCTTAGACATAATGCTTTAAGAAAAAAATTCAAGCAACGGCGTATGATGTTACATCTTCCATGATGCACTTCTCCCCTTGGTAAGGAGTGTTGAGCTTTAGTTTCGTGTTTTGGGCTTGCATCAACTCTACTCGGTATGATTAATATGAAGTTCAAATGGCCAAGAAAGAATGTGCTGCCTCCAATTCAGTTGCATAGGCATTCATCCCAAAACTGTAGATTTGCAAAAGTCATATCATGAGTTAATTTTTTTTAAAAGCAGGAAAATCTCATTGCCAGAAGAATGAAGTGCCCTTGGATTTGTGATTCTATGAGCTACCCTCAAAGTGGGAGGAAAAGAAGAGCCTCTATAGCTATTAATAAGTGGTGTGTATTCTTGAGGTTGAGTTTAAAAACTTAAATCCATGTTGGAACTTAATAACCTCTGAAGATTTAGAACACATCGTTCAATATTTTCAACTTCATCAGTAGCATTGGAATCAATATAAGTGCCAGGAGACTTGCTATATAAATAAATTTAAGAAGTCCAAAGAAATGAATGGATTGTAGATATATATAGCACAAATAATTGGTTGGATATACAAATTTAATTCTCCTTAAAATTTTGGGGTAAAGTCCTTTTCATTTGCCTTAGGATACAATTTTTCAAGCAGAATAAAAGAAGAGGGAGTCTTTTTCTTACTGTCGTAAGAGTTCCTAGACTCAGAGGTCTATGCTCATATCTCCTGTTTGCTAAAATTGGATTATCCAAGCCAACCGATAGATCTAATAATTGAGTTACAGTCAGTTGCCTGAATTTTCCAGATCCCCAAAAGGACTCTGTCACAAGCTAAAGCTCATTAGCTAGCTTCCTTACTGCAATAGTAATTTTCTCTCACTCTATTTAAAGTAACCCTCACTCATGCCATGGTAAATGATTTTACATTGCACAAAATATGCTGAAGCATTCACATTTTGGCTGATCACAAACCACACAGGAATAGGACTTTATTCTTAAGAATAGTTTTTGCCTGCCCTGGGTCTTTGTTGCTCACTTTTGGCACTCTTTGCCAACTTAACATTCTCCAAGAAAGTGTAAATCCTACCACGGGAAAACGAGGTGTGGAATATGTGTCTTGGTTGATGACATCACCTTCTGGTTAGGACTGTAAATTATATGAGCCCATGCATACAGATACTGGCTTCTAAGGTGCTAGGTTTTATAGCTGTATATTTTGAGCTTGGAAACTCATCATTTAAGGAATGGAGATCATCCCTTCTGCCCAGCGGAGAGTCATTCTGGGATCTTAAGGGAGTGTATTGGCCCAGAAGTCCAATGAAAAGGAGGTTTTACACATAACAGAGCTACTGATTTCGGCCAAATGCTTGTGATTGGTTTAGTTTAAGTCCCCATTATAAAATTCTGATAAAATAACTAATGACTACATATGCTATCTTACCCTCAGGAAGGGGCTACCTTCATTAAGTGATTTCAGGATCCCAAAGAAGGTCATTAAGCTAGTAAATGCCTAAGTATCTATCATAAGATAGTCTCCATAGCTTATTGTCAATTCCCTGAGAAAGGACCACTGTTGAAGTCCCTTTTAGTGTACTAGTTATTAACTGGAAGTGACAGTGTCCCCAGAAGGACATTTGGCAAAGTCTGGGACATTTTTAGTTGTCAGCACTGGAGAAAGAGGATGCTACTGGCATCTGGTGGGGAGAGGCCAGGAGTGCTGCTAAGAACCCTACAATGCACAGGACAGCACGCCCGTTACCCACAACAAAGAATTATCTAGCCCAAAATATCAATAGTGGTGAGATGGGGAATCCCTGTCTTAGTGTAAATGAGGGGTGTGAGAAGTTGACTGAAGAAGGAAGATGGTAAATGGAAACAACATGAGGAATATGGACCCTTGTGTGGAAAGTTAGGAAGCCCTAAGCACAGAGTCAGAACATAAGGGGGATTCTCATTCTACTGATGGTCAGCCCTAGACCTTTGCTGGAAAATTATAGTTTTCAGGCTCTTTTTTAGAGCTCAGAAAGAATGAAATGAAACAAAAAGTAGCATGGCCTCAGGTTCTATTCTGAGCTGGCAGAGTCCAGCAGAAAGAGGTTTCGCTAGAGAGACTGTAGAATGCAAGACCCAGGCGAAGGGCCTGTAGCAACCCCAATGGAGTGAGGGCTGTCAGATTCCACGCAGAAAAGCTGGACACACAAAACCTCTTCCCTAACTAATTGTGTGTTCTCTCTTTGTAGCAAACACAAATTATCATATTAATCTAGTTAGTTGTACGCTGCATTCCAAACTAGTGGGAAGTATTGGGTTCTTCTTCTTCCTAGTTTGTGGATGATAGATTCAGAACTCTCAGATATACACAGACTCTCTAAAGAGTAACAGTGGATGAAGCATGGAGAACAACCATTTTCCCCAGGCAAATTCTCCAAAAGTGGTGCATATTCAATAGTTTTCAACAGAGGCTGATATGGCAGTTGTTTACTGGATTATGATAAGGACGATATTAGTGGAAGCAATGGAAAGCAAGGCTGGGAGACATGTGGAGAAGGTGTTTTTTTTGCAGGCTTGCTTCTCCCCACCTACCAAAAACACATGCCCGCTTCTAGACTTACTCTGTTGATAATTTAAACTTGTCCAAATCCCTGTTGTCCCTGCAAAATTCTATCAGCAGCATCCATCGTGATGTACCAACTTCTTAAACCAGATCATGCCATAGCTCTCTTTTTACTTCCTGTTTGTTCATAAAGAAACTGTCCAGACCTCCTTTGGTGTTTTTTGTTTTTTTGCTCAGATGTCAGCTACATGAAGTCACATTGTAACTGCAAAGAGACTTTGTGCTTGTGCCGCTGCCTAGTGTTAACAAAGCGCTAATGCTGCTTGGCGTGAAGGCGGCTAGTCATTGTGGCCAAACTTCTGAGAGGTGCAAGGGGCCAAATGTCAGACTGCCAATTAAGCAGCAAGGTGGAAAATTCTTGCCTTCCTTTTGGCTCACATGAGCTGGCTGGGAAAGAAATTAAAGTGAAACAGGCAATAAGAAGAGAGATTTTATTTTTAATGTATTTGAGTACTATGAGAAGTGGAAACGTGACTATCCTATTGATAACCACACATCACACTCTCCACACATATACAGCACATGCACACATAGGCAATTAAAGGACTCTAAGAAACTGTCTCTTTGGCATTCAGTTGCTAGAGCTCCAAGTTGGGAAATCTGCTTAAGAGGAAAAGCAATTTACACCCTAGGTCAATGGCTTAACCTCTGTCCACATGGCCCTGTTAAGACAATCTATCTTCGAGGATTCAGAGTGAGTTATAGAGTCATAGAAACCTAGTTTTAGTAATAATAGTGATTATACATGTGCATAGTGCTTTAACTGTTACAGAGAATACACACAGACATTTTCAGTGTTAGATCTTCACAACAATCTCATTCCTTCATTCATTAAAGGCCCACTATGTGTCATCAGGCATTGGGTTCATGAGATTAACTGGGAAGTGACATCAAATAGTATGGTTATGATTATACAACTTCTAAGTAAAGCAACCTGAATGGAAACCTGCCTTCTAACCCTCAGTCACAGACTTTTTCAACAAGCTATTTGTTACACTTTCTGCTTCCCTTAATAGCTGGCATTTAGCTTACATAGGGCTGATGAGTGGAGCCTCTGATTTAATAAGATAGTGATCTTACGGCCCCTTGTTTCCACATGGGACAATTGTAGCCTAGTGAGAATTCTTTAGGCTTTTCCCAGTGAATGTTTTCCTTTGAGAGCTACTGCCTGTGGTTCTCAACAAGTGGGAGTGGATGATTTTATTGTATTTTACAAATGGCCAAATTGTGTCATGGGGACAGAAAATGATTTGCTTAAAACCACATTCAATATTCCATAGCTCTACCTGCAGATTTATTTATTTATTTATTTATTTATTTATTTATTTATTTGAGACAGGGTCTTACTTTGTCATCCAGGCTGGAGTACAGTGGTGCAATCTCGGCTCACTGAAACTTCCACCACCGCACGTTCAAGCAATTCTCTCACATCAGCCTCCCGAGTAGGTGGGGTTACAGGCACGTGCCACCACACATGGCTAATTTTCATATTTTTGGTAGAGATGTGATTTTGCCCTTTTGACCAGGCTAGTCTCTGACCTGAAGAGATCTGCCTGCCTCAGCCTCCCAAAGTGCTGGGATTATAGGCGTGAGCCATCATGCCTGGCCAGCCACTATGCCCACTGAGATTTATTTTTGGTACAGTTTTCATAAGTAGGCTCTGCAAAAGGGAGATTGTTTTTTATTTAGGAAAACTGAACACATCACAAATATGCTGCAGATATTTTGGCTCTTCGGTCCCTGTGATTTTACTTGGACTTGCTAATTTCAGGCCCTGTTGACTCCAGATTGCTTTTTTCACATACACACATCATCCTTTATTCTAAGAATTGAAGAGTTTCCTTCTAAGCCAAAGGTCTATTGAATGGGAAGTTTGGCCCATATTCTACATGTCTGAATCCTAGCTCTAGAGTCAGTGATTAACATTTCTCTCCCCGTCTCTCTCTCCCCACTTCCTCTTTCTCATCTCCCTCTCTCTCTCTTTTTCTCCCCACTCATTTATTTATATCATTCATCTATTAACTTATTCCACATGTATTAAATGGATATAAGTATTTATTGAGTACATATTCTGTGCCAGGTACTCTAGCAGTCTCTTGAGGATTCACCAGAAAACAAATGATCCAGTTCTTGGTAGGTGATGAGTGTGTGTGTGTGTGTGTGTGTGTGTGTGTGTGTCTGTATGTCATGGGGCAAGGTGTCCCTGCATGTGTGTGCATGTGTCTATGTGAATGCATATATGTGCACTGTCACCTGTATTACTGCTATAATTAATATACAAAAATTCTCAGTTTTGATGCCTCTTAGACCCAAAGTGTAAGAGGAAAACACCTCCTAAGGATATCTTTGGTTCTGATTTCTCTACAACTTTCTCACAATCTGTCCTATAATCGATTCAACTTAGGAATTATTTTTACTTTCAGACCCATCTCTGCTATCTTCTAATTTAGATTTATCAATAGATGATATGCTCACATTGTTTTTGCTACTTGAAGCATAATTTAAATGACTAATCTCCAAATATTAGACTTCCCTTTCTTATCCTCCCAAGAATATATTGTAGTTAACACTTACATCTTGAAACAAAGAAATAAATAAAAGCTGTGCTGAGGAACGCAAAACCAACCCAAAAACTGCCTGGTGAATGACTCCCTGACAGCTTTTTCTTTAGCTGCATGGTGCTAGCAGGTGCTTGGTCTGGATAACCAGGGAGTTCCCGTACTTTATGCTAGTTCTCAATGTAGCTTCCAAACACCACTTTATGCTAATATCCAGGTAGATTCCGTCCAATGTCAGTGTCTTCCAGTTGCTCCGAACAAGTGAAGCAGAGACGTTCATTCCAGACCATTTCTCTGTGTTCCCATCCATCCAGCTCCAGCCAGGGAGCTAGAATACTTTTGAGGGCAAACCACTGGCAATTGGCTTTCTGACTTCTGTAGTAATGCTTTTCTAACTATTTGTGTTTGGACCTTTTGTCTATTCCATTAACTAATACATTCTGCCTAAAATAATCATCCTAACATTATTCTGTTTTTACTGCTCACCCAACATCTTCAGGTACCATCTAATCCATTAATTTGCCATATGCCATCTATGTATTAAGGCTAGAATTGCCTTCTATTAGGAGAAAATTAGCATACACTATGCTATTTTATCCACCAAAGAGTCTTGTGAATTAGGCATTGGCCTCATACATATTTTGAAGAAAAAGAAAACTAGGGAAGAGGAAAGTAAAGCCATTCGCTAAAGCAGGCTCTGGACTCTGTTTTGTATCATCTTCTGCAAGATCCTCCACTGAGTTACAGCAAAGATGAGAGCGAGGGCAAAGGTGTCCACAGAGGAACAAAAGAGCATGAGATAGGGGCTGTGTTGAGATCTTTCAGCATCCCAAAGGTAGCTCTGCATTGAGAAATTTTTGCAAGTTTGAGGACATGTGTTACTAACAGACACAGATGGGTAATGTCCTTGATGAGTGTGTAAACATCTAGAAGTGAGAAGTAAAAGCATACTCTAAGTTGGAGTCTGTACAACACTAGATCATGTGCAGTTTGTTGGCAGAGTTTTAAGTTACAAGATGGAAGCATTAACTATTTTCTAGGCCTGCTTGCCAAGAACTAGGAAAGGAAATTAGGATGAAGCAGGGCTACCTAATGTCCCAAGCTGTACCCTGCAAGTTCCTGAAGGACTCTCCATTCCTGTGGTGACAGATGCAATAGCTACATCCAACCAGGGCTGTCCTGGGGAGAACCATAGGCAGACAAGGTAACACAATGCTTAATAGCATAGGTTCAAATCCTGGCTCTGCCTCTTCCGAGGGATATGACTGCACAGGTGAATCAACTTGTCTGGGCTTCAATTTCTTCCTCTATAAAATGTAAATAATAACCCGCTCCAGGAGTATAATGAAGACTAAATCAGGTAACCTCTGTTAAGAACTAAGCAGAGCAATTGACATTACGTGTTCAATTAATAGTTACTGAAAAACATTTAAAAATAATTCTAGATTCTATTTTAGATTTAGGGGGTACATGTGCAGGTTGGTTTCTTGGGTATATTGTGGGATGCTGAGGTTTAGGGTATAATTGATCACATTAACCAGGTACTGAGCTTAGTACCCAATAGTTAGTTTTTCAACCCTTGCCTCATCCCTTTCTCCACCCTCTAGTAGTCCCCAGTGTCTATTGTTTCCACCTTTATGCCATGAATATCCATTGTTTAGCTCCCACTTAAAGTAAGAACATGTGGTATTTGGTTTTCTGTTCCTACATTCATTCACTAAGGATAATGGTCCCCAGGTGTATCCATATTGCTGCAAAGGACATCTTTTATTCTTTTTCATGACTACATAGTATTTCGTGATGCAAATGTATCACATTTTCTTTATCCAGCCCACCATTGATGAACACACAGGTGGATGGATCCATGTCTTTGTTATTGTGAATAGTGCTGTGATAAACATGTGAGTGCATGTGTAGTTTTGGTAGAATGATATATTTTCTTTTGAATGTATACCCAGCAATGGGATTTCTTGTTCAAATGGTAGTTCTGTTTTGAGTTCTTTGAGAAATCTCCAAGCTGCTTTCCACAGTGGCTGAACTAATTTACATTTTCACCAACATTTTATAAGCTTTCCCTTGTCTCTTGCAGCCTTGTCAGCATGTGTTGTTTTCTGAAAAACATTTTTAAAAGGCTGCAGTATTTTACCACTGATGTACTCTTCTCTCATCCTGACTCAGGCTGGGGAGATGCTTTGGGAGACTTCACTTTGGTCTCTCATTCCTGGCCTACACACAGAAGTACACAGACCCGTTTCAGGCAAAACTTGTTGAAGGGACAGTGGTCCTTTTTTTTTTTTTTTTTTTTTAAACAAGTTAGGAATTTGTTGACTGATATGACTGGGAAAGACATGAGTGCCTTGCAGAAAAACGAAGCACTTCAGGAGGCAGCATCCCTGGGCTGGACTCTGGGTCCTGAGGAGAGAGGGATTTCCTCCACCGCTGTCTCTCATCTCTGCTGCCCCCGGTGTACCGGCCTTATTATCTCCAATTGTAGGTGGGCTTTCTCCCTAGAGGAAGGAATGTGTTTGTAGGTAGCCTCATGTCAACAATTCTTTCAGAAGACAAAATAGGGTGTTATTTTTAATAATGAATTATTCAAGGTCCCCAAGAGAAAATGGATGACTCATTTCAACCAAAGTGATAGAAGGAAGGTTTAGTAAAGGAGCTATTTACAAAGGTGTGTGCAGGATGTAGGCAGGGTGACTCACCATCCAGTTTGCCCAAGATTGTTTTAGTACTGAGAGCCCTCTCATCCCAATGAGAGGGTTTCATAACACTCCAGTTCTGCGAAAAGTGGGATGAGTGGCCATTCTAGGTAAGAAAATCACAGGAGGCTACGCACAGGAGGCTAGTAACAGCAGGGCTGTGGCAACACCTACTCCTCAACTGACAAATGGAGGGAGCAGTTAATGGAACTTGGGAGGAGTGTGTTGTATTGAGGGGTCCACTGCAAGGAGCATTGGTCTTTGATGAGGGACACAAGCAGCCTAAGGCAGCCCTGAAAGAAGGAAGTCAGGGAGATAAAAGCCCTGAACTTGCTTTCCTTCTTCTCTCCCATCTTCAATAGTTTCAATTTCAGATCAAAGAACATGCTGGAGTGTTGTCATGAAAAGCAGATTCAAAACTGGGTCACTTAGTTCACTCATTTTACACCAGTTTGATGAATACCAGTAGGACAAGTTCTATGTCTTGTGCTGGTGTTTAAACAAAGGCGCCTATGTCAGGAGCTAAGGTGGGGAACATGGAGCCCAAGATAGAGGTGGGTGTAGTGAAGAATAGGTGCATGGTATGATGGGTGAGGCCAGGTGGATTAGGCACCACTAAGGAAGAAATATTTGGAATTTATAGCTCTGGGTCCCTGGGATTATCTTCAGAAATGGTGTTTTGTGCATGTATTTCTTTTTAAGGTCTATACTCTGTTCCCGAGGCCATCACCTTCTTCTAATTCAAGATGCAGGCTGCCTCAGAACATAGCAACCAATGAGATTACTGCTTGTTGCTATCATCAACAGAATATATTAAGATTATATCTTGACTCCCAATGTGTAATTACTAATGACACCCACTTCCTAACTCCCTCAGGATAGGTATGTTTTATATATTATACCATGTAATTTTCATGAAAAATTATGATAAACGTATTTTCCTGGTTCAAGAGGCTCAGGGATTGGGTAATTTTTCCAAAGTTGTACCTAAACAAAGACAGGAATCCAGGACTGATTATCCCTCACATTCTTTCTCTTTTCATTGTACCAGCTTAACTGATTTAATTCATGAAAGATATAGATAAATACTATGCTAGTGTCCTGTTTGAATTTCTATGACAGAAAAAGAGAACCTGTGACATGATCCTATATCTGCTATGTAATTGATCAGGCAAGTATTAGTGAAAGGAACTATAGTATGTAGTAGGTCACCATGCAGCACATGGCCATCCCTGTGGTTGGAGCAATAGCAGGGGGTGTAATGGCGTTCTCCTCAAGCAATGCACCCCAGATGTTAGCACAAGGTAGGCAATTCCTGAAGAGAGTCCCCTGGAGCCAGGGCCAAGGTCCTTGATTGTGGCTATCCTTCTCCTGCTAGTGACTTTTTCAAGCTACTTTCCCTCTCTCTAACTCTGTTCCCTGATTGCTCGGGGCTTTTCCAACTCTTTTTCTCAACCTCATTAAGAAATGTATGGATATATTTTTCTACACCAGCATTTAAGTACTTCCCCCATGATCCATAGGAATGGTTTCCTGGAAAGACTTTGCATGGATTTTCCACTGCCTGCTGCTCTCACTAGCACTTGGGAAACTGCTATTTTTTCTTCCTGGTTGCATTTGCCACTTACCCTACTGAAAACAGAAATTAAGACTTTAGACAGCTGCTTACTACATAAAATTTTCAAATAAAATATTCCTATTACATTCTCTTAGGGAAAAAGTTCACTCGATTAGATTAGCAAAACTAACATAAATATGAAGTAATGCCAGTGGCTGCTTGCAGAAGGTGTTTTTAACTTTCCATTTGACTTAAGCGTCCAGTGCATTGAGGTGTCTGTGACACTCTGTTCTGTGTCACATTTGTGAGCAGGATGATGTTGTAATGCTCCCGTAATGGCTAATATTATGTTAATGGAGATGGATGCCAACGTGTATACATATATATTTAGTCAGGTGGAGGCATTCCCAACTTGTAATGTAATCTGTGTGGTTTAAGAATTCACACATAAAAATGGAACAAGGAGGATTCAGCTCTGATTCTGGACTCTGCCTTTGCCCTTGTAGGAATATTTGACATTTTTCTCTCACAATGGCCATTTTTCACTCCCTTGAGGAGAACACAAAAGTATTCCAATGAAATTAATGAATGTCCGGAATTCCGGTTCAGTCTTTCCAAAGGTCTAGGATGGTGCTGGGGAGGTGAAGTTGCCTGCGAGGTGGGATGGCAGGTCACTTCTCCTGGATGTGGTCTAGTTGGTCACAGCCACATGAGACTGAGCAAAAGGGGTAAGTGGACACTACCAGGATAATCCAGGGGGTTAACCTACCTCCTTCACCTGTGTAAGCAAGAACAGAAAGATAAAGGATCAGGAGTAAAAGACTTCTCTCTGCTGCAAACTTCCTTGGTGGCTTTGGAAGAATCACTAAACTTCTCAATTTTCTCATCTATCAAAAACTTGGGACCCTCTGTTGTGGCCTTCCTCTGAGTTGTTCAAATAAAACAATTCTGTGAAAGTGCTGGTATCAATGAAATGATTTATAAAATGATGGGATTATGTAAAACGGTGACTATTAAGTGAGTAACTGGAGCTCACAGAACCCGCTCTGACCCAAAGCCAGATGTTTGTGTAACCTCTCCCTGGGTCAGCAGGCCTATGCAACACTTTTTCTGGAGAAGGCATCATGCAACACCACCTTTCTGTCACAACCCCACCTCCAATTCCTATCTCAGCCATCTGCAGCATACCTGAAATGTTTAAAGAGCAGACACGTCTTACCAGACACTTCCTTATAATGTTACAGGATCATAATTTTAAATTATGGAACACAGAATCCAATCATTTTTATAGTCGGTAAATCTCATGTGGAAGCAGAAATACCTCCTGATGCACCAAAATGTCAGTCTCTGAAGGCTCCTTTGCCCTTGTAGAGGATGGCATGGGAGTCAGTCTTCCTGTCTAGATTTTTTTCTTCTCCTGTGTGGCACGTCTTTATTCTTGCTAATCCTGGTATTTGTCTTCTAAAGCCTTGCACATAGGCATCATCTCCAGAACTTCTGGGATCCACAGGCCATGTTTATATTTTGCATCATGGAGATGATAGATTTTTAAAATCTCCTCTGACTCTAACATTCACAGCCATATAACTTGGTGGAAGTCACCTAGTCCAGTCTGGGCCTGAGCCACCCTCATGGGAAGTCAGTGAGATGAGATTTCGTGATGTATAGAATAAAGGAGAAGATGGAATCTGGACACAAATCATACAGATAATTGAGGGCATTTTGACCAAGGTGGCCCTTGCATCTGAGTAAAGAATCAGGAGAATTTTATGTCTGAATGACTAAGAGTTAATTTGGCCTTCTGATTCACTTTGTTGTAAATGCATGCCTATATAAGTGAGATTCCAGGAGGCAAGCAAGTAGTTTTAGCTGGATTTATGAAAGAACGTCCAACAATGAGAACGAGGTGAAATTTTATGGGCTACCTGAAAGGCAGATCTCACTTTAACACAGGAATGGTTTGATCAGAGCTGTACAATCAACTGGCAAATATGTCATAGCTAAAATTTTCTTTGGGAGAGAGACTGTTGGAATCGAACATTCTAGGCAGTTGCTTGCAAGGCTGAGATATTTGGACTCACTCAATAGGTGGCCAGAGGAGTAGCTCTCTCTCAGAAACACACACACATGCCACCACCACCATCACCATCACCACCACAAGGCATAGAAGCTTTGTACGTGTTCTAAAACGTAAAGCCTTTCCATAGAGATCAGCCCCCAGCCCAGGAAAACACTGAACAATGGCAGATATTCAAGGGAATTTTGCTTATTGGTAAGTAGCTAACTTGTTTGTTAGAAGACCAGTATGAAAGGAGGAAAGAAGACATCTCTACAGGGGGAGGACAGGGAGGGAAGATACAAGAAAACAACTAGGAGACACATTTTACCTTTTGGCCTTATTCAAACACTGTGCAATGGGCCCCAGGAATCTAGTTCTGGAGCTAGTCCATCAAGTAAGCCTTCGAAAAATTTGCACAAAAGATTCTTAAGTAAGCTCATAAATGTGACACCAAGCAAATACTTGGCATAATTTAGCCAAGTCATAAAAAAGTTGCTGGGGCCATACAGCAGCATTACCTGAGCTGGAAAAAGCTTGTGTGCAGGGCTTCTCTACCCATAATTAGGGATCAGGTAAGTGACAGAGATTTCAAGCTTTATTTAATTTGGTCCTGGACCAGTTCTTTCTGGTCTCTAGACTCTTGTCATAAAGGGGAACCAATATAAAATAGGACAAGATGAAAGAAAATATGTGAACTTTTTACTATAGAAATATGAACTTTTTATTGAAGAATCTGGCCTGATGTGAACACATCACTGCTGTGGAAGCTGGGCACTGGGAAAATGTTCCAAGTCATGGGCTGTTCTTGGAATTATCTTAACTGCATTCCTCTCTCAATTATTTTGTTTTTAATTGAATAACTAGAATCTTCTATTCACTACCTGATCAGAAATGGTCACTGCCAGAGAAAATGGATGTGCAGGATGGCTCAGACTGACATTATAACAACCTGAGTATTAGTTTCTTAGGCTGCCATAACGAAGTACCACAAACTGAGTGGCTTAAGTAATGTACATTTATCATCCAACAGCTCTGGAAGCTAGAAGGGGTGGTTCCTTTGAGGAGCTGTGAGGGAGCAGCTATTCCATCCCTCTCACCAAATTCCTGGTGGTTTTCTGGAAGTCTTTGGTGTTCTTCGGCATGTTGAAGCAGTATCCTGATCTCTGGCTTCATCTTCCCATGACGCTCGCCTCTGCGTGTCTATGTCCAAATTCCTCCTTCTTATAGGGGACACTGTCATCCTGGGTTAGGGCCTTCCTAATGACCTCATTTTTACTTGATTACCTCTGTAAAATGCCTATCTCCAAATAAGGTCATATTGTGAGGTACCGCGGGTTAACACATCACCATGTGAATTCGGGGTGTGGGAGGGGCACAGTTTCACCAATAACAACCTGATTCCTAAAGCCAAAACAGAAGAGAGATATTGTTCATTAAATTTTTTAATCCCATGGAAAGAAATAATTTACAAAGCCCTAGTGAAGATGATGATCCTAGCACTTCAGAAGTACCACTTTAATCATCCACTTTTGTGTGTTGATAGGCTTCTTGTTCATTGCCCCCTGTGTAAAGTCTCACTTGAGAAATTTATATTACAGGTAATGCCAAGAAAGGTTGACTTCATCCTTTTTGATAATAAGGACTAAGTAATTCACCATGTTTCATTTCTTTCTGAGGTTACCTTCTGGTAAATCTCAGAGCCAAACGTGGCACTCAGTCCTGGTCCCTTCACTTATTTCTCCCTCTTTTGTTGAACTTGGTGTTCAGTTCCTGTTTTTCTGCTTTTTGCCTGTGGTCTTAATGTGTCTCTGGCCAGCTGTATCCCAGACTTACTGGAGAGAGGTAGATGCACTTTGATGTAGTGAAAAGACAAACCCCAATGTCACTACTGCCTCTTCTGCTTAAACTCCTGGAGCCACCATCCATTTATGTCCTTCTCAGTGAGGTTTGCCCCAAGCATTTTGTAAATTATGTCTTTCAATTTACCTCCAAGCTTCCATCTCCTTGCCAGAGCTTTTGAAAACAGTGGTTAACCCTGCTTAGAGCATGGAGCTGTTCACTCCCTTGAGTCAGATTTTTATTTGAAAAGAAATTCAGCCTTAATAATGCAGTAGCACAAAATACAAAAGCAACTTATTTGTGTGACAAACAACAATGAAGGAGCAAAAAGTCCCGTTTGTGCTTAAACAGTCTTTGGGGAAGACAGTTGCCGTTTCTCTGAGACAGGAGACATCTAAAATATGGGAAAACACACATATCACCACCACCACCACCACCACCAATACTACCAGCAGCAAACTATGAATTTGTAGTTCAATGTTCTTTTGCGGTTCCTTTGTATCACACTGAGGGGATCATAAAATAAAATATTAAGTCTTTAATCTATGAATATCTCATTAGGTATCTGAATCTGGAATTTACCTCAATAATTTTACCTGGGGTTTGACATTTTTTGAATCATAATATGGGATTGTGAAGTTTAGTCACTGTTGATTCAGGTTTGCAGACAGCAATAAAATGAAGAGGCTTAGCACTTTGAATTAGGGATTCAAACTCTGTGTGTTTGTTCTGTGTTGCAAACCCATTTGTCATTGGATTTTTAAGATCTAAATTGGTATTGAGCTACACCTATACCCTTTTCAGTTTATTAAAATTTATAAATCATATATTTTTATTTCCAGAAAGTCCTTTTTCTCGGTCTCTAAATGACTTGTTTTCATAGTATATCTTATTTTTAAAGTTCTCTTTGAACTCTTGCATCTATTCAATGTCAATAGAGGTCATCTTTTCTAAAGGCACATCCTTCTCCCTGAGAATCCTTAGATACGTTGTTATAATTTTTTTTCTTGCTCATTTTTCTCTATAATTTCAGCAAAGGCACCATCAGGTTGGAATGTTTGTGAAAGAGTGGGGAGCAAGGTTGGAAGGCACAGTCATGTCTCATCCCGTGAGCCAGCTGTGAGCACGCCAGACAACCTGACCCTGCTGCTGGGGCACTAACTGAAGGCCTCTCTGCAGCTAGTCTTCAGCCCAACAGAGTCAGTACAGAGGCAATAGGATCCATTGGGTCTGGTCATATTCTAGAGTAATCGACAACCTCTAGCTTCAGTCATCTTTACACCTTCCAGAGAGGATGGTGGGAAAGGATATCAGGAAGACATGCTCAAGTTGCCATCATTTAAATCTCTGTCCAGATTTTGATGAGTTCCAGGGGGGGAAAAATGGCAGCTGTGAACCAAAAGCATTTTGCACCATGTCAAAGTGAAGTGTATCTTAGCAAAAAAGTATAAATATTCAACATCAAGACACCTACCTACATAATTCCTTGTGCAAACAAATTAGAAGAAAAAACTGCATGTGATCATGTAGATAGGTATGGAAATGTCATTGTTGAGTTTTAGGGAGACCAGCAATTCCTAAGAAGAACCGTAACAAAAGTGGAAATAAAATATGAAGATTAGTTATAGATAAAATTTGTTCTAGTTATATATAGTTAGTTGTAACATATCAAATATTGAAATGTTAAAGCCATTTTCCATAAAATTAAGAAAACACAGATGGCAGCTATGTTTCTCATAAGAAATGCAGCTTTGGAGACAATTTCAACCTTAGTGAGACCATAACATAAAATCATTTATATAAATACTAAAGAAGAAAGTCAAAAAATATGACATCACCTGTGTCAGAAAATACTATTTGAATAAAAACAATTGCTAGCATGCTACATTAGTTTTCTATGCTGGGTAACAAATTATACAAATTTGGAGACTTGAAATGATATGTGGTTATTATTTCACAGTTTCTGTGGATCAGAGTACTGATATAGCTCATTCAATCCTCTGCTGAGGGTCTCACAAGACTACATTCAAAGTGTTAGTCAAGTTGTGTCATCATGTATAGGCTCAACAGTGGAAGAAACTGCTTCCAAGATCACTCAGGTAGTTGCCAGAATGTATTTCCTTGTAGTTATTGACTTATGGCAGCTTGCTACTTCAAAATAAGCAATGGAGAGAGAGAGAGAGAGAGAGAGAGAGAGAGAGAGAGAGAGAAAGTCTAGAGTGAATTATCGAGTTAGACAGTTTTATGTTATCTCACATACTGAAGAGAGTGACACTTCATTGCCTTTGCAATTGGTCAGAAGCAGGTCACAGTTTCTGCCTATACTCAAGGAGAGGGGGTTACATAAATACCAGGAGACAGGGACCATGAAGGCCACCTTAAAGTTCCATACCCCAGGAAAACAGTTTAGCAGTTACTTAAAAAGTTAAACAAAGGACTGTCATATGACCCAGCAATTCCACTTGTACATTCATATTCACAGCAACACTATTCATAATAGCCCAAAGTAAAGACAATCTGTATCACTCAGGGTTCTCTAGAGGGACAGAACTAATAGGATAGATGCATATATGAAGGGGAGTTTATTAAGAAATATTGACTCACATGATCACAAGGTGGACTCTCACAATATGCCATCTACAAGGTGAGGAACAAGGAAGCCAGTCTGAGTCCCAAAACCTCAAAAGCAGGGAAGCCAACAGTGCAGCCTTCAGTCTGTGGCCGAAGGCCTGAGAGCCCCTGGCAAACCAGTGGTGTAAAGTCCAAGAGTTCAAAAGCTGAAGAACTTGGAGTCTGATGTTCATGGGCAGGAAGTATGCAGCATGGGAGAAAGATGAAGGCTGAAAGACTCAGCAAATTGGCCTCTCCCACCTTCTTCCACCTTCTTCTTCCTGCTTTACTCCAACCGCACTGGCATTTGATTGGATGGTGCCCACCCACACTGAGGATGGGTCTGCCTCTCCTAGTCCATTGACACAATTATTAATCTCCTTTGGCAACACCCTCACAGACACACCCAGGAACAATACTTTGAATCCTTCAATCCAATCAAGTTGACACTTAATACTAAACATACACAATCCAAAGGCCCATCAACTGATAGATAAGTAGGCAAAATGTGGTATGTACATACGATTATTCAGTCTTAAAGAATGAAGCGATATTACATACTGTGACATAAATGAACCTTGAAAACATCATGCTAGGTGAAAGAATCCAGTCACAACAGGCCATGTATAGTACAATTCTGTTTATATGAAATGTCTAGAACAGTCAAATCCATACAGAAAGAATGTAGATCAGTGGCTAAGAGAGGGTGGGGGTGAGAGGAATTGTTCTGACTGACAATAAATACAGGTTTATTTTTGTAATGAAGGAAACATCCTGGAATTAGATAGTGTTGATGGTTGCACAACATAGTGAATATACTAAAAGGGCTTAACTATTTGTACATTTTCTTCCTCTTCCTCTTCCTCTTCCTCTTCCTCCTCTTCCTCTTCCTCTTCCTCTTCTCTTTTCTTCTTCTTCTTCTTCTTCCTCTTCCTCCTCCTCCTCCTCCTCCTCCTCTTCTCCTTCTCCTTCTCCTTCTCCTTCTCCTTCTTCTTCTTTTTAAAGACAGATTCTTGCTCTGTTGCCCAGGCTGGAGTGCAGTGGTGTGATCTCGGCTCACTGCAGCCTCTGACTGCTGGGTTCAAGCCATTCTCCTGCCTCAGCCTTCGGAGTAGCTGGGATTACAGGTGCATGCCACCACGTCCAGCTAATTTTGTATTTTTGGTAGAGATGGGGTTTCACCATGTTGGCCAGGCTGGTCTCAAACTCCTGACCTCAGGTGATCCATGCATCTTGGACTCCAAAGTGCTGGTATTACAGGTGTGAGCCACTGTGCCCGGCCTATTTGGATATCTTAAAATGTATGTAAACAAATGTTACGTTGTGTAAATTATATTTGAATTTTTTTAACAACTCTATACCGCATACATTATTATACCTAATAAATGTATACATATACAAAATTAACTTTTTAAGAAAAACTTTAAGTTCTAGGGTATATGTGCACAACATGCAGGTTTGTTACATAGGTATACATGTGCCATGTTGGTTTGCTGCACCCATCAACTCGTCATTTACATTAGATATTTGTCCTAATGCCATCCCTCCCCCAGCCCCCCACCCCCCAACAGGCCCTGGTGTGTGATGTTCACCTCCCTGTGTCCATATGTTCTCACTGTTCAACACCCACCTATGAGTGAGAACATGCAGTGTTTGGTTTTCTGTCCTTGTGATAGTTTGCTGAGAATGGTGGTTTCCAGCTTCATCCATGTCCCTGCAAA
Source organism: Macaca thibetana thibetana (assembly GCF_024542745.1). Taxonomy (NCBI): domain Eukaryota; kingdom Metazoa; phylum Chordata; class Mammalia; order Primates; family Cercopithecidae; genus Macaca; species Macaca thibetana. Next base: position 88,194,304 of record NC_065590.1, read on the forward strand.
GGACATACACTCATCCATTTTTATGGCTGCATGGTATTCCATGGTGTACATTTGCCACATTTTCCAAATCTAGTGTATCATCAATGGACATTTGGGTTGGTTCAAAGTCTTTGCTATTGTGAATAGTGTTGCAATAAACATACGTGTGCGTGTGTCTTTATAGTAGCATGATTTGTAATCCTTTGTGTATATACCGAGTAATGGGATCACTGGGTCAAATGGTATTTCTAGTTGTAGATCCTTGAGAAGTCACCACACTGTCTTCAACAATGGTTGAACTAATTTACACTCCCACCAACACTGTAAAGGTGTTCCTATTTCTCCACATCATCTCCAGCATCTGTTGTTTCCTGACTTTTTAATAATTGCCATTTTAACTGGCATAAGATGGTATCTCATTGTGGTTTTGATTTGCATTTCTCTGATGACCAGTGATGATGAGCATTTTTTCATGTGTCTGTTGGCTGCATAAATGTCTTCTTTGAGTAGTGTCTCTTCATATCCTTTGCCTACTTTTTGATGGAGTTGTTTTCTTCTTGTAAATTTGTTTAAGTTCTTTGTATATTCTGTATATTAGCCCTTTGTCAGATGGGTAGATTGCAAAAATTTTCTCCCATTCTGTAGGTTGCTTGTTCACTCTGATGATAGTTTCTTTTGCTGTGCAGAAGCTCTTCACTTTAATTAGATCTCATTTGTCAATTTTGGCTTCTTTTTTGCCATTGCTTTTGGTGTTTTAGTCATGAAGTCTTTGCCCATGCCTATGTCCTGAATGGTATTGCCTAGGTTTTCTTCTAGGGTTTTTATGGTTTTGGGTCTTACATTTAAGTCTTTAATCCATCCTGAGTTAATTTTTGTATAGTGTGTAAAGAAGGGATCCAGTTTCAGCTTTCTACATATGGCTAGCCAGTTTTCCCAGCACCATTTATTAAATAGGGAATCCTTTTGCTATTGCTTGTTTTTGTCAGGTTTGTCAAAGATCTGATGGCTGTAGATGTGTGGTGGTGTTATTTCTGAGGCCTCTGTTCTCTTCCATGGGTCTATATATCTGTTTTGGTATCAGTACCATGCTGTTTTGGTTACTGTAGCCTTGTAGTATAGTTTGAAGTCAGGTAGCATTATGCCTCCAGCTTTGTTCTTTTTGGTTAGGATTGTCGTGGCTATGTGGGCTCTTTTTTGGTTCCATATGAAGTTAAATGTTGTTTTTCCAATTATGTGAAGAAAGTCATTGGTAGCTTGATGGGGATAGCATTAAATCTATAAATTATCTTGGGCAGTATGGCCAATTTCATGCTATTGATTCTTCCTATCTATGACATGGAATGTTCTTCCATTTGTTTGTGTCCTCTTTTATTTCATTGAGCAGTGGTTTGTAGTTCTCCTTGAAGAGGTCCTTCGTGTCCCTTGTAAGTTGGATTTCTAGGTATTTTATTCCCTTTGTAGCAATTGTGAATGGGAGTTCACTCATGATTTGACTCTCTGTCTGTTATTGGTGTATAGGAATGCTTGTGATTTTTGCACATTGATTTTGTATCCTGATACTTTGCTGAAGTTGCTTATTGGCTTAAGGAGTTTTGGGACTGAGAAGATGGAGTTTTCTAAATATACAATCATGTCACTTGCAAAGAGAGACAATTTGACTTCCTCTTTTCCTAATTGAATACCCTTTATTTCTTTCTTTTGCCTGATTACCCTGGCCAGAACTTCCAACACTATGTTGAATAGGAGTGGTGAGAGAGGGCATCCTTGTCTTGTGCCTGTTTTCAAAGGGAATGCATTCAGTTTTTGCCCATTCAGTATGATATTGGCTGTGGGTTTGTCATAAATAGCTCTTAATATTTTGAGATATGTTCCATCAATACCTTTTCTGCACTATTGAGATAATCGTGTGGTTTTTGTTGTTGGTTCTGTTTATGGGATGGATTACATTTATTGATTTGTGTATGTTGAATCAGGTTTGCATCCCAGGGATGAAGCTGACTTGATCATGGTGGATAAGTTTTTTGATGTGCTGCTGGATTTGGTTTGTCAGTATTTTATTGAGGATTTTTGCATTGATGTTCATCAGGGATATTGTTCTAAAATTCTCCTTTTTTGTTGTGTCTCTGCCAGGCTTTGGTATCAGGATAATGCTGGCCTCTTAAAATGAGTTAGGGAGGATTCCCTCTTTTTTTTACTGATTGGAATAGTTTCAGATGGAATGGTACCAGCTTCTCTGTGTACTTCTGGTAGAATTCAGCTGTGAATCCATCTGGTCCTGGACTTGTTTTGCTGGTAGGCTATTAATTATTGCCTCAATTTCATAACCTGTTATTCGTCTTTTCAGAGACTCAACTTCTTCCTGATTTAGTCTTGGGAGGGTGTATATGTCCAGAAATTTATCAATTTCTTCTAGATTTTCTAGTTTATTTGTGTAGAGGTGTTTATTGTATTCTCTGATGGTAGTTTTTATTTCTGTGGGATCGGTAGTGATATCCTCTTTATCATTTTTTATTGCTGTCTATTTGATTCTTCTCTCTTTTCTTCTTTATTAGTCTTGCTAGTGGTCTATTTTGTTGATCTTTTCAAAAAACCAGTTCCTGGATTCACTGATTTTTTTGAAGGGTTTTTTGTGTCTCTATCTCCTTCAGTTCTGCTCTGATCTTAGTTATTTCTTGCCTTCTGCTAGCTTTTGAATGTGTTTGCTCTTGTTTCTCCAGTTATTTTAACTGTGATGTTAGGGTGTTGATTTTAGATCTTTCCTGCTTTCTGTTGTGGGCATTTAGTGCTATCAATTTCCCTCTACACACTGCTTTAAATGTGTCCCAGAGATTCTGGTACATTGTGTCTTTGTTCTCATTGGTTTCAAAGAACATCTTGATTTCTGCCTTCATTTTGTTATTTGCCCAGTAGTCATTCAGGAGCAGGTTGTTCAGTTTCCATGTAGTTGTGTGGTTTTGAGTGAACTTCTTAATCCTGAGTTCTAATTTGACTGTGTTGTGGTCTGAGAGACAGTTTGTTGTGATGTCTGTTCTTATACATTTGCTTAGGAGTGCTTTGCTTCCAATTATGTGGTCAATTTTTGGATAAGTGTGATGAGGTGCTGAGAAGAATGTATATTCTGTTGATATGGGGTGGAGAGTTCTGTAGATGTCTATTAGGTCAGCTTGGCGCAGAGCTGAGTTCAAGTCCTGGATATCCTTGTTAACCTTCTGTCTTGTGGATCTGTCTAATATTGACAGTGGGTATTAGAGTTTCCCATTATTATTGTGTGGGAGTCTAAGTCTCTTTGTAGGTCTCTAAGGACTTGCTTTTGGAATCAGGGTAATCCTGTATTGGGTGCATATATGTTTAGGATAGTTAGCTCTTCTTGTTGAATTGATCTCTTTGCCATTATGTAACGGTCTTCTTTTTCTCTTTTGATCTTTGTTGGTTTAAATTCTGTTTTATAAGAGACTAGGATTGCAACTGCTGATTTTTTTGCTTTCCATTTGCTTGGTAGATCTTCCGCCATCCTTCTATTTTGAGCCTATGTGTGTCTCTGCACATGAGATGGGTCTCCGGATTACAGCACACTGATGGGTCTTGACTCTTTATCCAATTTGCCAGTCTGGTCTTTTAATTGGGGCATTTAGCCCATTTACATTTAAGGTTAATATTGTCATGTGTGAATTTGATCCTGTCATTATGATGTTAGCTGATTATTTTGCCCATTAATTGATGCAGTTTCTTTATAATATCAATGGTCTTTATAATTTGGCATGTTTTTGCAGTGGCTGGCACTGGTTGTTCCTTTCTATGTTTAGTGCTTCCTTCAGGAGCTCTTGTAAGGCAGGCCTGGTGGTAGCAAAATCTCTCAGCATTTCCTTGGCAGTAAAGGATTTTATTTTTCCTTCACTTATGAAGCTTAGTTTGGCTGGATATGAAATTATGGTTTGAAAATTCTTTTCTTTAAGAATGTTGAATATTGGCCCCTTCTCTCTTTTGGCTTGCAGGGTTTCTGCCAAGAGATCCACTGTTAGTCTGATGGGCTTCCCTTTGTGGGTCACCCGACCTTTCTCCCTGGCTGCACTTACCATTGTTTCCTTCATTTCAACTTTGGTGAATCTGACAATTGTGTGTCTTGGGGTTGCTCTTCTCGAGGAGTATCTTTGTGTTGTTCTCTGTATTTCTTGAATTTGAATGTTGGCCTGCCTTGCTAGGTTGTGAAAGTTCTCCTGGATAATATCCTTAAGAGTATTTTCTAACTTGGTTCCATTTTCCCCATCACTTTCAGGTACACCAATCAAATGTAGATTTGGTCTTTTCACATAGTCCCATATTTCTTTGAGGGTTTGTTCATTTCTTTTCACTCTTTTTTCTCTAATCTTGTCTTCTTACTTTATTTCGTTAATTTGATCTTCAATCACTGATATCCTTTCTTTCTCTTGATCAAATCAGCTATTGAAGCTTGTACCTGCATTACGAAGTTCTCATGCTGTGGTTTTCAGCTCCATCAAGTCATTTAAGTTCTTCCCTACACTGTTTATTCTAGTTAGCCATTCATCTAACCTTTCTTCTGGGTTTTTAGCTTCCTTGCAAGGGGTTAGAACATGTTCCTTTAGCTTGGAGCAGTTTGTTTTTGCTAACCTTCTGAAGCCTACTTCTGTCGCTTGTCAAACTCATTCTCCCTCCAGTTTTGTTCTGTTGCTGGTGAGGAGCTGTGATCCTTTGGAGGAGAAGAGGTGCTATGGTGTTTCAAATTTTCAGCTTTTCTGCTCCAGTTTCTCCCCATCTTTGTGGTTTTTATCGACCCTTGGTCTTTGATGTTGGTGATCTACAGATGGGATTTTGGTGTGGATGTCCTTTTTGTTGATGTTGATGCTATTCCTTTCTGTTTGTTAGTTTTCCTTCTAATAGCCCCCTCAGCTGCAGGTCTGTTGGAGTTTTCTGGAGATCCACACTAGACCCTGTTTGCCTGGGTATCACCAGTGGAGGCTGCAGAACAACATATACTGCAGAACAGCAAATATTGCTTCCTGATTTTTCCTCTGGAAGTTTTGTCCCAGAGGGGCACCCACCTGTATGAGGTGTCTGTCGGCCTCTACTGGGAGGTGTCTCCCAGTCATGCTACATGCGGGTCAGGGACCCATTTGAGGAGTCAGTCTGTCTGTTCTCAGAGCTCAAACGCCATGCTGGGAGAACCACTGCTCTCTTCAGAGTTGTCAGACAGGGACGTTTAAGTCTGCACAAGTTGTCACTGCATTTTGTTCAGTTATGCCCTGCCCAGAGAGGTGGAGTCTAGAGAGGCAGTAGGCCTTGCTGAGTTGTGCTGGGCTCCACTCAGTTCAAGCTTCCCTGCAGCTTTGTTTACCTACTGAAGCCTCAGCAATGGCAGATGCCCATCCCCCTGCCAGGCTGCATCCTCACTGGTCGATCTCAGACTGCAGTGCTAGCAGTGAGCAAGGCTCCATGGGCGTGGTACCTGCTGAGCCAGGCATGGGAGGGAATCTCCTGGTCTGCCGGTTGCAAAGGCCATGGGAAAAGTGCAGTATTTGGGCAGGAGTGTACTGTTCCTCCAGGAACAGTCTGTCACGGCTTCCCTTGGCTAGGAAAGGGAAATCCCCCAACCCCTTGCACTTCCTGCGTGAGGTGATGCCCTGTTCTGCTTCGGCTCATCCTCCATGGGCTGCACCCACTGTCCAACCAGTCCCAGTGAGATGAACCAGGTACCTCAGTTGGAAATGCACAAATCTCCCATCTTCTGCATTGATCTTGCTGGGAGCTGCAGACTGGAGCTGTTCCTATTTGGCCGTCTTGGAAGTGACCTGGAAACTTCTATTCCAAAATTAACTTTTCAATATAATACAAATATCCCATTAGAAATAAAGGAAAACTATATTCGTAATAGTAATAAAATGTTTAATTATCTATGATGCATTTTAACAAGAATAGGAAGATCTATGAAGAAGATGATAAGAAATAATAGTATCGAATATCAGTATTTACAAAATTAATGTGTAATACAAAATAATTAAAATCTTAATGAACTTTTAAAGCTAGATATATATTTTTAAAGTCATTATGAAATAATCAATGTGTAAAAATAGCTAAGAAAATTATGATAAAAACATCTTCCTGGATAGTAAAACTTAATTTAAAAAATTCCTATAAACAAAATAGTGTGTTCTTGACCCATTTATTCAGTGGAACAGAATTAAAGGTTTTGAAATAGATTCAAGTAAAAATGAGAAGTTAATATGGTATTTTGTTTCCGTGGATAAAGAGTGTTTATTTTAAAAATAATTCAGATATACAGGCAAGATTAAAGCAAATTTAGGTCCTTCATCTCATATATATATATGAGATAATCGATCTCATTATATATATCTCTCCATAGTCCATGTTGATTAAATATATAGGAAAAGAAGAAGGAAAAATGTATTAGAAAAAGCTAGGGGAAATATCTCATTACTGAAGGAAAGAAAGAAACTCAGGGGTAAAAACAATTGTAGATATTTCTAATCATAGTAAGTTAAATATGTATAATGATGGATATATGTACTAACTATGCTATATAACAATATGCATTAACTATATACACAAATATATCAATATATATGTAAACTAAATATTATTTACAGATATGTATGTTTAAAAAATAAATAGATAATACATAAGTAGAAGTTTTTCTGACTTCTCGGACAGGAAAAGAGTTAATATTGCTAAAATCTTAAGAGTGTATTCAAGCCCATCAGAGAAAAACACAGCTCAAAAGAAAAATGGACAGATGTGAATAGGAAAGTCAAAGAAGATTAATCTAAGCAGGCTATACACATATTGAATGATGCCAACCCTCACTAGTATTTAGGGAAAGGCAAATTAAAGCAGAAACAATATAATATTTTTCACCATTAGACTCTAAAAATTAAAGTGATCATACCCAGTGGTTATAACTTTTTAAAAAATACAACTCATTAGAGCACCTTTATTAACTCCAGAAATAGGAAAAGTATGTAAAATAGAAAGATTAGTTTAAAATCAACACTATGCTGGTAAGGGCAGCCATGATTCCAGGAACATTAATTGCTGGGTAGCAATTATTTAATTACTAACTAATTACTAATTAATTACTAATTAAATAAGAAACCTCAAATACCATTAGACAATTGTGATTAAATGTATGTCATTCTAATTGAATGCATGGTTTATTGCCTTCTACTCAATCAACAGGTCACCTTCCTGTTTTGTATATTTGAAAATGGCGCATCTATGCAGATCTCAGGTTCCCTATTGTATGACATACTCCTTCACCACCTTCAAATACACCTTCAAACACTACCTTTTAGGTTACAACGTTTAAAAAGAAAATGGCACTTCTACTTCACCTGCTCAGCAAGTGAATTGCTATAACATGTTGTAGAGTGATGAGTAAACAATTGTTAGAAAAAAAACACATGCTTTTGATTCAGCAATCCCACTTTGAGACTATCTTCTATGAAAATAGGAGCATCATATTTAAGGATGTTAATGGAAGCATTATTTTTAATAGCAACATATTGGAAATATGAACACTCATCAGTAGTTATGCTTTCAAGAATCATGTAATATCCGTCATATAGAACATTATGCAGCTATCCAAAAAAAATGAGTTGGACCCTGTCATCCTAAACGGATGCCTGTAATGCTTAATGAAAGAAGCAAGTTATCTAGTAATTTCATTATTTTTATAAAAATGAAACACAGCGTAATGACTACACCAAATGCTTTTATCTGTGAATGTGTGGTCTAGCTGTGTTCTTTCTCAGCCATAGGGAACGGTGAGCATTGACCCTACCAGACTATTGATATTTGTTGCCTTAAATCTGTAAGAAAAGTGAAATGGGAAGAGAGGGAAGTTATCTCCTTCTTTGCTATATCTTGCTTTCTTCTACCAGCTGTAATGGGCTTGTGTTATTTTGCCGTACAAAGAAATAAACAGAGAATGTAAAAGAACAGTATCTTTGGTTGGCTGATGTCTTTTCCCAATTATTTATGTACTCGTTTTTGTTTTGCACTTCTTACTGCATTTAGATGTATTTTCAAAATGGAGCAGAGCTAAATGTAAATTCTTTTTTTTTATTTGAACCAGAAGCCTAGCTTTTGTTTTATATAATCACTCTGGTCAAACTTCTATTATTTCCCACTTGGTAGGACAGAGCTCTATGAATAAAATTAGCCCCACGTGGAGAAAGAAAGGGTGTTCTCAGAGCTGGGCTGGCCTGGCAGTAACTGAGAGAGGTTTGGGGAAATGCGACTGCACCAGGCAAAGACCTTTCAAGGACAATCAAAATTGAAAGCTCAGGCAGACAAACCCTGTGTGGTTTTCCCAAACATACTTGGAAAAGGAGAGGGGTCTTCCAGCCCAGGTCCTGGGCATGACTTCTGTCTCACTCTGCAAGAGACACAAAAATTTCCCCACAAGTTGAGAGGACCTCAAGGCCTTTTCCCAGTATATGAAGTGTGATGGAGAGAAAATATTATTTTGGAACAAAGCCTTGGCATGTGTTGTTGGAAGAGCTTCTGTAGCATGAGAAATAATCTTTCTCTCTAAACATGTGAAATACTTCTCCAATAAAATCATTCAAGCCTAGAGTTTGTTGTTATTGTTTGTTTTTCTGTTTTGGGGTAAACACATTTTCCTTGATTGTTTTTTATTTAGGCTTTACATTCAAAGTTGAGTTTGTTTGCTAACAAAAAGAGTTTTCAGTTCACTTCATCAGTATTTCATATTTATTAGAAAAAAATAATATTCTTTGTAACATAGCATTTTGTTTTCCCTTTTTAGTTGTAATTCTATCATATTTGCCTAGTTTTCAAAAAGTTTATATATAATTTGTTGGTTATTTACAAAGTGTCATCTATTATATTATTAGTTCTACTCTTTATTTCTAATTTATACACTGTTATGGTTAACTTAATTATTTTCTTTGTCCTACTATCCTTAGTAGATAGTCTTTCATTGTTTTTAAATATTCCAATTTATTTATTTTTGACCATGAATGCATTAAATGCTACATATTGACCATTGATATAATTTTGACTACTTAGTATTGGGAGAGTCATTTTCCTTATTTTTTTCTCACTTTTATGATTAGTGTCTCAGTGCTTCCTTGGGGGCTCAATTTGTTACTTGATGAAATATAAACTGTAGTAGGCGTGTCTTTCAGTCATGGTCTATGGGCAGTACCCTGAAAATGTCTTTATTTTGCTTCCATTCTTGAATAATGGTTTAACTGGTATAGAGTTCCATGTTAAGATATATTTCCTCAGCACTTTGAGGTAATTTTTTCATTCTCCTTTGAAATCCCTTGTTGCTGATGTGAAGTCTGCTAGTCTGCTGTTGGTTGGATTGTTATCATTTGTAAGCAGTCTCTTTTACTACCCTTTTAAACAGTTTTCTTTATTTCTTTTTCTTTTCAGAGATAAGGTCTGGCTCTGTAGCCATAGCTCACTGCAGCCTCAAATTCCTGCGCTCAACTAATCTTCCCACCTCAGCTTCCCAAGTAGATGGGACTACAGGTATGTGCCACAAGCCCAGCTCCTTTCTCAAGCTTTAAAACAACAACAACAACAAACAAACAAACAAAGGAAAAACCTTTGCATTGTGTAATTTAGATTTATTTTGTAACCATGTTGGGAGTAAGTATAATTTTTATTCTGAGGACTCCTCTCTTTCTTTAAATCGGGGGAAAATAAAAACCAAAATAATAATAACAAAATATTTTATAATGAGTAACAAATAATAAACCATGATAAAATAGCAACAAAAAACTAGTAAATAATAAATAGATGACTTCCAAACTTCTGTGTCTGAATTTAATTGAAAAAAATCTCTTGGATTAAAGCAGAAATCATAAAGAAAATCATTTAAATGAAAACATAAGTATGAAAATTACATCCAACATTTTTTGCTTTATCTCATTTTTTAATTCTCTGTTTCTTGAATAGTCAGATATATATTGGCATTTGCCTTTATATTATCCAATATCTTTACATTTTTTCCTTTTAACTCTCTCTGCCTCATTCTGAGAAATTTCCTCATGTTTAGATTGCATTTTTAAATTCAAGTTTCATACTCAAATGCAGTATCAAATTCCTCCCTCCCTCCCTTTTTTTCTTTCCTTTCTCTTTCATTCTTTCTCTCTCTCTCTCTCTCTTTCTTTCCTTCAAAACAAAGTCTTGGTCTGTTGCCAGACTGGAGTGCAGTGGCGTGATCTCGGCTCCCTGCAACCTTTGCCTCCTGGGTTCAAGCAATTCTCCTGCCTCAGCCTCCCAAGTAGCTGGGACTACAGGTGTCCACAATACCCGGCTAATTTTTGTAGTTTTAGTAGAGATGAGTTTCACCACGTTGGCCAGGATGGTCTCGATTTCCTGACCTCGTGATCCACCCGCCTCGGCCTCCTGAAGTGCTGGGATTATAGGTGTGAACCACCACACTCGGCCAATCCCTCTCTTTTTTGTAGTATACAGTCTAACATGTCAATTGAGTCTTTTTAAAAATCTTAGTGACTCACTAGAATTTTCAAGTCTAGAAATCAATGCCACTTAATGCACATTGCTGTTAACTGTGTGAGCTTGGGTTAATCTCTTTTTCAGTTTTCTCATTTGTAAAATGGAGATAATACTAGTTTCTTCCTTAAGGAGTTGTTGCCATGATCAAATAAGTTAATATATGTAAACTGTCTTTAGATGCTTTAAGTAGGATAAATTATATATTTTTTACATTGCATAGAAACGAAAAGTTGAGTAGGTATATGTTGGGGACTTACACTCTTTCCCCTCCACCTCTTCAGAGACCTTCTCATTATTTCCTGTAAGTTTTACAAAAGGATGATCTTAATTCTTTACCAGGCAAAAAAAAAAAAAAAAGCCATTTTTTTGTTGATTTACCTTTTTTCAATGTTTACAGAATATTTTATTCTTAAAAAATTATGTCTAGGTGAGTATTTCATTTAATGAGTTTTCCTTATTAATATCTCCCAATGTGTCTTGTCTTAATATCCTTTTCAAACAAGGAAAATTTCTTTTTGCTATACATCTAATTTTTGTTTCGCTATATCTTCTTCTTAATTTCTGTAAGCCTGTTTCTTCATCTATAAAATAGAGAAAAATGCTATCTACCTCATAGCATTGTCCTGAAAATTACTCATGATAAAGTATCGAAGGAGTCCAGTCCTGGGTGGCATTAACAATCATATGCCTCCTTAATAACATGACCGAAAGGCATGGCACCACGTTCTTAAAGGGGTCCTTGCTGTCTGTATTTCAAATATTTTCTTCTTCTAAACTTTCTCACATTTTGAGTTCTTAAACAACATTAAAAAACTGAGCAGAGAAACTGGCACGTTGTTGACACTCAGTAAATGGTAGTTCTCCTAGTCCTTATTTTTATGAACTGGAATTCACACATTGTCTTTTTAGTATTCTTTCTATGTATCTGTCATCATTCTTACTATTTACATTTCTTTTTCTTCCTCTCCATATGATGCTGCTTTTCAGTTTTGTCTTTTATATCATTAATTCATCTCTGCTCACACTGCAGGGGTTGGGGGTCATTTGCTTGTTTTTGTTTTTAGTTTTGTTATCACATTAGAAAACCTTGGGCAGTCTCTTCTCTTTGCCTTCTGTCATGGCATGCTCTTCCTGTCAGAGTGGCACGCATTTGGCTTCAAAAGCAATGTCCTTGTGCACCTTTCAAAGCACACAAAAAAAGAGTTTCTGAACATTATGCTTCTTTGAAGGATTTTGTTTCTAAAGGATGAAATTGCTCCTTATCAGTATGAAATGTTCTTTTATATCTTCAAATTAATAACCTCTCTCTTTTGCACTTGGGCCTCTCTAATCAATAGCTTTTATTTTAATATCATGTATTAAGGATTGCTTCCCATAGCACAGTCAACTTACCAGAGAGAGTTGAGTATAGAACTCTTTGAAAAGGCAGCTGAAAATTTGGTTTTGGAGTTTACTTTTTCAATGTTTTTGTGACTTTCTGATAGAAGAAATTTAAACTATCATGATATAAATTATCATAAAGGGTAGTTTAGGTATAATTTCTATGTGACATCGATTCTGTGATAATTGTTTTTTGGCCGATTTATGTCAAGGGATACTCTGTTATCAGCAGAGATTTTCTCTTTTGGAGTAAAATAATACTTAAAGGCAATAGTCTATCCAAGCCTAAAACCTATTCAAAGGAAACTAGACTCAAGAAAATTGCCTGCATTTTCTATGCACCATCCTTGGTATGCTATTATTCAAATTACCTGTATACCCTTATGAGGACACAGCACACAGAATAAGCGTACACTGTTTTCTCAAAGTTGTAATGACAAGCCTTAGGAGCTATCCTATAAACTAAATCTACATGATAAACCTTTGGTTATCTTCCTATTAGTTATTGATTCCACTAATGGAGAAGAAATCGATAATTTCTTTCTTTGGGTATTGAAATGAAATTCCTGAGTTCTGAAGTTGTTTTCTTTTAATTGGGAATGCAATGAACTCAAAAATGCTCCCGAGAAGAGTGAGACTCCTTGAGTGTCTGACTTGAAGAAGGCTCTACAAGTCAAACAAACCTTAAGTCAAAAGGCTGTGGGCTTGTCCTGCCTGTGTGGTCCATTGTACTTTATATTATAGAAGTGGAAAAGTTGATATAAAAATATTTTTTAAAAGAGACCATTTTCTATATGGGTTAATTCAACTTTTGTGTCATCAATGAGCCCTGGGGCAGAAACTCATACCTGTGACGCATCTAGCATCACAACAGGTTTTGCACAGATGGAAAGAGTGTAGCATCAGCACTGATCATGGCGAGAATGGACAATGATGAGTGAAGTGAGCTCCAAGGTTTTAATCTGGTAAGAAAAACATTATTAAACATTTACTTGGTGCCTACTTTTGTGTGAGGTACTTGCATAGATGTTAATCCACTTAGTCATTATGGGCATCATGCCTGACAGGTATTGTTCCTCTCTTATAAGTCAGGGAACTGAGGGTCTTTGGTTCAATAGAAAGCCAACTGGACTGGAGTTAGAAGTGACAAGATCTTTCACTTAATGGTGGAATGGCCTTGGGGAGGTTGCTTATTCTTGGTCATCATTGTGGACTTGGCCCTTATGATGCTGAAGGCCCTTCCAGCTCTGACACCAGTGGTTCTAGTTTATTCCACTACTTGCTAGTGTATTCCACACACAGGCCAAAGACATTGCTGGCAGACATTGTGTTTTCCTTCACATTTATGTGATTGTGGTTTACAAATAAACTCATTCTTTGTGTTTGCCAACTACTCTCTTCAAAATAGACCAGAGCCCAATGCCCCACCAGGAGCTGGCTCAGAAAAAGCTCCAGAGGCTACTCATGGCTGGCTTGGAAACCCGTTCTCTGAAAGAAGCCAAAGAAAAATGCCAATTTGCTCTGCAGGGGAGAAGAGGCCTCATATAGGGTGGGACACAGGCATTCTGTGCTACTCATTCTTTAAGACCAAAGGTAATGATCAACATGCTATTTTTGGTGCCAGCCATGGCCACTGGAGTTACTACTCATTAATACTATGCAAACTTCAGCTTTATGATGCAGAAGATAAAGGCAGCCATTAGAGCCACAAGTGCTGACTGTGTGACTCACGCTACAGAAGGAACTTCTGTAGGAAGGACCAGCTGCTCCCTTCATAGAGACACTTGCACAACCAGGACTTTGTATCATTCTCACTATTCACGTAAGACAATTTATCTCATTTACAAACAGAGCAAAGCTTCTAAAACAGCAATCTTAGCAGCTATCAGTGCCCTGAGGACTATTTTATGAAAATAGTGAGGCCTATCTATATATTTATACTTTACACATTAAATTTACTGACATGTAAGCTCTTGTAGAACACATTTGTATGACAGATCCAAAGAGATACATAAAGTATCTGATGAGCCTATTTACTTACTTTAATAAATGAAACGAAACACAAAATGCTTCAAAGACTTTAAAAAATATGAAAATCCCATCATTTCTAGCACCTCAGCAGATAAAATCAGGTGGCTAAACTGGATTTCTCAGCCAATTACTCTTATGTAATGGAGTTTCTGATAGCCTTTCTCTGGAGAGTCATATAAGAACAATATGCAATATCTGCATTTGCAGACTGCCTTTATTTTTCTTTTTTTGAGACAGAGTCTCACTCTGTTGCCCAAGCTGGAGTGCAGTAGCATGACCTCTGCTCAGTGCAACCTCCACCTCCCGGGTTCAAGCCATTCTCCTGCCTCAGCCTCCCAAGTAGCTGGGATTACAGGCACCTGCCACCACGCCTGGCTAATTTTCGTATTTTTAGTAGAGATGAGGTTTCGCCATGTGGCCAGGCTGGTCTCGAACACCTGACCTTAGTTGATCTGCCTGCCTTGGCCTCCCAAAGTACTGGGATTACAGGTGAAAGCCACCACGCCTGGCCTGCAGCCTGCCTTCTGACTGGGAGTAAGTTTGCAGGGCCCTAGCAAAACATTCTTATAGGGACAACAAAAGTGGAAACATATGCCTTAGAGGCTTTAGAGTGACAGAGTGTGGTCATATTTGGTTTAGGAAATAGGATATTCTTCACGATGAATAAGCATTAACATTTCATGCACAAAAAACCGCTCAACTCTATACACCTCACCTATTACCTATTGGTATCTTCTCCTTATACAGAAATCTATGCAGGATTCCTGGTTCTACTGATCAAGTAGCCTGATGAATTCCCCAAGTGTAAATATCAACAGTTAATAAATCAATTTTCTCTTTAATGGGATAAAGGAGACACTAGTTCTGTGCAACTGGATAAAGACATTCCACTTTGTCAGAACTACCAGTTTAGTGATAAACTAGAAAAAGGCATTATCTAAATCCCCTTCTATGTGCTAGGTGCTAACTGAGACAAAGTTTACTCTAAGAGTATTTGTGTGTAAAAAAATAGGCATGGACTGTGTTGCTTTTGCAATTTAATACCCATTTTACCTCAAATTTATGGCAGAAAGAGCTATAAAGTTGCAAATATAAAGCTTTCAAATGCAAAACATATTAAATCTCCCTATCCCTCTATAAAAGTCTGGAATTCTCCTCAGGCATCCTTTAGATATGCTATCTAGATTTTAAAGTGTCCTTTCAATCCTTTTGTTAAATGCTAACCCCAACCTTCAGGCTGCCCTCACTTCCGATGTTACAGCAACTCTACACCCCTATCCTGACAGAAGGATGGTGGCGTTGCCAGGTCCCTATTTCTCCCCCACCTTACCTGGACAGACATTGTTGCCTTTCAGAGCAGTCAGCTCATCACTGTGACCTGTTTTAATCTGACATGTGACTCTTCCACGTTTGCCAACTCCCCTACAACCTTTTCCTTCCCAGTATCTGTAGTGGCATTAACTTCCTGTTATTTCAGTAATTAAGATAGTCACTCCCAGACGAGATTACTTCACAATATCTGCAGTCAACAAAGGCTGAAAGAGGAATTATCCTATATTCTAGAGAGGAAAATGATGCTTGGCCTTTCAGAACAGAAATGATTATGTGGGCAAAGGGAAAGATTACTAAAGTGAAAACATAACAGCGTTTGGGTCCTGATGGACCTGGTGTCAAATCCTTGCTCTACTACTTAGAAGTTGTGAGACTTTAGAGAGATTATTCAACTTTTCTGAGACTTTGTTTCCCTATAGGCAAACCAAAATAAAATGTCTCCTTGATAGGATTCTAGTGTGGAGTAGGAATTATAAGTGTCAAATATCTTGCTTACTATAGGTCCTGCTGTATTCACAATCACAGTGATTATCATGGTGGTGATGGTGGAGGTGTTGGAGATGGAAGAGGTTCTGGTGGAGTTGGTAGTGAAGGCGGAAGGTGTTGGTCAAGGAGTTGCTATTGGTGGTGGTGAAAGTGGTAGAGGTGTCAGCAGTGCAGTAGTGGTTATGAGGTCTCCAAGTAACACATAGCGGAAACTCAAACTTTAAGGGAGATTTCTGAGAAGAGGCTTCGGTTAGTATGAGGTATGGGAAAATAGATTTTCCTTAATTTTCTAAGTAAGTAAACCTTGAACAGTAGTGCAAAGTTAGCATGTAGAGTGAAAAATGAATTCCGTTTTGGATGTAGGAGATTTCACTGTGCACATAATCATATGATATTAGGAAAATGAAAGAAAAAATTTTCAAAGATGAAAAAACCCATCCATCTTGAATGCTAAGTTTATGTCACCTAATAGTGGTAGGAATACAGGGAAAGAATTAGAGTGACATGTACCACACACACACGTAAATATACGCACACAACTACACACACTCACTTACCTTCTTTTGTTCAATTAACATTAGGAAAGAAGTATTAATACCATTTTACGGATAAGAAAGCTGAGGCTCAGAGAAGGCAGGGGGCACTGTAGGAGGCTTACAGGCTTTGGCATGTGACAGATATTGCACTAATCCTTTGTTTTCTATGTATCAGTTGTTTGAGTTTATCTCTCACTCTCCTCAAACTGCAATTTCTTCATCTTTGATAATGATGCCAATAATTGTCTTGCAGAAATGTTATGAGGAATAAACAAGGTATGTTTTTGGTCTACATCATTGGCAATATCATACAAAGAATCTCACACAATACTTGTTATTTTGTTTAACAAAACACAATATAGAAAGTGTTTAACAAAAATCCTGCTTTCCATTATTCATTCATTCACATTTTAATTTATTCTTCCATCCATCTATCTATCCATATATATATAACAAGGTGGGGTCTCACTCTGTTGCCCAGGCTAATTTTGAACTCCTGGGCTAAAGCTATCCTCCCAATGTGCTAGGATTACAGGCATGAGCCACTGCTCCTGCCCTGGCCCCATCTATCCTGTAATCCATCCAGTTCAGCTATACTATATGAAAATTCAAGATCAGTTTTAGACCATGCCAAAGCTCCAAAAATTGTATCAGTTGGAAATTTTCAATTTCAAGAATTATAAAACCTGGCCCAAATCTACAAAGGAATTTTTTTGCTTAATGTAACTGAAACATCCAACTGTAAGTCTAGCTTTAGGCAAGGCTGGACCATGGGTTCAACTGATGTCTCTGTGACTCAGTTTCTTTCGCCCCCATCTAACATAAGACCCTGTAAGCTGGCTTCTTTCTTGGTCAGACTCTCTTTTAATGATTAAAAGAGAGATCATGATTAAAGATCAGTAGTTTCTGAACATATATACTCCCACTTTAAGTCCAGAACAAGAATAAGTTTGTTTTCACAACAATCTAAAGCCCAGGATTTGACTTCCAGGCAGGATGATGGATCCATTTCTGAACCAATCACCTGCATTAGTGAGACGGATTACTCTGTTCAGTTTCAACCAGTTTCTGATTGCCCCTGGAGTATCTGAGGCAAGTCCCCCAAATCACTTGCTCTGGAGAGGCAGGAGGATTGCTTGAGGCCAAGAGTTTGAGACCAGCAAATGAGGAATTCAGGACTCAGAGAATGGCAGTCACTGAGGATTAACGGGAAGTTTAGAGAATAAAATGAGCTATTTGTGAAGACTCCTTGAAGAAAGGAAGAAGGAGAAAACTAGGGAGGAAGAGAGAGAGAAAAGAGAAAGAGACAGAGAAAGAGAGAGCAAATAACACCAGATAGTACTCTGATGACATATCTGGGTAACATAGTGAAACCTTGTCCCTGCAAAAAATTCAAAAATTAGTTGGGCATGGTAGCATGCACCTGTGGTCCTAGCTACTTGGGAGGCTGAAGAAGGAGGATCACTTGAGTCCAGGAATTTGAAGTTTCAGTGAGCAATGATTGTGCCATTGCATACCAGCCTGGGTGACAGAGCCAGACTGTCTCATAAAAAAAAAAATTGTCTTCCTTTCTGCCTGCCATGTTGTATCAAATTTCATCATTTGAGATTCATCCATTGAGAACTATAAGCATTTTCCTGTTTAAGAGCTTCTGGTAAAATTTAAATGCCTCATGGAGTTCTGTCTTTATCTTCCCATACTGTATTGACAAATCATTCCAAAGTAGCTATAGTTAAGCAGGATAAAAATAAAAGTTACCTCAGAGGAGAGTCATAAAAGTTGCCAAGTTTGGTCCAATTTCTTTATATTGTTAACATTCAATAAGAAATAACCATTCTATCTGTCATTATCCCTATTGTTATCATATACAGAACTCATACAGTTCTCAGAGAAGCTATGTTAAATAGATTTTCCCACTTTACCGCTGAGAACAGAGTTGGGGCTAAGTGAGCCTTAGGGTAACTTTCTGGTCACACGTCTAGTCGGAAGTGTACACACGAGTTGATTCCCTCTCTGTCTGAAGTTCAGGTCTTTGTAGTTTTTGCTGCCTTGCTCTTCTGATTTCCAAACTCCCCAGGCAGACCTTAACTTTCCAGGAAGAAGGCCCGCTCTGAGCAAGTGCTGAGCCAGCCACAGGGCAAGTGGCCTCTAAGTGCTTGTGATAGGAAAAGATGAAAATCACTCACATCATGGATGAATAACTTGTCTGGATCCAAATGTGGATGCCTGAGGGTTCCCGGGACTTATAAACATAGAAGCCATTCAGTTTGCCCAGGTGTCAAAGGATCCTAGAGTTACTACCAGGCATAATCGTTCCTTGTGCACCCACAAGTGCACAAAGTGAAACCTTGTCCTTGCAAAAAATTAAAAGATTAGTTGGGCAGTTGGGTCCCTGCTCCAGAACCAGTCCTGAAAGAACCTTGAAGCAACTTCCTAGGGGCTTTTGGCCAAGGCAGAAACATTGAGGGCTCCCTTCTCTGGAGTCTTGAAGTGACCCACAGATTCTTGCTCCTTTTGGCTGGGCAAGCCCGTATGTTTGGCTTAGGGTGAAATGTATACCACACATCTGGCCACTGGAAAGCTGGGGAGGGCCGGTGTGGTCAGCGGGGCTGCAAGGCCATTTCAGGGCGGTTAAGCTGGAGTAACCCGAGTACGGCAGGGCCTGAGTCATCCTGGACTTGGGAAGCTCCCACTCGGGCGGAGTCTGACACCTGAGCTCATCTGTGGCTTTGCCCTGGCTGGCCCTGCCCTGCCCCGTTTTGTCCAGCACAGCTCAGCCCAGCCAGCCCAGGCTGGGCCCTGCTGGGTTCTAGCCCAAAGGAAACTGAGCCCAAACTGCAGAGCCAGGAGCTTTGAGCAAAGGCAGTGATGTCAGCAAGGGTGGGGTACGATGTGTGCACAGCCCGGGGAGGTATCTGTTTCTGGGTCCGTGTGTCCATGTATAAATCCACCATCCTTGTGTGCGCCTCCCTGTGACTGTCTATGGGGACATTCTGGGCATCTATGCATATATTTGTGTGAATGCCTGTGGGGTGTTGTTGGCTTATGTGGCTGGGCACGTTTTCCCTGGGAAATAAAAATATAGTTGCCTTTGTCACAAAATTTGGTTGTTTAAAAAGCAGCAACTGCAAAGAGGTTGAAAAAAGTCTCCCTTTTTTGTAAAGTCTCATGCCAAGGGCTGAGAGAGATTTAGGAAACTGAAAAGAATCTGCCTTTAAACTTAGGAAATGCATAGTCACCTGGGTCACACACTTTCCTAGGAAAACTGAGCTCCTGCTCCCAGGAATGTTTGTGCAGGACCTAGGACAAGATGTCAAGGAATGGTGGTCACTGTGATCGAGGTTACCTGAGACATCAGCCTGGGGCAGATTAGGATGGGGAGAAGAGAGTTGCATGGCAAGGATTTATTCTTTTCTCCAAGTATTGACTCCCTTTGATAAATACAGAAATGTTTTTTCTTCCTTTCATAACATCAAAATCCAAGATATTTTAAAAATGCATCAAAGCAGTAGGGTGAAATGTTTTTGTTGTTATTGTTGCTGTTGTTCCCCACCGCTGGCAAAGTCACATAGACTAATAACACCAAGATGGGAAATCCTGGCATATGGACCTTCCAGCTCCCTTGTGGGTCTCCTCTTTCCGACGTGGTGATGCTTGCTGGTGTCTGAGAACGCTGCTCAGATTCAGTGTGGGATGGGGTCAGGCAGCCTCCCACTTGGGCTAAGCCATCACGGGCCCCTGCTCCGAAAAAGGTGGATATGACTTAAGAGAAAGCACCTCAACTGCAAATGAGGAATTCAGGACTCAGAGAATGGCAGTCACTGAGGATTAACAGGAAGTTTAGAGAATAAAATGAGATATTTGTGAAGACTCCTTGAAGAAAGGAAGAAGGAGAAAACTAGAGAGGAAGAGAGAGAAAAGAGAAAGAGACAGAGAAAAAGAGAACAAATAACCCCAGATAGTACTCTGATGACACATCCGGAGACAGGACTTGGGACCTCTTTCTGTATCTCAAGTTACTCTGTAAGCTCCCTAATCAACTTGGCTTGCACAGCCTGTGGTGTCTCATCTGTCTGCTTAGCACCCAGTCCAATAGTGATAAATTCATTACCAGAGCAATAGCAGCCCCACCCCTGGTGCGCCCTCTCTTGTTCTCTGATAAACACCAAGAACAGGCAAGAGCCTATGTTCATTCTATTCACCACTCAAAAAAAACTTGAGGAATTCCCTTGAGGTCTACCTCTCAGATATTGAATGGAATTTTACCTCTGTTACACAGGGAGTTTCTGGAGAGGCACTCAAAGTGTCCCTTGTGGAACCAGACACAGAGCCTTGGATCCCAAACGTACTCAATGAATACTTAATAAATGCATGATTGCTTAAGGCATCCCACCTAGAGAACTGTCACTTTAGCCTGACAACTCTTACAGATTAAAAGTAAGGCCCCAAGTAGAACCCAGGAACTACTGCCACAAGATTGACTCTGGCATTGAGGGTGTTCAGCATGGCATATTTTCAACTCTAATACAACTGCTGTAAGCCCCCGGGCTGTGTATTTAGTGCATGGGCACCTGCAGAAATAGCAGGGCTCTCCTTACCCTTTTCACATACTGTGCTCAGTCATCTTCAGTGAGCATTTGACTCTTGGTTTAGCTTAAAAGATATGAAAGTAATACAACTAAGCATATGGTCCTCCCAATGACCCACACTCCATGGTGTGTAACAGTACCTTGGGCTTGGTGCAGACAGACCATTAACATTTCAGGAAGGTCGAATCACATGTGGGCTCCATCAGATTAATGAGGGAAAGTCTCCCATCTTCTGTTAGACGTGGTTTCATGACACTCACAGAAAATGCAGGAAACACCTATCACTCTGTGGCCATCTGCATAACAGAGCAACCCGACTCTCTCGACCATTTGTTGATGGGTGAGTAGAGAACAGGGTTGGTGTACTCTGGCCACCATGGTTAAAGTAGGAAACCTCCCTATACATTTAGACCAAGCTTCTGGGAACCCGATAGAACAAAATGGTGCCAAGAACTTAGCAAAGAGAGATTGCCTAAAGCTCTCCAGCTTCTTAGAAAGCAAAACCGCCTATTACCATCTATCACCATAAATGGCCTGCCTGAACTGCTGGTGCCTCAGCCTGCACCATAATATTTTATTCAACTACCAATTAATTACACACACATCCTGAAAGCAAATAATGTTAATGTAAATAATTTGGGAAGCATTGTTCCATCTGTTGAAAATGTGCAGTAGTTGCTTTGCCCCTTGTCTAAACTGGGGCGGCTACTTTCAGGCAAGTTTGGGAGGTAAATGAACTGTCTGGATGCTTTTCTTGGCAGTCTTTCTTATTAGTGGGAGGTGGCAGTAACGAGAACATGAGGAAGACGGAAAGTGTTTACTTAAAGTCATGGCCAAATGGCTAGGGAGAGTTAAGATAAATCATAAGCTGTCAATGATGACAACTTCAGACTGCTACTAGTTCACTCCTGTTTATGGAGTTTCAGATGCTACATTTAGAATGTTGAGGAGTTTATTAAAGTCTTATTGGTAGAAGTTGCTGATTGTTTAGATGTCAATGTTTGAGGCAAGAGGCAGCACCCACCCAGACTAGGAACAATGAGCATACAAAGCCTTTATCCAACCATTCCAGGTGACCCTTTGCTTAGTGAATGGGTAACACTGACTCAGATTTCCCTTTAGAACTCAAACTATGGGCCAGGTGCGGTGGCTCACGCCTGTAATCCCAGCACTTTGGGAGGTCGAGGCAGGCGGATCACAAGGTCAGGAGATCGAGACCATCCTGGCTAACAAGGTGAAACCCCATCTCTACTAAAAATACAAAAAATTAGTCGGGCGTGGTGGCGGGCGCCTGTAGTCCCAGCTGCTCGGGAGACTGAGGCAGGAGAATGGCATGAACCAGGGAGGCAGAGCTTGTAGTGAGCCGAGATCGTACCACTGCACTCCAGCCTGGGTAACAGAGTGAGACTCCGTCTCAAAAATAAATAAGTAAAACTCAAACTATGGATCAGCTTGGGCTTTCACTATGAAAAAATATTGAAGGGCCAAAGCCAGATGGATAAAAGAGCCTGGCTCTTTGTTTTTCTAATTGCATTTTTTTTTTTTTTTTTGAGATGGAGTCTTGCTCTGTTGCCCAGGCTATAGTGCAGTGGTGCAATTTTGGCTCAATACAACCTCTGCCTCCCAGGTTCAAGCTATTCCCCTGCCTCAGCCTCCCAAGTACCTGGGACTACAGGCATGTGCCACCACATCCGGCTAATTTTTGTATTTTTAGTAGCGATGGGGTTTCACCATGTTGGCCAAGCTGGTCTCAAACTCCTGACCTCATGTGAACCATTCACCTTGGCCTCTCAAAATGCTGGGATTACAGATGTGAGCTACTGTGCCTGGCCTCTAACTGCATTTCTTACCCAAGGCAGTTTTGCTTGGGTGTTGACTCTTGAATTGCAGCTTCAAGGTTGGTGCATGTGAACAAAGGGCCAGATTCTTTTGGGGTTAGCTAATGTCCTCTCTGAACATATACCCATTCCAAAGATTTGGCTCTTGTGAGCCTTCAGTGTTTCTTTTACAAAACTGCAATGTCTTTCTCTGTTCTTTGAACTCCCTCATAGAAAGACTGTATGATCAGTGGCAAATGCAGAGAACGAGTACTTCTTTTGCACACAAGGGCAATGAAGAGCTGTAAAGGGCTCCTCCATAACTTGCAGACTCCTTTTCTGTAAATGTCTCTCAAACATGTACTAAGTGCTGGCCAGGGCCCAGAAGAGTCAAAACAATCACAGCAAAAAAAAAATGGTGAAGCTGTGATGATAGAAACTTTTATAAATTATTGAAAAAGGTGAAGGTGGGGAGAGTTCAAATCTCTGAGGAATTTGGGAAAGATGGCACTTAATTGAGATTTTGGAGGTTGGGTAGGAGTTTTCCAGATGAACAAGGGAGGTATGGTTATTCCAGACAGAGGAAATGGCATGTGAAAAGAAAACCAAAAACATGCTTTGGTTGGAGAATTGCTTAGTAACTTAATGTGGTTTGAGAGTGATTTACAATGGACAGTGGTAGAAAGCGAATATGATAATTGGTTGTAGGTTTTATAAGAATGGGAATAATGGGCAAAAGGAACAACAAAACAGTAGCATGGAAAACAAAATAACTTTACACCTCTTCCTTTTATCTGCACCTGAAGACTGCCTTTCTTTCAAACATTTTGGAAAAGACAAAATCACCCAGAATTTCAAATCGTAGATTCTTTGGAAAGAGAAGATTGATTTCTTTCTTCAGAAGGAAATCAAACTAAGATAATCTAGGGTGTTTTATCAACAGGGTTAAAATTCTGTGTTTTGAAGTAGGAGAGATGAGGTTTGACAAGAAAACAGGAGGTTTCAGACATAACCAGGAGCATGAAAAGTTAACGTAGAAAATCATAATGAAGGGGGTGAGAAGAGTTAGATGTATCTTTAGTACTCACCTCCCTCATCCCACCTGTTTTGAGTCGCACCAAATCTCCTTAAAAGACTATAGTTCTAACTGCCAGAATCTGTAAATGTGACCTCATTGGAAACAGGGTCTTTGCAGAGATCAAGTTAAGATGAGATCATTAGGGTGAGTCCTAATCCAGTACGAATGTGTCCTAAGGAAAGGAAAAATTTGGACACAGAGACACACCCACACAGGGAGAATGCCATGTGAAAATGAAGGCAGAAATTGTGGTGATACTTCTACAAACTAAGGAATGTCGAAGTTTGCCAGCAACCACCAGAAGCCAGGAAAGAGGCGCAGAACAGACCCTTCCTCACGGCCCTGAGAGGAAACCAACACGGCCGACACCTTGATTTCAGATTTGTAGCCTCCAGCAGTATGAGAAAGTGAATTTCTGTTAAGCTTCTCAGTTTGTGGCACTCAGACCCAGACAACTAATACAGCACCAGACTGTGGACTCAGCTTTGAAACAGCCTTGCTGATGGGGAGAGAATTTATGACAGACGGGAAATAAGCATTCAGGAGCCAAGAAGCATAGGGCCCTGGATGGTTCTGCGCAGCATAAGGTGACTGTGCAGACCATGGCTGTTTATGTTAGGCTAGTAAATGACTATTTGATACTATTCAAAGGAAAATTGATTTTGTGACGATGAACCTGAAAGGGTTTTAGATGGATGAGTACTGTAGAGTTCAAATAAGTGTTTCATCAGGGATGAAAATAAGTTCTTTTTTGACTGAAAAGATACATATAATTTTTAATACACACATGTTTATTTTAATATAGCTATCCAAGGAAATAAATGGCATAGAATTTTAAGGTATGTGCCTCAAAAGAGAAGGAATGATTATCCACTTTTTTCTCTAAAAGTTTAGGCACCAATATTAACATTGAAGAGACTCTGTAGAGGGTTTTAGACAGATGTGTTTATAAGTCACAGGGCATCAGCCTTATAAAACATAGCTAAGAAACAAGGCAATGTTTCAATATCCATGTTAAAGCATGAACCCTGTCTGGCCATCTGCCGGAAGTGCTCTCTCTCGCCTCAAAATATCTGCAGGCATTTCTCAGACTTTCACCTTTTCTTCAACAATCCACTTGCCACTGACCCTTCTCTGTGCTGATATGTTTTTAGTGTCCTTCCTGTAAAAACAGCTGTTGAGAGCTTTATTCTGCTGGCACTGTCGTCTCCACGCATGTCCACCTGGAATTCCCTCTTCACTCCAGACTCAGAAGAGCCAGCTCCACTGACAGCAGACTAAGATTTTAGCAAGACTTGCCAAAGGTCTCGGGGAAAGAGTAGTTCAACTCACAAATTAACGCAGGTATTCAAACCCCAATCTTGTCTTGATGGCACACCTCAGAGTCAAAGCCAGAATCCTCTTTGGTTCTGTATGGAAGCACATGTCCTCCCTCGGTTCAGTTCTAAGGTGGCCCTGAGGTTGTTTCCCCCAGGAGAAATCTCCCTCGCTGTTCACAAGTGAGTATCCCTTAGATCTCTGTGGAACAGACATGGCAATACACAAAATCAACCACATATTTAACATTTATTCTGTCATTCAGCAAATATTTATTAGATGCTGACAACGAGGAACAAGATAGACAAACTTCTGTTCCTGTGGGACTTACATTCTAGTGGGGGAAGAAAAAGCACAAGGAAACAAAGGGAAAACATTAGGGAATGTGGTTAGTGCTGCAAAGGAAATGGAAAGGTGGATACGTACAGGCACAGTAGCCTAGGATGGAACAGAAAGGGGGAAAATCAATAACATTTTCTCGATTAACAAAATGACGACATTACATGGTAGCACAAGTATCACAAGAAAGGTACTGATGGGGATGGAAAGAAAGAGAGTTCTCTCCGCTGTTTTACTGTGAAGCTGTGATTCTACCAGGCCTGCTCCCACTGGCCTTTCTCAGTGTCTTGTGAGATTTTGTGCTCATTTAACATAAAATATTGTGGTTCAAGGATAACTGTGCTTACTGTGCTTCTGCCCTCCCTCCCTTCCCTATAGATTAAGGATCATTTTCCTTTGTGGAGAGGAAATAGAGGAGAGTTCAGTCCTAAACCACAAGGGACACTTTCTTAAGATGTTGACCAATCATTTTTGCCAGTTCCCAGTGGTGCATATAGTATGTGCTTCCATAAATGTGAATGTAGATGTATGCACTTACAAATACACACAAGCACACACATATATTTAGAGGGTAAAATAACATAAAAGCTAGAAAGCACGTTTATATACATTTATGCATAACTAAGGAAACCCTCATTTCTCTGGAACCTGTTAATGAGATCAGTTATAATAAATACATAATATATTTAATATAAAATATATGTACATATCCCTACAATTGTTTCAACTCAATAGTTGTTTTAACTCAGGTATCTAGCTACTTGGGGTGATCAAGCATATGATTGAGGTGATTATAAATTTTTACAAGAAAGAATGTTTTCTTTGGAAGGGAGAAGAATGTCTTACTGTGAAGAAGCTCCTGATCTTGACAATTACAAGAAAACTTTTAGACTGTGGCCTCCCATATTTCAAAATAAATATGAGAGTAGTTTTTTTTTTTTTTTTGAGACAGCGTTTTGCTCTGTTGCCCAGGTTGGAGTGCAGGGGCACAATCATGGCTCACTGCAGTCTTCACCTACCATCCTCAAGCAATCCTCCTGCCTCAGTCTCTCTAGTAGCTGGGACTTCAGGTGCACACCACCACACTCCACTAATTGTTTTTACTTTTCTTTGTAGACATGGGGTCTCACTATGTTGCCCAGGTTGGTCTCAAACTCCAGTGGCTCAAACAGTCCTTCTGGTACTGTCTCCCAAGGTGCTGGGATTATAAGAGTGAGTCACAGCACCTGGCCAGAGAGTAAATTTTAAATGTCTTAATAAAACATGACAGGTAGGTGAAGTGATAGATACATTAAATAGCTTGATTTAATCATTCTATATTGTATACAGAAATCAAAACATCATGTTGTACCTCACAAATGTATACAATCATGGTTTGTCAATCAAAAATAATATCAAAAGAAAAATTATTTAGAGAATGCTACAAAGAACATGGTGAGCAATGCCTGCTTGGCTCTATTTGTATACAGAAAAAATAGAGTAATTCAGTATCTACTTTGAATACTTTTATGCAGGCCAAATTGCAATGGCTAATGAGACAAAAAAATCAAGTGATTTCCAAAACCTGTTGTAATTAATTGTGCAATTCTGGTATAAGAACCTCAATTTTTTTGTTTTTAAATGACTGTAGCATAGAATCTGGACTTACAGCCAAGATCACATTTATTAGCTATGAGATAGATATGATTTGGCTCTGTGTCCCCACCCAAATCTCACCTTGAAATGTAATAATCCCTGTGTGTAAGTTAAGGGCAGGACCAGATGGAGATAATTGAATCATGGGGGCAGTTTTCATCATGCTGTTCTCACGATAGTGAGTGGGTCTCATGAGATCTGATGGTTTTATAAGAGGCTTCCCCCTTTGCTGGGCACCATTCTCTCTCCTGCTTCCCTGTGAAAGGGCACCTTCTGCCATGATTGTAAGTTTTCTGGGGCCTCCTCACCCCTGCAGAACTGTGAGTCAACTAAACCTCTTTCCTTTATCCATTACCCAGTCTCAGGTATTTCTTCATAGCAGCGTGAGAATGGACTAATACAGAGATCTTGGTCAAATTAATCTTTCTGAGGCTCCTTTTTGACACCCGCATAGCTGTCGCTGTGATTCTTGCTTGGATTCTCACACCCTGGGAGGGTCAGGATTGCTTGGCAAAGGTTAACAAGAGTTAAGTTGTTATTATTATTTTTTTAACTTGAACCATTCAATGTATGGGCTGAGACCTGTGGACTTCTTACAATACCTAATTCTAAAAAAAGATGTAATTGTGATGGTTGCAGGAGTTCCTGTATAAATTCCCCTCCAAGGTGCAAGGGACTCACAACTGTAATATTAACGACGACAATAAAACAACCACCTCAAAACAAATACAAGCCTTTCTTTCTCTTTTAACCAATCGTTGACTTGTACAGGGTTGGGGAAACAGTTTCTTCATCCTCTTGCCCTCTTCTTTACTTTTTCCTAAGAAACTGAGGTACTAAACTATGTTGGATTCTCTGCTGCTGGGGTGGTCCATATTCACTAGTGGGAAGTTCGTCATAGGCTAAACTTTACTTTCTCCTTTAATCTTATGGCTACATTGGTAACAGGCCCTTAGTTTAGCCATCTCTTCTTTTCTTCTTGTACCCAGGGTTTTATGCTGGAACACACACTCCCTCTCTATCTATCACTTAGGCATTAGGTTCAGAAGATCTGTCTGCCTGATGATAGATAACTTTTTATAGAAAAGCTGTTTTTTATGGTGGAGTACTTTTCATTTGTTTGTTGTCTTGTTTTAATAAAAGACCCTGTCTCTGAAATTTCCCCAGGTTAATTTTATTTCTTTTTCCATGCAGTACGTTCCTTATTTATTACTTCTGTCTCCTGTTCCATGTGAGCAGCCCAAGGATGCTAAGATTCTAAGATAAGATATTTAATTTAGAGTTTGGTGGTCTGGACTGTGATCTGAGAGTATGCCATGTGTCCTAAGCAAATTACCAGAAAGTTCTGCATTTGTTTATTTGGCGTTGGCCAGGCTAATAATAAAGTGGACTTTAATTTCTCATTTGCTGTGATCCCTTGTTTTTATGGAGACATTACAGGAAAAAGCTGTGAGATTAAGGCAGGATTCAAATGTTCCTGGTCCCCTGTCCCCAGGAGAATGCCATCTAATGTTATAAAATGTCATCCCTCTTTCTAAAACATCGCTTTTCCATTGCGAATACAACCATCAAAACTTTTTCTAGATTTGAAGAATATACACAATTCTTTTCCAAATCTTTACTTCATTAACATGCCAATACAGATTACATTTGAATAATAATGAGGTAACAGTACAGTTGGAAAGTACTCAGTTGTGGTCCCAGATACCAAGGCAAAGAGATCCCAGCTGCAAAGTGTGTCATCAGCATCTGGCTTTCTGGGTTATGATGTGGTCAGGGATGTGTCTTCCAGCCCATTTTGGAGGGGCAAAAACGGGGATCCATGTTTAGATTTATGGGGGAGACAGCCCACAGGAAGCATGGAGAGGAAGGGTCATTGGTAAGTCACTGCTCTTTGCTCAGAGTCCCACAGCAAACAACTCCTCTTGCTCTGGCCAGCGGCTGGATCTGGATCCCCCTGTGACAGAGCACACAGAGCACATGGCTTCTGTCCCATTTCTCCCTTAGGTGAGGTCCTTGTTTTTGCTTTGCCTTCGCTCCTTTTATACCAGTGTGACTCAGTGGCTCAGTGAGGCAAACTGAGGCAAGTTGAACTGTGAACAGTTCTAAAGCTTCTCAGATGAAAATTCCAGTTTCCTCCAAATTCTAGAGTTTTTTTCCTAATTAAATACAGTTAAGTAAGTCAATCAAGTGTGTGGCTTTTCCCATCACTGTTTCATCCGGGCTCTTAAATGTGTCTTTTCCTCCCTAATTGTTTAATAATTGTAATCAATTTTACTGATCTTAGAAATTTTTTGGAAGTCAGAGGTAAAAATTTGGCAAAAATGTAGGCCTATTCAGTTTAAATCTTAGTAGTTTACAGGGAAAGACAAAACAAAACAAACAAAAACAACATAGGCTTAATAAAATGTGAAATTATTAAATTCCTCATTTAATCCTTCCTTCTTCCCAGAAAGTCTAGGTAGAAAGCAGCTATCTTTGATGACAGAATGATAAAGAAACCCACCTTTCTCCCAACAATCCATAAACACCCTGAGGTAAGAAACCACCTCCTGATTCTTGATATATCCCTGGTACCTATCCCATGCTCTAAAAACTTGTAGGCACTTAGCAAATACTTTTTGAAATAACATACAGATGAAATGACTGACTAACAGACTGTGATTTCTCAATCCTTGGTTAACTATTTAAACTATATTTGGATCTCAAGTGCATAAAAATAGGTTGCCCACTTATTGTAAGTCCATCCATGGTTATCTTCTGTTTTCTCCTTCACACACCACCCTTTCATTTCCAAGTTTCCACCTGCATTAACCTCTCTGTCAACTTTCTTATCTAGAATAACTGTACCAGTTAGGGAATTGCTATCTATTGTTTCAAATAAACCTGAAACCTTGGTGGCTAAGAAAGCAGAAATTTATTTTTTGTTCATTTAAAGTTCAGTGTGTGTATGCGTGCGCGTGTGTGTGTGCATACATGCATATGCAAATACAAACATATGCATTTTGAAGCACCAGGGAGGGGCTGTTTCACACAGTCATCCAGGAACTTAGACCAAGGGAGATCTGCACCAATGCATGCTTTCCAAGGTTACCCAGACAGAACAAAGAAAGTAGAGACTTGTATAGATTTTTAGGAGCCAGTCTTAGAACAGGTTACATCATTCCTTCCTGTATCACCAGTCAAAACTCTGGTCCATGACCACAGTTAACTGTGAGCAGTCTGGGAAATGGGTTTGATGAAAAAGAAATCAGTCTCAGCTTAGGATTCTTTCAAAACATGATCTCTATAATTTTCACAATATGGGTACAACCAGAAAAATAGATTATGTTTTTGCTTTGATGGTGGTTACAGGGTACACGTATTTTTCTGAAGGTGTGGGGAATACAATCAATTATGATATAGTATTGGGCTCTAAATCTCATTTTATTTTTCTTTCACCACTGAAGATTCTTTTGCTGTAATATCTAGCACTTACATAAAGCACTTATTATGTGCCTTACACTGTTCTAAGCTCTTCGAATGGATACATTTATTTAATACTTATGACAACTCTGTAAAGAAACTAGTGTTAGAAATAGAGACTGTTATTTCTATTTTACAGATGAGGAAACTGTAAATAGTATAACCAGATTATGAACCCAAGAAGCTCCAGAACAGCTCACCATACTCTTCATTCATAATTTATAAAAGACTCGTCTGTAATCTCCTTCTTTTAATTTAGAGCTTTTACTTAATTTTCTTAGTTCTCTTTTGGCTGAGGCTTGTCCAATTATTATTTTCAAAGGTGTAGCTTTAGGTTTGATTAATCATGCCCATTGCTATATATTGTGGTTTGTCGATTTTTTTTCTCCTTTTCTTTGCTATCTTACTAATTTGTTTATTTGGATTCACTCTGTTGTTCTTTGTCTAGATTTTGAATTTAGGTCCTTAACACATTTGTTTCCATTTATCTCCTTCTTTCTGACAAATGTGTTTAAAGTTTTAAATTTTCCTCTACAGTCTGGTTTAGCTACATCCCAGAAATTTTTGCATACGATTTTGTCACTGTGATTTACCTTTTAGCACTTAATAATTCTCTTTATAGTTTCTGCTTTAATCTAGGAGTTTTGTAGTTAGTGGCTTATAGAAGCAAGGGATTTGAAAGTCATCACTTTATGACTACTGAAAGCCAACTGTTTTATTATTGATTCCTAATGTTATTATTCTATATTATTTATTATTGATTATAATTTTATTGTAGGCCTTTTTTTGTGGGCCAATAGGTGATTCATTTTGAAATATTCAAGATCTTCTCCAAAATGATGTAGATTCTGATTGTGTTGACTGCAGCATTTCTAAAGTTAACTATTAGATAAATTGTATTGCACTGTAAAAATCCCTTTTTTTTCTTTTTTAAAGTCTTGTTGATATATTAGCTCTTGATAGGGTTGCATTAAAATATCCAACTAAAAATTTTTATTATCTCTCCATATTTTTATAAATGATCTTGTTCTGTATTTTGAGGCTAGTATATTAGGTTTATGTATAGTTCTGATTACCATAGCTTCATGATCTCTTTTCCTTTTTATCAGAATGAGATGCTTTCATTCGTTTTAAAACCATGTAAGAATTTTATGCCTTTAATTTTCTTTTGTCGATGTGCCAAGACAACTCAATGAGGAAGGAATAGTCTTTTCAGCAAACGGTGCTAAAACAGCTGGATATTTATCTGTAAAATAATGAAGTTGGGCTAGTATCCCACACCATGTACAAATATTAATTCAAAATAGACCTTAGCCATAAATACAAAAATTAATTCAAAATAGACTTAGCGGTAAATACAAGAGCTAAAACTGTAAAAATGGTTTTTATATTTTTACATGGGAAAAACATAGGAGTCAATCTTCATGATTTTGGATTAGGCAATTGTTTACTTTAGATTTAGTTGTCTGATATTCATAAAATAGCATACTGAGATTTCTATTTCATCACCTGTTTTTGTAAATCAAGTTTATTGATGGACAGCATGCTCATTCTCATTCATTTACTTTAGTCTAAGACTGCTTTCACGCTACCATGGTGGATTTGCATAGTTTAGATTGACCATACAAACCATAAGTTATAGATTATTTCTTATTTGGCCCTTTATAGAAAAAATTTGTCGACCCTCCTGGTTTAGACAATATTAATAGTAATCTTCATAAAAGTTGCTCTCCTTTTCTTATCTTCTTCTTTTTTCCTGGACTAATTCCTATTCTTGTTGAAATAATTTTCTCCTAGAGTTTCTTCAAAGAGATTTTATGTGTGGTAAACTTTCTAAAAACCTTAGATGACTAAAATTATTATTTAGTCCTAGATTTAAATATTAACTAACTTGGATTTACAATTTCAGGATCAACTTTTTGAAAATATTGCTTTATTGACTTTTTCTTTCTGCTTGACTATTGAGAAATCTGAGATTCTTAGTTCTTTTGGAGAAGATTCACATTTTTCTTTTGGAAAGCCTCTCCTTTTGATTATCTGAAATTTTAGAATAAATACCTAATTTTTTTACTGTTACTTACCATCTTTAAAACTCAACAAGCTTCTTTAATCTTTTCAGTTTATTTTCTGGTGCATTTATTATAAATATCAACTACTTAGATCATCTATGTCACTTAACTTCTCTTATGTTTTCTTCTTTACCTTTTTTATCCCTTCTTTATGTCTTCTGGGAAACTATTTTGATCAGCAATTTCTGTTTTGTTATTTCTTTTACCCACTGATGTTTTAATTTCAGCAATTATATTTTCATACCCAAAATTTCCAAGTGGTTCTTCTACAAAATAAATTAGTTCTTTTTCATGTTTTCTGTGTCCTTTTTTTATTATGCCACAAGTATTTTATTGTGTTTACTTTCAATTCTTATCTCTTTATTTCATTAGTACTGCTTTCCTCTGGTAGAAATTGTGCCATCATTTCTTTTATTCTGTTTGGCATTCTCATATATCTTAAATGTTCCATTTTTCATTTCCTTGCTGCTATCAGATATCATGTCTACTAATATCTAACTGGAGGAAGAATTAAGACAATAGACCCTTGCTTGTGTTCAAGGAGATTCAAAGGGTGAGGAGCATGCTTCAGGGTGGAGACCCTCTGGTGTTGCTATCAGGGCTCAATGGTTATCTGCCCTTTTCCCCAGGGAATCTATCAGTACCTCTGCCCTAATCTCTTCTCTCCTATGAAGGCAGTTAAGGTGGGTGAGAAGAGGTAGGAGCGTGTAATGAGTTGGGGCTAGCTGCCCACCTTTGGCATTGCTGTTATATCCCTACCCCAGCCAACTGGCAGCTTCAGCTCTCATGCTTTTCCTAGCTAAGTGCGTTCCTATGCCATTACAACAGTGAGGCAGAATTTGCTCCCCCCAGGGCAATGTGAGAGAGGGAGAAACAACACAACCCAAGGTCTCTCCCAATCATCTCTGCCTCTGCAAAGATTTTGTCACAGGTTTTCAGTTTGTTTTTTGAGACTGGGTCTGTGACAACCAGTAACCCTATCCTTCCGGTCTTATTTCCAGAATTGAGTTTTGAGGGAGGGTGCCAGCAGTTTCTGCTAGTTTGCCTTTTTGTTTCTCTCCATAAATGGTTTGGTACATTTTTAATGCAACTGTTCCACTTTAGGAACTTAGTTTTGGATGAGAAAAAATAAAGAAATTACAGTATTTTTATTTTATTTTTCATGCCTTGATTTTTATTACAAGGTGGCAAATGATCATCATGTTAAACATTAGAAAATAAAAATAAATATGTTGGATCAGCTGAAATTCCACTAACCAAGGAAAATTTAAATTATAACTGGATGAAGTTCATATTATAATTTTTGACTCTTGGTGTTTCTGGAGAAATTCTGTCAAAAATAACAGAGGTAAAGAATTTTCATTTATCATTCTTTTGGGTTCTAGAATAATCCTTTGGCTTATCCCACAGGCCTAGAAATCAAACTAGGGTTAATTGGGAGAAAACGTAGAACAAAGATCATTTGGGTAAATTGTCAACCTTTGAAGCACACAAAACATCTCCAAATCAATCTTAAGAGTAGTAGCATTGAAGGCTCATGTGTTCCCTGTTGACCACAGTATTTTCAGAACATGTTTCTTTTTGTAGAGAAGTCCATATAAACTTAAGCAAATAAGAATAATAACAAAAAAATGTGGTGAGAACATCAAAAGTGGCACTGAGTGGGAGGACTCTTAGAGAATATGAGAATAAGCTGCAAATCCTATCGATATGATCCTAGTGATATATACAATAAATATTGTTTTAACAAAAAATTATCTTTTAACAGTTTCCAAAAGATGACCGAGGCGATAGAGTATATATGTGAGGTTGTTAAGGAGGGAAGATTTTGGAGCAAGAAGTTACTCTTCATCCCTCAGAACAGAAAGACAATAGGTAACACCTAAAAGTGAACAATACAAAAATAAAAGAAATAGAACCTAATTACATTATCTAGCAAAACAGTTAATTGAGCAGCACAACTATGAGTTGGGAAACGCAGGGCACAGATCTGCTGTGGTGATATTGACTTTTTAAACTCATGTACATGTTTTGTTTGGATAAAAACAATTGGATAAACAAGACCCAAAATAAATAAATAAATAGCTTAAGGAAGTGAAAGAAAATGTAAGAGAGTATTTATGGGATCTCAGAGTGCTATAGTCTTCCTAACATAAAGGCAAATTATTTGTAAGATTTCCCTGACTGCCATGTTTATAGTAAGTCCTGTCCAGTTTGTCACATATGTAAAACTTTTATTTATGGTGCTCTGAAAATGAAGATATTTTTTACTGTTAAGTTCTCGTATCTGTTACCTGAATATAAAATATGCTCAAATGGCATAAAAAGAAAATGGAAAACACACATACAAAACACACTCAAGTGTAAATAAAAAACTGTATTAATAACAAGATAAAAATCAAATGAAACCATGAGATATGCTGTCTTGCCAATACCATTGGTAAAGGTATGCATCTTCAATGGTAGTGCCATTATGGCTATGAGTGCACAAAGTTTCTTGAAGTAGGCTTGCTGGGACAAAGATATGGTACACACAACCAAAATGTTCTTCAAAGGTGTCAATACACACTTTCACAGTGATATCCAGATTATCTGTTGTCCAGACTGGAGTGCAGTGGCACAATCATGGCTCACTGCAGCCTCAACCTCCTGGGTTCAAGCAATCCTCCCACCTCAGCCTCACAAGGTGAGCTACATGCCACCACACTCAGCTAAATTTTTAATTTTTTGTAGAGACAGGGTTTCACCATATTGCCCAGGCTGGTCTAGAGCTCCTGGGCTCAAGTGATCCTCCTGCCTTGGCCTCTCAAAGTGTTGGGATTACCAGTGTGAGCCACAGCACCCGGCCCAATATGTGAGTTTATGATTAATATACATGGTCCCAAGTAGTATCTGCTATTTAATCATCTCACTATACTTTCATTTTAAGAGTGATCACTTTGTAATTTAGATATTTCTAGGAGTGTATGCTTTTTCTAAATAATAATCAGAGGGATAATCTCTCCCATCCATACATGCCTATAGAATGCTTCAAACTCATAGTAGTTTTTCATAAAAGTAAAGTCATTTACAAACTGCCATGCTAATTTATGATTTCCCTTTCAACTGGCACTGCTGGAGAAAGAACAATTTTCTTTCTTCATACCACTGTTTCTGGGATAGTTCTTCCCTATCTCTTTTATTGATAGTTTTTCCATTGTAACAGATTCCTTTGTCTTCAAACATGTTCTTCTTCTCTCCATACTCCACTGCTGTTGCCACTAATAAAGATTTTATGTCCCCTGCTATCTAGGAAATCTTAGTCTGGCCACTATAATGCAGACAAGGAAATGGTTTCAACTCTAAGATAGATTATATGATAGGCCACAAAACAAGTCTCAGTAAATTTAAGAAAATATAAGTCATATCAAGTACTCTCTCAGACTATGGTGGAATAAAATTGGAAATCAACTCCAAAAGTAACCCTCAAAACTATGTACATACATGGAAATTAACCTCCTATTGAATGATCACTGGGTAAACAATGAAATCAAGATGGAAATTTAAAAATTCTTTGAACTTAACTATAATAGTGATATAACCTGTCAAAACCTCTGGAATATAGCAAAATTGGTGCTAAGAGAAAAGTTCATAGCATTAAATGCCTACATCAAAAAGTCTGAAAGAGCACAAATAAACAATCTAAGGTCACACCTCATAGAACTGGAGAAGAAGAACAATCCAAACCCAAACCCAGAAGAAGAAAAGAAGGAAGGAAGATCAGAGCAGGACTAAATGAAATGGAATAAAACAAACAATCAAAAAATAGAAAAGATAAATGAAATGAAATGCTGGTTCTTTGAAAAGACAAATTAAATTGATAGACCATTAGTGAGATTAACCAATAAAAGAAGAGAGAAGATTCAAATAAGCTCAATTAGAAACAAAATGGGAGATATTGCTACTGGTAACACAGAAATAGAAAAAATTATTCAAGGCTATTATGAACACCATTATGTGCATAAACTAGGAAACTTAGAGAAGATGGATAAGTTCCTGGAAATATACACCCCTCCTAGATTAAACCAGAAAGATATAAAATCTCTGAACATGCCAATAACAAGCAGTGAGATTAAAATGATAATTAAAAAATTACCAAAAGGAAAGTTCAGCACTAGATGGATTCACAGCTGAATTCTATCAGACATTCAAAGAAGAATTGGTACCAATCCTATTGAGCTATTCCAAAAGATAGAGAAAGAGGGAATCCTCCCTAAATCATTCTGTGAAGCCAGTATCACCCTAATACCAAAACCAGGGAAGGACATAACAAAAAAAGAAAACTATAGACCAGTATCCCTGATTAAAATTGATGCAAAAATCCTCAACAAAATATTAGCTAACCAAATCCAACAGCATATCAAAAAGTTAATCCACCATGATCAAATGTGTTTCATACCATGGCTGCAGGGATGGTTTAACATGTGTAAGTCAATAAATGTGATACAGCACATAGACAGAATTAAAAACAAAAATCACATGATCATCTCTATAGACACAGAAAAAGCATTTGACAAATCTAGCATTCCTTTATGACTAAAACCCTCAGTAAAATTCGCATAGAGGGGACATGCCTTAAGGAAATAAAAGCCATCTACCACAAACCCACAGTAAATATTGTACTGAACAGGCAAAAGTTGAAAGCATTCTCTCTGAGAGCTGGAACAAGACAAGGATACCCACTTTCACCATTTCTATTCAACATAGTACTGAAAGTCCTAGCCAGAGCAATCAGACAAGAGAAAGAAATAAACGGCATCTAAATCAATAAAGAGGAAGTCAAACTGTCACTGTTTGCTGATGATATAATTGTTTACCTAGAAAACCCTAAAGACTTATCCAAAAAGCTCCTAGAACTGGTAAATGAATTCAGCCAAAGTTTCAGGATCCAAAATCAATGTACACAAATCAATAGCTCTGCTATGCACCAACAATGACCAAGCTGAGAATCAAATCAAGAACTCAACCACTTTTACAATAGCTGCAAAAAAAATAAAATACTTAGTAATATACCTAACCAAGGAGGTAAAAGAGCTCTACAAAGAAAACTACAAAATATTGCTGAAAGGAATCATAGATGATGCAAACAAATAAAAACACATCCCATGCTCATGGATGGGTAGAATCAATACTGTGAAAATGACCATATTGCCAAAAGCAATCTACAAATTCAATGCAACTCCCATCAAAATACCACCATCATTCTTCACAGAACTAAAAAAAAATCCTAAAATTCATATGGAACCAAAAAATGGCCCACATAGCCAAAGCAAGACTAAGCAAAAAGAACAAATCTGGAGGTATCAATATTACCCAACTTCAAACTATATTATAAGGCCATAGTCACCAAAACAGCATGGTATTGGTCTAAAAATAGGCATATAGACCAAAGGAATGGAATAAAGACCCCAGAAATAAAGCCAAATACAGCCAACTGATCTTCCACAAAGCAAACACAAATATAAAGTGGGGAAAGGATACCCTATTCAAAAAATAATGCTGGGATAATCAGCAAGCCACATGTAGAAGAATGGAACTGGATCCTCATCTCTCACTTTCTACAAAAATAAACTCAAGATGGATCAAAGACTTAAATCTATGACCTGAAGACATAAAGATTCTAGAAGATAACACTGGAAAATCCCTTCTAGGCATTGGCTTACGCAAAGACTTCAGGACCAAGAACCCAGAAGCAAATGCAACAAAAACAAAGACAAATAGATGAGACTTAACTAAAAAGCTTCTGCATAGAAAAAGAGATAATCAGCAGAGTTAAAAGACAACACACGGAGTGGGAGAAAATCTTCACAACCTATACATCTAAGAAGGGACTAATATCCAAAATCTACAAATAACTCAAACAAATCAGCAAGAAAAAAAAAATCCCTTCAAAAAGTGGGCTAAGGATATGAATAGACAATTCTCAAAAGAAGATACACAAATGACCAACAAGCATATGGAAAAATGCTCAACATCACTAATTATCAGGGAAATACAAATCAAAACCTACAATGAAATACCATCTCATTCTTGCAATAATGGCTATAATAATAATAAAAAAGATGTTGGTATGTATATGATGAAAAGGGAACACTTTTACACTATTGGTGGGAATGTAAACTAGTACAACCACTATGGAAAACAGTGTGGAGATTCCTGAAAGAACTAAAAGTAGATCTACCATTTGATCCAGCAATCCCACTACTAGGTATCTACCCAGAGGAAAAAAGTCATTATATGACAGTCATTATATGAAAAAGAGACTTGCACACATATGTTTATAGCACCACAATTTACAATTGCAAAAATATGGAACCAGCCCAAATGCCCATCAATCAATGAGTGGATACATAAAATGTGAGAGAGAGATATATATGAGAGATATATATACACACACGCGCATATATATATATATATATATATATATGGCACTTGCAGCAACCTGGATGGAATTCAAGACTATTATTCTAAGTGAAGTAACTCAGGAATGGAAAACCAAACATTGTATGTTCTCATTCATATATGGGAGCTAAGCTATGAGGACACAAAAGCATAAGAATGATTCATTAGACTTTCGGGACTTGGGGGGAAGGGTGAGTGGTGGCGAGGGATAAAGGATTACACATTGGGTACAGTGTATACTGCTTGGGTGACGGGTGCACGAAAATCTCAGAATTCACCACTAAAAATCTTATTCATGTAACCAAACACCACCTGTTCCTCCAAGAACATATTGAAATGTAAAAATAAAAAATTGAAAAAAAAAAAAAAGACCAAACAACTAAATCCTGGATTGGATTCTAGATCAGAAAACAAAATACTGTAAAGGACAGCATTAGGACACTATACATATGGGACTGCATATTAGATAATAATGTTATAATGATGTTAAATGTAGTTAATTTTAAAATGTAAAAATATAAGAGCATTTTTCTCAGAAGGTAAAAATGGAAATCTTTAGGGGTAGAGAATTATGGTATCTGCAACTTACTCTCAAATGGTTCAGCAAACAATGATATTGTAATATATAGTCAGAGAGAATATGCATTAAAAGCAAATATGAAAAAATGCTAATCATTGGTGAAGACAGATGAAGATCCAAGAAGTGTTTATTGCACTATTCTTGTGATTGCTTCTGTAGTTTTGAACTTTTTTCAGAATAAATTTTTTTAAAAAATTAGAGAACCTAATGCTTATGATAGTCTAATGAGTTATTTGCTTTACTCTGTTCCCAGAGTAAATGTAAATTAACAAACTATCTGTAAAACAATTGTCAATAAATATTCAAGGACCTTACAATATTCATACTCTTAATCCAGATCATTGGGAATTTATCCTAAGAGTCAGTTACAAAATATGGGGCATGGGGGGAAGTATAAACAGAGGTATTCATTTTACATCATTTAATATATTAAAAATCTGGAAAATAAAAGTAATTCATTAAATTATGGTATATTTGTTAATAAGGCAATAGGTTATCAACATATTAAGAGTTTTATGCACACTAAAAATACTTGTGTTATATTATTCTGTGTAAAAAGTCAATATCAAATTATATATAATTATGACCTCAATGATATAAAATCAATTTTTCATAATAGAAACTGATATCCACCAAAATATGAATAATAGTTACCCACGGTTGTGAATTATGAGTTATAGTTTTCTTTATATTTGTCAATTTGGTTTCGTTTTGCTTTGTTCTGTAGAATAAGAGGGTGGAGCTCTGAGTTCAAGTCCAAGGGATCCCCAGCTAGTTTATGATAATCATCAGGATCCTCTGTTTCATCATCGTCCTCATTTCTTCTGTGATCAACTTTTAAAGATGTGCTTCTCGGGCCGGGAGCAGTGGCTCACGCCTGTAATCCCAGCACTATGGGAGGCTGAGGCGGGTGGCTCACGAGGTCAGGAGACCAAGACCATCCTGGCTAACACAGTGAAACCCATCTCTACTAAAAATACAAAATAAATAAATAAATAAATAAATAAATAAATAAATAAATAAATAACCGGGCGTGGTGGTGGGTGCCTGTAGTCCCAACTACTCGAGACTGAGGCAGGGGAATGGCGTGAACCCAGGAGTGGAGGTTGCACTGAGCCGAGATTGCGCCACTGCACTCCAGCCTGGGGGACAGAGCGAAACTCCATCTCAAAAAAAAAAAGAAAAGAAATTTGCTTCTCCTACCTTTTCCTGAAGAGAAGACAAAACATACAACTCGAGTTGAGTTTCTGAGGTGAAAGGCTGAAGTTGACAGCTACATATTGAATACCTTGGAAGTCTTGATTTCTTTGCAAAATGCATATAAGTTTATTTCTCATTCTATTTAATAGCATATGTATTGGTTTTAATATAAGAATGATACAGTTGTGTGAAAGTATATGGGAGTATACCATTTTACAAAACAAATTCTGAAGAGATCTTCAAATTAATATCCCGAGTCCCTAAACCAAATGAAAACAAAGTAGCTTCAAGTAAATGAAGACAGAACTGGTAATTGCTTACTTTCTGGCTTCAAATGACTTTCTTTCAGACTGAAATAAAGAGCAAGACTCCTAGAAAGGAGGAGTCTAGAAGAAACAATCCCATGAGATTGGTATTTGAAAAGGAAAATGCTAGTAGACACATACAAGAAGGAAATATAGACTCTTATGAGAGGACAGAATTCTGTTTTAATGCAGAACAGTGGGATGATCCTGGTGGTCACGTGACAAATTGGATCCTATGCAACAACCTATTTGGATCATCAGCAGATGTTAAAAAAATCCTACTGTGAATCTCAGATGAAAAGTTTGGCTAAAATCCTGAGTGCATGGGAGATGATGATAGACTGGTGGAAAAACAAAGCCCAGCAGAGTGTCTTTAACTTGGTGCTGTGAGATTTACTGAGGCCGACAGGGGTCAGACTTGAGGTCCTTCTTCACAATGTATAAAAAATGATATAGATTGGTTAATTCTGCTGACACACAGAGCCAAGGGAGGCATAGCCCTTCAAAAAGTAAAGTCAGTAAAACTCAGAGTGTTTGGGCCTATTCCCTTGGCCTGAAAATTCTCAGAAATTAGTTGAAGCTAGTTCATCAGTGGTCACATTTGGGGGAGAATGTATGACCTACAAAGTAAGTGTAGAAGACCCAATCAAAAGTTGTTTTTGGCACAAGAGGTAAAATTACATTAGTGTAACTTGAATTCCTGGATTGCTTTAGACAATGCCAAGATCTGGGACTCAATTCTAGATAAGGCAAGTTTCCCAGCCTCCTACTTCAGTCATGTCAAAAGAAAGTACAGCAAATGGGAATAGTGCATGTACATTTTTAGTGTGACAGAACATGTCACCTTCCGCTTGCGTCTGGTGGCTGACCACAGAGAGGACTAGGACCTAGAATATACTGTGTTCTTCACAACAGACAACCCAGGAAATCATAGCATGTAGAGATTCTCATTTTATCCTTCCCTCCCACTTCATGGAGGCTCAGCAGAAATGCTATCTTTTTCCTGAAGAAGAAATGAGATGCATCCAGATTATTTGCTGTTTAGTATTGAATTTGTTCTTATAATTACAGAGGGTTGAGTGATTCATATAGGATGAAAGGCCCCCTACACTCATGATGTCTTCTGTGGTGCCATTGCTTTCCTTCTCTCCAGACACAACATTTTGTTTGGGGTTTACTATAGTGCTTGTTTTTATTTTAATATCAGAAGAAGGGAACTCTGAGCACACAACCTTAATTGGAAAAATCTCCTTCCATAGTAAACTAGATTGTTGCACTGTTTAAACACAGCTAGTAGGGTCAGGTTTCTAAATATAGTGTTTTGGTGGAAATCAGGGGCTTTCTAAGAGTTGAAGAGTTCTGTGATCTGGCTTATGTTTTTTGGCGTGGATTGTTTAGGTTAGAGGAAAGTCTAAAGCCATTTGAATTAGCAAGGTTTTAGGATTGTGGACGGTGAAATTTCCCAAAGCAGTTTCAAGACTGAAGGTGGGGAGCCAGACTTCCTGCCAGGCTACAAAGGGGTGCTAAGCATGAGAAAATGGACTCCATAGGGTCTGGCAGACAATCGACATATGGTTGAGGAGAGCGGGCTGGTGTCATGAGCCTCAATGAAGGAGAATTATCTTCAGGAGGGTAGGAAAGCAAGGGTCCAGAAGCTGTCATGTAGGTGCATAAAATGTTTTTCAGTACCTCCTACAAACCACCATGGGACCTTGGAGGTCACATCAACACAAGCAACACCATCACCACAAGTCTATGGGGTTCCAGACACTATAGTGTAGAAGAAAGAACACTTTCTGGAATTGGAAGATATAGGAGAAGGACAGTGGAGTTGTCTTTCTTAGGAATCGCATGGGAAGCATTGGGAACCGGCTCGTGAAAGGAGAGGTGGCAGGAAAGGCCACAGAATGTGCTGATAAAAACTCAGGAGACAATGCAATCCTGGGTGGTCTCAGGAAAGACCAGGAATTAAGAAACAGATCCACTTGAGTTGGAAGGGAACAAAGGAGATAAGAGAAATGTAGTTAATTTTTTTGCAAATTATACTTTTCAGCTCGGCATGGTGGTTCATGCCTATAATCCTAGCAACTCGGGAGGCTGAAGTGGAAGGATCACTTAAGCCCAGAAATTCGAGGCTGCAGTAAGCCATGATTGTACCGCTGCACTCCAGGCTTGAGGGACAGAGCCAGACCCTGTCTCAAAAAAATAATAAATAAATAATTAATAAATAATTAAAAAGTTTTCTTAGTGCTTGATGAACCTGGGAAATGGGAACTCCATTTCTGGTTAAGTGGTTGATTTCTAAACATGTTC
This sequence comes from Macaca thibetana thibetana, assembly GCF_024542745.1. Classification (NCBI taxonomy): domain Eukaryota; kingdom Metazoa; phylum Chordata; class Mammalia; order Primates; family Cercopithecidae; genus Macaca; species Macaca thibetana. The sequence continues at coordinate 88,237,726 of NC_065590.1, forward strand.
TCATTTGGATCACCTTATTCTTGTGTGAATTGGTCTTGTTTTCTGAACCTGGCTTTCAGATTAAAGCAAAATTGGGGTTCACTCCAGTGACATGAACACAAGACTTATATAATTTAGAGAATGTACACCATTTTCTAAAAGTGCTGTCTCCCTTTTCAAGTCACGCTAAGGATGACGGCAAGGATGTTGTAGCACTTGGAAGGCCTCAGAGGAGGGGGAAGGAGCTGACTTTAAGAGTAAAAGGTTGAAAGATTGTCAGGCTGGGGGCCAAGGAAAAGGGGAACACATCTGCCAACTCTCCACTCCCCATCCAAGTGCTCCAACTTCCCATCTACCGCCAAGACACATTTTATTTTTCTGACATGAAATATGTATATAATTCTAGCCTGATTTTTTAAAGCACAAGAGGGTTGATTCTGTTTATGCCTCCCTTTACTCCCACCCAGTGCAAACATTGGCTTCCAGCCTGAGGATGACGACAGGACCTAGCAAACAGAATCCAAGAGCCAGGAAGTAGATGGCTAAGTAAATATGCCCCCTAATGCTGACATTTTTAACCAGGTAGGTGTAGAGGTGGAGGATCTGGATGGCAAGGCTCAGACAAGGGAAATAGGTGGGAAAACAGCAACTAGCACTTAATGACTGATTTTTTGCTTGTAGTCTAAAGCTATTTGTCTGGTTCCCATACCTGAACTTCAAGCAGCATCTTTTGGACTTAGTTCTTGGTGACTGGAGCAGGGAAAGTGTGGCCTCATTGAAATGGGATCAGGTTTCAGGATGTTTCATGTGTGTACCTGAAACACACAGTTTAGCATCTTCATAAGCAAAGAGATTCACGTAAGAAAGGAGATGTAATGTAAATTAAAGGAATTGAGCAATGGAAAATACATGAGTCCATGAATTAACAGATCAACATTATTGAGCACTTCTGGTGTGCCAAGGCACATCCATACTGATAAAGGAAGCTGCCCTGGCAATGTGTCTTGTAGCTGTTATCTCATTTCATTTAATCCTCATGTGGCTGCAAGTCAGCAATGGGAAGAACATTTAAAGATATCACTCCCACTGCAGAAGGCAGGAATCCATGGCTTCAAAGATCTTGTGTCATTACTTGTTAAGGTTCCTGAAAAAATTATTAAATTTTATGCAATGTTTCAATACTTCAATGAGCAGAGTGGTTCTATTTTCTAAGGTTGTGTTCATTCCCAGCACCTAGATCATAATACATGTATTTTTATTACATGCATTTTTGAATGAAAAAAATAGGTGATAATGAATGAAGGATTTATTTTCTCTGTGCTTGATTCTGAGAAACATAAAAGAAGAATGTATGAATTCAGTTCAATTTGTACTACTTAATTTTTGTTCTCAAAGAGCAGTAGAAGGATGCCCAAACCAGAGCAAAAGCAAGACCTTTCTCTCTCTCTCTTTTTTTTTTTTAAGACAAGAGTCTCACTCTGTCACCCAGGCTGGAGTGCAAAGGTGCTACCTCGGCTCACTGCAACTTCTGCCTCCCAGGCTCAAGTGATTCTCCTTCATCAGCCTCCTGAGTAGCCGGGATTCCAGGCACCTGCCACCACAACTGGCTAATTTTTATATTTTTAGTAGAGATGGGGTTTCATTGTCTCAGCCAGACTGAACTCCTGACTTCAGGTAATCTGCCCGCCTCGGCCTCCCAAAGTACTAGGATTACAGGTGTGAGCCACCATGCCTGACTGACCTTCCTTCTTTTAAGTGGCTGTTTTACTTTGTTGCTCCTTTATGTTCAGGTGCCAGAGTGCAAGTGTTGTTGAGAGCAAAATGGTGTTGCTGTGGTCATTAGCTTCAGCATAGGAAATGGCATGTGCTCTTCCAGTAGCCCATGTTAGACCTCATCTAGAGAGAGATCTGACATTTATGAAACTGAAAAAAAAACAGTTAAATCTGTAAGAGATCCTTCAAATGTTTGCTTTGGGTCTGTCTTCCCCTTTCTCCCTCTTTCTCTTTTTCTCTTTTAATCTATAACTCTATCTACTAATGTCTCTCTGTCTTAGAATGGAGACCTCAAATACCTGCCATAATACTTCGCCCTGGGCAAGCTCAGAATCTGAAAAGAGTCTTTAATGTTATGACTCAAAACAGTATTTGTTATTATAAGAATCAAAACCAAAGAACATGCCCATGTAAGGATATGCCTTAAATTCAAGCTATTAATTAATTAATTAGCTGGGTTAATGTTGTGTATTTTTAATTCTCAGTTTTTCATGCCTCTGTGCATGCCCACAGGATATGTTGCCTTTTCACTGGACTGTTCCTTGTGCAACCTCCTCCTCAATCTTTGGCTTGTCTTCTATCTATGTTTAGACGCCTGAGTTCATCACTGTACTCTCCTTTCTCCAACTGTTGTTGGGTGCATTCCCATGCTCCTGACTGCAAGCTGGACAGTTATAGAGCAGGATTCTCACTAAATTAAGATGGTATCTAAATAGCAAAAGGCTTCTTCTCAGCCAGAACAAAATAATATCTTCTATTTTCAGCCGACATGAGGGAAGTTCTGGAGGATTGTAGCTAAATGTGAGATGATGCTTTATTAGGCTGATGGTCTAATACTATCTTCCATATATTATACTGTTACGTTTTGAGATGTATTTTTTTTCTGTATAACACCAAGTATCACATCTCAGCTTTCATACTCCATAACTTCATGGGGCCCATTCAAGCAGACCGCAGTGAGAACGGTGCTCCCTGGAAGCTTTCAGGGTATACCCAAAAAGCCGTATGTGTGGCACATATTCCTAAAGTCATAGTACATTAGCAGTAAAATGGGAAGTATAAATAATCTACTTCAAATTCTACCTTTCACAGATAGAAACTGAGGTCCAGCAATGGAGATTCTTACATATTTTCATGCAGTTATTCATCCAGTGGCTGTATGAGTTCATGTGTAGACCACATATTGCCTTAAAATTATTCACTTTTCATACATAATAGCATTTGATGCGGGCTAAACTTTTATTTACCGTATAAAGTTATTTAAAAATATTTTCACTTTCATAAACTTATAAGATCCCCACTTTGGCAGGGCGCGGTGGCTCACTCCTGTAATCCCAGCACTTTGGGAGGCCAAGGTGGGCGGATCACGAGGTCAAGAGACTGAGACCATCCTGGCCAACATGGTGAAACCCCATCTCTACTAAAGATACAAAAATTAGCTGGGCGTGGTGGTGCATGCCGTAGTCTCAACTATGAGGGGGGCTGAGGCAGGAGAACCGCTTGAACCTGATAGGCAGAGGTTGCAGTGAGCCTTGATCATGCCACTGCACTCCAGCCTGGTGACAGAGCAAGACTCTATCTCCAAAAAAAAAAAAAAAAAAAAAACCTCCACTTCCAGTCCCACCAACACAGAAGTTTTCATAATTTAAAAGCCCTTAGTAATTGAAATAATATCAAAATTTTATTCCAAAAATTTTTGCATGAAAACATAAATACTCTTCCTAAAACAGAGTTTGGGGTAGCCTGAAATATGCAAGTATAGACTTTAAAAAATTTCCTGAAAGAACACCCACGATTTTTTTTTTTTTTTTAAAACAGAGGATCCAATCTTGGGCAAAACCTACTTTTTAGTCCCTGTCTACTAAACAGCATAAGCTTTATCTTTGATGCTTAGCTTATCCATCAAAAGGGAGGTCCATTGCCCCCTGTGCTAGAAAGAGCATGGGCTGGGAATTAAAAGGCAGGTTTCCCAACACTTGACTGCTTGAGTTTCACTGTTTGACCCAGTCCATTTTATTTCCTTCTCTGGCCCATAGTTTACCAATTTGTAAAAACAGGCTAGACTAGATGATCCCTAAGGGTTCTTTTCATCTTTAATATCTTATAATTTATTTTTCTTGAATTAGGTAGAAGGTAAAGACAAATAGTTGTAATAGCATAGGATTCTCTGAAGATCAAATAATACCTACTGTAGGGCATCTAATTTTCAGCCTTGCTGCCTGTATCTATATTTCCTTTTTTTTTTTTGAAATGAAGTCTGGCTCTCTCGCCCAGGCTGGCGCGATCTCGCTCACTGCAAGCTCCGCCTCCCAGGTTCATGCCATTCTCCTGCCTTAGCCTCCCGAGCAGCTGGGGCTACAGGCACCCGCCACCATGCCCGGCTAATTTTTTGTATTTTTAGTAGAGATGGGGTTTCACCGTGTTAGCCAGGATGGTCTCGATCTCCTGACCTCGTGATCCTCCCGCCTCGGCCTCCCAAATTGCTGGATTACAGGCCTGAGCCACTGCGCTCGGCCACCTGTATTTCCTTTCAATGGGATCATTTTGCTCTACTATTCATAGCTAATATATGACTCCCTTTTTACAATCAGCTAGCTTGATCTACAGTGCAATGTCCTGGTTCCACCCTATCACTACTACCCCCACTTTATAAATTTTGGAATTTCTTAGCCTTGAAGCATCTTCTTAACTCTGAGCTGGGTATTTGTTTACTGGGTGTTTTCTATCATCTGGGAGTTCTTATTCAGGACTCTCTGTTCTGTATTCATCCTCTCTCTGGTCTCTGTGCTCTTGGCCTCCTCGCTGATTATTCTCTTGAATGTTTTCTCTCCCTTTATGGCTCAATTTTTTTTTTTTTTTCCATTTGTTTCATGTTGTTTGTGTCAGTATATTTAAGCTCTGGGTTGGCTTTTTTGGATCTTTTCTAACAAAACTTTGTTTATGTTTTCCTTTCTTTTTCTCCTTGCTAGATTATCTGTGCCTTTCCTGTAGTTTTATTCTATGAGCAACTGCAGAGAATTTGTTAGTGCAGTTGAAGATTTTCCCATTTGTTTGCTGGAATCTTCCTTCTCACTCCAAGTCTTCTTATTTTCAGGAGGTGTCACCTTCTATGTAATATCACTTGGATACTGAAACTTCTCCATGAACTGGAAGAATGTATGCTTCAGTGTGGTAAGCAGATTTTCTAAAATGACCTCTTCCTCCCTGAGATATCCTGACATAATCCCCTAAATTTGTAAATATGATGAAATATCAATTCTTGTTATTTTGTGTTATGCTATATGGTACATGTATTAGTCAGGGGGTTCCAGCAAAAGGAACCTATGGTAGATATATATGTATATATACACACACATATTCTTACACAGATAGGAAGAGAGAAAGAGAGAGACAGAGAGAGTCTTTATTGATTTCCTTGAAGCAAAAAAGGAGATTAGATGGAGTGTTGGATAAACAAACCACCTAAGGAAAGACAAAAAATATTATGTGAACCTAGGACAACCACACCTTAAAAGAGATGTTTTCCCAATGTATGCAATAAATATGTTCCATATTACAGTATTCATAGCTAGGTTTATATCTCTAAATGAAAAACAGAAACCTTTTTCTTTTTTCAGTTGGAGATGGCTTAAAGACATGCTTATTTAAGGATTTCAAACTGACCACTCACAGACTAAATACTGTTTGGCTTATACAAACTTTTAAAAATAGGAAAAGGTTACAAAAAGCCTGCACATGAACCCTTTAATCTGTAATACAAGTTGAAATTATTTTTTTAAAAAAGAGATATTGCTTACAGCAAAATTTATGCAATTTGGTGTTAGGAGACTTGTCCTTGCTGTCTGAACATACTATTTAAGCTCTCTGTTACTCAGCTTTCTTATCGGTAAAATGAGTTGGTTAAACAAGAGCAAGGGGTGCCAGCCCAAAAGCCTTCATGGAGCAGGCAAGTGACATGAGAGAGTGAATAGACCAGGTGCAACACAAAAGTGAGTAATTGAACTACAACAATTGGAGAATGCACAAACTGCTTCAAGGAGGCACCAGCCTGTTATTGTCATGAGGAGAAATGGGCACCGTGTTGCCAGATCTTTTGACTTTTCAAAAGAAGTTGATATCTGTTTATTATAAAGAATTTGCTGCTCAAGTAATTGCAGAGCCTGAGAAGTCCCATGATCTGCTGCCTGCAAGCTGGAAACACTGGGAATTGGTGCTGTTGTTCTGAGAACTGGAGGGTCAATGACAGAATTTCTAGTCTAGGGCAGAAGAGCGATGTCTCAGCACAAGCTGTCAGGCAGAGAGAGAATAAATTCTCCCTTCCTCCACCTTTTTGTTCTATTCAGGCCCTCAGTGGATTGGATGAAGCTTACACACATTGGGCAGGGTCACTTTACCTAGTCCACCAATTTAAATGTTGATATCATCTGGAAATGCTCTCAAAGACACACACAGAAATAATGTTTAATCTGGGAAACCTGTTTCCCAGTTCAGTGGAAACATAGTGGAAACCATCACAATACATTTGCTTTCATAAATAATGAGTTATCCAAGCGGGCCTGTTATAATTATGTAAGTCCTTAACAGCAGAGAGCTTTTTCCAGCTGGAGGCCGAACGAGAAGTCGGAGGGATTTGAAGTGTGAGTCCTGAATAAACCTTGGCTGCTACAAAGATAGAGGGCCCTATAGAAAGCATGAAGAGGAATATGCGCAGCCTATAGGAGCAGAAAGAACCCCTGACTGCAGCCAGCAGGGAAATGGGGACCTTATTCCAACAACCAGCAATCTAAAGGAACTAAATTTGGCAACAACCTGGGTGAGTTTGTGGGCAATTCCTTCCTCAGAGCCCCTGGATGAGATCCCTGCCTGGTCAGCAAGACCCACTTTCTCCCATGAGATCCTAAGCAGAGCACCCAGTTACAACGTACTAGGACATTGACCTACAGAAACTGAGATAACAAATTTGTTATTTAAGCTTGTAAGTTTATGGTAATTTGTTACACAAAACTAATATTCCCTACTGTTGTGCTTCTTTGGTTCCTCTGCCCTCCTGCCTCTGCATTCAGCACCTATAGAAGTGGGATTTGGGGTTCATTGAGTTAAAGGTCTTTCAAACCACATCTTCCAAGCACTGAGGGCAGCCAAAATTCCCAATTAATCTATTAAAGTATTCTAATTTAGAATTGCAGTATTGCTTTAATTGAAGAGAATGGAGAAGAATCTGTCATAGAGTTTTCCATAACCAGTTACCAGTACCTGAACTCCCTAAATCAGAAAATTATGCCCTAAACTCACCAGTGACACAGTAGGTTGCTGGGTTGATGGATAAATTCTGAAAATTTGATTCAAACTCACACCTCTCTGAGTTAAAATGTCCGTTTCTCTTCTCTTAGGGTATCTTCAAAACAGCTTGTTGAGATAAGCAAGGCAGGAGTTTATTACCCCAATATTAAAGATGAGGAAATTGAGGTCCTGAGGGAACCTGGAGGCTTTCTCACAGTCGATCACTGAGAATCTGACACAAGCTGCACTCAAAAATGCTGCTATGAAAGGTTACGAGTATCAGTTACATGCATTTTACAATTTGTTATGGAAGTTTTTGTACATGTTAATTTGTTTCATTATCAGGTGTTATTATTAAGATAATTTCTATTTGGAAGTAAGGAAGCAATGTTAGAGAGTTTATATAATTTATTGAAAATCACAACAGTTAGTAACTATGAGAGCTCACCTTAAAAATCTGTCCAATGCCTAGCTTTCCCTTTACCTGAAATAATGAAAGACCTATTAGGGTGTTAGATCAAGTCCCAAATAACTTGTATCCTTTTTGAGTTAAGTTGGCCATGGGGGCAAATCAAGACAGCTTAATCCTGTTTGATGGTAGGCTTCCTTCCTACTTTACCATGTCTGACATTAAAAGCTGCTTATGATTTTCACTGTGGCAAAGACCAAGGTATTCTCACATCTGTCCTATGTATATGTTTCAATGCTCGAACAGTCATGAGCCAATATTTGCTCATAGAATATCAAATCTACATGTACTTAGTGTGTCAAAAGAGAGTTCTTTCAAATTTTTGTAGGGTTAGGGAAGATAAAAGAAATGGGGGAAGGCTTGACAGATGATAGGAGAGGTGGGGGAGGGAGCGAGTAGGGTGATGGTTCCAGGAATATGGAGGAACTTGGAGAAATGCCCAGAATTGGGAGTGGGAGCTAGGGAATGAGACCCAGAGAAAATAAGGGAGGTGATACAGACAGACTCAAAGTGTAAGGAGGCCTTGAATGTCAGGGCAGGAAGTTTGAAATTGATGATGGAGGGACAGAGGAGACAGAGAGACATGTAGGGAAGTGGGGAGTAGTGTTGTCACGGGAGCCCTGGGGGCCTGTCATGGGCATTGGGAGTCTGAGCGAACTGGGGCTTTGAGAAGAAAATATTGCAGGGGAAAGGAGAATTGGAAATTCTCCTGTGCCTCACAGATATATAAATAAAGCACAATAAGGACTATAATGAGGAAATAAATGTCATAAAAATGTTTGATAGCAGATGGAACATACAAACACAAAAAGATGCCAATAGCCTCCAGCCAAGAGAAATAAGGGAAGGAGTTCGGTGTAGGTGACCCTGAAGCTCTGTTTCAGCTTGCATATTCTGTAATTTCTATGCTTTGATTTATTGAATTTCACTAGTGTTTGCCAGCTACTGCCTATGTAGAAAGCACTATGCTGCATAGTAGAGAGTGAGGAGTGAGAGGAAATGTGAGGTTGAATATAATCTAGTTCCCTGCTTGGAAGAAGATTTCTGTATATTGGGGGAAAAGACCCTGCAAACTGTATCACATTCCAGAGTGAGCAAGTGCCCTAAGAGGATTATACATATAATGGAAACCTCAACAGGAGGATGGGTAGACTTCAAGTCATCTGTAAAGTTGATGGTTTTAGACACAGGCAAGCCCTATGTCTTGTAGTTCCCTTCTAGACAGAGGAAACTCGTATCTAAAGGGGTAAGAAAAATGCTCTGGGTATAATAATTATGGTAAGCAGAATTCCAATTTGATCTCCAGTGAATCCCATCCTTGTATAAGCCCCTCCTCTTGACTGCAGATGGAACTCTAGGCTTGCTTTGTCAGAGGTGGTGGATGTCATTCCCATAATTATGTTATGTTGTATGGCAAAGGCATGGAAATATTCACTCCTGTGTTTGTGTTTCTTTATATAAGACTCCATCTCAGCACAGTGGAGAGAGATTTCCTGCCACCTTTGAAGAAATGAGTTGCCATTTGTGAGAATTCCACTTGGCAAGGAAGTATGGGACCCTCTAGGAATCAAGAGCATTCCCCAGCTGAAGACGACAAAAAATAACAACCTCAATCTTACAACTCCAAGGAACTACATGCCATTAGATTGGTGCAAGAGTAATTGTGGTTTCTGTCATGAAAAGTATGGCAAAAACCATAATTACTTTTGCACCGACCTAATACCAACAAGCAGATAAGCTTGGAAAACACCCCTGAACTCCAGAAAGGAAAGTAGCTCAGGGCATACCTGGAGTGTAGTCTTGCAAGACCCTGAGCAGAGGATCCAGCTAACACATACCTGGACTCTAGACCAATAGACAGTAAGATAGTAAAGGGATGTTTCTCAAGCCACCAAATTTGTGGTAATTTGTTGCACAGCAATAGAAATAGGATACTATAAGCTATCAGGTTAAGTTTGAGCTCTGAGTACATGTTGGGGGTTGGTGGGATGGAAGGCTGAAAAGATTGGGAAGAGACAATTTAGTCTAGTCCAAATTAGAATCTATGCACTGAATGTAGTCTTATTCAAATTAGAACTAAATGAAATTCCAGTGGTTGGGACAGTGTTGGAAAACACCACGTGAACTACCATGTTCTGTGGTAATGGTCGTGGCATAGTTTGGGCACTAAGAGGGAGACTGAATATTCACAAACTGGTAGGAGTTATCCCCATACTGTCTTTCTGGCACTTGCCTGGCTTCTGCAAGTTTGCAGCCATTGCCAGGATTTTCTATGGGGCTCCTCCACTCTTTTTGAAGTTGTTAAAGTCTCATAGCACAAGGTAGTGGAGAAGCACAAGGCAGGAATGAACTATGGTTAGACAGAAGTACCACAGAATTCTGGAAGTTTGAGATGGGTAGAAGCCTTAAAGGTATATCTCCTATTTCTCTCTATGATGCATGGCCCTTCTCTGTAAAGTTTCTGATACATGTACATCCGCCCAAATTACTAACCGATGGCTCACTGCTGTGGAAAGACTGGATTGTTAAAGCACGTCCGTCATGAGAAGCTTTATTAATCTGAACTGTAATTTAATGAAATGGCAATTGTCAGAGGTGAGAGGTGCCTTTAAGATGATCAGTTTAAAAGAGGAGAAAACAAGACCCATATAGGAGAAGGTAATTATACACGCTCCCATAGTCACTCAATCACAGGGCCAAATAGAACCAGCACCCCTTCTACCAGCAGCCTCTCAAGTATGGAACTGACAAATCAAGGAGGAAGGATTTATTTAAACATGCTATTAGGTACAAAATATGGCCGACTTTGCCTTTTGAAATTTATATCCAAACCCAACAATTACCCAAGCATTGCCATGGCTTACTAGAGAGAGCACTGTCAAGTTTGTTACGAGTACATATACCATTCTGTCATCTGTTCTTCTTGACTATTTCTACTTCCCTTTATTTGTTTAGTATATATTTACTGCATAAATGTGAATCTTTTCCTTTAGAAAAGCAGGGCTAGCAGTAGGTTCATGTTTACTTCTAGGGTTGTCCTCTTAATATTAGGGGGTGACATCCCTTCTTATCTATGAGATATGCTTTTCTCTCTCTGGGCACAGTTCTCATCGGCTTCCTCTCAATTTCAAGTAGACGCTGAAAATAAAAATCTGCCAAGCATTTCAATTATAGTTGCTCTCCAGAACCAGAGCAGCAGAATTGCACCACTAGAATGACACATGAATGTTGGAATGACAGTTGAGGAAATGATACAGCTCAGAATCACCCAACATGGGCACTCTTATCTGCAAAGCAACTTCTGTCTCTTCTTTCCTCTGAAATTCTCCCATAGGGAAGATAGAGAGGAAGGGACAAGAAAGAGAAAAAAGGAAAAAGGAGCATGGGAGGAAGGAAAATTGAGGAAGAGAGACACAGTAGAGTATTGAAAGAAGAGAAAAGAAAGGGAACATATAACGTTAGATATTTTTTTTCCTGACTCAAAACATTAAAAGCAATTTATCAATCTGTGTGTGCACCCAGACATATTTCCCTTGATTGGAATGCTGTGGCTACTTCAGTCGTACAACCAGCCGCCTATTAAACACAGATTGATATCCTGGAAATTTGGGTGGAGGTCAGTGACTATCTTAAAATGAAGTAAAATTCCTGTAGCCAGGATGGCTGAGTGAAGCCCCTTGCATCCTACTGTAGGGTCTGTCCAAGGCTTCATCTGATAGGAAATGACAAATAGCCACTCTCCAATAGCAGAATTGCCCCCCTGAGAAGCATTCCTGGGAAAGAGCATAAAACCACAATCAAATGACCATGCTGCTTCCCATATTAAGTACACAGTGAGTGGTTCATGTGTGGGCCTTGGACAGAAGTCTAAATCTCCAGACAGACACTTGGACGGCTGTTGTTCCTAATGACTCCACTGGCCTTGACATGTGAGCAAGCAGAACATGTACCCATTAGAAGCAAATTTTTATTAGAGTGGCCATTCCAGGGATTATTAGGAACTTGTAAAGAATGTAATTACCACTTAAGCTGTATTCAGTTGAATATACTTTAACTATAATTGAAAACAAATGAATGCTTAACTGTATGGTTGGTTAGGCCACCATAACCAACTGTTATCTTATTATTTACATTAATTAAAACAACATGCACTGGGATTTATTTGCAAGTGTGCAGTTACAATTCAATAAAGGCTCAAAACAGATTTCTTTATTTAGCGTCTGCTCTTGCAGCATTGGCTCAGTGTTGGCCAGTATGATTTTTGCCACAAACTCTTCTGATCCACTGAAATGAGAAAAGAGAGATGTGTATTTCTTTTCATTAAAATAAAATGAATGCTTTCAAAAAAGCATGTAAACCCATCAAGTTCTTTCTTTTCTTTGGTGTAACAGGAAGCCTCTGAATGGTTGTGGCCACCTGACCACTTTAATCTTGATGATTTTCAAAAGAAATCAGCTTTCAGCTTTTGTTGATCATTACAAGTGTTTGGAGCTTTGAACTGCTGAGAGTATTGTATCTGTTTTTAAGCAAATGCAATCATCAAGGATCTCCTAGTATTTTTTGCCTCATATTTGATGTTTTTTCCCAACATATTAGGAAAAAGTAATTTTAGGGGAGTTTTCTGTAATTATTTAACTTGCCTTCTGAGGAAACCTCTAAGAGCCTATATTGGAAATACTGGAGCTGACTCTAGCTCCCTTGTTCAATGCAATACTGGGATATGACTTTGTGTCCCTGGACTTTAATTTTGCAATCTGTAAAAACAGGGATAAAAATTTGGTCTTATCTACCTAGTAGGGATATGTTGAGACTGCAGAAGATAGCACTGGAAGGGTTTTGAAATCTATCATGAATATCCCAGAGGTCAGGATCATGACCCATGGTCATCACAGACCCATGAAGTTGGTCTTCATTGAAGGCAGCAAGAGTCTGACACTTAGTAGATGCTCCATTAATGTTTCTTGAATGGTTTTATGGTATGCATCTTTACTGGTTATCAAGATACATTTAGGACAAGCAGAAACGAACCTCAACCTCAGTTGTGAGGATTTATGTAGTTTGAAATAAAAGTGCATGTGTGTGCCACAGTGAGCTGCAGGAATGCCTCCTGAAGAGCATTCTGCAAGTGTCTTTTCCACCTGTCCTTCCACAGTTTTCCTTGATCCTGTTGTCACAGTTAGCTAACTGATTCTTTGGAGGCATTGCCCTGTTTCATTTTGCTTGTGGTCATCAACCTTATTGTCAATTTAAGGGACATCTTTGCTTAGCTAAACACAAATATCTGTACATTATTACATCTTCCAGTGACCATAGGATGTGGCAATGAGAGATGTGAACTTGAGGGCAGTGCCTGGAAGAAGAAGATGTGCCACAGAGAGGACAGGAGCTCAGGATTCAAAATTATTTAAAAGATTCTGTCATAAGATCCTGACGAGATGGGGCAAAGGGTATTTAATTTTAAGGAACCAAATTCTAGGAAATCAAAACTAGTTACAGGTGAAGTTCTGATAAATTATCCTTTACAAAACAACTACCAAATGGACATGGCAGACAAGATTTCATCAAACCTGATCTTAGTCTACTTTCCCACCTTGGTTAGTCATCACTCTCACCACCTGTTTACTCATGAGACACATATAATCTACATGTGAACATGTAGCAGCATGAACATGAAGGCAGCAATGTCCCCTTCTCTGAACATGTCATATTTTTACTCTTCTGTGCCTTTGTACCTACTGTTATCTCTGCCTGGAATACCTACTTCCTGTCTCCCTTGGAAGCTCAGAGTTTTATGGCGATATAATTTCATGTCTGCCTCCTCCACAACCCATGAGCCTCTTGAGGGCAGAATCTCATCTCAATCATTTTTACACTTTCAAATCTCAGTCAGGTGCTGGCGGGGAGTGTTTACTTACTGAAGGCGTATATGTAATTGGTGTCTGATACAACTTTCTGTGAAGATGTGAATGTTCTAGATGTGTGCTGTCTGGTCCAACAGCCACTAGCCATATGTGACTATTGAGCACTTGAAGTGTGGCTAGTGCAACTGAGGAGCTAAAGTTTTAATTTTAATAAATTTAAATAGTCACATGTGACTAGTGACTGCTGCACTGGACAACACAGCTATAGGTAATGATAAAAGAATGGCCAAAAGAGATTCTAAGAAATGCTGCTCACGATCTATGACAAGAGGACTGGTATAAACCCAAACGAGTGAGACCAGAGATGAGAAAGGGCATTCTACTCAACCCCATTTCTCCCTCACGCGATGTTGATCATGTAGTCCTGCAGCTGGCTTGGAAGCCAGAAGATGCCAGTATGCATAGCTGTGCTTTCTCTCTCTGACTTGACTCCACTCCTGAATGGTCAACATACTCTGTTTGGTTGGTGGCTGTAAAAAGAATCCTTTCCATAAAGTATGAAGAGGGTTTTGGAAAGGGAATCAAATTCAGTGGCAAGGGAGGGAATGAATTTCTTAGAGTCCACTGAAGGAGCCCTTGTAATACAAGGCAGTGCTGTAAGACCCTTCTCAGGGTGGAGTTGCCTTGTCTTTGGCACACCATTCCTGAAAGGCCAGGAAGGGCCCAGCTCAGACAGGGAGACAGAGAATGTCTGGGTTGGGAAAGAGAAAGAGCACTGCAGGGTCACCAGTTGGAACAGACTGAAACCAAACCCAGCTGGAGGTCAGGCGACATGCTTTCCAGATGTCTCCCAGGGACTGGCTCCCATTACTTTCTGCAAAAGAGGTGCTTGAAATAAAAGTGAAATCACCACAGCTCCATAGTCATGTCTTTGACTCCCTAACACTGCCCCGTCCTTGCTGGGGAGTATTTAAATGTTCATCACCTTGAGAGTTTCTGATCATGGCTTCAGAAGATCCATGAGTCCCTGGAATGGTAGGTCAATTTTGTGTGTATAAGTATTTTCTAGAAAAATGAATCAAAGCATTTGTAAAAAGTTCAAGATTTATAAATCAAAAGATTTAGAACTGCTGTTCTATTTTACATTCTACCTGCCCTGTCTCATATGAAGAACCAAAGGCTAAGAGAGCAAAAATGACATTTCCCAGGCCATGCACTGAGTCAGTGGCAGAACAAGAATGGAAGAGGAGAGACCAAAGGGTAGAGCTCATAACTCGTCATCAGAGACCCATCCTCTCTTCCCCAGCAATCATCAGCACTTTTGAAAGTAGTTGGTCTACCTAATATGCACCCATCATGTCAACGTCAGCCTTTATTTCTCCAGTCTTCATAATATATCGTGAGAAACTTAGTTGTGCTTGGGTGAAATCCAGAGTGAAAGTCAGGTCTTCATGATTCCCAGTGGTCTCTGGAAACTGCAGAATTAACACAAATAATCTGTTCATTCTCAAAGCAACCAAATATTATCTGTAGTCTGAATAAATGACATTTTCCACATACAAATGAGTGCCTTAAAATGAATGCAGATGCTATTGAGATAAAACAAAATGCTAATTTATCTAAAGTTAATTTATTTCAAACAAAGCACTAAAAGTTAAACAACCACAATTGGGGCTACAAGCTTTGAAGTATTTTGATACCATAAAGGAATCCTCACACTCACAAGAGTATGAACCATTAAAGTACGTCTACTATATTTTCCTGACTTGGCAATGAATAAATAAAGTAAGTTCAAGTTTATTTCTTCATAACTAGTGTTTCAAATGTTTTTTCTATTCATTAAATTAAAAAAAGCTGTTGACATATCTCAAGTGACGGTGCCCTATCCCATGACCAGGGTCCCTAATGCTGCCAGGCATTCTCCATTTCATGGAGGCTGCTGCCACTTAGAAGAAGCACACAGGTTTCCGATTTGTAGGAATAGGATGTAGGTACCCCTAGGTATCATTTCTAGGGATATTGGCCTTATCTGTGTGTAGATGGGTTGAGGTTATAATAGCTTTTTCAAAACTGAGGACAACTGGTACAGCTATGGATTGTAATGGGAAGGTGCCTCTGGGGTTGACTGGATCCCATTCTGCCAACTGCATGATGGGCAGACTGTCTCATCCTAGGTCCCAGAAGGAAACAAATGGCCAGTGCAATCTTCCTGGTTTTCTTATAATAAAGACACCATTTATTATGCTCTCTGCTTTGTTTATTCTCACTGAGATTTTTCATAAATAAAAACAAATTTGTGGATTATACAGTTATGCATATGTAAAACATACTTGTTGGGACCCTCCAGTTGTCTCACATCATTTTCTCCCGAAAGTCCTTAATTAAATTCTAGGCCAAATAAACCCAAGGGAATAAGACCACACATAGTACTTTAAACTGTGTTTTAGGAGATGATGGATAATGCCCTCACAGTAGCAGCTTCTTAAAGACATTTCAACTCAGAGTTGTTTGTTTAGACATCTAGAGACAGGCACCCCATTCTGCAACTAGAGCACAGAGGACCTCCTTCTGCCTGAGTTTTTGGAAGTGAACAGACAAATGGCCCTGGTCCTGCTATAGGAGGCACACAGGACATCTCCCCAAGAAGACCGTGGAGTTGCTTGCCAAAAGGAAGTTAACACCAGCAGGGACTGCAGGGGCAGCAGAAATTCTGTTATAAGGAAGCAGGCTCACTAGGAAAACACATGCAGGTCTTGCTAAGTTTATTTATAGAACCGAGTGGCTCACATGCACCAGACCTACTCCTCGCCCAACATTGGCAGACATGACTCTCTAGTGTTTTACGTCCTCCAGAGTTAGCATAGGCTTTGGGGCTCTATGTCCTTTTTTCCACCCAATAGCCACCATCTTGTAATGTCACCGTTCCTTCCACTTAACACTTTTTTCTCTACTATGATGCCACTACTCCTGTGTCTCATGTTAACATTCCTTCAGTCATCCATTCCTCATCATAATGGATTTTCAGACATTTTTCTCCAGAAAGTAGTTTTGACAGTGATCTGTGGGACATAATCATGAATAGTTTGATTGCTAATGAGAAGGCAAAGAATATTATGTCATCAAGGTGAGTGAAGATGATGGGAGATGAAAAAGGGAACTCTATATCAGTCTACTTCAATGGACCAAATACCTTTATGTGTTTTGGGAGTTGAGTTCCAGGTGTAAGAAGTTACCAGGGCCATATATGATTAGAATTGGAAATAAGTTCTTCATATAGCACTTTACATCATGGGCTTTTCTGATAATTTATCTTGCTTTTATCAACTACTAATGAAAGCCAGTAGGGATAGATAACTACTGACTCCACCCCTATCCAAAGCAGGATTTCATAATACCTGATTACAAATATGCCCTGTACTTGACATACTCTTGGAATTTTTGCATTCCCAGAAATAGAAGAAAGAAGCTTACAGGGTCCACCCAATTTACTAAGAAACAGACGAGTTTTGGAGGTTTAGAATGATGTGGTTTGGACCAAAAGAAATGATTGGTAAGTGTCACAAAAGTGCCATGTAAATCTGGAAGATGGTACTTTTGCAGATGCCTGACATAGTCCCAGCCCAGCAAACCCAGTTGATAATGAGTATCTTTTGTCAACAGAGGAGGCCTCCTGAAACTAATTCATAAAAATAGTTAACAGTGGACCAAGTGCTTTCAACCACAGGATGTTGAGGATTTTTCACTATAGCCTGAACTTTTAGAAATAACATTTGTCAATGTTGTTTTTATAAGATGATTGATTATTTTAGTTAGCAAGAACTTAACAAACACCTACACTAGATGGATCAGTAACACAAACATGAAAACAGGCTTAGTTTTGGGTATGAGGCACACCCAGATTCAAATGGCTTCTAGGGAGCACACTTGGTTGTTGGTTTGAAAGTTAATCCAACACAAAAATATCTTTCTGAACAAAATTTCTGTACATAAGAAAAAATATAAACCCAGAATTATAGCAATGGAAACACAAATTTCAGTTTCTACAAAAATAGTTTTTTAAAGATCATAGAAGATGAAAAAATTAAAAAGGAAACATACTGGCATATTGGAATTGTATGGCTAATTTTTCTCATTTTATATTTAAAGAAACTTAGGCTCAGGTAGGGAAGGGACTTTTTTGAAGTAACAGAGTAAAAAATTTCATAAAATTCCAACTTTTTAACTCCAAGTCTAGTATGTTGCTCCTTTCTCTCCTAATCTTCATTGTTTTCCTATTGCCTTCCTGCTACTGGTAACAGTTTTGAGTTTTTTTGTACTGAGGCACTGACGAGGCCAGGAGAAAGTGCACAGGAAGTCATCATTTGCCTGCACATAAGCAACCAGGCTTTTTATTCCCTCAGTTGAAAATGCAGGCTGTTTTTTAGTTGGGTGACATAGCAATTAAAAAATTCTATATGACTAAACATTCTGGTCACCTCTACAGAGGGTTATATTTCCCACATGTACTTTTCCACAGAAGCCATCGTAGAGCTGTGGTGTGATTCTTTCTTCCCTTCCATCCAGTTGTCTGTGTCTTTCCCACACATTGTAAGGAACAGGACAGTCCCTCCGATGTGTTGGTCCTGGCCACCACGCAGATCATGTGGGGAGAGAGGCAGGCTGCTTCAGGGAATCCTGCCATAGAGGCTGGGTGGGAGAGAACAGGAGCTCGATGTGAAGAACAGGGACAAGAGAGCAAGGTAGAGCAGCACCAGCGTTTTCGGAGTCAAGGCAAGAAACTGTGAGAAGCCCATCTTAGAAACCCTCTTCTCTGAGCTATCCCAATAATGCGATTTTATTATACTGTTGGGCCCTAAGATAACATTCTTCTAACAGGAAGAGGGAGATTGACTATTTTATCAGTCATTAATTTTGGTAAGTATTTTTGAGTCTTATTCATATAATAAAAACTAGACTAGATGGAAAAACAACTGGCAAACTGTGTGTGTGTCTGTGTGTGTATGTGTGTGTATGATTTATCATATATATCACATGTATGATATATGTGTGATATATATTATATGTATATATACTTCTTGATTCTGCTCAGCTTTCTGTTGCCACGTGAGTATAGAATTTATATTGGGTTCTGCAAAAGACAAACCTCCCCACTCAAAGCTTTTGCTCATTCTGGGATTCAAGAGTATTACAAACTTCCAATGCAAGGCAAGGTTGGACAAATGGGCAAATGAAGAGCGCTGATAGAGACAGACCTTTGGGAGACTTTGCTATTGATAATTCCTTGACTGAGAGTCCCACCAGGGAGCTCTTGCAGTGGCTGGTTTCAAACACCTCTGGTAGCTCCCACAATGACATGCACCTCTGTACTCTCACCCTGGTCTCAGCATTGAGGCCTGAAAATACTTGCATTTTCTTTTCCTTAAGAACAAAGATAATCAGTCCTGTTTTTATTCACATGTTTCCTCTTATTTTATCCCTTGCCAGGACCCCCTGAGGCAGATCCCAGGTAATTCTGGCAGTTGCAGGCTACCTCGGAATACGGCTGTTTTTTGTTTGCTGTCTGGGTCAGGTCCAGAGCAGCTTTATGGAGGACCCTTTATATTCTCATCCTGGGTTATCATGGAGTTCACAAAGGAGGAATACCTCGTGTTCTAACAAAGTTATTCAGGAAAAGAAAGAATAGCATTGGTATTCATTTGCCAGGTATATATTTATTAAAATAGGGCTCAGTGTTGGAAATAGAAAGAAATAGATAATCCCTGCTGTGGAGAGGCCCACACTGTGGTGGGAAAGCAGACATGGAAACAGGCAATGACAAAGTGGTGTGCTGCTAGCAGACAGGTATGCATGCAGTATAATAGTAGCATAGAGAATAAAATCATCTCCCATGTGAGAAGGAGTCATAAAAGAGGTGAAAACTGAGTTGAGCTATAAGGAATAATCTAGGGTTTACCAATCTAGGAAAGGGTAAAAAAATAAACAGACAAAAGACACAGCATATGCAATACTGCAGAATACATATTATAGTTAATCTATTACTCTAACTCAAGTGGGATAAGGTGTAGTTTATATTTCCCTCTGAAGCCATTGCAATTTTCCCTTCACCTATTGGATTTGTTGTTTGTTTTGAGAAATAAATAGATAAGGAGGAAAGAATTAAGGGCAGAGTGGGATAGGGAGATAAATAAGAATAAAAGTAAATTTGCTAGAGCCTTGCTTACATTATTAACACACTAAAAGAAAGATAAGAAAAATCTCCTTCAAAGTCACTGATTCATTTGTGCAAACCCCTAGTAACACCTAGCAACTTCCTATTATTGAAATTGTGAAACTAAGCCTGGAATGGAACATTCAATATCAGCCTTAGTCATTGATCCCATTGATTCAGCATGGTGCTTCATGGAATCCAGGAGATTGCCTAGAGCAGGATTCATTCTTTCTGTTTCCCCTAAAGTGCCAGCAAAGCACCTTCAAGTGGAGCCAGCTGATCTGAACAGCATTTGAGCATGCGGTGCTCCCATGAGTTACCAGTATGTGAGTTACAGGCAAGATGTGCACACAGGGATAGACACCACTGACTCCAAGAGGCCCCCAAGGGAGGAAGACTTCTTGGTCCATCAAGTTTGGTAATACACCTGGATCCTTCAGCAATGGTGTACAAAAGAACTCTCCCTGAAGAATAGGCTCCTGAATGCAACATTATTTATGGAAAGTGAAGCAGTACAATGAAGGACCTGGCCTCTTCCTTTCTCCTGGGCTCTGAGTAACTCCCTTGGGAAGGCTGTCCAATCATGGCAGTCAGAGGTTATGTCCAAGTGTTGTTTGAGGGGAGCAACAAAGAGCCAACTGCAGGTGTAGTCATGCCCCCTCCTCCATCCTAGGCCTTCTGGAGAAGGCTGTGCTTTCTGAGAAAGGCCTAATGAAAAGGATCAAGCTCACACAGAGTCCCTGCTGTGCAGGAAGATTGCTTCCAAGAAGCGATTCATTTTTAGTTTAACAACTGTGCGTTTGGTCCCCACACAATTTATCTTCATGCAAAATCACATACCTGTGTGCCAGATGTGCACAGCTGTATATGAGCAACTGCTGATCTATCTGTATCACATGCCAAGTGCCTGTTTCTTTAAATTAGGGTGGGTTGAGATTTGGGCCGTGTGAAAATTTCATTTTGAAACCAGAAACCAGGCAAGCCCTGACTATGGGGCCGGGGGCGGGGGTGGGGTGTGGTGATTTGAGCATAGTATGATGATGAACCAAGGTTGACTTAGTCCTTTTCAGGACCCCCCAGAAACTCCCCCTTTCACGACCCCTAAGATTCAGCTGCATTCTAGGTCTGGAGAGGTTAGGCTATCTGGAGACTTAGTTCTGCCAAAGTGTGCGGCCCTTGTAAATGCCTGTGGTGAAACTGCAAAACCTCTGCCCAGCCCTCAGGAGCTCTTGAAGCAAAATAGAACCTGACATTTTTAGATGGTGTTTCAGTTTTTACCCTCTGAATTCAGAAGAAGCAAGATCACAGTACACGAAATGAAGGCTACTACCCCAGTAGCAGGGCATTGCAATCCACCCAAGAGCAGGCAACTGAAGTGATGAGGGGATCGTTCCTCCGGAAACACACATCTTTGCGTGCACTGAGGGATCCGCAGCAGAACACGTGGACGTTTCCCCTCTGGTCTTGCCTGTTTGTCCTTTCATGACCAAAGAAAGTCAATAGGAAAAGGAGACTCATCCATCGTTTTGTCAGTTTATGACCTATTTTTGAGTATCCACTAATGCTAGGTGTCCAAGTAGATATCAACAGGAGGTAAAGGAGTATAGTGCTTGACCCATAATAAATATTCAATATATGTTCATTGCTGATAAGGTGATTGCAGATGTGCTTTTTTTTTTTCAATTTTTGAGGACCTACCAGATGTCAGATACATAAAGTCCCCTGTTAATTCTTATATTGCAACAAAGCAGGCAATATTACTCCTATTTTTCCAGTAGGAAAACTGAGGCTCAGAGAGGTTACAAAACTTAATAAAAAGTCATATATCTCATACATGGTGGAGTTAGGCTTAAGATTTAGCTGTGTTTGATTTCAAATTCTGTCTTTGTTCCACTATGCTGCTGCTGTTTCTTCTCTAGCAGTTCTCAGAGCCTCAAGAGAAGGCTTTTCCCTCTGGGAGTGTACTGCATTTGCTCCTTCCGGCCTGGGGACCTGCCTTTTTAATAGGTAACCTGGATGAAAGACCCCCAGAGCGGCCTCCCCACAGTTACACCTCCTAGTTCCTTTCTGGTTCTCACATGGGCAGGCACTGATAAATCAGCTCACAGTACACAGGCTCCATTTGAATTTCAACAAAATTTTCTAAAAACAGTAACCAGATGCAATTCAAATCACATTGTGTCCACATAAGGAATCCATTCCAAGAAAAGTCAGAGGATGCATCTCAGTCAGAGGAGTGGCTTCTAATCTTCCCTGGCCTTGTTTTAGAACTCCAAGAAGAAATAATATCCAGATTAATTTTAGAGTTCAGTCATTGAATTTGGTCTCAGGAAAATTGCATATATAATTTAGTCTTATAACGATGACCCCGAGATCAAAGATCACTCAAGGGTAGTGATCCTTCTAGACACCTGCCACACTCAAAACAATTTCCTCTTTTCAGTTTAAAGAACTATTTCAGACTTTGTTTTCTCACACGCTACTTTGAAGAAACAGGCCACCATCCTGGGAGTAAAACAGAGTTCTTCACGAATTACATCATTTATTTTTCAACAAATATTAATTTAATTTGGTTTAGTTTAACAAGAGCGCATGATCACAGATTTGATAACCAAATGGATGCCTTGACGTATACTTCAGTCCTGGTTTAGCTCTCTTCCAGGGAGAAAAACAAAGTCTCTCAAAGGTAATTGGTATATCACTCTCCCAAAATGGAAAAAAAAAAGGAAGGGTAGGCTTTCAGTTTTCTTAAACATAACTCAAAATCCACATATAATAATAAACAAATGGTTTAAGGCATTTATGTCATAAATGTCCTGCCATTATTTAGTTATGAATTTTCAGGTTCAGGAATTATGCTAAAACCCAAGAGTCATTATGGAATGTCTGTATATTTGATTTCCAAAGCTCCAGATAGATTTTAATGTGTTCAATATTATACCACTGTACTCCCCAAACTATTTCTGTATCCTCAGAGACATGTCCGAATAGCAGGCCTCTGTGTCTTCTGCTTAGTGAAAAGTGTGAATAATAGCTCCAAAAAGAATATATTTATAATATATAGTTTTTTTTTTACTTTAACATATGTTCCCACATAGCCAAATGATTCAACTCAGTACAGTTAACAACTTAGAAAGGGATTCATTGAATTTTCCAGGTCTCTTCACGGCCAGAGTTGCTTTGTAAGGAGACCCTAAATGTGGAATAATCAACATGTTAAAGTAATCTAGATGTTTATGATTTGATAACTCTTTGGTGCATTGTTTAACAACATGTTTTCAATTTACTTTCCTTCAAATAGCTCCAAATAACCCCGTGATTTTGGATGATTGATTATGGGAATGCTGCTTTTACTGTACATCCAAGGTAATTTTAAAATTACATCTTCTTTTCATTGTTAAGGGGTAAAATCATTTGCAGGTCTTGACATGATTTATCAGAGATAGAGGGACAAAGGGTCAGTCCTGGTCTCACTCTACTAGGACATTATTATGTGATCCCAGAAGGAAAGCACGCAGCTCTGTGGAAGCTGGGTTCTAGTTCCAACCTGTCAATAATCAGTTCTGTGGCCCTAGAAAAGTCATCAACTTCCTGGGCCTCACTTTCCTTCCATATGAAAACCAACAAAACAATTCAAATTGACACTTCTTACCTAGACATTCTGATTCATTATAAGTGGAGATGGGCCCAGAAATCTGTATTTTCTGCTTAAGAACCTGATGTTTATAATCAGACCCGTTTGGAAAACACTAGATTAAATAGCTTCTAAGTCCAAGTCTAAAATTGTACAACTCTAGAACCAAGATTTTCTGTTTTCCAGACATTTTTTCTTTCAATGTAACTATTGGATTTTGTAAAATTATTTATCCATCTTAATGAAAAAATCTTACTTCACAGTGACTGATGCCTGTTTTTCTCAGGCACTGTGCTCATGCTTGTATGTAAATGACCTGTTTAATCCTACTAAGAACTTCACACTGTCAGTATGTTAGTATGGTTATTAATCCTAGACGCTGCAACAGACAAACTCCCCAATCTCAGGTGCTTAACAAAGTAAAGATGTATTTCCTGCATATATAAAATCCTCCTTCACCTTGTAACTATGCCGTCTGAAACACATGTTCTTTATAGAAAGACAGGGACACTCTGAATGATACCTATCTCGACACTTCTGTTCACAGTTCATTGGTTAAAATATCATATAACCTGATCTAATTGAAAAGCAGGGAAATATACAGGAAGATATACACATCTGGTGAGCAAAATCATTCACAGTAGAGAAGCTAGATTTCACAGTTTAAGAAACTGCAGCTCAGGAAGGCCCATTAAGAGTAGGGTGGGACTGGCCGGGCGTGGTGGCTCACACCTGTAATTCCAGCACTTTGGGAGGCCAAGGCAGGCAGATCACAAGGTCAGGAGATCGAGACCATCCTGACTAACACGGTGAAACACCATCTCTACTAAAAACACAAAAAATTAGCCGGGCATGGTGGCGGGTGCCTATAGTCCCAGCTACTCAGGAGGCTGAGGCAGAAGAGTGGCATGAACCTGGGAGAGGCGGAGCTTGCAGTGAGCCGAGATTGCACCATTGCACTCCAGCCTGGGTGGCAGAGTGAGACTTGTCTAAAAAAAAAGGGGGGGGTAGGGTGGGACCATACTTGAAGAATGTCACTTGCCATTTCATTCAAAAAAAGAAGGTAGAGTTTCCAATAACAGAATGTATATTTTTCCTTAGAGAGAAGATTTATTTTCCAAATACATAAATAGAGAAATGATATTGTTAAAGTTGTCCTTGGTACTGTGTCTTTGCATGCTGAAATCGAAAGACATCTCCCTCCTTCAAGCAGGCAGATATTCCTAATAAGTGGCCATGGGGTCTAAGGAGATTGACTTTGCTGTAGTCTACTGTGAGTGTGACTCACTCATGACAACGAAATAGGGATCTCCAGATGTCAAAAATCATTCTTTCAGCTTAGCTTTTTCAAATACTTCTCATCACAGATCATTTCTTCACAACCGAACCAGTGAAATAACAGCTTTGCCCATTCAGAGCACACCTGTCATAGATAGATACTGTTTTCTTTCCGTCAATTTTTTGATGCTGAGAAACCTCTCAATAATTCAACAATTAATTGTAAGGGTGTGGAGGGACTCCAAGATCTGTGGCAACAGAATTCGGGATGATAGGTCTTGTGTTGGAAGAGACTCTAGTCTGCAGCAAAACAAAAAAAATCACAATAACAAAGACATGGGATGGTGCCATCATCGGTGTACGTCTGAATTAATGAGGCCTAGAGAAGGAAACAGGTACTTCTGCTGGCTTGAGGAGTCAGGAAGGGCAGGCAAGAGAGAGAGAAAGAGAGAGAGAGAGGATGATGATTGATACAGGTCTGCATGGATGAGGTGTCATCGGTCAGATATATGGAGGGCGGCAGAAATTGGAATGCATTCCAGGGGAGGGGAGAACTTGAGCAGGAACGTTTAGGTAGCAGAGAGTCTTAGTATTTGGGAGAATGCAGTGGGCAGGTGACGGCTAGAAATATGGCTTGAGCTAAATGTTCAAAAATCTAAGTATCGTACAAAGGAGTTTGGTCTCTACCCTATGTGCATTGGAGGCATCTGAGGTTTTTAACCAGGAGATAAAATATGTGCTGTGGAAGGATTATTTGGGTGTTCTGGAGAGATGGAATGCTGCACTTGCACGACATCTCTGGATAAATCTAAACAACAGTGTAGCACTGACAGATAGTTAACTATGCCCCAATATCTATCTTATTCTGCTGATACATAATAACAGACATTCAAGCCAGGCATGTGACTATTCAGAAGCAGGATGAATTTCTCAGGTTTTCTTACAGTTGGTATGGCCACGAAACTAAGTTCCAGTCAATGAGCTTGAAGACTGTGGCTGCTCCTGGAGGTTTTGCTTAAAAGACCTCTGACACGCATGGAGGCGTCTCTTGTCTTCTTGCTGCTACTTAGAATGCAAATGAGAGGTTTACCCATTTGGGCCACTTTTTGTCAAGGCCAAGTTGAATTGAAAAGGCCAGTTGATTTCTTCTTCATTTGAATTGCTTTCCCACTTTTGTTAAAAGTCAGTTGGGCTTACATGTGTGGGTCTATTTTTGGGTTCTCTATTCTGTTCTATTGATCAATGTGCCTATCTCTCTGCCAAGAATGCGTTGTGTTAAACACTGTGATTATATAGTCAGCTTTTATGTCAGGTAGAGTAATTCCTCCCAATTTATTATTCTGTCTCAAAACTCATGATCCATTTGAAGAAACACATTTTACTTCATAACCCAAAATACACATACATGTGTATGCACATATACATGAAACATGTTTCATGAAAAACTTACATTGATTATTTGTGATATGGCCTAATTTTTTTCTAACCTATACTATTGTATTCTATTTCATTCTATTTTTTCATTCAAACATACTGGCCATGATACACTAAAATGACTTCATTATCATCTGATAGATCTCTTGATCTGCAGTTTAAAAAACACTCCACTGGAGGGAGAGGGTAGTGCATATTAACCATAAATCCACCATATCGCCCATAGATGAAACCTATAGTGAAAGCCTCCTTGGAGGTGGAACAAACAATGAAGCTGTCCCGCTGCACATCATGTTTCTTTTCACTTGGGAGAAGGGCTTGTAGGGAACATACAGCCCGTTTTTTTGAGGATGTTCTCACCAGGAAAAAAAAATTTCCAGTCTCTAAATGTGGGATTGGTTTTCTTTAAAAATAAAAAAAAAATGCTCATGCAGAACTTAAAAACTGTAAAATGATATTCATTTTCATGCTAATCAGCAGACCAATTTTTCTTTACATATTGTCTTTTATCCTTATACTATACTGCTCTAAGAGTTATACGTTATAATTTCAATTTTCCATATGATGAAAATACAGACGCATAGAAGTTTAGTGATTTGCCCAGATTTGCATATCTGATTGGCAGCACAGGTCAGACTCAAATATGTGCCATGACCCTGAATCTCATGAATGAAACCAAACTGAGACCCTCCTCGTGGTCAAAAGTCAGGAGCCTGTAAAGGAGGGAGATGGACTCTTCCAGAAGGTTTGTAAGACTCTTCTGAAGATGACATAATAACTGCCGACATGGACCATGAAGCTGAGGGTGACACCCTGAGCTGCTTTCTTTTGGGTCTCCGAGAAAGCCTTCATGGAGTGGAGCCACCACACTAGCCCAAGACAGCTACAGCTGTTCTTCTACATGAGCAGAAAGAAAAACTTTTATCGGGTTTAAGTCACTGTTATTTTGGGTTTATGTTATTCACAGTTGAATCTAATCCTAACTGATACAACCACTATCCTGCAAAAACGGTGGCAAAAAAATATATATCACATATCCATCACATAAATCCACTTTTATAAGGAAATGAAGTCAAATTATTACCCCCAATAAAAAGGTGTTTCGCAACATGACCCAGGAATTTAGAAGGACCATTTGTTCACTATTTCTCCCTGTCTCACAGCTCTCGTGGCCTCAGCGGATAAGTATATGAGAGCACAGTTTTCCTGGTGTCAGAATATGAAGATCCAGGGAACAAAGAACCTCAAAGAACACCTGGATTGTCAAGGTTTGGCCGGCAGTGCACTTTCTCCAACCTTACAGTCACACGCAAGGTGAAAAGCTCTCTTGTTTTCTCTTTTCCCTAAGTTTTCTTAAAGAAGAAAGAAAAGGGACAAAGATAAGTGGAATTGAAGAAAAATGAAATATAAACAAACAACACTTTTCCCTGAACAGAAAAGCTTAATTAAGCAAAGACAGAGAGAAGAGACATGTAGGATGCTAATTTAAACCACAGCCCCATGTCTAATGCTTTTAGCCAAGGAAAGAAGAGAAAAGCAAAAAAGAAATCTGAGTCAGAGGGAAGATGTCATGGTGAGTTTCAATGGGAAGAATTCCTTATTAATTCTAAAGAACATGATGCAACATGGATTTAATTATACAAGTCAACCCACCCACATTCCTCTGCTGCCTTTCACACACATGGGCTTCTGAGGATGATGAAAGGTGGGTGGGGAGAAAGGGATAAGGAGGCAAAGCACAGGATGGCTAGGGCCACTGAGAAGATGGCTCTACCCTAGAGCTCTGTGGCTGTGGCTTCACCCTCTCTAAACATGAGCCCCCGGTTGCCCACCTCCAGTTGCTGCAATGGCACCTGACCATGGCCTAGCTAATTCATTCACCTTGGGTCCGGGACACTTCTGTGTTGCTCTATTTACTGTGAGGGAAACTTCTTAAGCCTTTGAGAAATGGAAAGAAGGAGGATAGATAGGAGCTTAAAAAAATCTCTCAGCTGCTTTTAATTTCCTATGGGAAACACAACGCAATCTCACCAAGTTTTTCCCTAAGAGCAAGTCTCCATTAAAACTCCGAAGAGTTTAAATGTTTTAGAAATTTGAAACACTACTCAGGTTTTCCTAAAGTTTCCTTGGGACTTTTAATCTATACTGTCATCAATACCCCAATCTCTGCACCAGCAAAATAATTTAAAATGTCCCATAACCAAGACCCCATTGTTTCTTCCTGCTTTTTCTTTCACTTTCAGACAATACCTGTGAGGGTCCTAGCTGAGAGAGACCCACTGACCATTCTGTGCTTTAGCTAACTATCTCTGGACAGTTTTAGACTTTTAAACTGAGGACATTCCACTTGGATAGAAAGCCATGATGGAACTATGAAGTCACAGGGCACCAGCATGAGGGTTCAGTTGCAGATAACAAAACAAACAAACACCCACTCTAGCTGTCTCAAGCAAAAGGAATGTGATGCAGGGAACTGCGTGCTTAGAAAACTTTTGAAAGGCTTTAGGCAGACTTCCATGAAAGACTCTCAGGACAGCACCACCGAACTTGTCTGTCAAAGTAGCTACTTCATCTCAACCAATTTTTGAAAGGTGATTTTCAAAAATTTTTCAATGACTCATTTTTAAAAACTAAAGTTATTTTGAGATAATTTGAGATTTGCATGCAAGTAAGTATTTAAGAAATAATACAGATTGCTGGCAAGATGGCCGAATAGGAACACCTCCACTCGGCAGCTCCCAGCGAGACTGACACAGAAGGTGGATGATTTCTGCATTTCCAACTGAGGTAACCAGTTCATTTCATTGGGACTGGTTGGACAGTGGGTGTAGCCCATGGAGGGTGAGCTGAAGCAGCCTGGGGCATCGTCTCACCTTGGAAGCACAAGGGGTTGGGAGTTCTCTCCCCTACCCAAGGGAAGCCATGAGGGACTGTGCCTGAGGAATGGAGCACTCCGGTCCAGATACTGCACTTTTCCTACAGTCTTCGCAGCCTGCAGACTAGGAGATTCCCTCTGGTGTCTATACCACCAGAGCCCTGGGTTTCAAGCACAAAACTGGGCAGATGTTCGGGCAGACACCAAACTAGCTGCAGGAGATTTTTTTTTTCCTCATACCCCAGTGGTGCCTGGAACGCCAGAGAGACAGAACAGTTCACTCCCCTGGAAAGGGGGCTGAAGCCAGGGAGCCAAGCGGTTTGATTTGGCAGGTCCCACCCCCACAGAGCCCAGAAAACTAAGATCCATTGACTTGAAATTTTCATAGCCAGCACAACAGTCTGAGCTCAACCTGGGACACTCCAGCTCAGTGTGGGGAGAGGTGTCTGCCATTGCTGAGGCTTGAATAGGTGGTTTTACCTTCAGAGTGTAAACAAAGACACCCAGAAGTTTGAACTGGGCGGAGCCCACTGCAGCTCAGCAAGGCCACTGTGGCCAGACTGCCTCTCTGGGCAGGGCATCTCTGAAAAAAAGGCAGCATCCCCAGACAGGGACTTATAGATAAAACCCTCATCTCCCTGGGACAGAACTCCTGGGGGAAAAGGTGGCTGTGGGTGCAGTTTCAACAACTTAAATGTTTCTGCCTGCCGGCTCTGAAGAGAGCAGCGGATCTCCCAGCACAGCGTTTGAGCTCTGCTAAGGGTCAGACTGTCTCCTCAAGTGGGTCCCTGACCCCTATGTATCCTAACTGGAAGACAACTCCCAGTAGGGGCTGACAGACACCTCATACAGGAGAACTCTGACTGACATCTGGCAGGTGCCTCTCTGGGGCAAAGCTTTCAGAGAAAAGAATAGGCAGCAATCTTTGCTGTTCTGCAGCCTCTGCTTGTGACACCCAGGCAAACAGGGTCTGAGGTGGACCTCCAGAAAACTCCAGCAGACTTGCAGCAGAGGGGTCTGACTGTTAGAGACCCCATATGAAGGTTACCAACATCAAAGACCAAAGGTAGATAAATCCATGAAGATGGGGAGAAACAAAAATTCCAAAAACCAGCTTCTCCTCCAAAGGATCACAACTCCTCACCAGCAAGGGAACAAAACTGGACAGAGAATGAGTTTAATGAATTGACAGAAGTAGGCTTCAGAAGGTGGGTAACAAACTCCTCCGAGTTAAAGCAGCATGTTCTAACCCAATGCAAGGAAGCTAAGAACCCTGAAAAAAGGTCAGACAAATTGCTAACTAGAATAACCAGTTTAGAGAAGAACATAAATGACCTGATGGAGCTGAAAAACACAGCACAGGAACTTCGTTCATAAGTATCGATAGCTAAATCGATCAGGCAGAAGAAAGATATCAGAGATTGAAGACAAACTTAATGAAATAAAGCAAGAAGACAAAATTAGAGAAAAAAGAATGAAAAGGAATGAACAAAGACTCCAAGAAATATGGGGCTATGTGAAAAGACCAAATCTCTGTTTGATTGGTGTACCTGAAAGTGACAGGGAGAATGGAACCAGGTTGGAAAACACTCTTCAGGATATTATCCAGGAAAACTTCCCCAACCTAGCAGGATAGGCCAACATTCAAATTCAGGAAATACAGAGAACACCACAAAGATACTCCCTCAATAAAAGCAACCCCAAGACACATAATTGTCAGATTCACCAAGGTTGAAATGAAGGAAAAAATGTTAAGGGCAGCCAGAGAGAAACATTGGATTACCCACAAAGGGAAGCCTATTAGACTAACAGTGCATCTCTCAGCAGAAACCCTACAAGCCAGAAGAGAGTGGGAGCCAATATTCAGCATTCTTAAAGAAAATAATTTTCAACCCAGAATTTCGTATCCAGCCAAACTAAGCTTCATAAGTGAAGGAGAAATAAAATCCTTTACAGACAAGCAAATGCTGAGAGATTTTTGTCACCACCAGGCCTGCCTTACAAGAACTCCTGAAGGAAGCATTAAACATAGAAAGGAACAACCAGCACCAGCCACTGCAAAAACATACCAAACTGTAAAGACCATCAACACTATGAAGAAACTGCATAACTAACAGACAAAATAACCAGTTAGCATAATAATGATAGGATCAAATTCAGACATAACAATATTAACATTAAATTTAAATGGGCTAAATGCCACAATTAAAAGACACAGACTGGCAAATTGGATAAAGAGTCAAGACCCATCAGCGTGCTGTATTCAGGAGGCCCAACTCATATGCAAAGATACCCATAGGCTCAAAATAAGGGGATGGAGGAAGTGGAAAGCAAAAAGCAAAACAAAACAAACAAATAAAACAAACAAATGAACAAACAAAAAACAAAAACAGGAGTTGCAATCCTGGTCTCTGATAAAGCAGACTTTAAACTAACAAAGATCAAAAGAGACAAAGAAGGGCATTACGTAATGGTAAAGGGATCAATGCAGTAAGAAGAGCTAATTATCCTAAATATATATGCACCCAATACAGGAGCACCCAGATTCATAAAGCAAGTGATTAGAGACCTACAAAGAGACTTAGACTCCCACACAATAACAATGGGAGACTTTAACACTTACTGTCAATATTAGACAGATCAATGAGACAGGAAATTAACAAGGATATTCAGGACTTGAACTCAGCTCTGAATCAAATGGACCTAATAGACATCTACAGAACTCTCCACCCCAACTCAACAGAATATACATTTTTCTCAGCACCTCATCGCACTTACTCTAAAATTGACCACGTAATTGGAACTAAAACACTCCTCAGCAAATGCAAAAGAATGGAAACCGTAATAAACAGTCTCTCAGACCACAGTGTAATCAAATTAGAACTCAGAATTAAGAAACTCACTCAAAACTGCACAACTACATGGAAACTGAATAAGGAGCTCCTGAATGAATACTGGGTAAATAATGAAATGAAGGCAGGAATAAAGATGCTCTTTGAAACTAATGAGAACAAAGACACAATGCAACAGAATGTCTGGGACACATTTGAACTGGTGTGTAGAGGGAAATTTATAGCATTAAATGCCTACAAGAGAAAGTAGGAAAGATCTAATATCACAATTAAAATAACTAGAGAAGCAAGAGCAAACAAATTCACAAGCTAGCAGAAGACAAGAAATAACTAAGATCAGAGCAGAATTGAAGGAGATAGAGACACAAAAAACCCTTCAAAAAAAAAAAAAAATCAATGAATCCCAGAGCTGGTTTTTTGAAAAGATCAAGAAAATATAGACCACTAGCCAGACTAATAAAGAAGAAAAGAGTGAAGAATCAAATAGACACAATAAAAAATAATAAAGGGGATATCACCACTGATCCCACAGGAATACAAACTACAAACAGAGAATACTATAAACACCTCTACACAAATCAACTAGAAATCTTGAAAATCTAGAAGAAATGGATAAATTCCTGGACACATACACCCTCCCAAGTCTAAATGAGAAGTCTAATCCCTGAATAGACCAATAAAAGGTTCTTAAATTGAGGCAGTAATTAGTAGCCTACAAACCAAAAAAAAAAAGTCCAGGACTAGACGGATTCACAGCTGAATTCTATCAGAGATACAAAGAGGAACTGGTACCATTACTTCTGAAACTATTCCAAACAACAGCAAAAGAGGGACTCCTCCCTAACTCATTTTATGAGGCCAGCATCATCCTGATAGCAAAACCTGTCAGAGGCAAAACAAAAAAAGAAAATTTCAGGCCAATATCCCTCATGAACATCAATGTGAAAATCCTTAATAAAATACTGGCAAACAGAATCCAGCAGCATATCAAAAAGCTTATCCACCAGGATCAAGTCGGCTTCATCCCTGGGATGCAAGGCTGGTTCAGCATACACAAATCAATAAATGTAATCCATCACATAAACAGAACCAATGACAAAAACCACATGATTATCTCAATAGATGCAGAAAAGGCCTTCAACAAAATTCAACAGCCCTTCGTACTAAAAACTCTCAATAGACTAGGTATTGATGGAACACATCTCAAAATAATAAGAGCTATTTATGACAAACCCACAGCCAATATCATACTGAATGGGCAAAAGCTGTAGGCATTCCCTTTGAAAACCAGCACAAGACAAGGATGCCCTCTCTCACCACTCCTATTCAGCATATTATTGGGAGTTCTGGCCAGACCAATTAGGCAAGAGAAAGAAATAAAGAATATTCAAATAGGAAAAGGGAAGTCAAATTGTCTCTGCTTGCAGATACATGGTTGTATATTTAGAAAACCCCACTGTCTCAGCCCAAAATCTCCTTAAGCTGATAAGCAACTTCAGCAAAGTCTCAGGATACAAAATCAACGTACAAAAATCACAAGCATTCCTATACACAAATAACAGACAAACAGAGAGCCAAATCATGAGTGAACTCCCATTCACAATTGCTATAAAGAGAATAAAATACCTAGGAATCCAACTTACAAGGGATGTGAAGGAATTCTTCAAAGAGAACTACACACAACTGCTCATCAAAATAAAAGAGGACACAAACAAATGGAAGAACATTTCATGCTCATGGATAGGCAGAATCAATATCGTGAAAATGGCCATACTGCCCAAGGTAATTTATAGATTCAATGCCATCCCCATCAAGCTACCAATGACTTCCTTCACAGAATTGGAAAAAACTATTTTAAACTTCACATGGAACCAAAAAAGAGCCTGCATAGCCAAGACAATCCTAAGCAAAAAGAACAAAGCTGGAGGCATCATGCTACCTGACTTCAAACTATACTACAAGGCTACAGTAACCAAAACAGCATGTTACTGGTACCAAAACAGAGATGTAGACCAATGGAACAGAACAGAGGCCTCAGAAATAATACCACACATCTATAACCATTTGATCTTTGACAAAGCTGACAAAAGCAAGCATTGGGGAAAGGATTCCCTATTCAATAAATGATGTTGGGAAAACTGGCTATCCATATGCAGAAAACTGAAACTGGACCCCTTCCTTACACCTTATACAAAAATTAACTCAAGATGGATTAAAGACTTAAACATAAGACCTAAAAGCATAAAAATCCTAGAGGAAAACCTAGGCAATGCCATTGAGGACATATGCATGGACAAAGACTTCATGTCTAAAACACCAAAAGCAATGACAACAAAAGCCAAAATTGACAAATGAGATCTAATTAAACTGAAGAGCTTCTGCACAGCAAAAGAAACTATCATCAGAGTGAACAGACAACCTACACAATGGGAGAAAATTTTTGCAATCTATCCACCTGGCAAAGGGCTAATATCCAGAATCTACAAAGAACTTAAACAAATTTACAAAAACAAAAACAAAAAAACCCATCAAAAGTGGGCAAAGGATATGAATAGACATTTCTCAAAAGAAGACATTTATGCAGCCAACAAATACATGAAAAGAAACTCTTCATCACTGGTCATTGGAGAAATGCAAATCAAAACTGTAATGAGGTATCATCTCACACCAGTTAGAATGATGATCATCAAAAATTCAGGAAATAACAGATGCTGGAGAGAATGTGGAGAAATAGGGAAGCTTTTACACTGCTGATGGGAGTGTAAAGTAGTTCAACCATTGTGGAAGACAGTGTGGCGATTCCTTAAGGATCTAGAACTAGAAATACCGTTTGATCCAGCAATCCCATTACTGGGTATATACCCAAAGGATTATAAATCATGCTTCTATAAAGGCACATGCATACATATGTTTATTGTGGCACTATTCACAATAGCAAAGACTTGGAACCAACCCAAATATCCATCAATGATAGACTGGATAAAGAAAATGTGGCACATATACACCATGGAATACTATGCAGCCATAAAAAGGATGAGTTCTTGTCCTTTTCAGGGACATGGATGAAGCTGAAGAGCATCATTCTCAGCAAACTAATGCAAGGACAGAAAACCAAGGACGGCATGTTCTCACTAATAAGCGGGAGTTGAACAATAAGAACACATGCACACAGGGAGGGGAACATCACACACCGGGGCCTTTCAGGGTGTGGGGAGCTAGGGGAGGGATGGCATTAGGAAAAACCTAATGTAGGTGATGGGTTGATGGGTGCAGCAAACCACCATGGCATATGTATACCTATGTAACAAAACTGCACATTCTGCACATACACCCCAGAACTTAAAGTACAATAAATAAAATAAAATAAAGAAATAATACAAGCTGTGTGTGGTGGCTCACGCCTGTAATCCTAACACTTTGGGAGGCCAAGGCGGGCTGATCACCTGAAGTCGAGAGTTCAAGACTAGCCTGACTGACATGGAGAAACCCCATCTCTACGAAAAGTACAAAATTAGCCAGGCGTGGTGGCGCATGCCTGTAATCCTAGCTACTCTGGAGGCAGGAGAATTGCTTGAACCCGGGAGGCGGTGAGCTGAGATTATGCCATTGCACTCCAGCCTGGGCGACAAGAGTGAAACTCTGTCTCAGGAAAAAAAAAAAGAAAGAAAAGAAAGAAAGAATACAGAAATTCTAGGCACTTTATACTCTGTTTCCCCCAATGACAATGTCTTACAAAACCATAACATAATACACTATCACAACCAGGATATTGACATTGGTACAATCTACTTGTCTAATTCAAACTCCCCTGGTTTTAGTTGTACTTATGTGCATGTGTGTGTGTGTGTTTAGTTATTTGCAATTTTATCACTTGTTTAGATTTGTGTATCTGTTACCACAGTCAAGACATAGACCAGGCACCACGTTGGGCTCAAAAGCCGGAGATGACTATAAAGAATGGTAACGGGCTATCTTGAGTGGTTTGTAAGATGGCTCCAGAGGTGATTTCTACTGGAATCCTGGAAGAGTTTTTGCTGTGGCACTTTTTTGTGATAATTATATAGCCTCCATAGCAACTTAGACTGAACTTCTGCCATGATTTTGGTGTCTGTATGTTTAAGATAAAGCTAATATTTTGTTATTTCTCCTGGTTTTATTTCATTTCTGGACTAATAATTATTGGCCCTTGTGCTTGGGTGCCAAGGGCTGTGATAGTGGAGACAGAGTTTCTGCTCTGAAGGGCTCATAGTAGGAAGAATCATTATCATAGAACCCACTTTATTTTTATTTTTACTCCCATGAAGGTATCAAATTTTGCTCATTTTGGCTCTCACTTGCTCCCTTGCTCCAGCCTCCCCAGAGTCTTGGTCCCATTGAATCCTCTGGGCTCATTCCTTCTCCAGCAGCCTTTCTATTCCCATCCACCTTCTTGGAGCTTCAGAGTTCATTTTATTTCTCATAAAGAATTAACATATTCCAGTTCCAGCCAATCTTATTTCCCACCTCTTTCCAAGAGTCATGTGTGAAAACTGCAAACTCCACTCAGAGTGTCCACTCCATGCCCTAAGAGTAGACATTGACCATAGCAAGAGTGAGGAGCATTGGAACAGAGAAGACACTGCAAAATAACAACTACAGTCACTATGCCTGCCATAGAAAACTTCTCTCCCTGAGTCACCACTGTCTCTTAAATTCAGTTATATCTTTCTTCAAGAGTAAGCTCAAAACTGCATTATCTAAGAGTCTTTATTTATCCCACCCAATTTAGTCTCTCATTTCATCTTGGACAATCACTATTTTATAAAGTTCCCTTCTGATTCCTACATTCCTCACATCACTGTCTTGCTCAAAACCTATTAAGTCATCACTGCTGAAAAGACTCTACCTCATTATTATGGCACTCAAGGCCCTCTTCAATCTGTATTCAACTATTCTTTGTAGGCTCATCTCAATAACCTTTCTGCAAACATCCTATGCTCCTTCATTACAAAAGCACTTGCCATTTCCTATAATGTGCCATGCAATTTTGAATTATGGCTTTGTGCATTTTGATCCCTAAGGCTGAAAGTACCGTCATACTTTTTTGGCCAATCAAATCTTACCCCAAGACTACTCAAATGGCTCCTACTTAATGAGGCCTTTCCTGATTTACCTTTCCCTTCTTGATCCCTGTTGGGAACCTATAATCAACTGTGCTTTGACACGTGTAGTAAATCAATTGTAATGTAGCCGGTGAGTATTTGATGCATCCACTGAAGAATGAGCATAGGAAGGAGGCTTGAGTATGGTTCATGTTTCTATCTGTAGAACCTCACACAGGTATGGAGGGGCACAGTGGAAAGGAATAGGAAATATTCTCTGTTTAAACCAGAGAAATTCTGGAACATACTGCATACTACTAGAATTTTTATTAAGATTTAGGTATCTGGAAGAAATGGTTTAAAGGAGGTCTGGGGCTTGAGGACTGGGACCCTCTGTCACTGGGGTTACAATCTTGAAACAAAAGAAGGTAAAAATCTGCTTTAGTGTCTGAGGAAGTCCTAGAAATTAGTAAACTCATTTTGAACTGGAATATAATTAAGTAAGGTTCAGAGGCCCTATTCTGAAACACTGGAATTTCAGAGAAAAAATATGCTTGAGATGAAATACAGTAATTTCACTTCGTTATCCTTGAAGCAGATTCCTGGTAACTCATTTCAAGTTTTTGTGTTGTAGGATGACAATACCTGAAAGTTCAGAAAGCCTTTTACAAAGTCTCATCAGCGACTATAATTCCTAGGATAACTATTCCAAGATTTGGGACACCTTTGAGTGATGGCAAAAACAAGAGTAATGGTAGTTCCAACAGCAAGAGCAGTTTCAGAGGTGGCAAGAGCAGCAGCAGATTGGCTTAGGGGCCCACAGGGAAACTAGCAGCAATGGTGATACCACCATTGACTGAACACCTACTGTGAGCATGAAAAGTTGCCAGATGCCTAATAGACATTATAGTTAACCTTCATATCTATACTTTAAAATATATATAATCCATATTTTGCAAATAAAGACACTGTCTCAAAATGAGGAGGTAACTTGCTTAGATTCATATTGTTAAGTAGTAGCAGAATTTGGATTCGCTATTAAGCCCATGGTCTTCCTGCCACATTACAATTTCTCTTAAAAGTGAGAATACTTGAAAGGACATATGTCCCAAGAAATTTTAGAGTATTAAAGGTGCTGAGTGAAACTGTTGCTGTTGTTATTCATGTCAGAATCATTAAGGCTGGCACAGTCTTGCGATACCAGTAGGTCTAAAATAAGTGGTCGAATTAAATTGAAAGGAACTGATAGTAATGCCACAGTCTAATCCCACTATCTTCACCCACAATGTGTTTAGGAGTCTTCTCTGCCTCATTTAAAATGTATTTCCAGCATTCTTCACTTGGTGGGAGAAGTTCCCAGAGTTACCTCTCAAGAAGGAAAGTAACCATTAAATGTGCCACTGGTTTTTGGAGGGTTGAAGGGAGGCTAACTAGAACCTATCAATGGTTAACCTCAACAGGAAGAGGAAAGAATGATTGTAGTTATTAATGTGGTTTAGATAAGTCTGGCTCAGCAAACTGGGAATCTGAGGCTAAGAAAAACAACAACAACAAACACATGCCCAGTACTGCCATTTTGTCCTCCCTTTCTCTGGGGTCACTCCTGAATCACCCACAAGCATCTTCCCTATGCTTCTACCAATCTCAGCAAAGAGCTCTTCAACCATTTCATTGATTTGGTCCACTCTATCATGACTACTTTTGCCATGGTCTTCTCTTGTTCACCTCCCCATCTTTTCATGGGCTGTTGGGGTCACTTGACTTTAGCCCCTCTCCTAGATTTTAGAACCATCCTTAATTGAAGGTATATCCAATTCCATGATCTAACTCTTAGGTATTTTCTAGAAGAAAGTCTCTAAGAGCAAGGTGGATTTTAAGCTTACAATACACATGTTGATCTAGAGCTTACTTAAAAAAAATTCTAAGCCTTTTCTAATACATATTTATGACCAAATTACAGGATAAAATAAAGTGTAGAATTCTTATCATGAGTTGGTGCTAGTCATGGGAGCTGATAGCTTAAGTGGCCAGCAGGTGGTCTCTTTTCAGCAGCCATCATGCCAAACCTATCCATGGAGGGTGTAGTTGGAAAAAAATCCCAGCTGCAATCTCTTAGGCATTTCAGCATTCTAAGCACTAACAAAATTAGAGACTGTAAAGATTCCTTGTGAACAATCCATATTTTAGGGCTAAGGGTTTCTAGAATTTTGGACAAGAGATGTCAGTTTCAGAGGCCCTGGTAAGTTTATAGATCTTTGAAAGTGAATTTGACCCTCTCTTCTTGATTCTAAGCAGTATTGGGATACATGGTACAAAGAGATGCCACAGGAGACTTTCAGAGGAACATGATCATACCAAGGTGTCTTCTATCCTATCTTTACTGCTGTCCTCCTTAGCCTCTCCAGTTCTTATTGTCTACTCCCCATGGTGTAGTCTGCTACTAATGAATTCGCTGAGTTTTTATTTTCAACAATTTTACTTGTATTTCCAACAATTAGCTGTCTTTTACACAATTTTCTAATGTTCACTTTCTACTCTGTAACGTGGGTCCTCTATTTGCCTGTAATCTTCGGCAGTTTGGGGGCATGTCTGGCTCTAGTGTTCTACCTTCCTTAATCTAACTTCAGTGAGTTAGCAGTTGATTATATTTTCTGAGACCTGCCATGTCTCACGGACTTCAGTCCTGGTTCCAGTTAAGATTTGGTTTTCCAAATAGGAAGATAACTCCTTATTTTAATATATCCTCCTGGCTACTTATGGGAGGGAGGTCGCAGAGCAGACATGGGAAGTTTTTAGGGGTAACATAAACAGAGGAGACTATTGAGCCTTCTCTATTTACTGAGTTTCTGCAGGTCATTCTCTTTTAGCTGGCATCATCTGTGAACTGGCTTTGCCTGCCATACAGAAAGCTGACTTTTCTTGTACCAACCACACTTTTCTCCTTCATCTATTTACGGTTCACACACTTTCCCAACCTAACCCTCCTGTTTTATATCATTGCACTCAGTCATCACTTCCACTCTTCCACTAAAAGACTTTCTGTTTACTTTTACCAAATCACATGATATGAGATAAATGTTCAAATCCTTATTTATGGGCATTTAAAGATTGCAACACTCCTTTTACAAGGCAGCTATTTGATTCCAGTGTGGATAAGCTACAAAGCTAGAGTTGGCCTCCATCGTGACTTGCAAAATGAAGGGCACTGAAGTTATTTTTACTCATAAAAAGGTAAATAATGAGGCACAGACCTGGAAACAAACAGAACCAGAGTGTACCCTGCAGAATGCCAGGATGGTCTATTGGAGTGACATCACTATAGCGGTACAGTCACAGTGGGAGAATCAGTATAGATTCCCAAATTCTGTGAGCTGTTAGCCAATTATATTGCCTAATCAAACTTGTCTACAGTAACAACACTTAAAACAAGTGCTAACATTTATTGAATGTTTAGGACAGTTCTGGCACTACACAGACATTTTTCATCTAATCCTCACAACTACCATTAGGAATAATTTCCATTCTACAGATAAGGACACTAAAGCCCAAAGCAGTTATACCACTTGCCCCAGATCACACAGTCAGAAAATGGCAGAGCTAGGTGTGTTAGTCTGTTTTGAGTTGCTATAAATTAATACCTAAGACTGAGTAATGTATAAAGAAAAGAAGTTTATTTTGGTTCATGGTTCTGCAGGCTGTACAGGAAGCATTGTGCCAGCATCTGCTTCTAGTGAGGGCCTCAGAGAGCTTACAATCATGGTAGAAGGCAAAGAGGAAGCTAGAGTGCCACGTGGTGAGAGGGAGCAAGAGAGGAAGAGGAGGAGGTGCCAGAGTCCTTTAAAGAAGCAGCTTACCTGTGAACTGATTACTATGAGGATGGCACGAAGTCATTTATAAGGGGTCCACACCCATGACCCAGACATCTCCTACTAGGCCCCACCTCCCACACTGGGGATCACATTTCAGTATGAGATTTGGAGGCAACATAACATTCAAGCTGTATTACTTGG
Organism: Macaca thibetana thibetana; assembly: GCF_024542745.1. NCBI lineage: Eukaryota > Metazoa > Chordata > Mammalia > Primates > Cercopithecidae > Macaca > Macaca thibetana. Next base: position 88,278,460 of record NC_065590.1, read on the forward strand.
GTTAAAACCCAACCCTCTGGCTCTAGAGTCCCTGCCCTCAGCCATAGTGCTCTGCCACTTCTCCAAGGATAGGTCTCCATTCCGTTCCCCATACATGCGACAGAGCTCACTGTCACTCAAGGGAGCCATTTCTATCGCTTCACAGAAATTTCAGGATGCCTTTCCTCATGTTGAACTAAAATCTGCCTGCCCATAATTCTTCAGTTGGGTCTTTTTCTACTTTCAGATCCATCCAGAATATTTTGTTCTTGTTGTTTCTTATTTTCTTTTAACAACCTTTAGAGATTTGAAGATATAAATTGACCCTCCAATTCATACCTGAATATTATTTTTGTGGTTAGTGAAAATAATCTTATCCTGATATAAACTGTTGCATTGAGTAATGAAACAGCTCTCTACCTTTCCAGCTAGTGGTTGGCAAAATAGGTCCACAATGGAGTGTAAAGTGCTTGAGGAGTAATCTCAAGGCGATAAGCTATGCTGATAAAAATTTACATAGTTATCCACAGTGTTGTTTATATTAACCACAAATTATAAATAACCTGTGTCCAAAATAATGGAATTTATAAATAGATTATAATTTATCCATGTGATAAAATACACATTCATTAAAATTTATGCTTTCAAATTACACTTAAGGATGAGAAATTCTCAGAATAATGTTAATTTTGAAAAGTAGGATTTAAAACAATATTTGGAGTGTTGTCCTAGTTTTGAAAAAACCATGCAAAAAGAAAAAAATACTAGTGAATACATGCAAAAATACATAGAATGCCTAGAAAAAAGAATGAAAAAATGCACCATTGTAATGATAATGAATTATCTTTTATCTATTTTAATAAATACTCTGTATATTTTCTAAATTTTCTAAAATGGCATTCATTACTTTTGAAGTCAAGGAATACATTGTTGTTGTTGTTGGTATTGGTGGCGGTAATGTGTGTGTGTGTGTGTGTGTGTGTTTAAAGATCACAGTATGTCTAAGAATTACCCTCAGCTGAAGTTGGACTTAAAGATTGGGGAGAGGGGCATATGACATTGGAATAGGGTGCTTCTACCATCCATTATGATCCCAATGTTTAGCCCCCAAATTGCTTTGAATGCCCCTGTGCATTTAAGAACTCAGCAACCAGGATATAAGAGTGACTGGGGCCTCTTCCCTCCTCCACACTCCATCTCTTGTGCTGTTGTAGTGGACAATGTCAGTTAAATTTAAAGCTTAGATAAACAACAAATCTTGCATAAGACATACTTATATTTTAAAATTACTGGTTATTTATCTAAGAATCAGACATAGCTGGGATTTTAGCTGCTATATCTAGCAATCCTACCTCTAAATCCCTTCAGATGCCTTTTCAACATTTTTGTAAATATAAAAATTTCCCTCCTCTCCTTCATTGGTCCACCCTGGGAACGTTTCTTTATTAAATCACTCACCCAGGAGTCTTGCTTTTGATGTTTCTGTGGAACTTAAACTCAGGAGAATCTTCTTCCCCTTTCCTGCCCCCATATCTCTTTCTCTATCTATTCAGCTCTCTCTCTTTCTTAGTTATCTCTCTGGCATTTCTCCCTCTAAGCATTTCTCAAAAATTGCCCTCATTTACTTTTCTATGGATTATCTAAAAAGTAAACATCCTCAGGATTTTCTCCAATGTGTAAACACATTACCAGTACAAATAATAATCAAAACACAAAACTGACAAAGGATACAAATATAGAGTTGATAAAATCTGTTGATAAGTGAATAATCAAGTAGGCTATGAAATACAACCCAGGAAAATTGACCATAATGTAAATAGTAACCACAAAAACTCCATGATTTTAGAAATGATACATGATGTTTGTTATTGACAAAAAATAGATACACCCTAATTATATTATTTAGAGATAATTAACTGATCAGTTGAAAATAATTTAAAATGCAGATAAAAATGGAATGTGCAGATTAAGAATTTAATTAGCTTGGAGTTCACTCAAGAAAATGTTTCTTCACTGGAAATTCAACAGTGCTGACAAAACTCTGAAGGAAATAATTTTATTCGAAGTCCTCAGGGTCAAAGTCAAGAGGTAAAAAATGTTATGCTCAAAGTGTTCTGTGTTGATGGACAATCTTGGCAAAGTTGTCAGCATAAACAAAGAAGCACTTGGAATCTCATTCTGCTGCCTAGGGAGGGATATCGAGGGAGAGGTGGGTGTGAGAGGGGCTTGGGGCTTAGGTCATGCCATGGAGCCATAATGAAAGCTGCTTTGTATTGGCCAGGCATGGAGTAATAATAGCAGCAATGAAGGTAATTGCCATAGTGGCCCTAAATACATACTTTTGATCAATAGGAAAATTGTGGAACACTTACTAAGGTGTTGGACCCTATGCTAGACATGAGATCACCATCATCTCTGTGATCACATGAACTGTTTTTCCCACTTGCTATATGAATATTGAGACTTAATGAGGTTTAATAGTGTTAAATTCACACAGCCAGAGATGTCTGACGCCAAAGCTGAGCTCTTAACACCTGTGCTTTGTGTCAGGCAATGTGTCTTCCCCATTCGTAGAGCACCTCACTTTGGGTGGACTTCAGTGTCAGATGAAGGACATAGAAATCAAATCTGTGGATGCTGGAGAGTGTTATGCAGAGTTCTGGAACCATATCATTCCTTTCTTAAGTTATTCCGGAAATAAGTACAGGGTCAGGGGAAAACTAGAAGCAAAGAGAACAACTTAAAATATTTTAATATTAAGAAATGACAAAGGCTTGACCCAATTGAGTGACAGTAGGGATGAAGTAGAAAGGAAGTATAGAAATATACTGTGTGGGTATAATTACCAGGGTTTGGTGGTTAACTAAATATAGGTCATGGAGGAATGGGGTCAAAAATGAATCCAGACTTAAGTTTGAATGATTGGAAAGTTTTGCTGCAGAGAAAGGAAATTCACTGTAAGAATTTCAGACCCATACTGGTTGTCCCACCTAAACTTCCATTTGTATGTAAAATACATGAACTTCATAATTACAAGTTTAGGTGTGCAAACTATTGCCATTGTTATATTCTACAAGTTGTCAATATAATTTTGAAATTTTTGTCCACAATTTGACTTCTTCAGTAAAACATAAATCTCTCCATTATAGAAGAAACTCGATCAAATTCAGTTTTGTTATTGTTGTTGTTTTGGTTAGGGGGAGCACTTCAGGTTGAAAATTTATTCCTCAGCAAGACTCTTCTTCCTTTATTATCATTCTCCCTAGCGTTGAGACGAAATGGTAGCTCTGGTGTGAGATGCAGAGCAGTGCACAGGGGAGGGTGGGAATAAGTGGGAAAGTCAGAGACTTATGCAACTACAACCTTGTTTTGGTGGTGGCAGAGATAGACTCATCTCCATCTTGGTCTAGGCCCTTTGGTACCATATTGGAATATTGTTGCCTTATTATTGTTAGATGCATGCACCTTCCTAATATTGGCCCACAGAGAGGGGGCTTGAGCTCCTATCAGTGGCAGCAAGGTCAGCCCACATGTTTTGCTATGTGATCAGCGTCTAATCTAGGTCACTGGAGCACATGACCCTTGACTCCCACTCCCTCTAGGAACACAGAAAAGTTAGCTCCTAGCTCTTCTCTCCATGCCACCTGGGACCCGCAGGGCCTGGAGAGGCCGCTTGCTGACTTGTGTGCCTCACAGAGTCACTGTGCCTGCTCAGGCATCATGTGCTATCAAAAGCTTCTCTCCAATGCTTACTTTCTTTTCACCGATGCACCATTTTTGTCTGGGAGGAAGGTAAAGATGGCCATGAAATGCTCAGACTGATGTGGGGAGTTTCTGTGTCTCTCTTTTCTCAGGAGCTTACTCAGGGTGGAAGGCAGGTCATAGGCCAATATCTAATCCAGTGACTTTCTCTAATCCTTCTTTTCCTCCCCAGTTTGTGGGTGTCCAGATTGTCTGGGGTTAAGTGGAGAGGATAGGAGATCTGAATTCTTACAAACACATTTGCTTTGTACATCTATGTCTTTTAACATCAATGTTTTAATATTTAATAGACAAGAATTTTCTCTTCTGCTCTCTGATCCCACCATGAGAAATAATCCCTGTGATGAATGGTCTTAACTATACAAGTTGATGAGGGGGAACCAGAAGGAGAAAAAAAATGTTGCTTAATGTCTTGCATTATGACATTTAACCACACAGTAGGTCAGCAGGTATAACAGGAACATCATAACAAGAATCTAGCTAGAACTTGACCAAAACTAAACCAAATCCAATGCAAACTTTCTTTTTCTTGGCACACCTTCTGAATGTTGCTGTAGACCAGAGAACAGAATAATGTAGAAAAACATCTTTTTCTTCCAGTCTTAAGCTGATCATCGTTTAGTTGGAAATAAATCTGAGATCCTAAATGGCAACAAAAACAAAAACAGCTCAAGCAAACAGGCAGTATTCACTAATGATGACTTTGGTGAAATAGAGGAAAGGAATTGTCAGGAAGAAGAAGGGAGGCCATGGCAAGTGAATGTCCCTTCGCAGCCATCATTTTTCTAGGGTTGCAGTAGGGATACAAAGGCAGGGCAACAATCCCCTTTCAGACATGACATGCTGGGGAGTCGGAATTAGTGAAGAGGAGATAACACTCTATTTAAAAATTTAGTTGCTTCCAGTTTCTTTGGGTCACTCATGGTTGCACTGAACTGCTTGCTGTAAATAGAAAGATTTTTCTAGTTAGACTTAAATGATAAAAATCTGGTTCAGTGGGCTGTATGACTATAAAAAATGTCATAGCCAACCATTTTAGGGCAAGCTTGAAAAGGTGAAATAGTAAAGGTATGAAATACACATATCCATACATTCATTTATTTAACTAATTCATTGAGCCAACAACTGTACTGCACCTACTGTATTCCAGGCCTATGCTAAGCAGTAGAATACAGAAACCAATAAAAAGTAGTATGCACTATCTAGATGCTCACTGTGAGGTAAAGGGACACACAGCAACCAGCTATGTTATATAAGATTATTCTACGGCCAAGGTATGTCAGGGGAAGAGACCAGCTCTACCTAGCTGGGGATTGGGAAGGCATCACAAAGATAGCAGGGAATAATCAAATGTATCCTTTGAAGGAAAGAACATCTTGGAGTTAAAAAGACTTTGATGAGGACCAGAGGCCAGAGAGAGCACAGCATGTTTAAGGAAATGCCTAGACTTTAGAGTGAGAGGACCTCAGAGAACTTTGCAGGAAGCAAATGGAAATGAGCCTGGAAAGTAGGCAGGGGCTGGATAATTAAAGACTCCTTAGCCCATCATATAAAATCAGGACATTATCCTTTGATGGAGGAGCACCATTGGCCGGTTTTTTAGCAGGGAAAGCGTGACCAAATGTATCACATTTTAGAGAGAACACTTTAGTGCTATTGTGTTGAGTTAATTACAAGGAATCCACAGTGGAAACTGGAAGTCTATTGTATACTATAGGGGAACTAAAATGATTTAGGTCCAACCTAAATCAATAGGAGTGGGAATGGAAGAAAGGGCAGGTTCAAGAGGTGGTGTGGTGTAGAACTAAGGCGTTAGGATGTGTGCAAAGGCAAGGGGGGAATAAAGACAATGTCCAGGTTTTTGGCTTAAATGGGGAACAATAGAGCATACGGGATAGAGAGAAAGAGCATACAGGATAGAGGAGGTTTCCTGGGGATTAGAGGGTGGAAGTTCAATTTTAGACGTGCCAAAATTGAAATGCCTGTGGGACATCAAAATGGAGATGTCTTACAGCTGTTTGACGTACAGGTCTGCAGCTCAGTATAGAGGTCTGGGCTGATTTATATTTGGGAGTCATGTCTCTGAGGCTGTGAATCAGTCCTGTCGAGAATGCTGATATTTATGAACTAAGAGAGAAGAAGAGTAGCCAGTGAAAGAGACTGAAAAGAGTAAGTCAGAGGTATAGGAGAACATGGGGCCTGATTACCAGGACACAAGGAAGGAGAGAGCATTAGGAAGAAGGGAATGGTTAGCATCATCAAATTCTATAGCAAAGTCACATGGAGCCATTGTAGTAAAGCTGGAGGGCAAAATGACTACTCGCCAGGGAGAGGCAGATTTTGCTCCAATACATGGGAGAGCTTTCTCGCAATCGATACATCTAGTCCCCTGCATACAGCAGGCAATTGGTAAATATTTGCTTGAAATAAGGGTTATTTAATGATGGAATTATTTGTCTGATGAGGACCACACAGGAGTTCATTAAGCAAAGGTGAGCTGCTCAAGTGATAGGGATCCTGTAAAAGGGATCCCTGCAATGGTTGGAGATCTGTATAAAGAAAGCCCTTTGAGCAGTTTGGATGGCAAATGTTTGGTGTGAGTGTAGTGGTTTTGTTTTTGTTTTTCATTTTAAAATAAAATTACTTTGGCCAAATAAAGAGTGAAACCCAGCCCACTCCTTACTCATCATGCCATTTGACGTAATTCTTATAACCCTCGTGTCATAATTTCCTCACCCATAAACTTGGGATATATCATCTGTCCTATCTACTCCCCTAGAGAATAAATGTGCTTGTTAAGTGTTTGGGAACATGAAGAAAAAAAGAAGGATAATGATACAAGACAGGTCTGGGAGATCTAAGCTTGGCTTTGCTACCATTTTCCTAGATTGACTTAGACAAACTAGTTTTTACGTTTATAAAATGAAGGGGCTAGGCAATATGTCGAAGCTCTCTTCTGCCCCCATTTTCTTTCAGGCTGTGATGTTCATTTCTTTGGCATGATCACCATCACCATCATTCCCAGGTTCAGGGCACAGGCAGGTGGAAAGGACTTTTTAAATGCACACTGGCTCAGGTGACCCCCAGTGCAGATGAGTGATGGGGGTAGGGACAAATCTCAGCATTGTGTCCACTTTCCAGATGACATTGCTTCTCAATAAAGTCAACCATGACAGTCCTGGGGTCACAGAACTGACAGACACTGGAATGGAACCTTCAGCTCGGTTCTTTTCTCTCCAAAACCATGCTCTGTCCACCTCCCTACAGCATTGTGTACTTATGTTGGGCATTGTTATTATTCAACAGCAACCCTGGATTGATAAGGAAGAGGTCAATCCTGCCTTCAGAAGGCCCGACTTAGAGTCCAGTCTTAGGCCCTTGTTTCGTGTTCAACATTGAGAAGGTCATTTCCCCATTGTGGAGATGCTCAATTTCTGCATATACAAAGAAGAGAGCCATTGCATCCTGCAGCTTCTCAAGGTCGTGAAGAGGGTGAAATGAGATGAGGGAGGCAGGCTGGGAATCACTATGCACATTGCAGGGCCTGTGTTTCTGTGAGGTTTGCAGGCACATGGTACAGCTGATTGCACAGCGATTACAGTGCTTTTCAATGTTGTGGGGCTCAGCATGCCTGCGCTGGGAGCCGGTTCTCTCCCAATGGCTTGGGTAAAATACCCCTCAGAGGGGCTGCATCCTCCCTCCCTTTCAATCCAAATATTTAGCTTCAAGCCTGCTTCAGCTGTGCTTTGGCAAGAAGTATTCGGGAGGAGGAGGCTGCTCTGAGGGGCCCTCCTTTGAAGCCCTGGATGTCCTACAGTGATATGGGGCCTTGGCCAAGCAAGTTGAGCTTTGAGGCCAGCGGCAGGTTTGAGACACTCCGGGGGCTGCTGACTTCAGCTGAGGGGGCTCAAAGCCCAGATCCCCACACAGCTGTGGACTCTCAAGGATCTCTCTCTCTCTTTCTGTTTCTCGGGCAGAGCTTCATGTGCATCTGAGCCAGCCCTGCAGCAGCCCTTAGCAGCCCTTCTCTGGGACTGGGTTATCTGTATGCCCAGGAAATCACTGGGCTGAGGGTACAAGATGGGATCTTGGCTTTCTCAAAAGAAGAATGAATTATTATCATTGATTCCTCAGGGGGAACTCTTGGGGCTGGACTCACCATTACTCCCAGTGACCTACTTGGGAGATTTCTGTTTCTTGTTCCTGAAACCTTAGATTCTGAGGGCTGTTTCTACCATGAGATATAGGACTCATTAACTTAAAAATGTGACCACTGCTCATCAATTTGGGCCCACTGTACCCATAGAACAGCCGGCAAAGAAAAGAGTTCATGCACTGGCAGTTGTAATACACCCTGATCATAAGGAGAAAGCATGGTTATTTCACAAAGAGGGTAGGGAAGGGTAGGAAGAATATTTACTTTTTCCTCAGGAGATGCCCTACTCCCTAAATAACTGAATTCCTATTGAATGTATTCAGAGAAGTTGGTACTTAGGTATTGTGAATGCTGCCACCTATATTAGAATCAAGGGTAAGAAAAAAGTGGAGAGCAATGGAAGTTGAAGAATAAGATCAATTGAACATATATGGAAGAGGAATGTCTCTCCTTTAGGTCCAGGTGTGACCTTGGCATTGTATAAGGGCAGGAGGCAGAGGAAGGTGGATGTCCTTCTCTCCAATGGCTCTGCACTCACTCACCTTTCTCAGAATAATTGGTTGTGAGGACAAAAATGATGTCACTATACCACACCATCTCCTTATTTGAGGCAACAAGGATTTAGGTGAACTTGAACTTACCATTATGATTGAGAGAAAGTGGAGAATCATTTGGGGAAACAAACTAAAAAAGCAGGTTTGTTGACTCAATGATTCATAAAATGGTCACTGCTTTATTTTCTGTAGCTGGACATTTTCTCCTCTCTTTAAGGTGAGTGCCTTGAATAGATTGATGTTCTTGGGGAAGAATACCTATCTCAAAGGTGGAATCACTGATTAATGTTTTCCAGGGATATGTTTATCACTGAATCTGCAATGGCTAGAGCAATTCCCGGCAACATGGGTACTCAGAAAATATTTGATGAGTAAATAGAAGGAAGGAAGGGAGAAAGAAAGGCAGAAAAGAAGAAAAGGTAGGGAAGTAAAGGTAGGGAAGGAGAGGTGAGAGGAGGGAAAGAGAGGGAAGCAAGGAGGCAGCAGAGTGGTAGGGAGAGAGAGAGAAAAGGGAGGGATGGAGGGAAGGAAGGAAGGAGGGAGGGAAGGAAGGGAAGAAGGGAGGGAGGGAGGGAAGGAAAGAAGGAAGGAAAGGAAGGAGGGAGGGAAGGAAAGAAGGAAGGAAAGGAAGGAGGGAGGGAGGGCAGGAAGGAAGGAAACAAAGAAGGAAAGGAGGGAGGGAGGGAGACAAGGAGAGAGGAAGGAATGAAGGAGGAAGGGAAGGGAGGGAGGGAGGGAGGGAGGAAGGGAAGGGAGGGAGGGAGGGAGGGAGGGAGGAAGGAAGGAAGGAAGGAAGGGAGTTTCTTATTTGTGGCTCATCAGACTTAGAGGTCACACTTGTGATACTATTCTGTGATAATGTATTTGGTATCCTGGAGGTGGGAAAAATTCATTTTTGCCTCATTAAATTTATAAAACCCATGGCTTTTGCCTAAGGGAAGAACTGTGTTTACAGAATGGTGAAGTGTTTCGAAGTAAATTGATTCTGCATGCAAAAGTGTATAACAATTTTGTTGACATCAGATTTTTACTATGGTAAGTTCAGAAGGTTTATGTTCAGAAAGTTGATGTTCCTTGACTATCCCTCTTGGTCTGGTAGAGGCTTCTTTCTGTCACTCCCGTATCGTAACTGCATCACTTTGTATTATGGCTCCTCCTCACCTAAGACAGTTTACTTCTGCTTGCTCCTAAGCATCAAGAATTGAAAGAAAATGTGTAGACTTAGAAGAAATAATACCCCAGAGCCACCTTTAAATGCATTTTTCCAAGGCATATCAAAATATCCTTGGAATTTGTTGTGAAAATTTGACCACATCCTAGTTAGCATGAGGTTAAAATTAACAGTAACATGTGTTTTAGGGATCTCAATTTGCAAAATATTAATAGAGTTCATGGGCAGTTAACTGCAATAAAGGGAGGAAATGAAGTTTATAGTGCAGGGCCCTGGGGATTACAGCTTTCTCTACCCCTGAGCACGTTCATATCCCAGAACTCACGTAAAGTGAGGAAGGCCATAAAAGGAACAAAGAAGGAAAGCTCAAGGTTGATGTTATAGGTCTCTTTCTCTTCCCTCCTGGGAGGGCTTCCAGTGCATCCAGGGGTAGCCTCACTTAGTCTTAGTTTCCTCCTGCCCATTCAGAAACCCATGATTTACCCTGAGGTGCAAAAACAGGGACCTTCAGTGAGACTCATAGCTGCTGAAACATCAGAAAGGAGCCCTGACCAATTTCTTATCACTTCTGTGGAAATGTGATTCTTATTGAATTTTCATCTCAAGTTAAACTACTTAGGCATAAAAAAATTAAAAAAAAATGTATGAAGACATTCCAGATTGAGAGTCAGCAGACATGGATTTATGCATTCTCTGCTTTTGACTCTCTTGTGACTTTAAGGAAATCATGCCTTCCTTCTACACTTTTGCCTCCTCACCTAAACAGAAATAGTAGGGCTAGGGGATCTCTAGGGGCTCTTCCTGCTCTTTAGTTTGTAGTTTAATGTGAATCTGACTTTTGTCCAGTGGGCTTTCTTAGGAAAATTTACCAAAGAATGATTATTGAATACAAGATTCAGATATTAGAGCCAGGAAAAGTCCATGCAAGCTAAAGTAATCACAATAGCAAGAAAGGTAGGCTTTATTTCAAAGGTGAGATGGAGATTGAATGATGAGAGAGGAAAGAGGTCATTCCAAGCAAAGAGAAGGCTTAGGGTAAAGACCTGAAGTGTGAAGATACAAGGCGTGATTTAAAATTCAATGGGAGAGCAAGGTAATTGGAGCAAGTTGAAGAAGGAAACAAAAGAGGAGAACCTCCACAGCCTTCCCAGGACTTCATCTGGACCATTTCTGGGGCTACCTTCAGGGACACACTTCAGTGTAGTATATAGGAATATTTTTGGACTCAAAATGTCAAAAAAGGTGGCTGATCTGGACTGTTTCTGATGAGGGCCCTACTGGTCTCGCCTGCCGAGTTAGTGCTCTTGTAGCTGAGACCTGACTTTCTCACTCCAGTTGGTAGCTGTCCTCACGTCAGTTCCTTTCACACTAGCTCCTCCACAGGCCTTTGCCATACTCACCTTCTGCTTCTAGAATGGGAGTCATTCTGCTTTCGAGAGAGCCTCCATGGAAAGAATCTGGGAGTGATGACTTTCCAGGGTGTTAACATACAAAATCTTCCACCCTCTTCATATAAATATATATATATAGTTTTTTTCTTTTTTTTTTTTTTTTTTTGAGATGGAGTCTTGCTCTGTCGCCCAGGCTGGAGTACAGTGGTGCCATCTCAGCTCACTGCAACCTCTGCCTCCCAGGTTCAAGCGATTCTGCTGCCTCAGCCTCCTGAGTAGCTGGGATTACAGGCATCTGCCACCACTCCCGGCTAATTTTTGTATTTTTAGTAGAGATGGGGTTTCACCATGTTGGTCAGGCTGGTCTTGAACTCCTGATCTCGTTATCCACCCGCCTTGGCCTCCCAAAATGCTGGGATTACAGGGTGAGCCACCATGCCTGGCCCCCTCTTCATATTCTTAAGGCTCAATCTTCTGGGCTTCCAGGAGGCCTAAGGGTACCCAGTACTCACACCACTTCTGCTCTTGGCAAAGTTATCAGGAGCCTTCCACCACTTCAATCTTTGGGACAGTGAAGTTCAGTGGAGCTCAGACTATCATGAACCCTTGCTAGTATCCATTGACTGGGTTTGACACCCAGGCACTCTCGTTAGATTCTAATCACTTTTTGCCACAGTGAGGTCTGAGACTTAGTACTCTCTGGGTCACCCTGCTGACATCTCTATTTCCTCTGACCTTGTCACTAGAACTGGGATCTGGCCTTGTATTTTTCTTAGTCATGAGCCCCTACTTTGTTAAGTGTTTCAGGCCCCCCCAGGACCACAGTTCTCAGCTCATTTATCTATGAGTATTAATATCCTGCCTTGTGTTTGCCTGGATTCTTTATCTGACTGGCAGGTGCTCTGGGGTAGACCACCTTCTGAACTGTGACCTAGGTTGCAACAGCCTCTCACACCTGTATCCTTACGCTCATTTATGTTGCATGCTTCAATTCCCAAAACATTCATCACACATTCTTCTTACATAAACTTGATTTCTTGTCCTTGATTTGTGAGCAGTTAGAGCAATAGCCCCCCACAGAAATATCAAAAGCTGTTTGTTATTACAAAGACCTCATTCTACTCTCATTAAAGATGTTGGGAAAGAATGTCATGATTCTATCTCATATTTTTGGTGGGAATAATTTGATAACTACCTGATAAAACTTTTTAGTCTCATAATCACTTGCTCTGAATCTCCAGAACACTGAGAAATTGAAGGAAATATGTAAGGGTTGTTTGTTCCTTTATTTGCTTATTTTACTTAAAGTCAGCATTTTCACAAAAGTTGTGGTCTTTTTAATTGTGCACACTTTGTGCCTTAGTTTATCTGTGTTCAGTTCCTGGCCAGAGATCATTTGTTTTCATAAGAATGTACATGTGTCTGAAGCATCAGAGCTACAGGCGCTGCTCCCACCCCGTCCCTGCAGACTTCATCCTGCTCAGTCCAAGGCAAGGGAACTATCCACTGGCTCAGACCCATTATGAGAGAAGTCTAGAATTGTCTTATCTACTAGTCCTGGGCCGAAAGGAAACTTAGGAAGCTCTTCAGTACACAAGAGTCTAATGGATGGCAGGTCTCTCAACCCCCACAAGCATGCCCACCACAGGCAGAAGATGCCCACTGCCATCCCTCCCCAAGCTGATTGAACACTCACAATCTCATGGGACTGCTCAGTGCTGAGTTAACAGAACCCCTTTGGAGCCTACGAACTGGATTCCTCAGTACATCCAACAAGGGCTTCTACACTTTTTCCTCACTCAAGACATACTGAGCTTTTTTCCCTCAAATGGGCCAATGCAATTGGTGCCTGTATGGTAGACACACCTGACAGCAATAGCTTAACTGAAGCCTACCCTGACAATGACCCTGTACAGCAGATGGACCTGACAGCAATAATTTAAGAAATGAGGGTGCTCATGTGGAGGTTGCTGAGGAGAGGGTGCTCGGTGAGGATGTTATGTAAACTGCATGTTTTTTTTTCCAGCAGTTCTGGTTTTCCTGTCCAGCCTGCCACCACTGGACCGTCCCTGTATGTAAGTTCCCGCAAATAAAACCATAGGCCTCTTTTGCTGGCTCTAGGTCTCTTCTCTAGCCTCTTGAACCCAGTGCCATCCCTACTGAAGTTAATAGGGGTCTGGCATGCTAGTGTCACAGCATGCTTCAATGCCTGCAAAATAGACTGAGTCTTATGGTTTTGGCTCTGTTGAGTTTATTCTGATGAAGGCAAGGTTCTTATCCTTTTCACTCATCCATAGTCAAGGAGAAAGGCCATCCACGGGAGCTGACGCCCCAAGGGGAGATCACCTATTACCCTCGATAACTCAGGTCTGGTCTCCCCAGCACAAGTGCCAATATAGGTAAAATTACTTCTGATTCCAATCCCAAAGTCCTCCATATTTCTTGCTTTTCCAGTAGATTCCCTTAAGCAGCCCAAAATCCTCTGAAGGGCTTGACATGTGCTGAGCTCCTGAAGGCTGTGGGTAAAGCCAACCGTGGAGCTTCAGGGGATGTTTGCACGCTGAGCAGGCTTAGCAGAGACACTGTGCCAAGGAGTGTTTTTAGAGTGAAGAGGAATTTGAGTTTTTCTCATCTAGGACCAGGAAAGATTACTGGTATGACTCAGAGGATTACAGTAAGAGAGCCTTTTCAATAATGGGGTAAAGAGGAAATCAGACTGAGTTTGCAGGAGGCATCTTGGGGTTTTAATCCCTGCTCAACAACTTACCAACTCAGGGGCTATGAGCCATTTATTTCTCTTAGCCTTGATATCTTTATCAATTAAATAGAGATAATAATATGCATCTTGAGGAGGTACCCTGAGAATTACATGTGGCCATGGTTATAAAATATCTAAACAACATTTGGTACACAGTAAGGGCTCAATATATAGAAGCTGTTTACTACAATAAAGGAGAGTTAAGGCAGGTTACTGGAATTACTTCATCATTTTCTCTAGATCTGAGAGATTCCAAAGGAGCTGATATAACCAGACATATGGCCTAGTTAGTTCTAGGAAAATCTATAACAAAACTCACTTTTCTTATAAGCTTCAGCAGAACTAAGAGAAATAACTGCCCTAAAGTTTGGAGAAGAGCAAAAGGCTGAATTCAGGACCTATTTGTCTTGCAGACAAGTAGAAGCTCCCTACGGCATACTCAACACCGCATGTGTGCACAGAAGTGCACAAACACAAAGGTGCAGACATACATGCATACGTGCACATATTCACATACGGAGCTCCCACTCCAAGACTGAGCTACCTCCCTTGCCCACTGTTCTTAAGCTCCTATGCTGTATCAAAGGAGAAGAAACTGATGTTTCAAGCTTGTTGAATTCTAACTCATCAAAATAGTTTGGTTTACCCCCTGTGCTACTTTACAAGGCACTTAGGCATTTTTTCAAGGGGTTGGGAAATCATGTTTCATCAGTAATAAACAGGATCAACCCCCAAAGACTGAAGCTCAATTTCAAGCTCAGAACCCAGGAGGTCAGAGAGGATTCTATCACAGAAAATCACAAACTCCCTTTCCTTAGCAAAGCAAAACATATTCTGGGAGAAAGAGAGGAGGCTTCAAGTCAAGCACAGCAGTTTCTAATATTTTTCCACTTGACTTTTCTTAATTAGTGTTGACTAGCTTAACGAAGCAATTAAGGGGCTTATTTGCTTTTTAAAATCACATGTGAAATTTAAGAAACCTTGAAATAGAAGAAATATTTGTCCCCAAGATCTTACTCCACAAGGGATATCAGTTTGAATATTCTCCAACCACTAGAAAGTGAGAACAACTGGCCCTGTTCTCCAAATGAGGCCCAAGCAAAACAGAAATCGCAGTAGCCGGCTCTGCATGTAGAAATCCTCAATAAGTGAACGGCTGCTTTTCAGATGTTATTTCTGAGACTTCATGATAATTACAATGATAGACAATGATAATTAGTTTTTGATAATAAAGACATCTACCACTTATTGATTAATTATGAGCTAAGAAGTGTGTTGCAGACTTTTCATATGTTATTCCAATTTAAATCTGTAAATGTTCCCTTCCCTTTTTACTAGAGTAAGAAAATAAGGATTCAGAGAGGGTGAACGGCATGCCCAGGGTCACACACCTGTCAGGACCTCGACTGAAACTTTTCTCATTCAGACACATGGTTGTCCCATGACATTTCATTTTCTTCCCTTGTGATAATTCTAAACCAGGAGAATTGTGGCTTAAGCACACCAAATATCATTAAATAACTAAACTTGTGTGTGCATGTTTACACCTACATTTATATAAATAGCATATACAATAGTAAAAAATCATGTTATTTTAAATAATTATATCTAATTATCTGTATGACAATCTAATAAGCCCCTAATAGTATATTAATCATATGATTATAGTTTGTTATTTACATGAAATAAGCTAATATATCACAATTTGTAATTGATATAAACATAAATTGATAATACAAATAAATATATAGTATATTAAATATGATATGTATGTAACATATACATGAGACCTACAAATCCATATGTAATACAAGCCATAATATGATATATAAAACATGTAATACATAATATTGTAATATATATAATGTGTTTGTATACAATACACAACACATGATATATAATACATGGAAATTATGTCTTTAATAATTGTGCATAATAACAGAATTATCAGAAATTTTGATACAGGGTTAAAAATTAGATTATTTTAATAAATATATACTTATAGGACAATAGTCTATATTACAATATAACTCAATAAATAAATTTGATCCTTAAATAATAATATTATGGAGTAATTAACTGGACTGTCCAGAGTTTAATGTGTGCATCTGGTCATACGCAAGTTCACATTTATTGTCTATCATGTGCTAGAAACAGTGCAAAGCACTTTATATATCACCTTTTTAAACCTTTCCACAAACCAGCAAGGTAGGTACCATTCACTGAAAAGAAATTGAGGCTTTTATTAGTTAAATATTCTTTTTTGTTTTTCTTTTAGGGGCACAGAGCTAGCAAAAGAGCCAGGAATCAACCCTTATTTCGTCTTATTCCAAATGATATCAAGTGTTTGTATTTTACCAAGTCAGATAAGTAGGTGGAGAAAAGATGAAGTGACAAAGCACAGGAGGGACAAAGAGATTATGCCTTCATGCTTCCCTGCTCCTTGAAAATGTAGTATATGCCAAGTTTTCATTGATTCAGTGGGGAAGGCAAGGGACGCTGGCCTGGTGCCAGTTCAACCACTCTCTCAGTCTCTTGTTTATTCAACAAGCTGTTCCTCTGGGTCCTGGGGAAGAGGGAATTATTTGGGGTGGCAGCCCATGGCATAAGTCCTGATGCAGCCTGTGGCATATGTCCAAGCCCCTCCCAGTGTGACACTTTTGTGACCAGGGTCCATATGCTCATGGCACTCCCTTGGACTTAGCTATTTTTTCATTGCCTCTGGGACTGCAGGCTAAATACTTGGCACTGGAAACATTGCCAGCAGCAGCACAGTTTGGGAGTACATCCCACATGGGCACTGAGTCAACAGTGCCAACAGGAGGAAAACATATGAGCCCAGGGAGATTTCTTAACTATTTACCCAGTGGGGGAAATTGTTTATTTTCCACATATCTCCCAAACAGCCCATTTATGAGCTCCATTTATGACTTCAAACAGGTAAGTTGGCAGAGACATGGCAGTGAAGATAAGATGATGACTAATTAATAGCCTTGCAACAGGTTTCAACACCCAGATCTACAACTACCATTATTATTTTTCTTAACCACTAACATTTATTTTCAAATACAAACATGCTTTTAAGTATTTTTCTTAATACAGATAATAGTTTTATCTTGTTCCTGGCACCATTTCCTCTTCCCAATAGGGTTATAAATAGGGTATTCCATTTGGCAAGGGTCTTGTCCGTGGCATTGGAGAGACGGTTCTATAGTTACTGTAACAAAACAGCACATAGTTGGCATATTTTTCCCCAAACTTTCCTAACATTTACACTGCCATCTGCATACTTTTCACTTGACTTCACTCTGAAAATTGACTGTTCCTCTGATACATACCAGAGACTTGGCTACTTGGACATTTGGAAACAAAATAGAAGGAACAAAACATGAAAAAGGAAGCATTCTTCCCATTTCTGATCCCAGGCATTCAATACTTGTAGTAGTACAGTAGTTTGTAAGAATGGTTTAAGGTAGCTTCCTTTAAGGTCAATTTTAATTTTAAGATTTTAGGATTCTGTGAATGAAGGGATAATTCATTAATTAATATACTAATATCAATAACTGCTTTATTTTCCTGAGTTTATACAGCTATTTGCCCATATTTAAATATATATGTAGAAAAATGTGGGATCAGTATGTGTGTGTAAGAAAACTCAAAAATGAGTCTTAAAAACACAATAAAGTTAAAATGGAAGATCCAGACCTAAAACCCTTTCCAAAGTTCTGCTCCCAACATTTCAAGTAAGTGTTAGATAACGCAAATGAGTTTTTAAGAGGATTAAGATGCTAGAACATAGTATCTCTGGAAGTTCAAGGATTTCCATTGTTGTGAGACAAAGAATGCATAAGAATACAAATCTCCATAGTCTTGTCTTCCAGATAACCCAATAACCCTCACCAGCTGGGCTTTACTTTCTTTTCAGGTTTAAATAAAGGAGGGGGAAGGTTTCAGCAATAGCTGCAGGAGTTACTGATGAATTGAGGATTCTCCAAAATGAGACTTTTAGAGAGAGAGAATACACATAGCCCTTGCCTGGAGAACTGGATAAATTCATTCTGTCTTCATCAAACATGGTTAGCCCAGGCATCATTTGAATGAATGTGAAGGAAAAACTAACTTCTTGATGTTTTTTCCTGATACTCTGCCTGTGCATTTGCTCATGTCATATGAGCATATAGAAGAGAAGCCAGGTCAGAGTGAATATTGGCCCATAACACATTTTATGGAAGGCTATTTGGTGCCTAGTCATCCCCAGAACGTCTTCATATGAGGATTTACTGAGCCAAAAACAATTTAAGATTTATTTGAGAAGTCACCCAAGTGATGAGTCCATTTGTGGATACAAAGATATTAGTGATTAGAATGGTTGTGTTGGAGATGAGAAGTTGCGTTGCCGTTGCTGCTGTTGTTTTATTCTTTTTCTTTGCTCTTATGCAAAATACTGTAGGAAAATAATTTTGTTTTACCAAGTTTAATGTGAGATTTTACTTGTGATTTTGATATTTTGATCCCAAGCCTTACAGTTGGAGAAGTCAAATTTTCTGTTTTTGTTTTAACAATCGTTTTAGCTTATAGAATGAAGGAGTGGACACTGGCTAACTTTACAGAATATTTTATCCATAATTAAGAATCTAATGAAGCTGAAAAAAGAACATTGTTTCTTATGGGTTTAAAATAATATAGATGATGTATTTTCATTACAAGTGCTTTGGAGATAAAAATTTGAGGGAGAATAAACCAGTACACACCTGCACACTCACACACACACTCACACACACATTTACACACATACAGAAAAAAAAATACTTTTTTAAGCCTTACCTGCTGACATATGTTGTGTTCAAATGAATATTCACTACATCCAACTCTTGTCACTTTCATCCATCTTAGATATTTAACATTAAATATCTAATATTAACATTTAACATCAATATTTAACATTAACACAATATCTAATAACATTAACACAGAGCTATGGTTGAGTTTGTAAGACAATATCACATGCACAACATATATTTGTGTAAGGCATGATGCTGGGTTCTGGATGTTGACTGAGAGATGAAAGAATGGACATCATTTTGACATTGGAAAAATTCATAAATTTGATGGAGAACAAACATTTGTCATACAAGCTAAATGAGCTTAAGTTGCATTTTAAACTCAGCAGTTCACAAATTTATCAGTTACAACCTTAATATCTTCTTTGATACCAACTTCCAATTCATCTATCTTATACTTTTCTTACCTTGGCCTCTCCAAATTATCTCAGTTCATCTCTCTTCTTCAGTCAGTCAGTGTCTGCTTCCTGTGGGTAGATCTACAATCCTGTACTAACCTGTCACTCTGTAATTCAAATCTCTCTTGATTGGCACTGTCCAAAATGGTAGCCCCTAGCCACATCTGGCTTTTACATTAATATTAAAATTAAATTAAACTTTCAGTTTTTTATTCAAACCAATCACCTTTCAAGTGCCCTACAGCCACATATGGCCCATTGCTACTATTGGTGAAGGACGCTGGTATTTCCACTGGCTCAGAAAGCTCTGAGACAGATCTGCTCTAATGCACAGTTCAAAGCTCGCTTGCCAGGCTGTTCTCCCCATAGTTTCCTCAGGCAAGCGAGTCTCCAATAAGTTAAATATTCATTGTTTTCTGCATATATTCTGAGCTTCACTGACTTGGGGGCTTTCCTATTTCCAAAGCTTCAAGTGTTCTTTTGAAATCCTATTGTCATTTAAGGCCTAGAATAAAGAATTGTTTCCCCTTCTTTTACGAAGCCTTTTCTTTTCTTTCTTTCCTTTTTTCTGTTTGTCACACAGCCTTTATTTATCCCTCACTTTTTTTTTATTATTATACTTTAAGTTCTAGGGTACATGTGCACAACATGCAGGTTTGTTACATAAGTATACATGTGCCATGTTGGTGTGCTGCACCCATTAAGCCTTTTCTAATCTTCTCAGTGAGAGCTTTGACTCCTCTGGAATCTGAGAGCACACTTTGTGCCTCAGCTGTGCTCCACTTAGAGCTCTGTTTCAGCGACAAGAGTTGGATGCAATGAATGTTCAGTTATTCAAACACAGCATATGTGAGCAGATAAGCCTTAAAAAATTGTGAACTGCTGAGTTCAAAATTTAAGTCTTCAGAGGATTTTTTTTTTTTTTTTTTTTTTTTTTTTTGCTCCAGTAGTTGGTTATGCTAAGTTAAAATGGAAGATTTTAACTTAGTTTTTTGAGGTCAGGGGAAGCATGAAATTTTCATATTTCATGACCTCTGGTTTTTCTTCTTTGTGTGTTTTATTTTACTTATTTTTTTTTTTAAGTTTTAGGGACATTAAAGATAAAATAAAAGAATAAAAAGGGAAGGACACAATTGGTGACAAAATCTGAAAGTGAAAATGAATTAATAGAGTTATATCAACCATATATGAGGGAAGGATGGGGTTGCTGCACATTGTAGAATAAAGTCCTATAATTAAATTCTTTTTCTGTTAATTTGCTTTCTGGATCTAGGTGAGTTAATTATTGTCACTAAACCTGTCATTTGTTTTTGTTTTATTTTATCTGTAGAATAAAAATAGTAATGCTCCCCACATAGGTTGTTGTAAATATCCCTTAAGGTAATATATGTAAAAGCACCTCTTAAAAAAAAAAAATGTCTCATACAAATGTGAGTGTTTACAGCAAGCTTCCAGGAAAGGAGGGTTTGGAATGGGGAGAAACACATGTTCTCCTGTCCCTTCACAAACCCACTTTCTTCTGACAAAGCCCTGCCGACTGATAAAGTTCCAGTAGGCTCTTTGTGAGTTATCCACAGGGTTCTCTTTTTATCTCACAGAAATATTTATATATCTATACATTTCTATAATATTTTTTATTCTACCCTCCTTGGGATGTAGTTATGACTGTTGAATATTTACTTTTCAGACATTCCTTCTCCCTTTGAAGAAATCCACAAAAGAAAAAGCAAAATACTGACAAGTTTTCAAAGCCATGATTTACAGGAATGAATTCTGAAAAGCAAGTGGCTAACATCCGAGTTCATCATCAAATAATATTTCTAAAGCACCCTCTAGTGTCTGGCCCCAAGCCAGATGATTCAATGCCTGGAGAAGCTACAGACTTTTTCAAAGTAAAATAGACTCACGTCTGCTCTTGAGAAGCAAGTCGGCATCATTTAGGATGCCTTAGGAATGTCTCTCTAAATAAGGATTAAAAATGGATTGCTGTAGAAAAATTAATACAGGTACAAACACTAATAATATTGAGTGCAATTTAAATTCCATTTTAAAATAGATAATAGGGTTTAAAATAACATGTCGAAAATTGTACTGGAATTAGCAAAATTTAAAATCTTAGGAAGAAGAATCCTGATTTGTGTGTGAAAAGGTTTTGAACTGAGGAAAATTAAGACTAGCAAGAGTAGATAGGGGTTGTCTAGCAGGAATCATAGACCCATCAGCCATCTGATTATGCTGTGACTGATACTAGCCTGTAGTTTTCACCCAGTAAATTATCAAGTGGTACAGTAGAAAGAGCATGGTATGTAGAATCATAAGACTCATAGTTTGGGGTCAACTCTACTAGTCACTTGGCCATGTGGTTTGGAACACATCACAAAAGATTTATGAGCCTTTGCTTCTTCACATGTAAAATTGTGATGATTTTGCCAACTTCATAGAATTGTTTAGACTTTAGAGTATTACATAGGATACAACGGACTAGTTCCTTGAACAAAGTACTTGTCCCCAAAATGTTACTATTTTTTCTAGTTGTGTGATTGATTTTGCAATCAGCAATTTAATATTATGCATTCAATACGTTTATAATATGCATTCAATGTGACTCACATATATTTCATAAAAACAAATTTGAATATTTTTCTCATTTTGTCATTCACATATCTTTGAGAATGGCATCATAGTTTTATTTTGATAATGAAGTAATACAGTCAATTCCTGAATAGGCTAGTTGACTTTAATGAGAAATATCCATTTATTCATTCATTCATTCATTTCATTTTCAACTTTTAAATTAAATCCATAATGGCCCCTTCACTATGGGGTTCTTATATTAATAAGATGGACCAGATACTTTTATCACCTACAAAAAAAATCTTTGTAGGCGGAGCAATAAAGAGTACTGAATCATTTTAAGAAGTCACATAGAAAATGACTTTTGAACATGGAAGGACTCGGCTTGATCAAGCAAATTCTATTTCAAAGTTTTACTTGCAAGGTTATTTATTACTGTGTGGAATCTCACTCCTGGGGCTGGGGTCAAGAAAAATGGGGACACAGGTGTCTGCCTATTTGCACAGGCATTAAAAAGCACTGTAAAATGAGCTTCAGCCTTTTAAGTTACTGTCTTCTTTATAATAATAATCTTTTCCATTTTACAAGGTCTATATTATTTTTAGGTAAGAAAACACTGTAGAGTTCATGTTTTATTGTTCCTTGCAGTTATATAAATTATATTTGGCCAAAACAAATGTAATTCCTACTGTGTGAACTGGGAACCCAAAATGTTGATTTTCCTCAAGTTATAAACAATGTGAAGATATGTTATACTAGGTCACAATTTTCCAGAGCAGAGCAAAATATATAACTCAGTTTTAATAACAAAACTGCATATATCATTAAAGCTTCCTACTCCACACAGAATGTATTATATTACCCTGCCCAGCAAGAGACATCCTTTGTGTAGACCACAATTTCTAAAATACCATTTGATTGAATAGAAAACAGGTTAGCCATTTCTTAGTTTAAAAGAAAACATAATGGGTAAATGCTCATGGACATTCTGCTTTGCCTTTGCTAGTGAATATTAAATTTCTTCTCACTAAGTTTAAATGTCACAGATTTTGTAAACAACAAGGTCTGGGGGAAAACCATTATGACCCTTTTCTGACTATTAGATGAATCTTCATATTTTTAGCAACTTAGAAGCAGATGTCCTCTCCTTTTCAGCACCAATAAACCTTATTTATACATGTACTATATCAACTTCAAGTCTTATTGTAATTATTTACGTACAAGTCTGCCTCCCCAAATAGACTTGCAACTTAAGGCAAAATCCAGACTGCATTATGTTTGTATTCTGAGCCCCTGGTTCAATGTCTACCACAAAGTTGGAGCTCTATAAATATTAAATAAAAGAGTATATGCTGAAAATTCACCACCAAATTGTTAATTTACCCACCCACCGTTCCTTTCAGAATAACTCCAAAATTTAAGAAATTGTAAGTACTATCTTTACAACACTGATAGGAATCAGGAACTATTTCCTTTTTTAAAAACTCACAGATGGGGTTATTAGCTAGTCTGTCCTCCTCATTTCACAGATGGGGATTTGAGGGACCAGAAGAAGGAAGCTTCTTTACTCTTGCCATATCATAAAACTGATACCAATTATGTTTATATGATATAAAAGTAGTCCATGTTAATGCCAAACATTTTGACAAGTTCAAACATACATAAAGGAGCCAGCAACCACATGAAAAGATAACTTGAAAAATCATTAAATGTAAATCAAAACCACAATAAGGTATTACCTCAAACTTATGAGGAAAGCAAAGCAGAAACCAGAAACTACCAAATGTTGGTGAGTATCTGGAGAAACTGGAACCCTTGTGTGCTGTTAGTTGGCTTGTAAAATGGTGCAACTGCTATGGAATAGTATGACAGTTCTTCCAAAAATTAAAAATAGAATCACAGCATGATCTAGTCATTTTACTTCTGGGTATATATCCAAGAGAATTGAAAGCAGGGTCTTGAAGAGATATCTGCATGCCCTTGTTTATAGAGGCAAAACCCAAATGTCCATCAGAGTATTAATGGAAAAACAAAATAAGAAATGGAATCTTACCCAATCTTAAAACAGGAAGGTAATCTGTCACATTCTACAACATGGATGAACCTTGAGGACATTATTTTTAGTAAAACATTCCAGTCACAAAAAATCAAATACTGTATTATTTCACTAATATGAGCTCTCCAAATTAGTCAAATTCATACAGACTGAAAATAAAATGTGATTTTTCAGGGGCTACAGGGAGGCAGTACTGGGGAGTTGTTCAATGCATGTAGAGTCTCAGTTTTGCAAAATAAAAATTTCTGGAAGTATGTTGCATCATAATGTGAATATACTCAACACTACTGAATATATACTTAAAAATGGTTAAGATAGTATTTTATTTTTTTCTACACTTAAAAATGTATGAAAATACACATAAAGGAAAAAAATTTAAAAATATATAAAATAACATCAGAAAAGGTCTAATTAATATATTTAGTTGTTTTATGCAATATTTATATATTTGAGATCGTATTATGTAATAATATACCTTATTTTTATAACAAAAATAGGACCAAAGCATTTTTAACTATAGAAATACCAACTTAAAAGTTCAATGAGAGCTCATAATATGAATAAACCATAATTTGCTTAACCACATCCCAATATTTAAATTATTGTACTTTAAAAAAAAATTTTATTTATTTATTTATTTTTGAGATGGAGTCTCACTTTGTTGCCCAGGTTGGAGTGCAATGGTGCAATCTTGGCTAACTGCAACCTCCATCTCCCGAGTTCAAGTGATTCTCCCGCCTCAGCCTCCTGAGTAGCTGAGACTACAGGTGTATGCCACCATGCCCATCTAATTTTCGTATTTTTAGTAGAGATGGGATTTCATCATGTTGGCCAGGCTGGCCTCAAACTCCTGACCTTAGGTGATCTGCTCACCCCAGTCTCCCAAAGTGCAGGGATTACAGGTGTGAGCCACCATGCTTGGACTAAATTATTGTACTTTTGTAAGTAATGTTTTATTTCCTATTTTTGTACATTTGTTGTCTATGTTTCTGATTGAGTCTCAGAAGTGAAATTAACAGAATGAACATTTAAAACTACCTGCCATATATTGTGAAATTTAATATTGCTTTACTATTCATTCATAGAAGTAGGAGATGAATGGCTCTGTGCTATCACACCATCTTCTGCATTGATTCTTCTTCACCTTCTTATCATCGTCATCATCATCATCAATAAATTTGTAAGGAAGGAAACAGCATTGCTTACTGATTTTCATTTCTTTGCTTGTTAGTAAAACTGATACAACTGAATGTACTTTCCATTTACTTGGGTAAATTATTTTTTTACATTCAGATATAGCATAAATTGATCAATATTTGAGACCGTCATGAAGAAACTTAATTTTTTATCTATCATATTGGGCTGCAAATATTTTTCCTAGCTTCACATCTATTTTTAAATTCTGTTTTGTAAATATACAATTATAAATCTCTGTACAGAGACATATTTAATTTATTTTTATTTAAATTTTTATTTGATTTTCAACTAACTACGGTGTAGTCAGTGATTTTGAGATTTCAGTGAACATCTCATGAAATATTTAGTAAAATTTTCAGTACTATATCTTGAAAAGTCTTGTAGGAGTTTTGCATAGGACAGTTTAGGACCTACACATGAAGTCTGGAATAACTGGTGCAACA
The DNA here is from genome assembly GCF_024542745.1 of Macaca thibetana thibetana. Taxonomy (NCBI): domain Eukaryota; kingdom Metazoa; phylum Chordata; class Mammalia; order Primates; family Cercopithecidae; genus Macaca; species Macaca thibetana. The sequence continues at coordinate 88,303,740 of NC_065590.1, forward strand.
ACATCAATGGCAATCATAACGACAAAAACAAGGAAACAAACAAACAAACAAACAACTTGTAGCTACATCTCTTTGAGTGTCTGCTTTCTGCCAGGCACTGAGTTGACTGATGTAACTCATTAGCTTAAATCATATGACAGCCTTATGAAGCACGTGCTATTATTATCACCATTTTTTGCAGAGCATCCAAGTGGCATAATATGTTATGTAATTTGCTACAATCACTCAGTGGTTAGTTGGAACTGAGTTTTGACCTCAGTCCATCTGTCTTCAGAAATCTGGGCCTCTCACCACTGAGATATGTTGCCTCTAAAAGTTACCAAGCTGCCTCAAAATCTTTGCAAGATTCATTTAAAGACTTATTAAAATTGCCTTTATGTTTCTAGATGTAATTTTTTCCTTAATATTTTGGATTTTGCAATGCTTTTACTGTTTTTGGATGACTTTTAATTTTTTCTCATTATATTTTCTTGTTGATTACTTTTAGTATCCGCACACTCTACTGAATTCTTACTAATGTTAAGTGGTTACAGTTAATTTTCTTGAGTTTTCTAGTTGTTATTTCTTATGGAAACTGTATTCCTACTTGCGTTCAATATCTTATAGTAATAGCCACAAGTTCTGTAACCATTGAGTACTAAAGGGCAGAGCATGTATGTGTGTTTTGTTTCTAAATATCATGGATATCATTTAGATTTTCACAACTAGGCATAGTGAAGGTTGTCAGGTTAGTAAAGTATTACTTATCATGTTTTATGTATATTTTTAATTTTAGAGTTTCTCAATAAAAATAAAAGTTTTATTGTATTTAAAACCATTTGGCATTTTATTTAGATGACAATATATGATTTTTAACCTCCTTCTTTGTCTTACATAAAAAATAAAAATGGCATCTACATTTCCATGGCAATTGTCATACTCTAATCAGTTTTAAGCGGTTTGCATGCATTTTCGTACTTTATCTTCACAAAAACCCTGTGCGGTAGTCACTGACATATTTTCTTTTCCAATTAACAGATGAGAGGACTGAAGCAAAGAATGGTTAGTGACCTCCACAAGGCTATATAATGAGTTAAAGGAAGACCTGAGATTTAAGTCCAAAATGATCTGCCTCTAGAGCCAATGTTCCTAATCACTCAGACACATGAGGATACCAGTGGAAAGAGGTTTTGAGAAGTCGTCCAGAATTAAAACCTGTATCAGGGAGTCAGAGAAGGCCAATGTATACATACCTACAAGAACTGGATGCAGCTTAACTCTAAAAGGAAAAAAAAATTAGTCTATTTAATAAGAGTCCTCACTTTTTGGAAATCATCTCAGGGTATACTTTTATATGTCAAGGGTAAGTTTCCTGTATACCCATTCCCATTTCTGTCTCTTCATAATGGGCAGTAAGTGAAGCATATAAAGGAAAAGATCAATTGTTTCGCCTGCTGATCAGAACTGCAGAACTCTCCTCTGATATTTTGAAATCAGGAACTCTGAGTCACCATGAGGAATCAGAGAGGAGGAAGGTTGCAAGGAAGGAGTGTCTAAGCAGAGAAATTGGGCTGATGGATATGAGCATTCTGGTGCCAGCTCAGAGACCAGAGGAACACATTCCATGAGATATTATTCAAGAGATTTATTACAAGTAGGAGCTTTATACTGGTGGCCCTACTGATTTGCCCTCTCTTTAGAATGCAATGCTCTGCCTCTTTTGCAAAATATCAGAACGAGTTGCACAATATAGAAACAGTATACATAATCAGACAAGCAGGGAATCTCAGCTATGAGAAGGGGGAAGAAGGAAGTGACAGCCAAGAATCATCTAATGTAAAAGGAAAACCACCAATGAGAAAGAATAACTGAGGAGCTAAGAGCAGAGGGAAATAAATATAAAAATAAATATAAAAACAGAAGGATACCTTCCTCTTGAAATAGAAAATAAGAAATGGAATCAGACTAGAAGAAGTTTGTTTCTCCTAGTTAGTTCTCAGCATTAAAACATTAGATCTGGCCATGTGCCTGGCCATTCCTTTTTCCATTTTTTCTCCTCTAAACATATTGAAGGCCAAACTATATTTTGAGGACTATGTTTAAGACACTAGGGAATGATTACAATGATTTTCATCATATGTGGTTAACATTTTTGGAATTTTTGGCACTTAAATTCACAGGTTTTAGTTACCTGTAATATTGATCTGTAATAAATAGTCCACTACTTAGTGATGGTAAATAAATGACACATCACTCCATTATACTTTTGTTGATTTGCACACACTACGGGGAGCGTATTTTATTTAACAATGCAAAGAGTGTCCACGTTAAGTTTGTTTTGTTGCTATGTGTACTGTTTAGTCCCAGGATACCTTGAACTGGAAAGAAGCCCTGTTGAGGGACAGGATTACATAATTCTACCTTTTTGGTGAACTGTCTTGGGCCTTGGTGTCCCCAGCTCAGATATCCATATATCGAGAGGTATGTGGATCTTGCATTGTTCATTCTGGTTTGACCTTAAGCCAAAACCTTTTACAGAAGCCTGAGTCCTGGGGCTTCTTCCTAAGCAACCACCACTGTCACAGAAGTAGCCAATCCCTGCTTATTACTGCAACTCGCGTTGACAGGAAATGGGGTGCTGACCCTTTTCAAAAGAAAGGCAATGAAAAACCATTCCCCTGCAGGTGGAGTTTTCTGGCTCATGTATGGCTTAGAAATGAAATTAGCCATTGGAAATTTCATTCAGGTCAGTCCAAATGCTGCAAAGTACAACAAATGCAGACCTTTCCACATTTGGTAATCAAGTTCAATTTCTCTCCACATTGTTCCTCTAAAGCAGACAGCTGTGAAACCTGTATTAATTGCCTTCTGTGTACCCAGTTGCTGCCAGAGTTTACAGACACAGACCATCCAGAATGAGCTTTTACAGGGTTGTGAGCTAGTCTGGGAGACCAGAGTCACCCACACAAACTGCTCAGTGAACAAGGCAGCCTATGACAGAGTGGCCAGCCATGTGGTTCAGACAATAGAGTTCAGAGCCAACAACAACTGCTAAGTGCATTGTACAGCCAACTCCGAGAGAAATGGGAATATGACAAAATGGTATAAATAAGATGCCTGATTTGGATATTTCAACCTCCACTGTTTCCTTTCTTCCAACTTCAATTTCCCTGTAACAGTTCAAAACCACTTTGTAGCAGTAATCACTTTAAAATGAATTTTAAACTAATAGGCACCCACTCTAAAACAATGTTCTTATTTTGGATGGACCCACCATCCATCCATCACTCTGACCCACTCCAGCAAAATGATGCGTAATCCATCTCAGAGCTTTCTGCACATTGTTCCCCTGTTCAAAAACATAAATGGCTTCCTACAGCCAACATCAATCAGCCTCTGCTTGGAGATCCATGGTCTCCCCAGCAGGGCCCTGCCTCACCCCGATTTGCAGCACAATGGTTTTTCCTTCAGGACCTCTTCAAGAAAGTCCTCCATATCCCCCATACTGACTCCCTCATTCTGTGATCTCATGCGGTCATGCTAGCTTATAGAGTTGACGACATATCTGATTTGACTGTTTCCTAAGTGCAGGCCTTGTTTTGTCCAGTTGGCTGACATTTTTCTCCAGTACAGTCCTATGCAATGTGATTGGAACTATTTTTACTTTTCCTACAAGAGAGGGCACATGGTTTATAAATGTTCAATGTTTAATAAATCTCCAAGTTGTTAGTGTTAATTTCAGTGGAACTAGAGCATACGGTAATTGTGAATGCAGACCCAGGACTAGGGATGAGGCAAGTGAGGTGCTTAGGGTATAAAATTTAAGGTGGCACTCACTCTCAGCTGTGGACCCTGCACTTGTGGGACCCTAAGAGTGAGTGCTTCCTTAGACTGTGTCCCAGATGCTTTGCTCCTCTCACCCTAGAAGCTGCCATAATTGGATGGTATTATGAAGCATGTTTGCAGGATCTGTATTTCCACCATAGGAATAAACATTGGCTTTGTTTCTCCCATAGTTATTCATAAACAAGATCAACATGTGTGTATGCATACAAAGGGGCTAATTCCTCCAGGATGGCCCTCTACAATGGTGACAAAAACATAAAAATAGTAGAGTTAAGATGCCACCTCCTTCCTCAACCTCAAAGAAGGTGTGGCTTTGGTGAAAAGAACTTGTCTCTGAGTCAGATCTAATTGGCATCAAAGCCTAACTTCACTCTTTGCTACCTAATCTTAACTGAACCTCTACATATTATTTGGCAAAGCTGTAGAATAATAAGAATGAAAAGACACACACACACAAAATAAATAAATAAAAGGAGGAGGGGGGAAAGAAAAGCAGATAATAATCATAGATTTTTTATGAGGACTGATTAGAATTACATATAAGAAAACAGCCCTAAATAGTACTTCATTATTATTATTATTTTTGTTGTTGATAATTTTGGCTTGCTGTTTTGAGTGCACTCATAAAAACAGTTGCTTAAGTATGGCATTCTATGCACATATATCTCTAAATGCACATAAAAATCATAATATATATTAATGTACCCATACAAAAATTGCTTACCTAATAATGCTAGTGAGAGATAAAATAGAAATTCTAGCCACTAAGAAAAATGAAATATTGAATGGGGCCACTTAGAAAGTGTCTTTGGATTCAATGTTCTGTGCAACAGGAACCATTTCTTTTATTGACCTTCAAATTGGGAGACATCAAAGTTAATGGCAGCATTGATACCATTAACAAAAACTGAAGACACAATAGGAGCAGAAGATATGGGGACAAAATGACACAAGCTTGAATTGCTAGTAGCACCCAAAGCAAACGATGATTTCTCTGGGAACAAAATGGCACTAAAATGAAGTGGGTCATTTTCTAATTATTCATACCCACGTAGTAAAATATATACCATCTATGCCATGATGTAAGACAGTCACGTGCTTTCTGAAGCTGTTGCATTTAGATATCATGGTTATGTGTGTTGTGATGATCTTGGTAAATTCATAAAATAGTTTCCCAGTTGAGACCATTTCTACCATTAGGCATGATGTTTCCATGACTTATTCTGTCAAGAGTAGACTGGCATTGAATCAATAAATATGTGTACATGTAGCTTTGAACCACAAATGATCTTACATAAATTAATAAGGCAATTGAGACTGTGTAGACCTGTTTTGAAAAACAATTCATAAGACCAAAATGGAAAAAAATGGTAAAATATTTACTTCTAGCCACTATATTAGGGTTATATGCAATCAGGTCACTTCCCAGGGCCTAATGAACTATTAGCAGTGACACTAGAATTTGGGTATAAAAGTTTTTACATAAGCAATTTGAAGAATGAATTAATTCGTGTTTCCAACCTCACTGAAAAGATATATATTTGTTAGTCTTTTATTTCTTATTTTTTTGCTTGAGTTGTTTAATTCTTTTGCTTGAGTGTCCTGAGAAGTTTTATGTATGCCAAATTCTGAGGCAGTGACATTAAAGAGAGGTTTAAACCTTATTCTAAGGACAGTGGCCTTTAAATATGATCTTAGAGAGAAAAGAAAGGAACCAATGAAATGATCTAATATTAATATCCCATTAATAATGTAGTATTTAGGACAAGTAAGTTAAGCCAAATGTTAACTGAAATGTCTCCCAGTTGGGTCAGAGTCTGAACATCCCCCTCCAGTGTAAACACTCCAGCCTTGTGCCCAGGAATTACAGTGTGGGCCAAGGACCAACTCACACAGCTTTCACTGCCCAATGAGCATGCAGTTAAAACAACTAAAATAACATGACATAAAGACACAAGACACGTTGAAAAACAAACTCTTACACATACACGACAAAGAAAAAAACTTGATATTAAACAGCCCCAAATTATCTTCTATTAACAACTCAATTCTATTGGTAGCCCACCACACTGATGGCTTGAAATCTTCCAGCTCTCATTTAAGAGTCTCAGGGAGTCTGATTTACTTCTCAATGGCCCATTCATCCTTTGAACGTTTACTCTGTAGCCTGTGCAGTTATAACCTAAGTTGGATTTCATACATGAAAACTGACCTCCAGCACCCAATATTTTTGCCAAGTCTCAGTAAAGGCTCTTGGAATAATTTAGAGTTTGCCATAATGACAAGTTTAAGATTCAATTATTAAGTGTAGTAATTTATTTTTACTATGTTTGTAAAATGGCTTTCGCCCAACTAATTTCACTCCCCTTCACAGCCAAAAGGCCTAAGATAGCAACGATGATCCTCACAGCAACACACAACAGGGCAGTTCGCTCTTGGTTGTTTAATGCCACGTCAAACAGAAGGATTTCTACAGGACTCAGATGGAGACATTTCTCTCTTGCCTTAGTTTGGGCAAAAAATTGATGTCCTTCAGATAGCTGTAATGGATGGTGAGGACGGCAGAGAGTAATCAGGCCCAGCCCGAGGCAAATGCCAAAAGTTTCCCAGAAGGATAAATCTTGTTTCCTGCCTTACTTCACAGAATTAAGCCTTAAACAAGTCATGTTCTGTGGCTTGGATGCTGTGTTTATATCAGCTTTGGCTCCCTGGCTTGTGGTTGGGAACATTGTATTGGTCTGTAACTCAGGAAGGTTTTCCTGAAGTAAGAAATCACTACGCCAGTATCTTTATCTCCCATTCCATTTTATTTGTTCTATTAATACTGGCAAACGAGCTCTGAATGGTAAGTGGATTCACAGGAGACAGTGACATTGACCAGGTGCAGCTCGCAAAGCCAGTGATTTAGCGCTCTGAGTTGGTAACCGTCTTTCCCAGGAGTTGTATGAAAGATGCCTCTTCGTAAAGGATTTTGTTTTGGAAAATAATAACAGTACCTCATCTGTGCATGGCTCATTCTCGATAGGTTCAGGAAAGAATCTTTTCTGTAGAGTTCAGGGTAGGCTGAGACCTTGTGGTCTCTCAGTGTCTTAAATGAAACCAAATCCTCTGGGGAGTGCATTCGTTTATGGTTAGCAACAGGCGACTTCCTGTTTCAAAGCAAAATGGGCTTGAAGAGGCTTATAAAAAAGACTCAAAAGGTTTCTTGGACATCAAATGACTCTAGTAAAACATTTCGATGAGCTAAGTGTAAATGTACCAGCAGCATACGGATTAAATTCCCTTCTAAATAAACATTAACAGAGAACATGTTTGGCAAAATGCATTCTGAGTTTTGCAAAACTGAAAACATTTGAAAAAGGAGTGTGAGATATTTGATGAACTCAGAAAGCAGCCGGATTGCCCATCCCATACTTGAATATTGTCTTTGGATGTTCTGCAGATGTCAAATAAATTAGGATGCAGATATTAAGGCCAATGTCTGCTGCAGAAATGATCAGCTGTCTGTCAGTTAGGATGGTGTTTTTGTGTATACCCTGTTCCTGTATGTGTGGCTGAACAGAGCCGTGGGGGGCCTGTAACCCTTTCCTCACCTACAAGCATTTCAGTCTTCTTTCCTGGATTCAGTCCTGTAAGACCTTCTATTATTCACAGCTTTTCCAACTGTTTTGCTGCCTGTGAGATATTTTGGCTTCCAAAGAGGATTCCTGCTTTGCTATATATTTACAGTGAAACTTTGGTGTCAGCAGGCAGATGACAGCCTTGGCGTTGCTTGGGCCAAGGCCTTTTATCCAGAAGCCACTGTCCTTGTCAAGACTCTTATTATCTCTCACTATCTCTTTTTTCTGACATGCTCCCGAAACAAAATTTATGAATCCTTTGAGATAGTGGAAGTAACAGTGGAACAGAAAAGATTAAGGGGAGAAACATTTTACATGCCATCAACTACACTTGGTAACTATTAATAAATGTAGAAAATAATCAAATGTTACTCTAAGGGTTGAGTTTTAGTGATCATATCAATGGTGAAGTCACTGAATTAGACAAGCACCGTTAGAAATCTTTTCCATTATTAAGTCCGAAAGAGCAGGAAAACACACTATTGGTATCCTTTTTACAAAGTATTTGACCCAGAATAACAAATAGTCATGTCATAGGGCAAACCTCATACAATTTGGATGTCACTACCTTGTAGTCTGTAATTGCACTGACTTACGATCATTTTGGTCTTGAACAGTACTTGCAGAAAGTAGATTTGAAGAAAATTAACAGGCCGATACTCGGCAAGTATTATGTTGAAATATTTAAAAGACTAAAGGTTTAGCTCAGTGTATTTTGGCAAATAATATTATTTATAGATAAGTAATGATCCACTACCATACCAAAAATAATACAGACAATTAATATGCTACTCATTAAAATGTTTACTAAAGCCTTTATAGGGAGCACCCACTTCTCTTTTTGGAATTATTCAACAGCCAAACAACTGTCAGCATCTTCTCTTCTGCTATCTTCATGCATTCATTAAATGGTTTTTCCATTAAGGCCATGGTGAGACTGAGTCTGTTGATTTCATTTCTCTCTACTTTCAAATTACTTTACATATGGTTGCCAGAGTTTTCTTTCAAAAGGACTAGTCTTGTCATTCACCTGTTCAATAATCTTTGATGCCTACCAGGTGCCTCCAGAATAAAGCCCAAGTTCTTTAACCTGGTGTTCAAAACCCTCTGGTCTGGCCCTAATTCACCTTTTAGTTCATGTTCCACCACCTCATAATCCGGTCATACCAGACAAATTCCCTATTCCCAGATTCCACATGTTCAATATGCTCTCATAGTATTTACTACTTCTTCTCAGCATTTTGCACACTTGAAAATATTTGCTAAATTATTTGTTTAAACAGAGTTTTCCCACTAAACTCCCAGTTAAGTGAGGGTAAGGGTTGTGTCTGCTTCATGTATTCTGTTTCCTCAGGGTCCATCTCAGTGACTGGAACACAGTAGGTGCCCTGTGATACCTGTGAACTCATGGAGCCACCTTTCTGTTTTCTTGTGGCACTGACTGTGTGTTTATATTATAGCACTTATGAATTCCAGTTTGTCTATCTGACTTTCCTACCATGATTCTTTGAGCCTAGAGGGCAGAGACTGTGCCTTCATTCATTTCTGTATCCTTAGCACCTGGTGTAGTGCTTAGCACACCCTGAATACTCAATACATATCTGATGAAGTTAAAGAACATTTGCTGCAGGTTCTAAAAAATCATGCCATTCCTTAGGTAAGCCTACAGGCATGGTGACAATTTTGAGATGTAGCTCTCACTCCTGCATAGAAGGCAACATTCTAGGGCAGGCAAGTTATAGGTCATAGGCCAAGTCTGTCTGCCACCATCTCTTTTTGTAAATAATTTTATTGGAATATTCATTTTTACACTGTCAGTGTCTGCTTTCATACTACAATAGCAGGTTTGAATAATGGCAGAGACTAAGGACTTTCAAAGCCCAAAATATTTTCTATTTGGTCTTTTATATATGAAGTTTGCTGTCCACTGTTCTAGGGAAAACACACAAATAAGAATACTAATTGTATTTACTTTATATAGTGGTAATAAGCATTAAATTAAGTAACATCTACAAAACGCTTAGTACCATCTTTGGCATATATTAATTGTCAAACTGTTAGGTATTATCATCATTACAGTATCTTAATTATTTTCCAACAGTTGCAAACATAGGGAGGAACAGGCCAGTAGAAACTCGATATAGGCCATTCTAGAAGCAGGGATGGAAGAAGTCAAATCTAAGAGCTTGGCATTTAGCTAGAAGCAAAGTACAAAACAGACCAAGTGTTGATAGAAATGTCATTTGATATCAGTATAGACCATCATATACCTTGATGGTTTTATTATCACCCCCATTTTACACATAAGAAACCTAAGACACCAAATCCTTGTCCATTTGTCACAGATACTCAAGCTAGAAGTCACGGGGCTGAGACTAGAAATCAGAACTTGAAAGGACTGTCCACATGAGAAAGAAACTGAAACAAGTCTGTTCCCTGTCTCAGGCAAACAATCATCAACTGGGCTAGGACGATTTGGGAGAAAGAATGACCAAAAGCAACCAAAACCTTGCAAGTCGTGGGAATCCAGAAAGGAAGCATTAACACTGAAATCAATCTCCTGAGTAATAAACATATAAAGAGCTGATCAATGTCATTAGTGATTAGGGGAATACTAATCAAGACCACACTGAGGTATTATTTAACAAACAGATACATTTTGCAATTGGCACATGTTTTAAAAGTCTGATATTACCAAGTGTTTGAAAGGATAAATTGGAGGAAGATTTTAAACTTTGCTGATGGGATTGTAAAATTGGTGCAACTACTTTGGAAAACAGCTTTACACGACCTTTCAAATTTCAACATTTATATATCTTATAGCACAACAAATATACTCTTAGATATGTACCCAACAACAGTTGCACATACACGAGAGGGAATGTGTGCGTGAATGTTCACAACAGCCCTATTTTTAACGGTTAAAGCCTAGGTACTCATCAACAGAAAAATGTACCAGGCCTCAGCAAAGGACTTTCACAAAACAATCTAAACAGATGAAGTATAGCAATTAACAATAGGGATTCACCTTAGTAATATAATATTAAGATATTAAGCAGCAGCTAAATAAGTCACTAAATTTTTCTTATAGCATGGCATGCTACATTTCTGTGAAATTAAAAGCTATTGAACTAAATAAAGAACATATAGAGATGCAGTAAAAATATATAGAATTTAAATAATATATAGAGATGTAATAAAAATATAGCAAGAAAATGATGAACACAGGAGTTAGAATGATAATTTCTTAGTATGTAGGAAAGCAATTTCAAGATCCAATTGAGCTGTGTTTCACAAGGGTGGAAGTTCATTTATTCCTTTATTCATTCAACAAATAGTATTAAATATTTATATATTAAATGCTGTTAAATGTTAAAAATTATTAAGCACCAATTAGGTGTAAAGCTCTGGTATAAGTATAAGGGTAGTAATGGAACAGACAAACATGACTTTTACCTTCAAAAGGCTTGTGTTCCAATGGGAGAAAGGTTCTGGAGAAGACTAGGATCCAAAAAGTGTTTCTATCTTACTGAGGACAATAACATTCATCTTTGGAAATGGAAAGAAAGAGTCTTCCCAAATTTCTTCCTGTATGTAATTTGTAAGTTCAGCAGGACTTCTGTAAAACAAATCCAAGTTGATAATAAATAACAAATTCATAGATACCTGAGCATAGCATACCAAACCAACACTCAGAAGATATATTTGTAGAAAATATAAAGACATTGGTAACTACTTCACACCACTTACACACAGCTCCTCTTCCAGCACCAAGAAATTGATTATTTTAATTGATGAATTTATTAATAAACATATACTGAATCCCAACTATACATGAGTCCCTGTGCTTGAATTTGAATGGCTTTAAACAGTTGTTTCTGAAACTTTAACAACATGCCCCAGCAGCAATGACTGCAGAAGAGATTTGGTCTCAGATAGTACAGATTTGTGAGTTCATATGAAGCTACACAGCCAGCAAGGTTGACACAAGATATTTTCCTAATGACTCATGAAGGTAACAGGTTTGCATAAAGCATGACTCCTTGCAATTTATTTGGGGGAGTTGCTGATTGCTGCATGCTTAAAGCTCAAAATTCTAACTCTGGTTAATGAAAAGGTTAGAGCTGCTGAGTCTGACATGAAAGACCTGAGAACTACCCAGGTTATGGGCATCCTCACTTTCTCCTGTGCACAACTCTGATTCCTCTGTAGTTAGTCCTCACAACTCTCTCTTTCGGCCTTACTCTCTTACTACATAACTTCATTGTCACTAATTCCTGAGCTCTTTCTCACAAGTTTTCATCTTGATTTGACTTTACTTTCTGCTCACAGAAAAGAAACAGGTTAACTTCTTCTGTATCTTTGTTTTTATAAACAAACTAACTGTTGGATGAGACCAGCTTAATGCATCCCCCAATAATCTGTTTGCTAGGACCCACAGAGTAGGACTTAAGGTTATTGTTGAAATTACTGGTAAATTGGATTCCATGCTCCTTTTGAGGGACTGCATCAAAGTGAGCACTACTAATTCAATTATCTGCTAATCCGAACAGAGGACCAGGCCGAGAACTCGAACCATGATAATAGGGCTTCCATGTTCTTCTGCAGAACAGCCTCAGGGAACTGTCCACACTGCCCAGGATGCCACCTCAGGGTGAAACATCCAAGGTTTGCTAGTTAGTGAGAGGCACTCATCAGTAAGAAGCTTTCTTTCTAATTTTAACCAGTTGTCAGTACATAAGACAGGAGGGAATCAGAACCTAATTGTGGCTATAAGAATGGATGCTGTGCAGAAATCACGTGACTGGGAGTGAATCCCTCTATCAGACAGGAAAAAATAATGCTCAAAAGGGAAGAGCCAAGGACTATTGGTCCACACTGTGAAAGAAGCAGTTTGTTTGTTTTGTGGGTGCATTTTCCCTCTGTAAACATGTTCTGAGGCCAAGTGATTGGTAAATGTTTTATAAACTGGAAGTATAAACACAGACATTCTCTTCCAAAAATGGATCTTTAGGAGTTCCCTAGAGAACTTGCTATTGTTTCTTCTGAATTCTGAATCTGGTCTTAATGAAAATGTTACACATCTAATATTTGAGGTGCTAATCCCAACTTCAAAGAGAAGAGATGTTGAAAAGGTTTTGAGACACCCTACCAAAAGCCATTTCTGCTTCTGTGAAGGACACTTAAATGACATGCCTTAATAAAGGAAGAAGAGAAAAGAGATGAGTGTGTGTGTTTGTGTCTGTGTGTGTGTGTGTGTGTGTTGGGGTGGGGAGAGCTGGTACTTTGAAGAGCATTCTCCTTTAACCACATGTTCTGAGGCCTCTGCTCATGCCAAGTGACAGTTCAGTTTTCAAAGTCATTGTTACGTGCTTCTATTTTTTTCTCATAACATGACACCTTTCCTCTAAACTGGTCATGAATTGCTTTGAAATAGCTATTTTGATACAACTCAGAAATATTAATAAAACATCTATACATTGAGTGTATTGAATGCTTCACCAAATGGTGGACTTCTAAATAAATGGTCTTTCTGCAAATAAGATGCTTCTTCCCCTACCAACTTGCAGAGGGCTGGCCTAGAATTCAGCTCCTAATACATCTGTTCTCAGTTCAAGAGCCCCTACTCTGTCCTCCTAAATGATATCATTCAGCTGGATAAGAAAATTACAATATTTAAACTGTCCTGGAAGAAGAACAATATGTTTGGGGAGAGCATGTAGTGTGTACTGCCAAGGGAATGTACTCAAGTGTTCAGAGACAATCCTTCCTTACACATCTTTCCAGAAGAAAGAGGGCAGAGACTCTACAGCCTCTTATGTAAACCTTGCCCTGTGCAAGGGCCCCCTGGGATTTCCCTAGAGGGTCGTATTTGTGGAGAATGTCTATTTTTGGTTTATGTAACACATCCTTTGTCATTTGGCTTCGGATGATATGTACATATTCGGGGATCTCTGAGAACACACACAGTGTGTGTGTTCTGAGCTTATCAGTCAATTGGTGTTTAACTACAGGCATCACCTCACCTCTGAGTTTTACATTTACTGAATCTGATATTGTGAAGAATATATGTTTCCTGATATCTCCCCCTCCCCTTCTTCTCCCTCCCAATTCAAATCAACACAGTGGAATTACCAAACTAAAGAAAGGAGGTTGGTCACTAGTCTTACCCTATAAGGAACCACAAATTAAAAGTTGAACTATAATTACCTCTCTTTCTCACTTTCACTCCTCGTAAACAGATTAGGATATTTTCCCACTTTTCTCACTTATACCAGTGCTAGATTTGCAATCTTCTCTTCCTGCCTTTCCTCTGGTGTCCTCTTCATTGAACTTAAACTCCACATTGATGACCACCCCTGCCCCCAACCCATTTATCCTCAGCCTCCTTAAATCTAGCGTATTTCAGCCAACTTCAAGCACAGCCACCCTTTGACTTTCATCAGTGAATAAACACATGTCTACTTGTGATAAACTATACAATGAACACCCCACTCTTCTGATTCAATCTATCTTTTTCAGACCTAATGCCAACAACCTAGCAAGAGTCCTTGATTTCTCCCAAATCTTCTTAATCGCTTTCCTGTCTCTGTCTCAGCTGAAGATCCACAGAGCATTATTCTGACTTCCTAAATATTCAAGGTTCCCACCTCTGTTCTTTAGCACAAATAGCTTCTACACAGGACTAACCTCTGTTTACACACATCCTAGATATGTTTTAAGACCAAAACACAGTTGCCTTCACAAAGCTTCCTCCTATGTCTAGATGCCAGGTTTAACTTAGTCTTCCTTCTGCTCTTCACAGCACTGTGTTGCTTTGGTACAGTATATAGCTATACTTCGCTATTCAACTAAGTCCCATCCATGGACACCAACTACAGCAAACGGGATGAGATTGGTAAATGAGATGACATATGGGACACTGACCATGAGATCTGTGAGGAGGACAGTGGAGTCTCGCTCTGTCTCTTCCTTCATTCTTTGGCCAAATGTCAGCTTTTCATTGAGATTTACTTTGGCCCTTTTTGAAATCATAGCCCCACCAAAACACATGCTGATCCTCTTTCCCGGCCTTACTTTTTTTCTAGAGCATGTATCACTTCTTAACATATTATGTGAGGTATCTTGTTATTGTATTTATTATTTATTTTCCCCCTATTCACTTGGATGTGAACTCAACAAAGACAAGAATTTTGTCTGTTATGTTTACTGTTGTATCAGAAACCTTAGAATAAACCCTAGATCCAACAGAATATGCTTAGTAAATATTGGTCATTGTTGATAATATTGTGGTCAGTCGCATAGCTAATGCATTTGAGACACAGAGAAGATCATTTTTTAGATGCATTTCCTCTGTATGACAAAATTATTTTAAGTTATGGTCAGGAAATAAGGCAAAAGATAATAAGAGCCAAAAATAGCAGACACTGACTAATTTATTTCATTCATATCTTTAATCATATTATTAAAAATATAAATTAATATTAAAGTTCAAAAAACCCAATTCTGCATAACTATTTATTTAACAGTTATTATATGTACCTAAGAGTTTGAACTTTGGTTCTTTGGTTGCAGCCTGATATAAAAATGTTGTGTAAATAATTATCTAATAACCAATAACCGAATTTTAAGAAAAACAAAATATCTTAAAAGGTACAATTAAGTCATGTCATTAACGTTTGATTTTATGTACATATTCTTTTGTTTTACAACAATGAACAATGTTAAAGAATAAAGTATCTTCACAGCTTATGAAGATACGATTTAAATTCAGTAAAATATTTATATATTTGTAGGTGAACTAATGTGTACTTATCAAACAGAAATATCATGTCTCACTTCACAGTTTCTATTCTGACCATTGACTTAAATTTTACAAATAAATAAATGAATAAATAAACACTCCAAGCAGTCACAGGAATGACTCAGATTTTGTCTCTTTGCCTTTAAAAGTCATGATTTTCACAGAAATAGAATTAAAAGCAAAAATCATGTGATTATCCCAATAGACATATAAAAAGCTTCAGTAAAATCCAAAATTCCTTCATGATAATAACTCTCAAGAAACTAGGTGTCAAAGGGACCTCAAAATAATAAAAGCCATCTATTATAAACCCATAGCCAATATTATACTGAATGGAAAAAGTGGAAGCATTCTCCTTGAAAACTGAACAAGATAACACTCTCACCACTTCTATTCAACACAGTACAGGGACTGCTAGCCAGAGTGATCAGGCAAGAGAAAGAAATAAAAAGCATCCAAATAGGAAAAGAAATAAAACTGTCAGTCTTTGTGGATAATATGATTCTGTACCTAGAAAACACTAAAGAATCTGCCAAAAGGCTCTGGAACTGATAAATGACTTAATTAAGTTTCAGGATATAAAATCCATGTACAAAAGTCAGTAGCATTTCTATACACCAATAATATTCAAGCTGAGAGCCAAATCAAGAACGTGATCCTGTTTACAATAGTCACACACACAAAAAACTTAGGAATACAGCTAATGAAGGAGGTGAAAGATCTCTACAAGGGTAACTACAGAACACTGCTCAAAGAAATCACAGATTACACAAATAAATGGCAAAACATTCTATGCTCATGCATTGGAAGAATCAATATTGTTAAAATGGCCAGACTGCCCAAAGCAATCTGCAGATAAAAATGCTGTTCCTATCAAACTACCAATGTCATTTTTCACAGAACTAGAAAAAAACTGTCCTAAAATTCATATGGTATTGAAAAAAGAGTCCAAATAATCAAAGTAACCCTAAGTAAACAAAAAAGAAAACTGGGGTTATCACATTACCCTACTTCCAACTATCCTACATATCTACAGTAACCAAAACAGCATGGTACTGGTATAAAAACAGACACATAGACCAATGGAACAGAATAGAGAACCCAGAAACAAAGCAGCACACGTACAGTTATCTGATCTTTGACAAAGATGACACTAATTAGCAACGGGGAAAAGACTCCCTATTCAATAAATGGTGCTAGGATAACTGGCTAGCCATATGCAGAATAATGAAACTGGACTCCTACCTTTTACCATACAAAAATTAGCTCAAGATGGATTAAAGATTTAAATGTAAGACCTCAAACTACAAGAATCCTAGAAAAAACGTAGCAAATACAATTCTGGACATATCAACCTTGGGAAATAATTTATGACTAAGTCCTCAAAAGCAATTGCAACAGAAACAAAAATTGACAAGTGTGACCTAATTAAACTAAGCTTCTGCACAGCAAAGTAAACTATTAACAAGGTAAACAGACAGCATACAAAATGGGATAAAATATTCACAAACTAGACCTTAGTCCTACAAAGGTCTAATACCCAGAATCTAATAAGGAATTTATAAACTCAACAAGCACAAAACAACCTCATTAAAAAATGGGCAAAGGACATGAACAGACAGTCCTCAAAAGAAGACACACATCTGGCAAACAAACGTTTGAAAAAATGATGTTTCACATCACTAATCATCAGAGAAATGGGAATCAAAACCACAATGAGATATCATCTCACACCAGTAGGACTGACTAGTACTAAAATGTCAAAAAACAACAGATGCTGGCAAAGCTGTGGGGAAAAAAAATGGACTGTTGGTGGGATTGTAAATTAATTTAGCCAGTGTGGAAAGTAGTTTGGAACTTTCTCAAAGAACTTAAAACAGAACCACCCTTCAACCCAGCCATCCCATTACTGGGTATATATTCAAAAGAAAACATACCATTCTACCAAAAAGACACATGCACTCAAAAATTCATCACAGCATTATTTATAATAGCAAAGATATGGAATTAACCTAGGTGCCCTGTACTGGATAAAGAAAATGTGGTACCTATATAACATGGAATACTATAAAGTCATAAAAAGAATGAAATCGTGTCTCTTGCAGCAATGTGGATGCAGCTGGAGGTCATTATCTTAAGTAAATTAATGCAGGAAGAGAAAACCAAAAGCCATGTTTTCACTTATAAATGAGTGTTAAACATAGGGTACTCATGAACATAAAGATGGCAACAGTAGAAACTGGGGACTACTGGAGGGGGAAGGAAAGAAGGGGAAAAAGGGTTGAAAAACTATCTATTGGTTACTCTGCTCAGTACCTGGGTAATGAGATCATTATTAATGCAACCTTAGCATCATGTAATATACCCAGATTAAAAATTTGCATGTGTACTGACTTAATTTAAAATAAAAGTTAAAAAAATGTAAGAACATTGATTTTGTATCCTGAAACGTTGCTGAAGTTGCTTATCAGCTTAAGGAGATTTTGGGCTGAGACAATGGGGTTTCCTAAACATACAATCATGTCATTTGCAAACAGAGACAATTTGACTTCCTCTCTTCCCATTTGAATTCTCTTTATTTCTTTCTCTTGCCTGATTGCCCTGGCCAGAACTTCCAATACTATGTTGAATAGGAGTGGTGAGAGAGGGCATCCTTGTCTTGTGCTGGTTTTCAAAGGGAATGCTTCTGCCCATTCAGTATGATATTGGCTGTGGGTTTGTCATAGATAGTTCTTATTATTTTAAGATATATTTCATCAGTGCCTAGTTTATTGAGAGTTTTTAGCATGAAGGGGTGTTGAATTTTATCGAAGGCCTTTTCTGCATCTGTTGAGATAATCACTTGGTTTTTGTCATTGGTTCTGTTTATGTCATGGATTACGTTTATTGATTTGCATATGTTCAACCAGCCTTGCATCCCAGGGATGAAGCTGACTTGATCACGGTGGATAAGCTTTTTATGTGCTGCTGGATTCAGTTTGCCAGTATTTTACTAAGGATTTTCACATTGATGTTCATGAGGGATATTGGCCTGAAATTTTCTTTTTTTATTGGGTCTCTGCCAGGTTTTGGTATCAGGATATGCTGGCCTCATAAAATGAGTTAGGGAGGAGGCCATCATTTTCTCTTGTTTGGAATAGTTTCAGAAGGAATGGTACCAGCTCCTCTTTGTACCTCTGGAAGAATTCAGCTGTGAATCCGTCTGGTCCTGGACTTTTTTTGGTTGGTAGGCTACTAATTACTGCCTCAATTTCAGAATTTGTTATTGGTCTATTCAGGGATTTGAGTTCTTCCTGGTTTAGATTTGAGAGGGTGTATGTGTCCAGGAATTTATCTGTTTCTTCTAGATTTTCTGGTTTATTTGTGTAGAGGTGTTTATAGCATTCTCTGATGGTAGTTTGTATTTCTGTGGGATCAGTGGTAATATCCCCTTTATCATTTTTTATTGTGTCTCTTTGATTCTTCTCTCTTTTCTTCTTTATCGGTCTGGCTAGCAGTCTATGTATTTCGTTAATCTTTTAAAAAAAAACAGCTCCTGAATTTCCTAGAAGAAAACCTAGGCAATACAGTTCAGGACACAGGCATGGGCAAAGAATACATGACTAAAACACCAAAAGCAATTCCAGCAAAAGCTAAAACTGACAAATGGGAGCTAATTAAACTAAAGAAAAAAAAATATCGTGAGAATGAACAGGCAACCTATACAATGTGAGTACATTTTTGCCATCTATCCATCTGACAAAGGGCTAATATCCAGAATCTACAAGGAACTTAAAGAAATTTAGAAGAAAAAACAACCTCATCAAAAAGTGGACAAAGGATATGAAAAGACACTTTTTAGAAGAAGACATTCATGCAGCCAACAAACATATGAAAAGAAGCTCATCATCACTGGTCATTAGAGAAATGCAAATCAAAACCATAGCGAGATACCATCTCATGCCAGTTAGAATGGCAATCATTAAAAAGTCAGGAAACAACAGATGCTGGAGAGGATGTGGAGAAATAGGAACGCTTTTACACAGTCGGTGGGAGTGTAAATTAGTTCAACCACTGCGGAAGACAGTGTGGTGATTCCTGAAGGATCTAGAACTAGAAATACCATTTGACCCAGCCATCCCATTACCGGGTATATACCCAGAGGATTATGAATCATTTTACTATAAAGACACATGCACACGTATGTTCATTGTGGCACTATTCACAATAGCAAAGACTTGGAACCAACCCAAATGTCCATCAATGATAGACTGGATTAAGAAAATGTGGCACATATATACCATGGAATACTATGCAGCCATAAAAAATGAGTTCATGTCCTTTGCAAGGACATGGATGAAGCTGGAAACCATCATTCTCAGCAAACTAACACAGGGACCGAAAACCAAACACTTTATATTCTCACTCATAAGTGGGAGTTGAGTAACGAGAACATATGGACACAGTGAGGGGAACATCACACACTGGGGCCTGTCAGGGGATAAGGGGCTAGGGGAGGGATAGCATTAAGAGAAATACCTAATGTAGATGACAGGTTGATGGGTGCAGCAAACCACCATGACACGTGTATACCTATGTAAGAAACCTGCATGTTCTGCACAGGTATCCCAGAGCTTAAAGTGTAATAAAAAAAAGGTAATTAATAAGAAGCAAAAAAAAAGTAAGAAAAATCATGGGTTATCATTATTTATTTCAAATCTGCTATGTAAATGCAACAATGGCTAATACTACAGGAGATGGACACAAATTATACCTAAAATGAACTCCAGCAATTCTGAGTCTCAATTCATAGATTTTCAAAACAAACACATGTAGCTGAATGTATGTGTATCAACACCAACTTATAACTGAGTATTCTCTGAATTAAGGTACATAGAATGGAATGTTTATTCAAGGATAATTAATATAAATATGCACTTTTTAAGTTTTTATATATAAATGAACTTTATAACTATATGTGTCATATATTTATTTTTAAATAGCTTTAAATATTTTAAGTAAACAAATATTAAATAATTATTTTAAGTGTTTTATATTTAAATATTTTTAAAATTAAAAACTTTTACTATATATTATGTATACCATATGTGACTAATATGTGTTAAACATTATGTAACATGTTGCATATTTAATAAATATAAATTATAGATAATTATAAACATAGTATTAATTAATGTATAGTTATATATGTATATGTAATTTACATATAATTATATATGTATATGTAATTAAAATCCGACAGTAACCACAGCAATCATTTAGAATTTAGACCCAGAGAGTTTTGCTTCAGGAAGGAGTATGCTGTCATCATTGTAGCCTAGAATTGCTGGTACAAGGCAAGAACAAAAAGCATTATCTTTAAAAATGTTGTATTAAAATTATCTACCGACAATGCCCACTCCTTTTCCTCTCTGGCAGTATCTCGTGCCCAGGTGCTCCATGAGTGTTGAACACATCCCACTGCCAAAAGTTGATAAAAGTGCAGAACAGTTGTTAAGGAATGCATTTCAATGCAGTAAGCTTTTCCTCTTTAAAGGCCCAAGGAAAGGGGTAGAAAGCAAGATGGTCATCTCATCAATTCAACCTCAGCCGTGCTGAGAGCCACGGTGGTCCTCACCCACGTAGAATCTGCGACGCACTGCCCCTGCCCTGGCCATTCTGGATCATCGCTTTTGTTCTCAGGAGGTCTTCCTGGCAGCTCAGGGATTCTCAGTGGCCACAGGCCCCAGGGTTCCTCAGGACATAGCTCTGGGCTTCTCTGTAGCCGCAGGGGCAGCCAGAGTTCTCAAGGCCCAGGACTATATTAGGAAATATATGCGCCAAGGGAACAACAAACATGTTTGTTTCTTCCAGCACAGTCTGCGCTGCTTATCTCAGACACCTCCCTTTCTTCAGCAGAAATCACAGCCCTGGGAGGAATGTTCCCTTAGGGTTTGGGAAGCTTTTACTCCATCTAAATGAGGTCTTGCCCTTGGTATTTGTGAAATCTTTTCAAAAGGAATTATTTCTCTAAGGCCAACGGACAGTGTTTGAATTATTTCTCTGGGGCCGACAATCTTTAAAATACCAAATGAGAGCCGCTGTGTAAAGGAGGCATTCCTGAAGTTGAGCAAGATAGCTTTCTTACCTTTCATTCATTTGCTTGAAGGACCATCAGCAGATGTCATCACAGATGACATCTATTTGGTTTGCTGTTAATCACTGTGCTCAGGGCAGTAAGAGTTCTGTGCCATTGGAGAGAGAAGACAGACAGCATTTGAGTCCATGTCTTTGCTCCGCTCATTATTCACAACGCTTGGTGCTTATACAATGCTCTAAACCAGGGGGCCTGAGTCCACCCACCACACCCCAGACACACCTGCTCCCCAGGACTCATTCTTCCCTGTTCTTTCATGAAATGTGGCACAGTCCATGACTTTCCTTATGCACTTGCCATTAATGAAAATTCCTTAATTCGCTGCTAGCCACAAAACAGTATTGTTTCGGTAAGGAAAATGTTAAGTCATTTGTAGTAGTCAAAACTCCAAATTTCACTTAAAGTTATAGTTATCCTTTCCCAGTTTGGGCCTTTTGCAGGCAAAGCCTTGTAGTGGGAAAGGGAACTGCGGTGGGTGTCTTCTCCAGTTTCCTGCTTTCTGTTTGTACCCTTCTTCCTCCAGCTGAGAGCCAAGGCTGCCGATTTCTTCCCCCAGGAATGGAGAGAGCAAAGAGATGTGAGGTAAATGGCAGGAAAGGCCTTATTCAACTGGTATTCTTGGATTTGCTGTCAATACTCTCTGGGTTCTTTCCCTTCTGGATGCTTCTGTGGGATCTTTGAAAGGTCTTCTCCCATCACTAATGATCTCTCCTTGCAGTTATCTTCCAGCTGGTCCCTAAAACCTCACATTTCAGCCTGAGGGCAACTGCAAGAAGCTCTGTCCTCAGCGCCTCCTTTCCCTCCAGGTGGCCTCTTGGGCAGGACTGAAGACAATCCCCGGTGAACACTCTTTCCTGTAGCTCACACATGGTCTCTTTGGGGTTGCTTCACAACTTTCTCTAGAATGTTGTTCTTAAGATCTTTTGTCTGAAAATCTTGGATGAAACAGAGACAGGATCTCATTTTAATACTACAATAACAATCCAGTTCATACTTGCCTACCAATTTTTTATTTACAAGTGCTTTGAAAGCCATCTATGTGTGAAGATGAAAAGGTCAAATAAGGCAGCAAGAAGACATAATTGAAGGAGTGTTTGATTCAGTGAATCCAGATGTAAGCCTAGAGTAGGGAGCTTTTGTGTTGAGAGGGTGCTCGGGGCTCTGACACCTCTTGTTTTCTTCTAACCAAAATGCATGAAGGCCAAGAAAATTCCTATCTCCTAAGCCATGTAGCCCATTTAGACACTCTTGCAACACTGTGGCACAAATAAAGGGCATTGCATCACTTTCATTTTTAGATTCTATGGAGGTATTGTACCAGAAATGGAACAGAGAAAGTTTTAGGAATACAGCCATGCCTTGCTTAACAATGGAGATACATTGTGAGAAATGCATTGTTAGGCAATTTCATTCTTATGCAAGCATTACAGAGTGTACTTACACAAATTTAGATGGCATAGCCCACTACATGCCTAGGCTATATGGAAAAGCTCATTGCTTCTAGGCTGCAAACCTGGACAGCAGGTTACTGTGCTGAATACTGTAGGCAATTATAACACAATGGTAAGCATTTGTGTATCTAAACATATCTAAATATAGAAAAGGTACAGTAAAAATACAGTATAAAAGATAAAAAACTGTATGCTTGCATAGAGCACTTACTATGAATGAAGCTTACAGAATTGGAAGTTGCTCTGAGTAAGTCAGTGAGTGGGTGGTGAATGAATGTGAATACATAGGACACTAATGTACACTACTGTAGACTTTATTAACACTGTACACTTAGGCAACACTAAATTTATGAAAAAAATTCTTCAGTAATAACATTAGTTTGTTGTAACTTTTTAACTTCATATACCTCTTAATTTTTTAACTTTTTGACTCTTTTGTAATCATACTTAGCTTAAAACACAAATACATTGTATAATTGTACAAAAATATTTTCTTACTTAAGTCCTTATTTTTAAGCTTTTTTCTATGTGTAATTTTTTTCTATTTTTTAAGCTTATTTGTTAAAAACTAAGACACACACACAGGAGCTTAGGCCTACCTAGGTTCAGGATCATTAATATCATTGTCTTCCACCTCCACATCTGATTCCACTGGAAGGTCTTCAGAGGCAATGATATGCATGGTGCTAGCATCTCTTGTGACAACAATGCCTTTTTCTAGAATCCTTCCTGAAGGACCTGCCTGCAGCTTTTTTACAGTTAACTTTTTGTTGCTGTTGCAAGTAGGAGTACACTCTGAAATAATGATGAAAAACGTAGTGTAGTAAATACATAAGCAGGTAACATAGGCATTTATCACCACTATCATCAAGTATTATCTACTGTATATAATTGTATATGCTATATTTTTATATAATTGGTAGTGCAGGAGATCTGTCTGCACCAGCATCACCACAAACACATGAGTAATTCATTATGCTATGATGTATGGCAGCTATGATGTCATTAGGTGATAGGAAATTTTCAGCTCCATTATCTTATGGAATAAGATATTGACATTGTCTATGCAGTTTGTCATTGACCAACATGTCCTTATGTGTTGCATGGCAGTATAGGTGATGAAGTTATATTTTAAACAATTGATGAAGGAAAATTACAAACAAAATTATGGACAACTTGGCAACCAATCAATCAGTTCAAATAAAATAATCCAGAAAGATAAAAATAGTCATGACAATTAAGTGACTTACATGAGAAATTATGAATATTCCTAGGTATTCAAGAAGTACTCATTGATAGAAAATGAAGACCTGCACGAGAATGAGGACATAACTACAACCTAACCTTTTCTCTTCAAACTTTTTCTCTGCCTGGTAGGAGGTTTTTGTTGTTAATACCTCCATGACCTAGAGATAGCTGAATGTCACTGAGGGTGGTACATGCATACATTTTACCATACAGAGTTGCGTCTAGAATCATATGCCACAACAGGGTTCTAGATCACTTCAAATCATCCTTTGATGGTCTTTGCAAAGTCTTGAGCTAAAATAATGCCTTCCAGCATTGCTCTGGAGAGGGGTCTGGCCAATATTTGCAAATCATTACCCTACACTGACCAAATGAGGGATGCTGCTTATGAAAATTCACCTGAATGTGTTCTAATCTTGTTTTCTTATGCTGCACCTGACACTTCACAGAATTATTTTATCTGACTCTTAAAATGCCTTTATGAAGTATTAATATTTTAGATAAAATAACAAGGCTTATAAAGGTTAAATTATTTCCTCAAGATCATATCAAAGAGGCAGAGATGATCGTATTTGCCCTTCTTTAATAATATCTCAATTATGCAGAATGTAACAAAAGAATTCAAAATAGAAACCTCCCCATCAATCATCTATTGAATTTTACAGCTTTGTTACTCAAAGATTCCTGCTTCATAGATGAAAACGTGCTAAGTCACACAGCTGATAAGTGGGAGAAATCCTAAATCAGTCTAAGGCTTTCTCTACAATATAACATTGCATTGTGTATATTTTTCTTTCTAAAAATATGTAATTTCTTTATTTAATTTTTAGGTAATTTCAAAATTACACTTACTATGAAATGCATAAGTGTGGCTGTCACTTACTCCTAATCTCTACCCTCTTACTTCCTCATTTAACCAGCCAGCAGCTTGAACCACAAGACAGAATGAATTAAAAATCCAATGTAAGTACTTTTTGTTTATATCAATTTCAGTGCTGGCCCCCAACATACAAACCAATATCAACAGTTTGAAATTACTGTGTTAACATTTTCTGTTTCTAAACTAAGCTAAACATCAGAGCAAATTGTATTGCAACACCGATTTGTTTTAATTCCAACTACAACTGAGATTCTTATCCAAGACATGTTAAACTTTCCCATAGTTACCCGTATAATGAAGGAATTAAGTTCATGGACTATACTGGCTTACAAATTTGAGTAAAAGTGAAAAAAACTTACAATTTTTTTACAACTCAACAATCTTTTTTCCCTATTAAATTACTTTCCTCTGTCTCAGATAAAAAAAATCATTATGTTTCATCCAGTAAGCATTCCATTTTAGCTTACAATGTGTAGCAATAGCCCTCAGTGGAAATATATTAACAAGAAGATTTTTATAAAATTGATATTTAAAAATCCTATTATCAAATTTATGGTAAAATAAAGAATAATCTACATATACTCTACCCTTGCGCAAATAGACAAGAAAAAATCTAATCATTTAAAGTTTTTTTTTTTAATATCTCATGATATGGTAACTGAAGTTCTCCTTCGAATACAAGATTATATGTTTTCCACCCTTACTCATTTTCTCAGGGGTCATTTAACTTTCTCCTGGCATAAAATTAAACCCTTGGAAGGAAAATTTTCCTAAAAATTAGAAAAACTGCCTTTGGACTAAATCTATTCCTAGTTGGTTCTCATAGTCATATAGTTGTAAGTACACACTTTAATGCTAAACATGCTTATTAGAGGATCATATAAAATAGAAAAATCTGAAAACAAAATAAAATTTCTATGGAAAAGACTGATTAAATACATTATGACAGAACGCTACAATGTAATATTATTCACTACTTTAAAAAAACCTATAAAAGATCTTTTTATGACCTGAGATATTGCTCATGAAATGGAGTTTTTTTTTTTTTTTCTTTTTTGTTTTAATTATACTTCCAGTTCTGGGATGCATGTGCAGAACATGCAGGTTTGTTACATAGGTATACATGTGCCATGGTGGTTTGCTGCACCCATCAACCTGTCATCTACATTTCTCCTAAAGCTATCCCTCCCCTGGCACTCCACCCCATGACAGGCCCTAGTGTGTGATATTCCCCTCCCTGTGTCCATGTGTTCTCATTATTCAATTCCCACTTATGAGTGCAAACATGTGGTATTTGGTTTTCTATTTCTGTGTTAGTTTGCTGAGAATGATGGTTTCCAGCTTCATCCATGTCCTTGCAAAGGACATGAACTCATCCTTTTTTATGGCTGCATAGTATTCCATGGTGTATATGGGCCACATTTTCTTAATCCAGTCTATCACTGATGGATATTTGGGTTGGTTCCAAGTCTTTGCTATTGTGAACAGTGCTGCAATAAACATATGTGTGCATGTGTCTTTATACTAGAATGATTTATCATCCTTTGGTTATATACCCGGTAATGGGATGGCTGGGTCAAATGGTATTTCCAGTTCTAGATCCTTCAGGAATCACCACATTGTCTTCTACAATGGTTGAACTAATTTACACTCCCACCGACTGTGTAAAAGCGTTCCTATTTCTCCACATCCTCTCCAGCATCTGTTGTTTCCTGACTTTTTAATGATTGCCATTCTAACTGGTGTGAGATGGTATCTCATTGTGGTTTGATTTGCATTTCTCTAATGACCAGTGATGAAGAGCTTTTTTTTCATGTTTGTTGGCTGCATAAATGTCTTCTTTTAAGAAGAGTCTGTTCATATCCTTTGTCCACTTTTTGATGGAGTTGTTTGTTTTTGTCTTGTAAATTTGTTCAAGTTCTTTATTGATTCTGGATATTAGCCCTTTGTCAGGATACACGGCAAAACTTTTCTCACATTCTGTAGGTTGCCTGTTCACTCTGATGGTAGTTTCTTTTGTTCTGCTGAAGCTCTTTAGTCAAATTAGATCCCATTTGTCAATTTTTGGCTTTTATTGCAATTGCTTTTGGTGTTTTCCTCATGAAGTCTTTGCCCATGCCTATGTCCTGAATGGTACTGCCTAGGTTTTCTTCTAGGGTTTTTATGGTCTTAGGTTTTAACATTCACAACTTTAATCCATCTTGAGTTAATTTTTGTATATGGTGTAAGGAAAGGGTCCAGTTTCAGTTTTCTCCGTATGGCTAGCCAGTTTTCCCAACAGCATTTATTCAATAAGGAAACCTTTTAACATTGCTTTTTTTTTTGTCAGGTTGATGGAACATAACTCAAAATAATAAGAGCTATTTATGACAAATCCTCAGCCAATATAATACTGAATGGGCAAAAGCTGGAAGCATTGCCTTTGAAAACCGGCACAAGACAAGGATGACCTCTCTCACCATTCCTATTCAACATGGTATTGGAAGTTCTGGCCAGGGCAATCAGGCAAGGGAAAGAAATAAGGGTTATTCAAATAGGAAGAGAGTAAGTCAAATTATCTCTGCAGATGATATGATTGTATATTTAGAAAACCCCATTGTCTCAGCCCCAGAACTCCTTAAGCTGATAAGCAACTTCAGCAAAGTCTCAGGATACAAAATCAATGTGCAAAAATCACAAGCATTCCTATACACCAATAATAGACAAACAGAGAGCCAAATCATGAGCAAATTATCATACACAATTATTACAAAGAGAATATAATACCTAGGAATACAACTTAGAAGAGATGTGAAGGACCTCTTCAAGGAGAACCACAAACCATTGCTCAAGGAGATAAGAGAGGACACAAACAAATGGGAAAACATTCCATGCTCATGGATAGAAAGAATCAATATCATGAAAATGGCCATGCTGCCCAAAGTAATTTATAAATTTCATGCCATTTCCATCAAGCTACCATTGACTTTCTTCACAGAATTAGAAAAAACTACACTAAATTTCATATGGAACCAAAAAAGAGCCCACATAGCCAAGACAATCTTAAGCAAAAAGAACAAATCTGGAGGCATCATGCTACCTGACTTCAAACTATACTACAAGGCTGCAATATACCAAAACAGCATGGTACTGGCACCAAAACAGATGTATAGACCAATGGAACAGAACAGAGGTCTCAGAAATAGCACCACACATCTACAACCATCTGATTTTTGAAATGGGGTTAATTTTTAAAAGCTTATTATAAGAAACATACTACATGTTATCAGCTGCAAGATGCACATTTTCACCTCTTAACATTTCTAGAATCTGAACACATCTTGAAATCCATGGTGTACAATTGTTGTAGGCCAGGTAGCAGTGGTGGCATCATTGTTTTTGCTGGCACATGTTTGAGCTTGGCTGCTATTTCTGGTGCAATGATTGGATAACTGCCATTTCTCATTGTTTCAGTCAACAAACCATTCAAGGACAACTTGTGGAAGAAATATGAATCCCGGTTATTACTTAAAAATCTTACATAAACTCTTGCTTCTAATAGTGAAAAGTGTGCTAGCAACAAAGCTCACACAAAATGAAGCACTGAAAGCTTTCCTCACTAAAACTGGAAGCAAGACAAGGATGCATATTCCCACCGCTATTATTTAAAATAGGAATGGAAGTCTTAGCCATGTAACAAAGCCAGAATTAAAACAAAAAAGCCCTACATATTGAAAATAAATAAATAAAACTATCTCTATTTGCAGAAGGCATGATTATCTATATAAAAAATATTTAAAAATCTACCAAAAAAATCTAGTTCCTTGAATGAATATAGTGGTAAAACAGGATCATAGAGTACAAGGGAAATCCATAAACATCAATCATATTTCTACTAGCATTAATGATAATTGGAATTCAACATTAAAAATACAATGCTATGTGCAATAGCTCCCCCCAAAAACTTAGCTATAAATCTCACAAAATATGTATAAAATCTACATGCTGAGAAATGCAAAATACTGATGAAAAAATTAAAGAAGACCCAAATAATTAGAAGACATATATGTTCATGTATTGAAAGATCCAGTATAGTGAAGATGTCAGTTCCTCTTAAACTTGTCAATTGTTTTAAAACTATTTCAAGCATAGTGCCAGAAAGACATTTTGTAGATATAGACAAGCTGATTTTAAACTTTATGTGGAAAGGCACAAGGATTAGAATAGCCAAAACAATTTTGGAAAAGAAAAATAAAATTGGGGTAGTCATTCTACCCAATTACAAGATTTACTCTAATGCTACAATATCTAACCTAGTGAAAATACAGACAAAGAAATAAATGAAACAGAATAGAGCCTCCAGAAATAGACCTGCTCTAATATGGTCAATCAATTTTTGACCAAGTTTTAAGAAACAATTTAACAAAGAAAGACTAGTCTTTTCAACAGTGTTGGAACAATTAACATACATATCCAAACGATATACCTTAACATAATTTTTATACAAAAATTAACTCAGAATGAACCATGGGCAAATATAAAATGTGAACCAATTAACCTTTTCTACTCTTTTTGTTCTGGAATAAATACTTTTAAAAAATGAACAAAAAGAGAGGTTTAGGCAAGTGGGTACTGATTGTCCTGATTTTGCAAAAGCAAAGGATCTTATCCATGGATATGACATGATGAGGTGATTTATTGAACTTGGAACTCCCTGAAGACAAATTTAGTTCTTATTACTCACACCTATCCTCCCACCAGATGATTCTTCAAGATACACACATCAGGAATAATCTGCAAAGCAATAATCAACTTGAGATTATTTCTGGCAACTGTATCATGGTTGGAGAATTACCCATAACATTTTAAAAAAAATGAATTGTTATCTTTATTGGGAAAGAGAATACTGCCTATGGCTTTGCCTTTTTAAAACTCTCAAATTCCGGAATGTGATGAGAAATCCAATATTTCAGAAAAGGTGTAACAATGCTAGTGGTGGATTCGCATTTGTTTTCTATCTCTGCCCCCTCATGCACATACATTTCCAAATGCGGGCTCTGGGAAACCAAAGGCAACCCTTCTCTTTCTGAACTCCATCAGTAATGACTCCAGTAACAATAACTGTCAGGGGCTGGAATAGTAAACATTTTGTAAAAGCAAATGGCTTCCAAATGTGCACTTTCTCCGTGAGCATGTCCCTTGTGAGCCTGATTCAGAAAGCCGGAGCAGGTAAAAGCACCAAGTCCAAAGCCTGATGACAGGATCAAGCAGCTGAAACCTGTGACTGGTAACCTCAACCCCATCTGCAATCTCTTCTCTCTTTCCACTCCAAGGTGAGTTTACTTGGCCTGTTGATTTGATCTACAAGACTGGCCCTTTATGAGTTTTGTGTACTGTGTTTATCCTGGGAACCATTTACCAAGCCACTAGTATCTAAGTACAACCTGGCCTACTGGCAGGGAGATTGCTAGGTGGAGGGGAGTAGATGATCAGCTCCCTTGACCTTTGGGTCTCCTATCTAGAAGAAAGTATTTTAATTTTACTAAGACTTAGTATCTATGTTTTCAGAATGGCCACTTAATCTCTGGAAATTAACACTATGACTAAATCAAGAGCCCCAAAGCTATTTATTTACTTGTCTTATGGGAACCCACCGTATTATGTAATATTCATAAAATGCAATATATACCACTAGACTTAAAAACAATGGCTTCAAAAATTTTGAGTATGTAATTAAGGAAAAGGGTAGTGACAAAAGAATTATGTACCATTTTATTAAAGCACTCTCTAATGGGGATGTCTGCGTTAAATGGAAACCATATAGGAGCACAATAGCAACTTTTATTGCTAGGTAGTGGGATTATTAGTGATTTTTATTTTTTAGGTTATAATCATGAACCGGATGATGACATTTTGGTCAACAACAGGCCACATATATGACCCCGATTCCATAAGATTGCAATACTCTAGTTTTATTGCACCTTTTCTATGTTTAGGCACACAAATACTTGTCATTGTGTTAGAATGGCCTATGGTATTCAATACAGAAACATGCTGCCCAGGGTTATAGCCTACGAACAATAGGCTATACTAAATAGGTAGGTGTGTAGTAGGCTATACCATCTAGGTTTGTACCAGTACATTCTATAATATTCACAGAATGACGAAACCACTTAATAATGCATTCCTCAGAACACATCCTCGTCATTAAGGGATGCATGACTGTATTTATGTGTTCTCAATTTTATTGCCTACAACATATATATATATTTTTAAATCTTGAAAAGTAACACTTCAAAACATAACTATTATCTCTACATTTTGGAAATAGATCAGATTTTTATATCTTTCTATAGTGGGATCATTCTACTCTCCTGTAGTTACAAGTTATCAATTAAAGATGTATCATTTTATAATTAAAATACTAAACTGAAGGATTTTTATTGGCATCTTAGTGAAAAGGAAAGTGTTTTATTGTATCTTATTAAATAATTGTTTTAATCCTCCCCAAAAGCACTTTCCTTGGCACATCCTGGCTTAGTGTCTTGGGGACTCTGGTGTTTGGGGTTGCCGCCTTTCAACTTTCTCCTTCATTCCTAGGGAATTTCCTTGTTTTTCCCTGCTGACGAAAAGTGTTCTGTGGAAACAAGGGGCCAGCTCATGTTGCAGAACTAAAAGGATTGTTTTAAAAAGCAGATAATTTCTCATCTAACTGTACAGCTTCTGGCCACCAGAGCAGCTGAATGAAGCTTGAAAAACTCAGGGACATCCAAAGGTGCTTGCAATAAGTAAAGCAAAACAGTGCACACTCCCCAGCCGGGGGCTCAAGGCCCCACCACAAACAGTTTCACTCAAGCCTGCAGCTGCTGGCTGTTTTCTATGAGAGCTGGGACAAGATGCACTGGGCCGGGACCTCTGCGTAACTTACACAGATGCTGGGCCTTTTGCAAAGTCTGCTGGACATACACCATCTTCAAAGAACCCCCACCCCATACATCCCTTTGAAGAACTTGCTTTACTCAGGACGAAATATCAAGATTCTTGCTGTTTAACTTTCACAGGAAGCCAAGGCACTGATAAATGAGAGCTCATCCATACATGTTTTCACTCTGTTACCTAAGAAACTATCTTCAAAACAGAAGTCCTCATAAATACTCTGGAGATGCATCAGACACTCTCCGGTGCTGCGCGACACTGTGTATATTGTTTGGCAAGTGTTCATGGGGGAAGATAAACTAGCACATCTTGCCAGGATTCTATTACTCTTGACCCTGACCTTGGCTGGAGGCTGTTTCCAGTTACACTCCATCTTAAAGAAAGACAGCGCCTACTCTTTCCCTAAGATTCCCTCTTCCCTTCTCTTTTCAGTTTCCCCAAGCACAATGCCTCATTGGAGGGAAGAAATATTTGTTGGCTACTGCTTTTCGTTCTTAGCTTTCTCATCTGAACACCGACACTCAAATGATACCATGAAACCTTTAGGTAATGGAGGCTCACTGTTAGAAAGCACTTGATCTTTGCACAACATTGCTCACTGTGATTATTTTCTTCCCTTGAGTCATGACTCAACTTAACAGTGCCCTCTCTGCAATACGAAGTTCCTCAGGTTCCAACGTATGGTCTACCAGGGTAGTATTTTCCATCCCTCACTCCCACCAGCTCAGGCTAGGCTCACTTCAGACATTCTCCAGGGGAAAAAGTAAGTTTCTCATTGAGATGGCACCATAAACTACAAAGCTTGGGGAGACTCATGGGGTGCGGCTGAAGGCTTCACGCACAGATGTTTTTCTATATAGTAATTGTAACTGAAGCAGAATACTACAATTTTGAGAGGCTCGGGTTTAATAGTACCCTTAAAAGTGAAAATAATGGCTGTATTGGTCCGTTCTTGCACTGTTATAAAGACATATCTGAGACTGGGTAATTTATAAAAAAGATTTGATGGTCTCACAGTCCTGCAGGCTCTATGGGAAGCACGATGCTGACATCTGCTTGGATTCTGAGGAGGTCTCAGGAAATTTACAAATGTGGCAGAAAATGAAGGGAAAGCAGGCTCATCTTACATGGCTGGAGTGGGAGGAAGGTGGCGGGAGGTGCTACACACTTTCAAACAACCAGATCTCAGGAGAATTCACTCACTATTACGAGAACAGCGCCCAGTGGGAAATCTGCTCCGAAAATCCAATCACCTCCCACCAGGCCCTACCTCCAATATTGGGCATTACAATTCTACATGAGATTTCAGAGGGGATGCAGAGTCAAACCTATCAATGGCTAATATTAATATTTATCGAGCAGTTACAATATGTTTTTTACATGTATCTCATTTTATTCTTAAAATAATTCAATGTAGTAAGTATTATCCCAACTTCACTTATGAGAAAACAAAAGCTTGATGTGGATAAGTAATGGTCCTGTGGGAAATTAAATGGTAACTGACAAAACAAGGTTTGAATCCAGATTGTTCCATTCCACAGATTGGATTCCCCGCACCCTGGCTCTGCTCCACTGTAACATGACATGACACTGAGAGATCTGAAACAGTTGGAAAAAAGGGAAAATTATGAGGAATAAAGTATCCTCATGCAATTGCCTAATATTTGAGATTTGTTTTACTCTTACAGCAAAATGTGAACCTCTAAGTTGTTAGATATTATTTAAAAATATTCATGAGATGCATTCTCATACATAGGGACCCTATTATTTCCCTATGTAGAGATACAAAAATCTAACCTAATTCTAAAATATAGAGATAACTGTTACATTTTTGAGTGTTGCTTTCAAGTCTTTTAAAAAAGTGCTCTAGGCAAAAACTTGAGAACACAGAAATAGTATGGAAAATAAAAATCCCTAGTAATCTCACCACCCAGTAATAAAAGTGCCCCCCCCTTTTTTTTTTAACCTATATGTTGTTTTGGTTTAATGCAGACGTCCCTCATCATAGAGTGCAGTATTGACATGGTTCATAACTCTTTTACCGCTGTCTTTTTCCTTAGTCACATCTTTAACATTTTTGAAAACACGATTCTTAAATCCAGCTGATACACATTTTCTGAATAGTACATAATTTATTTATCTATTGTTCTCTTCTTGAGCATTTGGATTTTTGCTGGATTTTCACATAGTGACCAAACGGGTACGTAAGAAATACTTCTACATATTTGTCAGAGTCCAGAGTGCTAACCATTTTTCTCCCCAGTGAAATAAGCAGGGCAGAGAATCTAAACAGGTTTAAGACCTTATATGAACAATGCCAATTTGTCACACAATTAAGGTATTTTAAATTTCCTTAGGTGGCCTACAGGAGTCTGCATTTGCCTACACATCCACCTCAACAGATGGTGTCAATCTCTGCTAATATGACAGGCAAAGAATGGTTATCTCTAATTTTTTAAGAACGTTTGTGGAATTAAATTTGTTTCCATATGTATTTTGAGTGTTTTAAAAATTGTTCTTCATTTTCTGTTTCATTGTTTTGCCCATTTAATAAAAGAAACTTTAAAAATTTAATTCTAAAGATACTTAGAATATTAATGTGTTAAGGTTAATCTTTGACAAAAATATTTTCCCAAGTTTTTGCCTTGGAGTTTTTGTATGCAATATATGTTGATGGAATTTTTTTTGTGTGATAAGATACATCAATTTTATTATAATTTATTTTGCTGTTATTTAATTGGTTGTCATTTTCTTTGTGTGTGTGCCTGTGTGTGTGTAAAAAGCCTTCCATACTTCAAAATTGGGTACCTAGTTACTTATTTTTTTTTATAGTTTATTCACAGGTTTCTCTTTTTGTATTTAATTTTATATTAATTTAAAATTAATAGTGACATATGAAATGAGTTAGAAGTTTAACTATGTATTTTCCCCAACTAGTTGTCCTGTTTATTTTTCGTGGTGAATAAAAATTAAGAAGAATGGGTATCTATAACACTCAGTTTTTTCATCCAGGGGCAGAAGGTGTTTTTTTTTTTTAATTATTTTAAAATTGTTATTAAAGTTTTATTGTATTCTTTGCATATTTTTGGCAGGCTGAATATTTTGTAGGCGTTTTTATTGTTAGTAAAAATAGACTATTTTCCAAATGTCTTCAAACTGATTTATGCATTTACATGAGAAAACTATTGGTTTTGATTTTTTGTATTATTCTAGTAACTGTAAGCTATCATTAATTCTAAAAAATTTTAGTTGAATATGTCCTGAATTTTTGTTAATATTGTTTTTAATCTAGGAACCCAAGTTATTGTTGGTAAATACCTGTGTGTGTGTGTGTGTGTGTGTGTGTCTGTGTGTGTGTGTGTGTGTTTGTATGTACATGTATTCTCTCAAAAGCAAATTCTGGTATTTGCTCTATGTATTGTTACCAAATTTACAATTATTATTTGGCCTATACGCTATGCCTTCTGCTTCTAGCACTGGACATCATTACATTAATACTATGTTAACTCCAATCTTGAATTATTAAATTGTAATCATCGATCAGGCATTTTTAAAAGAAGGATATATGAGAGGCATATTTTCTAAACCCTAATGTATCATAAAGAGAAAGAACTTCTGTCTTTGTGGTCATCTATGATATGAACAAACTCTTTCCTTTTGTTATTCCTTATCTGTGCCTGTTGGAGTACAAATTCAATACAATAGAAGCAGAAAACTGGGATAAAAATTTCAAGGCTAGTTGGATAAGAAAAGTGTTCAGTTGCACAGGAAGGATAAGACAAATTATTTTTTATCTAGTAAATGAATCCAGTAGACTTCTTACATGGCTTCTGCTGTACATCAATTTTAAAGGTCAGGGCAGTGGTAGTACTCGTTAAATCTTAGAATATCTCCTAAATCCCCAGTTCTCTGGAGTTAGCTAAACCCAAACTGTTTAAGTCTCTGAGAACTTGTTAACCTAATTCTTTAATAATAGTGACATCCCTAAAACAAAATTTGCTCACAGTCAGCAGTCAGTAACTTCTTCTTAGCCAGGGTGGAACTCTTTTATTGCACTCTCTAAAAAGCTTATTATTTGTAAACATTACTGTATTATTCTGTTTTCAAAAGACAGGCAATAAGATATTTGTATTTCTAGAGATAATCTCAGCTGGGAAATAAGGTGCTATGTTTTTAAATAGTATATAATACAGAGTCAAATTATAAGCAATTTTAATTAGTTTTAGAAGTTAACAAATATTTTTTATCATTAAGAAACTATAGAATTTTCATCTTCTAAATGAAAAAAGATTCTTTTAAAATTTTATGTTTTTAGTGAGAACACATGGGCACAGGGAAGGGAACAGCACACACTGGGTCCTGTCATGGGGTCGGGGAAGGGGGAGAAGCAGGATAAATAGCTAATGCATGTGGGGCTTAATACCTAGGCGATGGCTTGATAGATTCAGCAAACACCATGGTACACATTTACCTATGTAACAAAACTGCACGTCCTGCATATGTACCCTGGAACTTAAAATAAAATAAAATAAAATAAAAATTTTTTAAAAGAAAAATAAATGAAAGAAAATTTTAAAAAGTTAAAACATTAAAAAATTATGTTCTTGATACAGAGAAAAATCCTTATTAGTTATTTTTTCTCTTGCCATGTTTATATAAATGCAAGAAAATTAAGAACCGAAAAGCAAACATGGTCTATTTCTTTCTTCACCCCACACTGTATCTCTGCATTTATTTCTATAATGGAGGAAGGTACTAGGGAAGATGATAGGGATTATGAAAAGATATATGCTGGCCAGGCACGGGGGCTCATGCCTGTAATCCCAGCACTTTGGAGGCCCAGGTGGGCAGATCACGAGGTCAGGAGTTTGAGACCAGCCTGACCAACACAGTGAAACCATGTCTCTACTAAAAATACAAAAATTAGCTGGGTGTTAATCCCAGCTACTCAGGAGGCTGAGGCAGGAGAATTGCTTGAACCCGAGAGGCCGAGGTTGCAGTGAGTCGAGATCGCTCCATTGTACTCCAGCCTGGGCAATAGAGCCAGACACCGTCTCAAATAAACAAACAAACAAACAAACAAACAAAAATATATATACACACACATATGTGTGTGTGTGTGTGTGTGTGTATACACATATATATGAGAGCAAGAAATTTCACATCCTTAAGAGAAATGACACTAAGCATTGACAGAAAAAAAAAAAAAAAAACCTAAACTGGAATGTTGAAGTTCAAACTAGCCTTAAGGAGATAAATCTACATAATCTTACTTTAAATCTCAATCTAGAATAGAATATTTTAGGAGATATTGAATTAAAGAAAGAAAAAAATGTAGGGGTAGATCACACTTCAATTTGCAATAGATAAAGTTGACTAATAAAGGAATGAGACTGTGCCTTAATGTCTACACATTAAGGTAATCAAAACAATGTAACATAAGAAAGTCCAAATTAGACTCAAGAATCCAGAAAGCATTTTATAAATGATAAAGATGGCACGACAAATTATTGGGGGAGGATAAAGAGTAGAAATGATATTCAGAAAACTAGCAGCTAATTAGGGAAAAAAATAAAGTAAAACCCCACTTCATTCATCACATCACAATAAACTCAAATTGATCAAAGAAAATGAAAATAAAATATATATGGATAAAAGCTCAGAGTGGTGAAGATGACTCTAAGAATGACATAAAATGCAAAATTGATTAAATTGATAATTTAAATCATTAGAAACATAATGAAGTGAAAAGACAAATGGCAAACAGAAAAAAACATACGTGCATCATAGATGATCAAACATTGAGCTGATAAATATAAAATATAAACAACTCTTAAAAATCAAATGGCAAATAATTGACCCAGGAAAAATATGGGCAAAGAATATAAACAGGAAAGCACTGTGTAAGAAATACAAACAACCAATAGATACATAGAAAAACGTCAACCTCCTTACTAATAAAATACATATAAATTAAAGTAACAATGAAATAATAGCATGTTTGACATAGAGACTGACAAAGATAATCAATTTTGCCAAAATTTGATGTTGATAAGGATATCAGGAAAATACCTTGCTATTTACTACTGGTAGGAACACAATAAAAATTAATTTTTGAGTAGAAATTAGAGATATAAATCAAACAAATATCCATGATTTTTTATTCTATGAAACATGATGTTCATTGTAAATTATTTATATTTTCATACTAATAAAACATAAGGAATACTCAAATAGTCTAATAATAACAAATAAATCTTTTATAATA
This sequence comes from Macaca thibetana thibetana, assembly GCF_024542745.1. NCBI lineage: Eukaryota > Metazoa > Chordata > Mammalia > Primates > Cercopithecidae > Macaca > Macaca thibetana. The sequence continues at coordinate 88,341,887 of NC_065590.1, forward strand.
CAATCATGCAATCGATTATTATGTCCCATTAAAAATGAGGAAAATAAGGTAGATTTTATGCATATACTCACATAAAAAAATGCCCAAAATATTTTGTTAATTTAGAAATAAAAGGTTCATAATAATCCATTTTGTATAATTTTATTTCTCTTTTTTATTTTTCTTGAGATGGAGTTTCACTCTTGTCACCCAGGTTAGAGTGCCATGGCACGATCTCAGCTCACTGCCACCTCCACCTCCCGGGTTCAAGTGATTCCCCTGCCTCCTCCTCCCTAGTAGCTGAGATTACAGGTTCCCACCACCATGCCCAGCTAATTTTTGTATTTTTAGTAGAGACGGGATTTCATCATGTTGGCCAGGGTGGTCTCAAACTCCTGACCTCAGATGATCCACCTGCTTTGGCCTCCCAAAGTGCTGGGATTACAGGCGTGAGCCACAACGCCTGTCCTGCATGATTTCACTTCTGCTTTGCAAAAGCATGTATATTTTACAACTGCACTCACGACTCACCTCTTTCTCTTTCTTATCTCTGTCTCTATCTCTCCATAGTCTGCATTGGAAATATCTGAAAAAACACCAAAATTTATCTGCGATTATTAGGGATATGTGAATTTAGTGGACTATCACCTTTAGATAATATATTGCTATATTTTATGACTTTTTACTATGGGAAATATTTTTACTTAAAAATGTCAAATATTTTAAAAGAAAACATTATTAAAAATATGTGGAAACATGGAAAATGAATATACTTCATTTGTTTTGGAGGTATACTTGGGATAATTGCTTTGTTTTTTCATTTATTGACATCTCCAATTGCTACAACATCCTTCGTGTTATAAACCATGGAAGATGATGAATTGGAATCGACACCAATAGCTAACTTCCTTCTACTTGGCCTGTTACTGGAGAGGTTGAAACCTAAAATGACATTCCCAAATTCCTTGGCAGGTAAGCTTTCAGATGTCATTTAGCTTTGATCATTTAGATTTACTCATGTGAAATCTACAGACTTCTAAGCATTCAAACTGCAAGGATGATGATGAAGATGGTGATGATTATGATGGTGATTATTGTGGTGGTGATGGTAACGGTGGTGGTGACAATTGTCTGCAGCAGCATCAGCAGATGTCCTAGTGATGAGTAGCTGCCTTCCTAAGAATTAATATAATTTAGGTCACCCAGTTTGCCACTTCTGGAGCTGGCAGCAGTAGTAGCAATTTCTCACTTCAGTGTTTTCCTGATAATAAAAGTCTCTGAATTGCCCTGGGTCTGCTTAAGTCAGAGTTTGTTTCTTCAAACATTCAAAGGATTCTTCTAAGCTGGGTAATATTCACCAATGAGTCTCCTTGTTCTTAAACTAGAGTGTTGTCTACTACCTAAATTCTGATTGAGATATTGCCAAATAAATAAGTGAAGAGATGGAAACATATAGAAAACAAATATAAAGTACCTGGGTAAAAATGAGCAAATATGAATCACTAGTGATACACTTGTATGGCTTCATAAAGTACATATGATTGAGACATTACTGACAACCTTTCTAGATGTATTTAAGTTATAGATTCTGGGATTTTTTAAAGTTACACTTAAACCTTTCAATACCTACTTTTATTGTGTTCCACTTTGTTACACGTTACAGAAATGACATTTTTACTAATTGAAGGCTTGTGGCAACCCCGCCTCAATCAGGTCTGTCTACATCATTTTTCAAACAGCATGTCCTCACTTCATGTCCTGTGCCACATTTTGGTAATTTTCATAATATTTCAAGCTTTTCATTATTATCATATCTGTTATGGTGCTCTGTGATCAGTGATGTTCGATGTTACTGTTGTAATTGTTTTGGGCAAAAATGATCTATGCTCACAGAAGTCTGCAAACTGAATGATAAATGTATGTGTTATGGGTGCTCCATCAACAGTCTGTTCCCCCATCTCCTTCCCTCTCTGAGGGCCTTCCTATTTCATGAGACACAAACATATTGAAATTAAACAATTTAGTGACCTTAAAATGGCTTCTGAGTGTTCAAGTGAAAGGAAGAGTTGCACATCTCTCACTTTAAATAAAAAACTATAAATAAATAAGCCTAGTGAGGAAGGCACACCAAAAGCCAAAATAGCTCAAATGTTAGACCTCCTGTGACAAACAGCCAAATTGTAAATTCAAAGGAAATGTTTCTGAAGGAAATTAAATGTGCTACTTCAGTGAAGAAATGACTATAAGAAAGCAAAAGCAAAACAGCCTTACTGCTAATATGGTTAAAAAAATGTTTAAGTGGTCTAGATAGAAGATCAAACCAGCCACAACATTCTCTTAAACAAAAGCCCAAAGCCTAATCCAGAGCAAGGTCCTAACTCTCTTCAATCCCATGAAGACTGAGAGAGGTGAGGGAGCTGCAGAATAAAACTTGGAAGCCAGCAGAGATTGGTTCATGAGGTTTAAGGAAAGAAGCCATCCTCAGAAAATAAAGTGCAAGGTGAAGCAACAGGTGCTGATATAGAGGCCATAGCAAGTTATCCAGAAAATCTAGCTAAGATTATTGATGAAGGTGGCTAAATAACAGATTTTTCAATGTGGATGAAACATCCTTATATTGGAATTTTCACAGCTAGAGAGGTGAAGTCAATGCTTGGTTTAGAAGCTTCAAAGAATAGGCTGACTCTCTTGTTAGGGGCTAATGTAGCTGGTGACTTTAAATTGAAGCCAATGTTCATTTACCATCCCAAAAGTTCTAGGGACCTTAATAATTATGCTAAATCTACTCTGCCTGTGCTCTATAAATGGAACAACAAAGCCTGGATGACAGCACATCTGTCTATAGCATGATTTGCTGAATATGTTAAGCCCATGGTTGAGATTACTACTCAGAAAAAAAAAAATTCTTTCAAAATATCACTGCTCACTGACAGTACACCTGGTCACTCAAGAGCACTGATGGAGATGCATGAGGAGACCAATGTTGTTTTCATGCCTGCTAACACAACGTCCATTCTGCAACTCATGGATCAAGGAGTAATTTTGACTTTGAAGTTTTACTATTTAAAAAATACATTTTATAAGGCGATAGTACCATAGATTGAGGCTTGCCACATGGATTGACTCTTCCTTTCACACACACACACAATTCTCTACATCATGTGATGCTGTTTGATAGCATTTTACCCACAGTAGATTTTTTTTCAAAATAGAAGTCACTCCTTGCACATTCTGCCACTATTTTATCAAGCAAGTTTCTGTAATGTTCTTAATTCTTTGTTGTCATTTCAACAATGTTCTCAGCATCTTCACCAGGTGTAGATTCCATCTCAAGAAACCACTTTCTTTGATCATCCACAAGAAGCTACTCCCCATCTGTTAAAAGTTTTATCATGAAATTATTAAAGTTTTATCATGAGATTGTTGCAATTCAGTCACATCTTCAGGCTCCATTTCTAATGTGAGTTTTCTTGCTGTTTCTATCACATCTGCAGTTACTTCTTTCATTGGGCCAATATAGTAAGATGTAGGGAAAAGTCTGATGGGGCTTCTTGTTCCCTCACTTCTAATAAATAGTTAAATGAAAAAGGCCTCCTCCCCTCCCTCCCTCATCCCCTAAAGCTGTCTTTTGTGAATATGATGCCAGGATGCTCTGGTGTATCTTATAACCATAAAGGAAGTCATTTTGAGGGTGAAACGGGGAGAAAGCCAAACTACTCAGTTTTCTTCAATTGGGGTTCTGCTTTGGAATCACAGAACAAAGATATGGATATTTTGTTAATTCTCTCAAGAGTGATAGTAAATAGTACCACTACAGATGCATAGAAGTTAATTAATTGCATGCAATAGATTTCTTAAGGCATTAGGGCTAAATTCTCTGGAGATCCAGTTGAGAAAAGCTCCATAATGAGTGGGATAATGGTACTCACTGCTATTATTCTGTATTTCTTTTTGTGAAAAATAGTACATTTCCTTATTATTTAAGGTAATTAGAAGTGGAATTTTCTGAAACTTGCAGCTGAAAGCAATTTAGCTCATATACCCCTTACCATGAGACATAGTGAGTTTCGCTTCACCCCTCTGTTTCCTCGTTGATGGACATGGCAACTAATGTGAAGTCAGTAAGTATTTATTGTTAGCAAAGCAGTTTGACATCTTCAAAGTTATAAATCATGGCTCTGTTACAAGTTCCTTTTAGAAGGGTGATAATTTGTTAGGTTCATTCAGACCCTGAAATTTGAAAACATTTTATTCATCATTTAGAAAAACAAAAGTAGATTGTCCTGAGCACTGTTAGGATGAATAAACTTTTAAGACTTAATGATTTAATAACTAGCCATGAGAATAATTCAGTCCTAACAATTGCTGACTGTTGACAGTGTAAGTATAAACATGACCTCCATTCATTCATTTGCTGACAGGCCTTCAGAAGCTTGAGGACATGAATGGCAAGTGTGTATCAAGCATGGGGCAATTTGTTTAAGTTGGACATTGCCTTGAGGGAAGAGTAGGAACAGTGTTTTCTCAGCAAAGTTTTTCACTTGCCTTACTGACATGATGAAAGACACCTAGAAAACAGGAACTAGGAGGCTCTGTGGAAGCTAAGTTGATGAGATCACCGAACTAATCCTGGTGTTACTTAGAATGGTCATCAGTTTTCCTTAACACTGCTAAAGATTCTCCCCAGTGAAATTAGGCAAGAAAATAAAAAAGCATCCAGATTGAAAAAGAAGTAAATTTGTCTAGTTTCAGATGACATTATGGTCTATGTAGAGGATTCGATGAAACATACTAAAATGAGCTATTAGAATGAATGAGTTAGTAAACTTACAGGGCACAAGATCAATACACAAAAACTAATTGTATTTCTATATACGGGCACTGAACAATTAAAAATTGAAGTAAAAATTTAACAATATCACCAAAATATGAAATACTAAGGGATAAATCTGACAAATAACATCCAAAATCTATATGCTGAAAACTTCCAAACATTGCTAAGAGAAATTTTAAAAGATCCTAATAAACGCAGAGATACACTGTGTTCATAATTTGAAAACTGAATATTGTTAAAATGTTCATTTTTCCCAAATTGACCTGTAGATTCAATGCAACTTCAATTAAACATGTGGTTTTTGTTTGTTTGTTTGTTTGTTTTAATAGAATTGGACAGGCTGATTCTACAATTCCAATAGAAATACAAAGGACCTACATAGAAAAGCCAAAACAACTTTTTAAAAGATAAAAAAGTTGGAGGATTTACATTATCTGATTCCAAACCTTATTATAAAGCTACAGGAATTGAGACAGTGTAATATTTATCTAAATACAGACAAATGGAATAATAGAATAAAAGGGACCGGGCGCGGTGGCTCACGCCTGTAATCCCAGCACTTTGGGAGGCCAAGGCAGGCAGATCATGAGGTCAGGAGATCAAGATCATCCTGGTCAACATGGTGAAACCCCATCTCTACTAAAAATAACAACAACAACAACAACAATTAGCTGGGTGTGGTGGTGTGTGCCTGTAATCTCAGCTACTTAGGAGGCTGAGGCAGGAGAATCATTTGAACTTGGGAGGCAGACGTTGCAGTGAGCCGAGATCTCACCACTGCACTTCAGCCTGGTGACAGAGGGAGACTCTGTCTCAATTAAAAAAAAAAAAAAGGAGATTCAGAAATAGGTCCACACATATATGTGTACCTTTTTTTTCCACAAAGGTTCAAAGGCAATTCAGTGGGAAAAGAATTTTTTTTTAATAAATCAGAAAAATAAACAAAAAAATTTTAATTCAAAAATTTTGCCATGTATAAAAATTAACTCAAAATTGATTTTATACCTTAATTTATAAACCAAAATCATAACTTTCAGATTAAAACACTGGAGAAAACTTTTGTGGTTTTGAGTACATTTAAGTTATTTCAAACTTTAATAACTTCAGTTATTATTTATGTTATTTCAAACATTGATAACATGGGTATCATCAAAATTAAAAACTTCTCTTTTTGAGACACTGTTTAAAAGTAAAGAAAACCACAAACTTGGAGAAAATATTTGATAAAGAACATATATCTGATAAAGAACTTGATTCCAAGTTTTTAAAAAGCTTCAAAATTCAATTATAAGGAAACAAGCAAATCAATACAAAATCTGAACAGATATTTTATTGATGAAGATGTATGAATAAAAATAAGCCCATGAAAAGATGTTCAGTATTATGAATCATCAAAGAAAGGCAAATTAAAATGAAAATGAGATACCTACTAGAATGGCTAACATGAAAAAGACTGATTATCTCAGGTGTTGAAAAGTGAACGGAGGAACTCTCATTCAATGCTGGTGGGAATGTTACACAGAACAGCCATGTTGCAAAATAGTTTGGCAGCTTCTATATATATATATATATATATATAGATGCAGCTGCTATATCATTAAGCTATATCATTAAGACTACATATAGTCTTATGTATTTACTGAAGAGAAATAAAATTACATATCTATAGAAATGCTTCAACACAAACGTTCACAGAAACTTTATAATAATCAGAAGTAGTCAACAACTCAAATATCCATCAACAAATAAATGGATAAACAAATTGTGGCATATCCATACCATGAAATACTACTCATAAGGGAATGAACATACACTCAACAACATGGATAAACCTCAAAATAATTGTGCAGAATGCAAAAAGATAGGCCAGGCCAAAAAGAGTACATACTGTATTATTTCATATATATAACGTTCTGGAAAAATGCAAGCTAACAATATCAAAAAGCACATTGGGGTTTACCTGGGGACATGAGCAGGAGTGGGGAGGGGAAGGAGAGAAGGATTATAAAGGAATACAGTGAAATGTTTGTGATGAATATTCTCCTTGTCTTGATAGTGGCGATAAGTATATACACATGTTAAAATGTATCAGATTATACTATTTATGTCTAGGTTATAATGTATAAAATTATACTATTCATGTCTAGGTTATTTATGTCAATTACACCTCAATGAGTCTGTTAAAATAATTTAGAAGGGTGATGAGTCTTCATAAAGGGTAAGGTCAGAATGCTATGGGAATATAAAATGTGGTAACTTCCTCTAGGCTCCTTCTCAGAGCACCTACCTAAACTGATAAGAGGCTATATAAGGTCTTGGGAGTGTTTTGAAAATGTAAGAAGGAATTTATATCAAGGAAACTAAAAGCCAAGTCAATGACTGGAGATAACTTAAAAGCATCAGAAATAAGAAAGGTAGCACATTTAGAGTTTTTTTCAGAGTTAATAAAAGTTATGTTAACAGTAACTTAAAAAAATCATGTTTTATAGTACCTTTATTATTATTAGAAAAAAATCCCAGCACCTATTATGTACTGAGTATTTGTATAGTCTCTGCATATAGAGATATGAAATATGCCTATATATATAAATATGCCTATATATGCCTCTCTATATAAAAATATATAAAATATATATACATATATAAAATATATATAGCGAGAGCTAGGAATAATATGAACAATAATAGTCAAACATTAGTAAATATTATTTAAATAGCATAAAAAGTTACACCACATTATAATTAGTGTTAATTAAGACAAGATTTCATCAGGGTTGCATGTAGCATGTGACATGTGCAGAAAATAGATTCAACAAGAGTACCTGGAGGTACTAAACTCAGAGGGATGGATTTACCTTAAATAAATTTCATAGAAATCAACATATATGCTAGACAATGACTCACTGATTTACATTGAGAATTCAAATTTCTGAATGTGTAAGAATGCTTATACTATCAGGTGAGCACATACTCTCCAAGACTGGAAACACTAAAATCATTCTTAGAATTTTGCTTTGAAAGCATGTAGCCAGAGCTCAACACAGAGAGAGATGAGTCTTTACTATAGAAATAGACCTATCAATGCTAAGCCCAGTCCACTTGAGCACCCTTTCCCCTGGACCACGAGGAAGTCACAAGTATGACAATTTTTTGTTTTTCCTCTAAAAATCTGGAAGCAAAGCATCTTTCTTCTGTGGGTGCATATTTTATTGGTGAAATTATGTCCCCCAAATCCCTATATTGAGGTCCTAGACCCAGTACCCTACTGACCTACTGAGGTCACCCTCTGAGAAATAGGGTTTTTGCTGATGATCAAATTAAGATGTGATCATTAGGATGAGCCCTAATTTAATATGGCATTTGAAGATGAAGGCAGAGATTGCAGTGATGCGTCTATAAGCAAAGGATGTCAAAAATTGCCAGAAAATCACCAGAAGTCAGGAAAGAGTCATGGAACATATTCTCGTTCACAGCTCTTGGAAGGAATCAACACTGCTGATACCTTGATCCTAGACTTCTAGCCACCAGAACTGTGAGAAAATAAATTTCTTTTGTTTCAGCCACCCAGTTTTTAGTATTTTGTTTACTGCAAACTAATACACAAATTTTCTTCCATGATGTTGGTGCAACATTTATGTCTAGTTTTTCTTTCTACGCCCTAGACTACGTCCTTCAATTAGATTTCTACACCTACTGCTGTGGTTCAGAAGATACTCTGTCTCCTAGTCCCCTAAAGGGACTGCTGCAGAAATATCCCATCCACTCTAATTTAATTTTACTGGTTTAGTTCTTAGAGGTAGAGGTGGTTTTCACATAAAAGTCATATTCTCTCACACTTTTATAATGTATTTGTATAAAGCACTATTCTGGGAACAATCTGATTTTTCATTTGGCTACCCAAGTACCCTGTGCGATAAAAAGAATCCTACCATTCACACCTTATATCCAAATTGCAGGTGTTAATTTAGACAAATTGAACAGAGTTTGAGCAAAGAACAGTTCATGAATTGGGCAGCACCCAGAACCAGATGTAGAGAGAGCTCTACTCTGCAATGTGGGCAATGAATGTTTACACACAACAATGGAAGTAAAATACAGAAAAGCTTGATTGTTTACAGCTAGGCATTTGCCTCATTTGGACATGATCTGATGAGCTGGTGTCATGTGATTGGCTGACACCCTTATGATTGGCTGAGACCTAGCTGTTATAAAACATAAACTCTTAGTTAGCTTTCGATTTTTTTACATATAAAAAGGTTGCAGCTTTTTTTATTTTTATTTTTATTTTTTTTTGAGACAGAGTCTCACTCTATTGCCCAGGCTGGAGTGCAGTGGTGTGATCTTGGCTCACTGCCACCTCTGTCTCCCAGGTTCAAGTGATCCTCCTGCCTCAGCCTCCCGAGTAGCTGGGATTACAGGTGCGTGTCACCATGCCTGGCTAATTTTTGTATTGTTAGTGGAGATGGAGTTTCACCGTGTTGGTCAGGCTGGTCTTGAAATCCTGACCTTGTGATCTGCCCGCCTCAATCTCCCAAAGTGCTGGGATTATAGGCATGCGCCTGCTTTTTTTTTTTTTTTTTTTTTTCTCCTATTTTTGAGATGGAGTTTCACCCTGTTGTCCAGGCTGGAGTGCAGTGGCGCAATCTCAGTGAGTGGTTGCTCACTGCAACCTCTGCCTCCCAGGTTTAAGCAATTCTCCTGCCTCAACCTCTTGAGTAGCTGTGATTACAGGCGCCCACCACCATGCCCGACTAATTTTTGTATTTTTAGTAGAGATGGGTTTTACCATGTTGGCCAGGCTGGACAGTTTCTTACCTAAGAAATTAAAGTAGGGAAACATCCCCAGGCCAATTATTTAATTTCTGCTTATTTAACATAGGCATCCTCATGTTAATTGGCTACAATGGCCAGATTCAAGTCAAAGAGGTTTGATTTTCAAAAACAAGGCATAAAATACAATGGAGATATCAACAACTTAAGAACCCTACAGAGTATTTGACACAATGACCAAATGAAATAAGGTGGAAATGTTGGAATTGAATTACTTATTCATAATCACCAGCCGCCTAAATTCTTGGGTATTGAGAACAACTTCCATATCCTTCTTTGATTTAGTTTTTTATAGAGATTTTTGAAAGTCCATTTTCGCTTTTGATACTAACTGAGGTATTAGTGTAGTTCATGCATTCACTCATTTACTCATCCATCAGCATTTACTAAATGCCTACTCTGTTCTAAGCATCATGCCAAGTGTTGTGTATTTAGTGGTGAGCCACACAGGCATGGTCCCCTCTTTCATGTTATACACTGTCTAATGGGAAAATGCTATTTAATTAATACACCATCATAAATTGCGGTAAGCATTAGAAGGAAAAAAAGACTCTGAGTGTTATTAGAAAGAATAATGTAAAAGCAAATGCTTAAGTACTTTGTATTTTTACTAAACATATCAGTCAAGTAAAAGAAATCTAACAGAAAGTTTTAAAGAAGCAACAACACTGGGGAATGGGACATAATTTCAGAAAGAGCAATGCCTGGGCTGGCCTCAGGAGCGATGGGATCCAGGTAAGCTAAATATTGGATGCTGATACCAGTACTGTTTATTTTCTCTTCTCTTGTCTATTTCTCTCTGTGTGTCAACTCCATTCACTTCTATTCCAAATCCCCTTTGCCCATTCTGGTGTTTCTAGGCTTATATCTTCACAGATTGAAGGCAATGCATGACAAGGGCCTTCCTTGCTAGCTCTGGTTACTTGGTAGAAAAAACCCCTAAGAAATACTCCAATGGGCTCGGAATGAGTGTTTCATTCTGAGGAGCTACCCTTTAATTGTAAAACCATAACTTAAGTACAGGATACTGAAGAGTAGACAACACTAAAAGAAACTGCATAAAAACTCCAGCTAGCTTAAACAGCTTTCACTTAAGTATTTCCTTCAACAAGCTAGGCAGCAACTGTAAGCAAGCAAGAAAGGATGAGGGAGGAAGCCATATGCCATTTGCTCAGGAATTGGCTGGACTCTCATTGCTTTGGCCTCCTTCTGTGCTCCGCCAGTGTTTCCCATTACATTCAGTGTGTGCAAAGCCACAAGCAGCTCCAGAGCAGCGCAGGGGGTTACTGCTGTCTCTAGCCTGGCAGAGATTGGGCATACATACTAATTAGGATCCTGGGAGCTCTTGGGGTGCCTTACATTCCACTGAATGGCAGTTGCGAACCTCATCTTCTGATTTGCCACAGTCAAAGGTACATTAACTGGTACAGCATTGCCTACATGCATTGTTTACTACTCCTTAGCAGCACATTCATAACTTTTTGTACTTTCTAAAATATGTTTATCATTTTGGGGCTCAGCACGTATTCATCTCTTTTGAGTGAAAGAACCGTATGCTTGCCTGTAACAGGATAAACATTTGCAACTTTATATTTGTGAAAAATGTGTTTATAAGCACAGGTCCATGTTGGACAGGAAAGCTTATTTACTACTTTTAAGCACAGAAAACATGTTTTTTATTTACTTCTGTTGGAATGAGAGAGAACTGTCACAGCCAAGAGGAGCCTAAGGAGTCTGGACCACAGAATGGAATGTGACATCCTGGATGGGATTTCACACTATGCAAAAGCTAAGAACATCTGAATTTAGTATGGACATTAGCTAATCATAATGTGTCAATATTGTTCATTGATTTTAATCAATGTACCATACTAATGTAAAATTAATAATTGGGAAAAATGGGAATGGCTCTGTGGGAACTTGCTGTGCTACCTGTACAAATTCTATGTAAATCTGAAACTGTTATTTTTAAGAAATTGGAGAGGAGGCATTCTTTATAAAAATTCATTTCACATATCACAATGAGTCATGTTGTATTCCCACCTACTCACCAAGGTCAGAGGTATTGGTTATTATGATTGAAAAGCAGAGAAAAGAAGGGAGCGGTGTTCTGAATCCCACGAAATGGTAGCAATTACATTTGGTTACAGTCATTGGTATTTGAAGACTGAATTTTCAAAACCTTTGGTATTTGCTATGAATTATTAATGGTGCACAGTTAAAATGTAATTTTTCACTGATAAACCAATGACAGAATTTGAGATTTTAAAAGTACCATTCAATAAATACAAATTGCTGTTATGTTTATCTCTAACCACATCTGTTTACAGAATGCATAATAGCTCTTCTTTTCTTTATGTAATAATCCCAAGCTGAGAATCTTCACTCCTTCATGGTTTTCTCATACTCTCTTCCTCCTCTGCTGTTCTTTTTGTCCCTTTTATTTGACTCTTCCAGCAATATTTATTGAGCATTAGCTCTCTTACAGTCACTATGCTTAGGCACCATCAACTAATACATCACTAGTGGGAGAGATACATGCCAACACAAAATGAATTCACTGTGCAAGGATAAATAGGACAGCTGTCTTTCTGTTTTCAAAGGATCTTTCAATGGTTCTAGGTTAGAAGGACAGATTGGCACAAACTAATCATTGAAGATAAGTCTGCTATAGAGTAGGAAAAGTCAGAAGACCCATGTTGGCCATGAGGGTATGGAAGACTTGAGGTGGGCTCCTTCCATGGCCCCTGTTTTCTCATGGCGCCATGGGATAAAGATGCCTCCAGCTCAACATTTGGGTGTGTGACTATAAGGGCTAGGGGCTCTTTAAGAAATATTTGCTCCATATGATATTTAAAGATTTCTAATTCTCCAAGGATTGGCCAAGGAGGGTTTTCCTGTTTTTCCAAGCTGCCCTGCAGAACATATTATACTGTCCAGAAATGATGTTTAAAGTTTCAATAGCTTCTGGTTCTCTGGGCCACATCACCTTGCAGTTGCCCTCAAATTGTTTCTGAATCACGTTTCCTCTGGCATGAAGCAGGAGCCCTCGGTTCACATTACGCCTTACAATGCACAGCGCTCTCACCCTGCTGCAGAGGAGCTTTAATGTCAGAATGAAAAATGATAAAGCATAAATGAAATAGCAACCACATGTTTTCTGCAGTGTGGCCCTGGGCCTGCAAGACCTTTCAAAGGAGGGAGTAAACCAATTTTGCAGCACTCAGTAACAGAGATAGAGCCTGCTGAAAGGGGAGACTGCCTCCACAGTCCACTACCTGGGGGAAACTGGGGACAGGAAGGGTTGATTTGCTGGCCAGAGTCACCCCAGAAACTGACACTGTATGTGGAATACAGTACAGTGAGGGAGATAAGAAATCAGTGGGGAATAGAGAAAGTAGAGGACTACATTCAAGTCTCTATTAGATCAGTCTATCCAGTTGATTCTACACTTTGATTGTCACATGCTTCTTTCCTTCTTATTCCTAGCCTTTCTTGTTCTCAGTTGGGTTCCTGTGGTGTCCTTCTGACTGTCAAATTACTATAAGTAAAGTGATTTTTTTAAAAAAATGAACTTTTTATGTTCCCTTATAGTAAAGCAAGTCTAGACCCCTTTACACAATTTAAAATTTCTTTATGATCTGACATCTCTTTTCCTGAGACTTCTTCAGGACACACTCACCTTATGTCTTAACAAACTACTCACAGTTCTCTTGACATACCATGCTTATGGACAATTTTGTGTCCTTGCCCATGCCTTTCCCCAGCCTGAGAAGCCTTTGCCTCACATTGACTGACAGAAGAATTAATACTTATTCTTCAAGGTTCAATTCAGACATCACCTACTCTGTGAAGCCTATCTTATAGCTGTTATAGAAAAATTGTACTTCCACAACTCTGTGGATAAATGTGGTCTCTTCTGCATTTATTACAGCATTTATCTAATTAGATATTGTAAATACTTATTTACAATTCTGTCGTTGGCTTAACACCATGTGCAACTCAAACACAGGAGCTCTTTTCTAAACCTTGTTGTCCAGTGGTGTACTGGGACAAGATATATCACTTGCAAGGGCGAATTGTATGTGTCTATCCCACCTCTAAGTTCATTGATGGCATATTAGTAGTTCAAAATCAACCACAGTGAAATTTATAGTGCAGAAATTGGCAAATACTACAAATCAGGCTCGCCCCTCACCTCCCAAAAAACAACTGTGAAACATTTACTGGCATTCTTACATTCATCTTCACTGCTTACATTCATCTTCAAAACCTAGCACAGGTTCTGAAATAGTGTTTACCAAAAGCCAGATAAATAAGTTTATAAATTAATGATCTAGAATCAACGAACTAGTAAATGATTACATTAGTACCTACTTAGTCTCATCAGTGCTTTCATAATAAATTTTCATCTGCAAAAGGAGGACATCCTAACTACCTGTACAGAGAATAGCAAGGTGAGATGGATGGGGCAATGTTGAAATACATAAATCACATCACATATACAAATCTCAAGAGATCCAAATTTGCTTCCTTATTTTCAATACCTGTGTAGCAATGCTGCCAAATGGGTGATGAATGAAGGGTTAAAGGATGGCCTGAATCCTTCCTATAGGCCACATACTCTTTTTTTCTGTCATCCATAGGCTTTAGGTGCCATCTGTAACAATTTTCAGATCCTTATACTTCTAATAAATGAATCAAATTGCTTGCAATATATCCCATCATCTAGACTTAAATAGCTTAATTCTTACTAAAGAAGTATATAAAATTAATGGCCTTTGAATCTTGTTTAATTTGTATTGATTCATCACTATGAATCTCATGTGCTGTCCCCAATCACTTTCACCCCCACTTCAGCTTCAAAAACTAGATCTGATTGAATCTCAGCCTACTGCCAAAATCTAGAAAGAATTTTTATTTATTACAAGGCCTACAAAAATGTATTGAGAAATATAATCTGCGACCTATTCTTGCTAGGCTTCTGAAACCAGATTGAGCATACTGGCATGAATAGTGCAAATGATCTTTTGTGCCTTCACCTGAATTTCCAACTTGGTTCGGGAATAAAAGATCCAGGGAACATAAATGCTGTCCCTCTAATGTGATGACTCCTGCTTTTTGACTATACCAGACTTTTTCTACTCTTCTCCACACCATTTTTTAGGCTTTCCCTTTCTGAAACCATTTGGAGAGTGCAACTCTTTCCACAGGGTTAGACAGGAACTTTCTGCGTGTATGAGTGGAGATGGCTCAGTGGACAGGTGAGGGGAGTGAGTAAGGTTAGAGTTGGGTCATGTTACCATTGAACCTGAGAGCCCTAGAAGTGCCAGGATCTAAATGGCAGGCAAGACAGTCATATACAGAGAGTTCAACTTTTTCTTTTTTCTAATTTACTTCAAAAGAAAGAATGAAAGGAAATATTCTATCTTGACAAGATTATGGGTAACATTGTTTTCTTTTTGAAAATTTAATAATTTATGTTACTTTTAATAAGTAGCATGAATATAAGATGCATTCTTTAAAGAAGTATGAAACAGACACGTTTAACTTGAGGGCTAGGGGAGAATTATCCTGGCACATTCGAGTGGAGGAAGGTCTTTCCAGATATTCACCAGAAGGGCAAGACGTTATGGACTGGTCTCCCACTAAGAGGCCAAGTCAAAGCTTTGAGAAGCCAAGAGCCTTTTTCTTCTTGGCAAATCCTCAGGGGATCTACATAAACAGAGATGAGTGTGGGTCCTTGTCCTCGGTCTTCCATCATTCATTGTGTGTAGTTCCCAGTTCAGAGTTGAAGGAGAAGCCAGCATCCCCAGATAGTCTCCTCTTTACCCTCCCCCTCTCTCACACACTGTATGACAAACTTAAGATAAAGCATGGGATTTGCATTTGTCAAGGAAAGTAAGACTGAAGCTCAATAAGCGGCAAAACAGAAACGGCTAAGTATTTTTCCTCTAAGGGCAAGAGAGTATTTCAGAGTCCTTCCCTTTAGCACCCACAGAATATAGCACAGTTCCAGGCTTCTAGTAATTTCTAAATTGAAGCACAAAAATGTACATTCATTTGTGTAAGAGTAAACAGACTAAAGCTGAGGGCTTGCGTCTTTGGCACCTCTGAAAGTTGCTAATTGAAATATTACTGGAGCCACAGTGTAAGGGGTGGGCCTGTGAAGGGCAGGGTAGACTGCTGCATGGGAAAGTACAGTCTTGACAATGTGCCCAGGGAAGTTTAGAAACAGGAAACTTAGACACAGCCAGTTAAGTATAACGCCAGGCTCTGAGCAGGAGAAATTTGGTTGGTGACTTTATGAGTGGCACTCTACGACTCTACAAGTTACTGGGCAGTAGATATTATTAAAATTCTGAAAAGGGAGGTAGAATGGCTGGTCTTTCTGTAAAAAAGCCAGTTGGCTATTACTTAAGCAAGCAGTCAGGCAGGCTGGTGGGTAGCTGTATTTCTTTAACTCCTGCTCCCTTTGACCTCTGTCTTTGGAGCCTGGTCAGAGGATCCGTGATACACATAGCTGAGGCTGGCCTTTGTACCTTGAGTGTCTAGATAGATGTGAGTGCACAGAGGATCTAGTCTTTACTATTTCAATATTTCTACAGGCACCTCAGTCCTCTTTGATAATTCAAATTTGGGGCTAGAATAAGACAATTTATTTGCAGAAGCAACACAAAAATGTTTTAAGGGTACTCTAGAATTATAGGCGATATGGTTTAGCTGTGTCCTCACCCACATCTCATCTTGAATTCCCACATGTTATGAGAGGGACCCAGTGGGAAGTAACTGAATCATGGGGGCAGGTATTTCCCATGGTGTTCTCATGATCGTGAATAAGTCTCACATGATCTGATGGTTTTGAAAAATGGATGTCTCCCTGCACAAGCTCTCTTTCTGCCTGCTGCCATCCATGTAAGACATGACTTGCTCCTCCTTGCCTTCTGCCATGATTGTGAGGCTTCCCTAGCCACGTGGAACTGTCATTCCAATTAAACCTCTTTCCTTTCTAAATTGCCCAGTCTCAAGCGTGTCTTTATCAGCAGCATGAAAACGGACTAATACAACAGGCTTCCAATCTGTGTGCCCAGGTTCCCTAGGATGTTGCAGCATATTTATAGGGAAGCCACAGGCTTTTAAATTTTCTTAATTGAAAAAATTAATTTCAAGGGGAACACAGCCAGGGACACTGGCATCTGTATTGCATCATGTGAAGTCCTGACTTGAGGTAGGGCACAGTTTTAACATTAGATTATATCACATCCCTTTCAGTGATGCTATATTTTTGCAAATCACCAAGAATTGTTTTGGTGGTTGAGGATAAAAAGCACACACTGCATATAAATTAATGTGAAACAGGAAACAAGAGTGTCAGCATTCAATCTGACTCCAAATTTTGTGGTTTCACAGGGTTCACTGAGTACATTCATTAGTGAGTAACTGTAGAATTTTTTTCTTTTTTTTTTTGAGATGGAGTTTCGTTTTCACCCAAGCTGGAGTGAAGAGGCATGATCTCAGCTCACTGCAACTTCTGCTCCCTGGGTTCAAGTGATTCTCCTGCCTCAACCTCCTGAGAAGCTGGGATTACAGGCATGTGCAACGATGCCTGGCTAATTTTTGTATTTTTAGTAGAGATGGGTTTTTGCCATGTTGGCCAAGCTGTTCTTGAACTCCTGACCTCAGGTGATCCACCCGCTTTGGCTTCCCAAAGTGCTAGGATTATAGGCAAGAGCCACTGCACCCAGCCATAATTGTAGTTTTTAAAGAATGTAATAAAAATGTTATTTTCCCTTGTTATGCTCAGTATATTCTTATTTTTTTCAAATGACTACTAAACTGTTGAGGCAGAAATGCTTATCAAGCTCTTTGGAACTAACTACTTACTAAGGGGAAATATATATTAGTATGTTTTTGGTCTATGAGTACTGTGAAAAACTTATTGAGACCCTTAAGTACACTGTCCTTCAAGAAAGTCTGGTACCTTCTGTACCAGGCAAAGGTGGTTGGTGATCTTACAAAAGGACAACTCTCAAGATTCCTATTCTAGTTTAGGCTTCCTAGACCTGAGGGGATGAAGGAAGTAACTGGTTCCAGTAAGTATTCAACAAATATTTCTTGCTGAATATTTCCTCTGAACATTTATTGAGCCAGGTACTAAACGAAGCATTTGAAGTGCATTATCTCATTGAATTCTTAAAAACTGTCGCAAAGAAGTAGGTATTATATCTTAGAGATGAAGAAACCAAGGCTCAAAAGGTTAAATGAATTTCGTAAGTCACGCAGCTAATAAATGTCATTTGAACACAAAATGGTTTGACTTGAAGCTAGTGCTTTTACATCACACCACACTTTCCCCAAATGGATGGGTGGATGGCTGCTGGGACAAATCAAAGGCCTGGCCTTTCTGAACAGGGAGAATACTTTAAATGCCATGGAATAGTGGAGAGAGCTAGATTGGGTATTTTATTGTGTGAAAAAAAAAATCAATCAAATACCCTCCTTTAGCATACTAAATAAATAAAATCAGAATGCCTGATATATCTACATTGAATTCTGCAAAGTTTACCCTCTCTTTTACCTTTCAAAAGTACACAAGAACTATATTCTCTGTTACCACACAGTTAAGTCCTAAGGACTTAGTAAAGTCATAGGCTGGTCCAAGTTCAAAGAAGACAATCCCTTCAGCTCTGCATCTCCTTCATCTGACTAATACAGTCACAAACCGCCGGTCCAAATGCTTGGCATGTTTGAGATATTTCTGCTTCAATCAAGCATATCTATTTGCATAAAATATTTAGATATTAAATTTCTAATGCTAAAAAAAATCCTTCAGAGCAGAAGTATGTTTTTCTTAACCTCATTTGTTTTCAAAAAGAGAGAATAAGAAAGAAAAGAAATGCATCATGTTTACATAAAGGAAATAGCTCCAGGCAAAGCTTGCTAAATATTTTAATGGTTTAAACATTCATTTTAGCAAGTTTTCTTTAATTTTCTTAACTTTGTTCCTTTTGAACTGGCTCAACCTTCATGTTTAATCCTTGGAGCTTTCAAGGAACAGCTCACAGAAAGTTATATACACAAATATAACAAACATTTCAAATAAAGCACAATGCATAAAACAGAGAACAGGAGAACTCTGACAACAGCTGCTAGATTTAACACTAATAGTTTTGAAAGATTTTGGCTTGAAGGTTAAGAGTATCTTATGACAATAAGCAGGCTTTGTATATAATGTCAACAGTCCCGTTGCAACATGTCCAGTTTTAATTTATTCTTTTTCATTTGTATAAGACAAATAATATAATTATGGATGTCTGGTTCATGACATTACATTTTTAAAAGTCCAAAATCAATCTTATTTTTCAGGAACAACAACTTTTTAAAATTTCTGGTCTATATGCTTGTAATGGTTTAGTCTAAACATGATAATATGCTCCAAGTCTTTATGCATTTATTTTATTTAAATGAGTGTTTGGTGCATTGGTGCTTCTGCGAGTGTGAAAGTGATTAAACTTTCCACCCAATTTGCTTCTTCAGAGGGTATCATAACTGATACTCAGTCTAGAGATGGGAGTTGCGTGCAAGGACCTCCCTCCTGCCCCACCGACCCGGCACACATAGAAGTTTTCAGAATCAGCCTCTGGTCTGCCCCTGGCAAAAGCTCTGGCACCATCCCAGGCAGATCAGAGAGTTTTTACATACATTCACACATAGACAGAAACACATATGTGCATAAAACACTCACATACACACACAGACAATCTTGTAAGTAAGACTCTCTGTCAGTCTTGGCTTAAGATGTCAGGTCATAAATCTCAGAAGGGTGTTTCATAATTGATGAAACATTTAGAAGACACAAAATAAGCGAAACTCACAACTAGGCTGCTATATAGGAGGCAGATGAGAGTGAAGTGTGGCTTTCAGAAGGAGGGACGGTTCAGCACAGAGTTGAGGATGAGTTCCCTCTCATGAACATACAAGTCAACAACAAGTGCCCAGCAAGACAGTACCACAGAGTGACCTGGACTTCCTTTTGTGTTTGGGCTGAGAACACCAGCTCTCTCTTCACATCGAGGTGGACTGTACAACAGACCTGGTTTCTGTAGCTCAGAGTTCAGGTCAGGTGACAAAACCAGGCAAGCTTACAATTTTGGAGTCCTGCTCCCAAAGGCATACCTTGGCCTAGAGCGCTACTCTCTAGAAGAAATTCCACAGTTAAAAAAATAACAATAATATTTTTTAGTATATCCTGTGTGACAGGCACTGTAATGGGTGGTTTACTAATATTTTCTCACTGATTCTTCTCTGCCATTCTATGAAACAGGTACTATTAGCTTCATTTTGTATGTAAGAAACTTGAATTAATAAACTTTCGCAAATATATGGCAAATATAGGACTCAAATTCAGATCTTTCTCCTTAAAAAATCTGCAGCAATCACTTATTTGTCATTCCAAGGATAAAAATGCCTGAGACTGGACAAATGACCTCATGAATGATTATGTGATTTTTTTCTTGGTTATATTGCCCTCCTATGGGAGTTCAAGATTGTCCCTTTTCACATGTCTTTCTACTCCATAGCACTTTCTTGTGCAAGCATTAGAAGTACTCCCCTCCCCACACTTGCACATCCATAAGTGCCTGCCAGTTAGTTGAGCCCACCCTGAAACACACATGGGTACACACATACACATGCACAGGTGTCTGTGATAACCTCTGATATCTCATTAAACTACTGAATATCAGTACTGAACATCAGGGAAGACACTGCAGGATTCAACCCTCTCATTTTACTGATAAGTACACTGAAGGGACTGGTCTAAGAATAAAGAGGACACCATTCCACATACATTCCCAGAGTCTTTATTTTTTATGCAGAGCCGTGTTTTGTTCAGGAGATAAGCAGAACAAATATGGGATCCATGCTGTCATGGGTTTGTAGTCAAGAAGAAGTAGATAGGTGACCTGGGAATTGCAGCTCAGTGTGATAAGTGCTTTTCCTAGGATAAACATCATGTGCTAAGAGAGGAAGAGAGGGGCACTGGCACACAGCAGAAGCCTGCTACCCAGGTCTCCTGTACCTCAGTCTTATTTAGATAGAAATGTAATAAAATTGCTGGTGGCCATTTTCAGCACTTGTAGAAATTGATGCTGTATGCTTATTTCTCTAGCATCAATGACCATGAAGGTGTCTATAGTCCCAGAATTGAGAAGTGCACTCGGCTCTGTTTCCATAGCATGAAGGGACTTCTGATTTTACATGGCGCTTACACTTTTGTCACCAGACTATGAGCTTCTTGAGGGCAGCAATCATTTCTATGCATTGTATACCCAGGGTTAGCATCAGGCCTGGCACATGGAGAAGGTTCAATGTAAGTGTGTTGAATGAACAAAGGCCACAGTTAGATAGAAACTCAACATGGAAGAAGTGTTGCTTCTTTACATCACTCCCTTGGTCTGAAATGGCACCCACTGCACTGCATGAAGCCTGGGCTTCCATGCAGAATGCTTCCACAAGCCTGTGCAGCTGACGTTTTAACCACTATTAGACTCTGGGGTCTCAAACATGATAGTTTCACTAAATCTACCCTCTTATTCCACTTTGAGGAACAGACAAGCCCCTATATGGCCAGAAACTAAGCCTAGGCACAGAATCAGCTTCACTGCAGAGAAAAGCTCCATCTTAAAGCAA
This sequence comes from Macaca thibetana thibetana, assembly GCF_024542745.1. Taxonomy (NCBI): domain Eukaryota; kingdom Metazoa; phylum Chordata; class Mammalia; order Primates; family Cercopithecidae; genus Macaca; species Macaca thibetana. The sequence continues at coordinate 88,363,221 of NC_065590.1, forward strand.
TCATTCTTGGACAGTGTGGTATGTGGTAGGGGAGAGCAGCAGCACCAGGATACTCAGGTAATCAGCTCAGCTCTGTCACTAACCATGTGTTAGTGACTCCACGTGAGTTCCATGTGTGGAATTCACTCCCCTTAGTGTCCAAGATCAGCAAGATGAAGGAATTAGGTGAAAGATGGTTTCTATAGTCTTATGTCACTCTAACATCCTGTAGTTCCTGTAGTTCCTTGGTCTGGGCAAAGATTTTATGACTAAAACCTCAAAAGGAAACACAACAAAAACAAAAATAGACAAACGAGACTTAAACTAAAAAGCTTCCGCACAGCAAAAGAAATAATTAAGAGTAAATAGATAACCTATAGAATGGGAGAAAATATTTGCAAACAATGCATCTCACAAAAGGCTAATACCAAGGATCTACTAGGAACTCAAAGAACCCAGCAAGAGAAAAACAAGTAACCCCATTAAAAAATTGGCCAAAGGACATGAACAGACAGTTTTCAAAGGAAGACACAAAAGTGACCAACAAACATGAAAGAATGTTCAACATCACAAATCATCAGAGGAATGCAAATTAAAATTATAATTTTTTTTTTTTTTTTTTGAGACAGAGTCTCACTCTGTTGCCCAGGCTGGAGTGCAGTGGAGTGATCTTGGCTCACTGCAACCTCTGCCTTCCGGGTTAAAGCGATTCTCTGACTTCATTCTCCCAAATAGCTGGGATTACAGGGATCCACCACCATGCCAGGCTAATTTTTGTATTTTCAGTAGACATAGGGTTTCGCCATGTTGGCCAGGCTGGTCTTGAACTCCTGACCTCAAGTGATCCACCTGCCTCAGCCTCCCAAAGTGCTGACATTACAGGCATGAGCCACCATGCCTGACTGGCTATGATATATATATGTGTGTGTGTGTGTGTGTGTGTATGTGTGTGTATGTGTGTGTGTGTATGTATATATTTTTTCCTTTTTAGACTAGCCATTCTGATTGGTGTCAAAATACAACAGGAATCATTCTATCAAAAAGATACTTGTATGGTTATTGCAGCAGTATTCACAACAGCAAAGCCATAGAATCAGTCTAAGTGTCCATCAACGAATGTTTGGATAAAAACCATAGGCATGGAACACTACTTAGCCATAAAAAAGAATGTAATCATGTTTTTGCAGCAATATGGATAGAACTGGAGGCCATTATCCTCAGTGAAATGACTCAGAAACAGAAAGTCAAAAAGTACATGTTCTCATTTCTAAGTGGGAGCTAAACAATGGGTACACAGGGACACTCAGAGTGGGATAATAGACACTGGGGACTCCAAAGGTGGGAGGGTGAGAAGTAGGTGAGAGGTGAAATGTTACCTATTAGATACCATGTACAATGTTCAGATGATGGGTACATTAAAAGCCCGGACTTCACCACTATGCAATATATCCATGAACACAATTGCACTTGCACCCCTAAACCCATAAAAATAAAACATTTAAAATATATACAAAAAATCCTAATTCTGCAGCTGTGTCCCACTATCTTCTTACTGCCAGCACTCTCTCCAAGATCCCAGGGATTTGTTTTACATGACCTTCCTCAGAGTGGAAGCACATAGGGGATTTTGTCGAATGAGACAAAATCCACATCTATGTTTAATCTTTTCCCTTTCTTTAAAGTTCACTGTTTTCTTTCCTTTCCGTCTTTTTACACTTTCAACAAAATTTTATTTTTCACATACTGTATAAGTACTTATCAAAAATATTTATTTTTATTGATTGCATATTATTATTGACTTAAAAAATAACTCAAACCAGAAGAAAAACACTTAAAATATAGAAAAATACTAGAAATAACTAAAAGTCTTATCTCAATTTTTATATATTCTTCTGTTTAAGAGTGGTAGGATAGGGTGATCAGTCACAGCCTTTAAGCATAAAAGTTCAGTATATTGGGATAAAATCTTTTGGTAGATATAGAAAAGAAACACTTTTGAAAGAGAGAAAGGATATATGAACATGCTTCAATTGTTTATTTCTTTCATTTGTTATGAAAGAAATAATGTCACCTAGGCTGGAGTGCAGTGGTACGATCTTGGCTCACTGCAACCCCCACCTCCTGGGTTCAAGAGATTCTCTTGCCTCAGCCTCACAAGTAGCTGGGACTACAGGCATGCACCACCATGCCCAGTTAATTTTTGTATTTTTAGTAGAGATGGGGTTTCACCACATTGGCCAGGCTGGTCTCGAATTCCTGACCTTGTGATTCACCTGCCTCGGCCTCCCAAAGTGCTGGGATTATAGGCTTGAGCCATGGTGCCCAGCCTTAACTGCTTAATAAATGTATACCTAGTATATTTTTAAGGATTTTAGTGGATGTCAAATTGTGAGTTTTAAGGTTCCAATGGATAAAATTCACTGAATAATTGGATTCTTCTAATGTTCACATTTTACTATCATATACTGGCAGTTACATTCTTTAGAATGATTGAAATTTATGAAGAAACATTTTAGAAGAGCGCTGGGCAACAATGTGGGAGAGCACAAAAATATTGCAACAATTCATGAAGATTTTAAAGGATTAAAACAGCTTAAAGACATTGTTGGTGACACTGTTTTTCTCTTGGCTCTGTAGCTGTTCCTCATGTTGTAGAGAGATTTCCACATCTAAAGCTTGCTAACACCACCACGGTTACTTGAAATGGGTCTGCCTTGTTGCTTTTTCTTATAGTGTTGCTCATCATTACACAAGCTGACATACTTATCAGAAAAGCACTTGGGTAGAAATGACAAAAGCTGGACTCAACTTACTTTAGTAAATGTTCATGTAAGAATAGATGGAAGCTCACAAAACTAATGGAAGAGTTGTAGTAACTTCAGGGACAGTAGTCTCACCTCTTCCAGGATGCTGTCTTCACTACTTCTCCCCAGTGTCAATGTATATCCTGGTGTCAGCTTTATTCTCTCCTGTGTCCCTATAATGCAGAGGACATGGTTACCCTAGGTCTATAATCATCATGTCCATGATAATCCTCTGAGAAAGAAAAGGAATTTTTTCTACTTGATCTACTTAGGAGGGTCCTAGAGAAAACACTCATTGCTATAGCATGGATCATATTCCTATTCCCACATCGATCACTCTCACCAGAGTTTTGGAACATTATTATTATCTGGATCTGAGTCCTATGCTCACATGGCCTCTCAAAAATGGGGTAATGGAATTGGAAGCACGCGAAAACTCATGGATTCAACAAGGGAGGAGCAGATCCCAAAGAAAATTTTTCTACTATCAGAACAAGGGAGCAAAAGTACCAGACATATAGAAACAATAATTGCACATTACATATGATAATAATTACAGCATAATTTATGGGCAGCTTAATAATGTATGTCAGGCTTTTATACATAATTTATATTTACATACAATTTCATTTCTGATAACAAATATATGAAAAGATATTTCCCTTCATTCATTGATGAAGAAACTAAAGATTAAAAGGTTATGCTTAGCAGGGTGTGGTGGCTCATGTCTGTAATCCCAGCAGTTCAGAAGGCTGAGATAGGAGGATCATTTGAGCTCAGGAGTTTGAGACCAGCCTGGGAAATGTGGAGACACCCCTGCCTCTACCAAAAAGTAAAAATAAAATAATTAGCCAGGCATGGCAACATGTGTCTTTAGTCCCTGTTACTTGAGAGGCTGAGGCAGAAGGATCACTTGAGCTCCAGATTGTAGTGAGCTATGATGGTGCCACTGCTCTCCAGCCTGGGTGTCAGAGCCAGACCCTGTCACACACATAAAAAAAGTTAGGCTGTATAGGAATTGCTATGGCTGTGGAGAAAGGTAGAAGAGTCACCCGTAGTTTGAGAAATATTTCCGGATGTCTTTGTTTGATACATCTAAGTCATTGCTCTGGAGGAAGATATAATACAATAAAATACAAATTAATAAATTGTATTGATTATGGATCAAATGAACATTAGAGAGGAGAGATATATAGATACAGATAGAATCAAAATCATGACTATTGAAAGAACATTTGACTCTCAAAAACAGTCTACAGTGCTAGAGCTACAAAAGCCTTTGGAAATTAAATCACACCTTAAATAAGCACTCAAAAATGCTGAAATTAGATAAATTCCACAATTTGAAAATGACAATTTAATAAATGGATTTCTAAATTCAATATTTGCCGGATATCATCTTTTAGCCACCATTTAGAGAAACTGACAAAATAACCATGAAAGAGAAGCAAGATATTATAGAAACAAAGATGATAAAATATTTGAAAAAACATATAATATTCCAAGGGAAATAGTTATTAAAATGTTTGATATATGAATATGTGACCATAGTTTGATGACAAAAGGTAAAAATATAATTAATTTATGTGTATCCTTCAATTTAACCAAGAAAGTTTGCAAATCTCTATAAAGGCGAGCAAAATATCAAGTTTATAAATCAAGTTTATAAAGATAACATTCCAAAAAAAGCTTTTTATGACCTATATCATAAAAGAGATATTTATTATATTAATATCTCAGATAAAAATATGGGTTAAAAAGTAATGCATGTATTTACATATGTTCAGCTGAAGATGATAAAGGATTTGGTACCATGAACAATAGAACTGTTGGTAAAAACAAACAAACAAACAAAACTACTTATTTAGCTGAATCACCTAAAGGCTCCCTAATGAAAAGCTTTTGAAAATATGTGCTCATCTCCTCATCAAAATATAGTTACAAACAGGGTCTTTATTTAACTAGTGACACTGTATCAAAATAATAGTCACAAGTAGAGTGTCAAAATGTCAATAATGAATTAGAAGGATGTTTCTATGAATAATCTGCATACCAGTTTATATCACTTGGTAAAATGTCATAATACACAGTTTATTTACAGAATAAGAAGAACATTTTAAAGTTTTTATTTCATATTTTGATTTTTTTTCACCCCATTTGTAGTAAAATGTTTTACTATTCTCTCAGCATCTATGGACAAAGAGTTAAGAGGACAGAGAAACCATTCTCAAGTCAGGGAAAGGCGAAGAGTATTGCCTGTAAAAAGAACCATTCAGATGGTTGAAAGAGGGATCATTTCAACACAGGGTCAATAAAAGAGAATATTTCAGACAGAACAAACTCGCAACATTTTGAATACACAAACTGATGACTGCTACCAGGCGCAATGAGTTAGTATTAGAACACCTTAAGGATATGAGTGGAAAACAAGGTCTATCAAGGTAGATTAGGATCAAATTGTTAGTATCTTTAGGGCCATATGGAGGCACAACATTCTTCTGGCTTTTGTTTATCCCTGATTATTTTTTCTTTAGGAGAATAGTGGTATTCCTTATCTGTAAAATGGAATAAACAATTCCTTAAGAGTTAAGAATTTAATTATTTACAAGAAAGAACCTGACTGAAGGCTGGGTCTATTGTAGATGATTGAAAAATATATTCTGGCATATACAAAGTACTCTACCTTGCTAAAATATTCACAGTCTTTTTTCAAACTCACTGAAAACACCAGAATTGAGGGTTCAGTATTAACAGAAAAATGACGTAATTTCCCTAAAGAAGATAAACTCTATCTGTGTTAAATCTGTTCATTAACTTATTTTCCAGCATTAAAAATAATAACAAAGGAATCTTTCTGAAACTGATTATACTTCCTTTTATTACTAAAAATACATATTGCTAAATTCATCTCATTTTTGCATGACATGGTATACACAGCTTTGCTTCCATTTCTAGTCATGAAATTTTGCTGAGGTTCAGAGCACTTAGCTGGTTGTATATTTTTTGGCTCATATGAAATCCAAGGTAATGAGCTTTAACACTACAAAGGCTCTGGAATGCTTTCAAAAACATTTGCTTCCCACAAGACAAATTAGCTGAACCAAGCAATAAAATGTGACATTAAGCATTCAATACTCCCATTTTTATGTAGTCCCAGGTCAGCTCAAAATGACCCCATTGGGGGCATTTCTGTAATGCCCTTGCTCATGGTTCTACGAAAAACCTGTCTCTAAAAAGCTAATCAATAGTTATTTAAGCCTTGTAGACCTCCAAAGAAAGTCTACCTCATAAATTGAACTCAAGGCATTTTGGAAGCTTCTGGACCTAATGCAGTTTATAAGGATCTTCTGTCAAGTGGACCACCATGCGTGCACATATAGATCTACATGTGTCTATGTGCATTTGCAATTTATCACTTTTACTTATTTGGTATTGTATACTATGATCTTGAAGAAAATTCTAAAGTTGTGTAATGATTAGTGAGATCCTACTGATTTTAACATTTTTAAACAGTCATATTTAGACTGCCTAGTTTTTGAGTATCTTGTTTTTAGAATATGAGACGTGTTCATCTCATTTGGAGTATCATATTCTATTCTAGGAAAAACATTTCTCTAGGCAAACTGTAGTGGGTCTAAAGAAGAGAGGACAGGAGAGGGAAGAAGGGTTAAAGCACATCCTACATGGAAGAGTTGTGAAGACTGGCGTGCCTAGGAAGAAAAGAAAGTTGAGAGGTGGAGAGAAGAAAAGGCAGCCTCTGCATGTCCCCTACTGTTAGGTAGAAGGGACCCTGGGGCTTTTAGATGAGGAGCAAGGAACAAAACAATAGGAAGATAGAGTTTAGGTCAATATGAAAAAGACCTTTCTAAAACAATGGTGCAAGAAAGAGTGAATTCTCCAAGTAGAAACTAGGTAAGACTGATGTTTCAGACTCTTATCAGCCTTGGAATGAAACACCTCAGGGCTCCTGACAGCACACAGTTTTGTCCTGCTTGTAGGGTTTCAGGATATCCTAATCAAGCCTGAGCTTCTCAATATGCAAAGGCTTCCATACCCTAAGGATCCCAAGTTTTCTTTAATTCCCAAACCAGCTTTTTACTTTTGTAAAAGAGAAAGTACAAAAGTCAAGGCATTAATTTTTAAAAATTCAAATTCACTGTAAGAAATTTAACCTTGACTATTTTTGAGAATTAAAACAAAATTATACTAGAAAAACTGAGAAAATTGCTCACTCAGCTTGGTGAACTCTTGCTTGTTTTACGGTCTGTCAAAATTATAGGTGCTTCCTCCTTTTAGGCCATTCTACACCTTGATTAATAGCAAAGAGAAAACTTCAAGACATTAAGGAACAGACTCGCCAATCCGCTTTACGTGTCCTTCATTTTTTAGAAACGTACTATCCTAACAATTTACAGGTGCTTTCTGCACTTCTTTCACCCTCAGCTTGGAGCAATCCTAATAGTTCTAGGTCTTTAAGCTGACAGCTGTCATTTGTGCATAGGGGCAAAAACAGAGAAGCAGTCATGGCCGGTAGTCAAACTTTGGTGGAGAATGTCAAGGCTGCCATTGCGTCAAGGACACTCCACTTTCCTTTTCTATTACAATGCTGAGAGCTATTTAATTATGACCCCTTCTCCTGAAGAATTCTAGTGATGACCTCCATTTATTATGCAACTCATCATAGCACAGTTTTGCTTTTTCAGAGCTGCAAAGGCACACGTTTCCCTAATCTGTTGGGGAAACCAGAAAGAGGAATGTGCACATACTGATTACTCCCACTAAGTGCGATTCATATCTTATCTAAGAGCAGCAATCATGACTGCACCTGTTCTGGTGAAAACAAAAGAAAATGATTACAGTAGTGCCATGGGGTCTCTGGCCCTTTTTGACACTGCTTGAAAGATTCCTTTGCAAAAATCTAATGGTCATAGTATCAGGGCAATGGCACAAGTCAGAATTAAAGACTGAACAAGGAAAAATTGCCAAGAGACTAAGTAGAACTGCCAAAGAGCTGGAATAACCAAGGCAGAGATGCAGAGATGACCCACAGGGATGCAGGACTCACAGTTTTTGTTTGTTTGTTTTTTGACACGGAGTCTCGCTCAGTCGCCCAGGCTGGAGTGCAGTGGCACAATCTCGGCTCACTGCAAGCTCCACCTCCTGGGTTCATGCCATTCTCCTGCCTCAGCCTCCGGAGTAGCTGGGACTACAGGGGCCCGCCACCACGCCTGGCTAATTTTTTTTTTCTGTATTTTTAGTGGAGATGGGGTTTCACCGTGTTAGCCAGGATGGTCTTTATCTCCTGACTTCATGATCTGCCCACCTCGGCCTCCCAAAGGGCTGGGATTACAAGCGTGAGCCACTGCGCCTGGCCAGGACTCACCGTTTTACGTCCTGCTGATTCTCTCATGAGGTGCTGATGAGTTTCTGGCTGCTAGAGACCTTCAGGTCTCTTCTAAATCAAAGGATCTCTGAAAGTCCATTCTAGGTTTAAGGCTTAACTTTCTCCAAGACCCCTAAGTTATATATCAACCCACAGCAATTCTGAGTTCAAGAATCAATAAATCAGCCAACCACCAAACACACACAGTCTGTGTGCGTGGAACAAATTTAAAGCAGAGTCACTTTCTCCCTCTAGCCTGAAAGGAAGATAAGGCATGCACCTGCAGACAATTTTGCTGATAGTCACCCCAGTCAGTGGATACATAACACCAGCGCACACAGCAAATATGCCCATGTCACCCGTGTTTTTAGCTAAGCTGGACAGGACCAAGTGGAGAGATTTGGAGGGACAACTCTTTGAACCAACATTCTGTTTGTCTGGTGGTTCTCAAATTCATTTAGCTTGCTAATTACCAGGCAATTCTATAGTATGTTTTAATACTAAAGAATGTTGATGCTATATGTGTGTGTGTGTATAGATCATAAAATATTGTGTAACATATATCAGTTTATATAGGATTGTGCTATATTACAAAGTGGTAGTTGTTTCCAAAAGTGTAAGAAAAAATTTATCTTTAAAAATAAACTTAAAACTATGACTATGTTATGAGTGGCAGCCACTTAGGGACAGCAAGATGAAGGCCAATGTAGTTTTCTGAAATGCAAAGGAAGATACTTACATTTATATATATTATATGTATGAAGATATTTATATTTGTATATATAATATACATATATATCATTTAAAAAGCAATAATTAAGCCAAACACTAAAATTTATAATATATAAAGGAAGATATTTACATTCATATATATGTAATATAAACAAATGTATATATAGAATTTATTTAAGTATCAATAGTAAAGTCTAACACTAAAATTTAGGAGAGAGTTTAATACAAAATGAGACTTATTCTCTGATTTTGCTTGAGAAAGCAACTTTGAAGAAGCTTAAAAATACACCAATCTTCATCTTCTCCCTGCTTCCATGAAAATAAGTTTTTAACAGCTTATAAGGGCCCCTCCAGAGCTATTATGGGAGTGTTATCTCACTCCTCAGCTTCCCAGCATACGTGGAGATGTAATTTTCATGTCCTGTTCTTCTGCTGACATTAATAAGGCTCCCTTAACCACGTGAGGGCAGAGTATGATCTCAGCTCCACATGGAGCCAATGTTGGGAAGTTATAACTTGTTTCCTCAGCCTATTATTTTCCCGTACTTGAGGGTCATACCGGCTGACAAGGTGGGGTCAGAATGTGTGCTACATACAGGATGAAGGGCATGGCTTTCGAGAATGAGGGCTGAGGCTTTCCCCAACATACAGGGATTACTTTATATTGCTCTGGGCAGAGTAAGAGAAGGGGGTCAAAGGTGTGACGACCTGTGTAAACACATCAGTCCCTCTCGTCTGGAGACCTTAAGGTGGCATTGGCCATGAGATCTCTTCGTTAGCAGTCACACATGACAGTGGAGATCACTGAGGCTGCCTCATAATATTGTATTCAGCAGCACTCTGGGCCTTATTCTGATCTGTGCTCACCTCACCCTTCTCCTCACTCAGCACCCACCCCCCACACCAACACACATACACTCTCTCTCACATACACGCACACCTCATCCTTCCCCTCACTCAGCACCCACCCCCCACACCAACACACACACTCTCACACACACGCACACCTCACCCTTCTCCTCACTCAGCACCCACCCCCCACACCAACACACACACTCTCTCTCACACACACACGCACACCTCATCCTTCCCCTCACTCAGCACCCACCCCCCACACCAACACACACACTCTCACACACACGCACACCTCACCCTTCTCCTCGCTCAGCACCCACCCCCCCACACCAACACACACACTCTCTCTCTCACACACACACGCACACCTCATCCTTCCCCTCACTCAGCACCCACCCCCCACACCAACACACACACTCTCACACACACGCACACCTCACCCTTCTCCTCACTCAGCACCCACCCCCCACACCAACACACACACACTCTCACACACACACGCACACCTCATCCTTCCCCTCACTCAGCACCCACCCCCCACACCAACACACACACTCTCACACACACATTCAGTTCACCCTTCTCCTCACACAGCACCCACCCCCCACACCAACACATACACACTCTCACACACACATGCACACCTCATCCTTCCCCTCACTCAGCACCCACCCCCCACACCAACACACACACTCTCTCACACACACACACGCACACCTCATCCTTCCCCTCACTCAGCACCCACCCCCCACACCAACACACACACTCTCACACAAATGCACACCTCAACCTTCCCCTCAGCACCCACCACCCTCACCAACACACACACACTCAGCTCATCCTTCTCACTCAGCACCCACCCCCACACCAACACACACACACACTCACACCTCAACTTTCCCGTCACTCAGCAGCACCCACCCCCCTCACAACACACACACACACTCACACCTCAACTTTCCCGTCACTCAGCACCCACACCCCACACAAGCACATACGCACACACTCACACATGCACACACGCACACCTCATCCTTCCCCTTACTCAGCACCCACCCCCTCACCAACACACACACACTCACACACGCTCAAATGCACACCTCATCCTTCATTCAGCACCCACCCCCCTCACCAACACACACACACATACGCGCTCAAATGCACACCTCATCCTTTGCCTCATTCAGCACCCACCCTCCTCACCAACACACACACACACACGCTCAAATGCACACCTCATCCTTCGCCTCATTCAGCACTCACCCCCCTCACCAAGACACACACATACTCACACATGCTCACACGCACACCTCAGCCTTCCCCTCACTCAGCACCCAACCCCTCACCAACACACACTCTCTTTCACACACACTCACACTCAGCTTATCCTTCTCACTCAGCACCCACCCCCAACACCAACACACACACTCTCTCACACACACACACACTTAACTCATCCTTCTCCTCACTCAGCAACTACCCCCTCACCAACACAGACTCTTTCACACACTCATACACACTCAACTCATCCTTTCCCTAACTCAATATCTACCTCCCTCACCAATACACATACACTTTCTCATACACACACATACTTAGCTCATCCTTTCCCTCACTCAGCACCTACCCCCTACACCAACACACACACACTCATACACACTCAGCTCACCCTTCCCCTCACTCATCACCCACCCCCCTCAGCAACACACACACACACTCATACACACACACACACTCAGGTCACTGTTCACCTCACTCAGCACCTACCCCCTCACCAACACACAAATACACACATACGCACACTCACACACACCTCACTTCCCCTCACTCAGCACTCACCCTCCTACACCAACACACGCATACACTCATACACACACACACACCTCTTGAGCACCCACCCCCACACTCACACACACTCACACACACACCTCACTCTTCCCTACACTTAGCACCCACCCCTACACCAACACACACACACACTCACACACACTTACGCGCTCTTCCCCTCACTCAGCACCCACCCCCTCACCAACACACACACTCTCATACACACACACACACTCAGCTCATCTTTCCCCTCAATCAGCACCCATCCCCTCACTAACACACACACACACCCCACAGTGGGCTACAAAAAATATTTGTTGATTTGGTTTACTGAATAATTAACCAACTGCAGATTACTCTCATTATATTAACTTAATGTCATGTCTATTTGGTGTTACTATAACAGAATACCAGAGGCTGGATAATTTATTTATTTATTTTTTTAAAAAGAGACTTATTTAGCTCACATTCTCCAGGCTGGGAAGTAAAAGAAGCATGTTAGCAATATTTCCTTGGGTTCTGGTGAGGACTTTCCACGCTGTGTCTTAAAATGCTGGAGAAGGTCAAAGGGAAAGCAGACATGTGCAAACAGGCAAAGCCCAAGGGGTGTCCTGGCTTTCTACCATCCCACTCTCAAAGCAACATCCCTGTGAAAACGAATCCATTTTCCCCAGAGCGAGAACTCACTCATTACCAAAAGAATGTCAGTGAGTCATTCATGAGAGACCCATCCCCATGACCCCACACCTCCCATTAGGCCCCACTTCCCAAGATCACCAAATTGGTGATCACATTTCTGCATGAGTTTTAGGGAAGACAAACTCAAATTATAACACATAATCACTTCCAGAATGTTTTCTGCGTGCAAAAATTCATAGAGGGTGCTATGGTCTGAATGTTTGTGTCCCCTGGAAAGTTTGCATGTTGAAATCCTGATCGCTAAGGTGATGGTCATAGGAGGGGGTCTTTGGAAGGTATTAGGTCATGTGGGTAGAACCCTCCCTCCATGAATGGGTTTTGTTTCTATATAAAAGAGAGCACAGAGAGTCCACTTACCCCTTCTACCACCAAATCTGCAGGTGCCTTGATCTTGAACTTTCCAGCCTCCAGAATGATGAAAAATAAATTTCTGTTGCTTATAAGCTACTCAAGGTATGACATTTTATTATAGCAGCAGAAATGGACTAAGACAGAGGGTAACACTAATTTGCAGCATGATTAATTTAGGCACTATGAGTTGGCCTACTCAAAGAAAAGTAAGCTATATGTAAAACTGATAACATTCATAATATATTTAAAATTTTCACAATGTAGTTTTTTCATTATAAGAGTAAAAGTTAAATTTACTTAAAGTTATTTTCTCTCTTTTGCCTCATATGCTACTTTTCTTATTATAGCATCTAAATTATTTATAGTAATACATTATTCATCTGAAAATATCTTAGCTGAAAGCTCCAACTGTAAGGAATATTACCATGATCCTAGTTTGGTAAATATAGACGTCGCATACATTTCTTGTAAGAATAAATTAAATATACACATGTTCTTCTACAGCATTTATTATTCCATGCCAGAGTTTATCACTCCTTTATACTGCAAGAAACTTGATGGCGTAGAATACATCTTAGTGTATTTTCAATCCCTTGGCCTTTTGCTTGCCTGTTGCATTGCAACAACGAATCAGTTTCTAAGGGATAAAATGCATTTCCAAAGTGATATGGTATGGATCTGTGTCCCCGCCAAATCTTGTGTCAAATTGTAATCCCCACTGTTGGAGGTGGGGTCTGGTGGGAGTTGACTGGATCGTGGGACCAGGTTTGTGATGAATGGTTTAGCACCATCCCACTTGGCACTGTCCTTGCAATAGTGAGTTCTAATAAGAGCTGGTCATTTAAAAGTGAGTAGTACCTCTTCCCTCTCTCTCTTGCTCCTGCTCCTACTATGTAAGGCACCGGATTCCTCTTTGCCTTCCATGATTGGAAGCTTCCTGAGGCTTCCCCCAAAGCAGAAGCGTCTATGCTTCCTGTACAGCCTGCAAAACTGTGAGCCCATTAAAAACTGTTTTCTTTATAAAATCACCCAGTCTCAGGGTGTTTCTTTATAGCAATGTGAGAACAGACTAAAGCAAAAAGTATACTTTGAGGGTAACCCTACTTAGGGGCATTGGCAAATACTGTTCAGAAAGTCCAAACAGTCCACACACTTTAACAAAAGGGGTAGTCTAAGTGTTTTCTCCTCTCAAGCTCAGTTTTTCCATCATACAATGGAAGATGTAGAGGATGTGATTTTTTTTTCTAGAGATGGAGTCTCACTCTGTCACCCAAGTTGGAGTGCAGTGGCCCCATGATCTCGGCTCACTGCAACCCCACCTCTCAGGTTCAAGCGATTCTCCTGCCTCAGCCTCCCAAGTAGCTGGGATTATAGGCGGTTTCCACCATGTCCAGCTTTTTTTTTTTCCCTTTTTTTTTTTTTTTTTAGTAGAGATGGGGTTTCACCATGTTGGCCAGGCTGGTCTCAAACTCCTGACCTCAGACAATCTGCCCACCTCGGCCTCCCAAAGTGCTGGGATTACAGGCATGAGCCACCGTGCCCTGCCAGAGGATGAGATCTTTAAGACCAGTTCCAATCCTGATACTCAGTGACACTCTATATGCATTCTTATTCTTTGTATGCTATGAGATAGCCATAAGGCAAAGTTCATTTTCCCTTTAATCTTACCTATGTGTCAGAGGTCCCTGATAACTGACATAGGTCCCTGTATCCACTTGGCACCACAAGACAACCATTATAATTGTGGGGTGCTATGGCCCTGTTCAGTCTCCACCACAGCTACCTGGAGAAGTTATTTCCACACCGTCCTGGCCAAACAAATCAGTCAGCCGTTTCTGAGGGAGGTCAGCCCCTGTAGTGTATCTTGTATCTCTGCCAGGCAGGCAGGCAGGCAGGCAGATGCCACCTTCTGACAAGGAGCTCCTGAGGTTTAGTAAGAGGAAGTCCAGGTTCCAGACTCCTTGTCTTTGCCACTGTTCCCTGCTCAGTCAAGTTTCTCTGCATGCCCTGCTTCATGATCTAGAGGCAGGTCTCTTTCTAGGGAGAACCTTCTTTGCCTTTTGCTTTTTGCTTCTGGATTATACTAAGTTAATCTCATGAAGCTGATTTTTGCATTCAATTACTGTTTCTATGTACCCTCAGCAATTATAACTCAATTGTTCATTCAGAGAAGTCTTAGCGTTCTAACAGGCACCCCATGACTCTATTCAGAGCAGAGAGAGACAGATATTCTAGACAGGCCCCAGCCCTCTTCTAAAGAAAGGAGGCATACATTTACAGACTGAAGGAGGATAGACTGCATTTTACTGGTCCCTGTCTTTGACATATAAAATAAAAGAAGAAGGTTCCTCATCTAACAGACCACATGGTAAAATTACAGGTATTATCTGTGAAGTTCTGTCCTTTCTTGCGGCATCCACCATACTGGCGCACAGATTTGTCCTTCTGCATCCTACATATGCCCTCTATCAAGGAGGTGAGTCTTGTTAACACTCAGTAATGTCTTATGAGGCTTTTTCTAAAGGCCTTCCATATCCTGGAAATTAGCAGAGGCAAATCTGCTTCTGATTATCCTGATAGTCAATCATTTATATCTTTTAACTTGGGGGAGAGTAGAGTGCAAAAGAAAGTGAGCCATTTGGCACGTTATTAGCCCTTCTCTGGAGTCAGTTAGGTCACTGCTCCTGGTTCCCCTATCCCACTGAACTGTCCCCTTTCCTGGGTAACAAATTTACTCATGTTGTTGAATGACTGACATTTTGACTATCAGTATAGATGGTGCTATGGTTTGAAGATGATTTGTCCTCACTGAAACTCTTGTTGAGGCTTGGTTCCTAGTATAAATGTGTTGAGAGATGGTGGGACCTGTACTCGGTGTTTGTGTCACAAGGGATTGGCCCTCATGAAGGGATAAATGCAGTCTCATGGTAGTGAGTCAGTTTCTACTCTGTGAGAATGAATTAGTTCTTGAGATAAAGAGGACAGGTTGTTATAAAGCAAGGTTTCCTCTCATGTTTCATTATTGCACGTGCCCACTTCCTCTTACTTGTTCTCCAGGTTATAACACAGCATGAAGCCCTCACCAAAAGCTGACCAACTGTAGCTGCCTGATCTTGGGACTCTCAGTCTCCAGAATTACGAGTCAAATAAACTTCTTTCCTTAACAATTTACCTACTCTTTGGCATTCTGTTATAGCAAAAGAAAACAGATTAAGACTTAAAGAAACAAATCCCTGAATCCACCCATCTGCAATCCAAATCGTCTTCCCCAAATGAGTTTCATTAAAGAGCTCCATTTTCTTCCAATTCTCCCAATATCCTTGGGGTTTCCCCTGTTCATCTACACATTCAACCATCAGTCTAGCAACACGTATGTAGAGCATTATTGAATGAGGATGACTTACTCAAAAAAAGAATCTGCCATTAAATAAAACCGCTTGTTTTTACATATTAGAAAATGTTCTTTATTATAGAATGGCTTTCTTTAAATTATATACACAAAAGATTGCACACGAACTTTTCTGTGAGCTGTATGTGTATATTTATGTGTCTGTATTTGTGTTTGTGTGTGTGACGGCGGGGGGACAGGAGTGGGAGAGCTTTGTAGAAGCTGCTTCCTCCAGTGAGTTAGAACACAGAGTTTAGGAGGATTTTTGCATAAGGAGTGCAAGGTCGTGTAGAAAAGAAGAAATACAGACTCAGCTTCTAGTTTTTTTCAGATTCAAAGGTAGAGAGACAGTTTGAGTTAGATCAACAACACTGAAATCCTTGGAAACTAAAGTTACTCTGAGGATGTCCAACCGGTCCCTGCACTGACATAAGGGCAGAAGAGTGGAAGGTTGATCTGGAATGTTGGGTTGGGTCCTGAAGTCTGAGATACTGAAAGCTGTCCTGTCGTAGCCCTCTGTGCTGGCTGGTGTCCAGGAGGGATGGCAATGTGAATGGCACCTCAGGAGCCTGATCAGAATGGGGTTCAGTGATCTGACCTGACTTACTCAACCCTAGAATTGTTGGATCATTACCCCCACCCCTCACACACACACATCTTGGAGAAGCACCTCAGTTGGGGGCAAGGATCTGCAGGAGTTTTACCAATACCAGCATCGCCAGACTCAGGGCTTTAAATGTGAGCCTTGCTGACAGTACTGCTTCAGCACAGGGACCTGACAGCATCTTTGTGGTGAAGGGAGGTCATGTTTATTTGAGAGTTCAATACATTGATTAAGCATGATCCTAGAAAGGAGAAGCCAATTCATTTTAAAGAATCACAGTGGCCTGGGAAATTGCTCACTCTGACATGTGTGGCAATGACATGAAAAAAATGTCAGCCTGGCCACATCATGGCAGACATAGATGGTCCTGCCCTTGACTTATCGATCCATAGAACATTTCTTTATTAGGATCACTTGTTAAGGAAAAGGTATAGTCTCTGGAGAGGGCAACTCCTTATGGCACTTACCCTGATGGCATTAACACTCTTTCTGAAGGCATTTGTATCATTCCACAGTCCAAAAATGTATGCTCTTAAATTATGCCCTCAGCAAAATGAGAGAGAAACAAGCAGGACTCACCTGTCAAACACTGGTATAATCACTTATGAATTCCTGGAAAACCAAGTGAGAGGGACCTGAGAGATTGGAATTTATTCTTACATGGGCATGTGGGAACCTGAGAATTATTCCCTGGGATACTATTTCATGGACCCATTATTAATCAATAAAATAAATAGCTGATTTTTCATCAGAAACCATGGAGGTTAGAAGACAGTAGGGTGATACATTTAAAGTGTCAAAAGGAAAATAAAACTGCCAACCAAGAATTCCACATCCAGTAAAACTATCCTCAAAAATGAAGGAGAAATACTACCCAAACTGATCTACAGATTTAATATTATTTCCATAAAAATCCCGATGCCATTTTTTTTACAGATATAGAAAAAGATCGTAAAATTCACGTGGAGCAACAAGAGACCCAGAATAGCCAAAACAATCTTGAGAAAGAGAACAAAGCAGGAGGCATCACACTTCCTGCTTTTAAAGTATGTTATAAAGTTACAGTACGCATTATTATGTTATTGCCCACTAGGTGTTTTTAGATATTATAACCTATTAATTATTAATTAATAAATTATTTACTAGTAAATTATTTACTAGTTAATTAATTGTCAATAATAGGTTATAATGACTATTAATAACCTAATGGGTCCATGAAATAGTATCCCAGGGAATAATTCTCAGGTTCCCACATGCCCATGTAAGAATAAATTCCAATCTCTCAGGTCCCTTTCACTTGGTTTTCCAGGAATTCACAAGTGATTATACCAGTGTTTGACAGGTGAGTCCTGCTTGTTTCTCTCTCATTTTGCTGAGGGCATAATTTAAGAGCAATATTAAATCTGTAGAGCCAGCAATGGAGATGCAAGTTCTTCTCACATCACATCACTCTCTGCTGTCTCCTCTTCCACTTTTAAGACCCTTGTGATTATATTGGGCCCAACCCAGGATATTCTTATTATTTTAAAGTTAATTTCATTTGCTACTTTACCTAAGATATTTACAGGCTCCAGAGAGTAAAATAAGGGCATCTTTGCAGGCAGAGGCAGATATTATTCTGCCTATACCATTTAAGCACTTTGTACCGGCCATTGGATTAGATGTTGGGTTTACAAAGAGGAATAAATCTCAGGGGGTTCCCATTTTATGATATAAGCAAAAAATAAAGTTATGCAGGGCAATGACAGAAATAATCATAGCATAGTTTCAAAGTATCCATCCCAGCTTCTGTTGGAGGCAGATGGTATAGTAGAAGGTTTTCTGGAAGAGGAGCTGTCTGAGATTAATTCCGAGGATTACTAAGCATCCACTGGATAAAGAACAGGGCCTGCAAGTCACCCATTTCTCTAATGTGCACCGAACATGGCAAATGTCCTTCCTCTATAACTCGGCTGATAAAGTCTCCTTATAATTACAAGGCTGATGGTAGCTAAATGAGAACTTACTTAACATTTATTTGCCAAATATATACTAAGGACCTATAATGTGTGAGAACCTATGCTGGTCATCAAAGCTGCAACAGGACAGAACATACAAGGTCCCTGCATTTGTGGTGCTTATGGGCCTACAGAGGAAGCATGGAAGCATTCACCTGACAAACTACTTAGGAACTAGGCTTGTGAATCTGTCCAGAGAGGTGATGCTTTTCAGATCCCAAGTCTTACAGGAAGAGAACAAATCTTCATCTCCCCGAATTCCTGATGAACAACAGATGCTACCCCTGAAATTTGTCATCACAAACCAAAGCAAGAGAAAGTTTGCAGCTCACTGACGTGGGTGTAGTTCTGGCTGAACAGCTCCCACGCCCGTGACAGGGCTGCTGCCAGCCACAGAAACCGCTGCTTCACCCTGTTCATGACCCCAGGTCCTCCCATGGCACCACCCTTGAAAGTGGCCAGCTACTGGCCCCGCTTCTAATTCTGGAACTATTTTCTGTTCCAGGATTGTGGAGTTTTACAGGATCTCATGGGTTGTCACAGAAGCCTGGACATTGTTTGCATGCTGCTTCAATGGAAAATCCTCTACATATGACTTCTAACTGAATTATAATAATATTCTACAACATAACCATCCCCAGGTTAGGGAAGGCCTGTAGGGGCCTCACGTACATTTCCTATAGAAAAAGCAAGTTCCAAAGAAGAGTTATAATGAGAATAATATGAAAAACAATCACTTAAATGTAATAAAAGCTTTACTGCTGAAGATGAATATTTGCATTTTTCAAATCATTTGATCCTTACAGGCATCTTGCAAAGTGGGTATCACTTTTAGCTCCATTTGAAAGGTGAGAATACTTAGGTACAGAGTGACGAAGTGACTAGGTCCAGATGATACTGTTGAGATTCAGGCAGTTTACCCCAGAACCTTGCTTTTACCTCTCTGCTATGAGGGAGCATACAGCCACTTTCCTTCTCCGCACAAAGGAGCTCTTTCCAGCCTTTGTGGTCACCATCAGAGAAGTGGCAGTGGGGCAACTCATTCCCTGAGATGTCAGTGTCATTCTAGAATTGCAGCTTTTTGAAGTCCAACTTTGTTTTCATCTGCTTAGTGAAGTCCTCTCCGGGCCCTCACCATCACAGACATTCATTCATGTCAAAGCCTTGGTCTCTTTGTTGCTGCCATTGTTTACACATTTGTGGGCAACAGACTTGCCTTTCCAATGGAATTCTTTTCATGAAGATGGTGGCCACAGTTGTCTTTGTTCATTGCTGGATCCTTAGGACCTCACCAAGTACTAGAACATTGCAGGCATTTAGTACTTAATGTATAAAGAAATGATCCCTTTGAAGACAAAGTCATACTTTATGAATATTGGTTGTTTCTGAAGAGCTAGCATAGTTCAGTGTTATTCACACTGGGAAATTGTTCTTGTTTCAAACGAGTGAATTAATGAATGAGGAGTAAGTGAATGGATAAATGAAAGTATAAGTGACTGAATCTATGAATAAATGTGGGAATGAAAAAGTGAACAAAATAAGCATGCAACTTTTATTGGGATTGAGAATTGAGCTGTGAGTATAGTCCATGAGCCGATGTTTGCAAGAAGAATCCAGCAAGAATTCAGTCCTAATCAGGCCTCTTAATGTGTCCTATGAGACACTTAATCATCTAGTATTCTGGAATTTCATGATTCACACTTGCATTATTGTAGAAATTCTACCTAAAAATGAAGGACATATTCTATCTGTATATTAAAGGAGCCTAAAAGTTCTTCACCTGAAAACTATACCTAAGCTCCCTTTAATCAGGTTTGAACATTATTCATGTGACTGCATTACTTCTCTTTACTTAGAACCAAGTACCACAGCTATTTGCAGAAAGCAGAATGGCAAATGGAAATAACTGGTACTTTTTACATGTCCCTGCTCAAATCCAGTTCTGCCACTTATTAGCTAGGTGACCTTGGATGAGTTACTTAACCTCACTAAATCCCAGTATCTTCGCTGTACAATCAACTCAAAGCTGTCAGACTCACAGAATTAGCCTATTCCTAATATTCAGTTCTAAATGTCCTTATAATATACAGGTAGCATTACAAATTGTGTGTGTGTGTGTGTGTGTGTGTGTGTGTGTTGAACTATTGAACTGTGGCCTTTAATGCACAGAAACAAGCTGACTGTGGAGGTTTCCACCGAGTTTGTGGGAGGAGAGCAGGTGGGGAGGGATAGCATCAGTAAACTTTCATCTTTAGGATCCCACTCTGTCCTGTGAAACATGGGCTCTACCTCCGAGGAAGCAAAAGCTTTTCCACAGCAATGCAGCACAGTTATGCTGATTAATTACAGCAGAATATTTTAGAAATATTAGTTGCTACGTATTATATTTATTTAAAAAAACACATTCATACTAACAAGCAAGTCGCTGCTAAATGTGTAAATTCACTTTTCTCCATCACAGGCCTTTAAGTTGTTCTGAACACAAAGAGAGCAATGCCTTGGCAGATTTAGGAATTGAGAGTCCACTTTTCTTGCTGGTTGTTGGAATTAACTTGAGCAAGACCTTTCCCATCTAGAGAATTCAGGGAGTTAGAACCATAAGATATGCAGCCTTTTCTACTTCTTGATTTGTGAGAGTCTAGAACACCCAGGTCCCTGCTGTGTTTTTTGCTCTTAGACCTTGAAGTCTTCCAGAGTAAAATTCCTAAATTGGCACAGATGAACCTTATTGGCACCAAATGGCTCTTATGAAACAGCACACTGATGAATTAAATGAAATGATTCAGAAAAACACCGATTAAATTTCCCTTTAAATACTCAGGGGTTTAGAAATTAAGCAAAACTGCTTGGCACTATGCAGTCTGAATTTTAACAAACCCAAAATGTTTGAAAAATCTTCAAGATGTTTTGACAGAGAATGCCACTATGTTCATCTTCTTTCCCTGACATCTGTTTTCATCCACCAAAGAGAAAACAGAATTGGGGTGACTAGCTGGTGTCCCAGAAAGGACTTTCTCTTATCAAATGGAATAATCCACAGTTCTTTTAATACTCACTGGCTTCCTTGTTCTGTTGAAAAGTGATAGAGCTGGTTTGCTTGATTTCACAACTGAAGCAAAATAAAACTGAGTAACTATGAATAGTACAAAGTAATGACCCTAAATGCTGAGGTCATTATTTTCAAAGGAAAAAAAAATTCCAATTACATGAATTGAATCTGTAATGTTGCCTGGCCTGAGCAGTGAATGCAATAAATGTGAAATACTCCCTCCTGCCTTTAGCCTACTGCCCCCAACATCACCAGCAGCAGTCTGGGCCCCTGACTCGCCTTCCCAAGGAGGGTTGTGCTGTTTGGCAGGAAATAGAAAGACTCCTGAGAGGGCATGTGGTTGAGTAAAAAGAGTTCAGAACGAAGACTCAGAGGTCTCTGGGCCTCAGCTCCAAACCACCACTGCCTCACTGGATTACCAGGAACAAGTCAGGTTTCATCCAGAAGGTGGCTGCCCTCAGTGACCCCTCCTAAAAAGTACACAGGATTGGGAATCTCCAAGATGAGTAACCTCTGGTTCTGCAGCATTCTAAGATGCAGTCAGGTTATGTTAGTTGTACTTTCACAGATGGAGAGTATAGTTTTAAAACGTTTACTGATGGACAAATGAGTCACTAATTTTCTAGTTTAATATAATTTTCCAAACAAATATTATCCCCTCACCCAAGTGAGAAACATATCTGTGAGTGTATAGACACATATCTATCATCGATCGATCGATCTATGTCTTTATTCTCCATGGAACTATTACTGATATCACTCACCTTATTTATCCAACTATGGAATTTTCTCATCTTGCAATTTACAAACTGTATTAGTTATCTTATCTTCTTCTCACAACTCTAAAATGGATCAATTAACTCTGTCCTCAAATAATCCTCAAGGAAACTGGTACTTCTCATGGTGAATTCCCTAAGGTGACATAACTAATAAGTGGCAGAGCTGGGGCTGAGCCTAGGTCTCCTGAGAAGTGGCAGGGCTGGGGCTGAGCCTAGGTCTCCTGATATGGGTCCTAAAACATTTTCCTTATAACTTGGGCTGGGCTCATTCAATCATTGTCACAGTCTCTGAGGCTGCAAAGGGATATAAAAGGCCATATCTTTGGAGCACTGGAGCCCTGGAGCCCTGGAGCAGCAGCAAGCCAGTAGGTTCTTTCCTGTGGTTTTGGTGACCCAGAGCCATTTGGATAATTACCAGGCTGAGATCGGTGAGGCGCAGCCATTCTTTGGCAACTTGGTAAAACAATGCAAGAGAAACAGTTTCCATTGTCTATTCCCAATTCCCCAAGCATGTCAGCAATGAAACTGGGCTGGTTCAGGGTTTCTCATGGCAATCAGAGTAGATTTCAAGAGTTAAAAGCCAAGTTTACGCTAGAGAAACAAGAAGCCACAACTGTTCCCCCTTGCCATTTTATATTCTCTGTAAACTCCCTGTAACTGTGAAATCGGGAAGCTGTAAGGCACCAAGGTGATATCATTGAGCTAGCACTGGTGTTTCACAGAACACAGAGACTGATAACAAAGCCATGGAGATGAATATGCTGCAATAATGATTATAAGCAGTCACCTTGTAGATCAAATATTTATCATCAGTTATAGTCCAGAAAACCCTCGTATATTTGTTATATCACACGGTCCTTCAAATAACCCTGTAAGGGAGAAAGGATAAGAATTTTCTTCTGACTTTACAGATGAGGAAGATGAGAATTGCAGAGTCTTGGGAAATGGTACCCACTCAGTCGCTTAGACTGGCAAGTATCCTTTCACCCCATCTCCCTGACTTGTCACAGCTGATCCATCACTGACTCCTCGCCCTCCCTCCACCAAAGTATGTACAAAATCCATCCACTTGTCTGCATATTCCCTGCTACAGAACTAGTCAAAAGACCATCTGCCCTTCTCTGACCCTATTGCAGCAATGTCCTAATCAGTCTCTCTGTACTTTTCCCTGCTTTCTGAAATTCGGATGGAATCTAGTGTCCTTGGGTGGTGCTGCACTGATCTCAGTGGGTAGCTAGACTCTCAGTAGAACCTGCCTGCCCTCCCCACTGCCCACTTCTCTTCAGCTCACTCTCACATCTCTTCTCTTTGCTTTCTGTGCTCCAATTACACTGGACTTCTTTCAATTCTCAAACTTCCTGTGCTGCCTCCTGCCTTAAGGCCTTTCCACATGCCATTCTCTCTGTTGAAATGTCTTTCCTTGCCCCCTCCCCTACTGGCTCCCATTCCTCTTTGCCATAACTAGGTATCTTTCTGTCCTATTTTAATATTAATTTCTCTCTCATTTCCCTCCCACAAAATTGTAACTTGTATATAGCCCAAATCTTATTCAGAGTCTGACATGCATGCAATAGTGCTTTAACAGTGTAATTTTTCAGTGAATAAGAAAATGGATTAAGTCTCAGCAAAGGTCCAAATCGCAGGTCTTTACACTATCAGTTTAAGTTTTGCTCCAGCAAACATCTATTGATTTAAAATAACTGAATAGTAACTCTTGATTTAAAATTGCCCAGTGTCCTGATGGTCCATAAACACAGGCCAGCTTTCCACCTTTCTTTCCATTCAGAGAAGCTTCTCTGAATTCCTTAGTCTTTTGCCCTAAAGAAATTGGCCTATATTCCAGAAAAGAAATGAGTAATCCCTTTTCCTTATTCCTTGAGTCATGAACCAGTCAAAAGAAGCCAACTTTGTGGCCATTCCTCAAGCCAAAATTTCATTCAGCAAGGGGGTTCTCTGAATATTGAGTATTTAGAACCCCAAAGTTCCTGGGCCATTAATGTTTCCTGATGCACCTTTTATAAAATGTGGGAATATAGGGAGATTTATGAGTTGCAGCAGCATCAGGGCTCTAAGTCATGGACATTCTGAACACACAGCTGGCTGAGCAGGGAGGACCCCAGCTCCCAGGCTGTTGCATGTGGCAGGACATTGAGCAGCAGACACTGCCATGGCAGAGCAGCCAGAGGTTCTGATTCAAAGCTGAGTCTGTCTGTCCATCTAAGAGAATCTATGTCATCAGGCAAAGGGGCCAGGTTGCAGAATCTGGTCTCAAATCACTCAGTTTAATCCAGGGTATCTCAAATTCAGTGCTATTGATATTTTATACTGGATAATTTTTTTCCAGTATAAAAAATTTTATATTTTTTTTATATATTTATTTTAAATATAAATAAATAATAAATAAAAATAAATAATATATTTATTTTAAATATATAAAATGGGGGGCTGCTCTGTGTACTGTAGGATGTTTAACAGCATCCTTGGCCTCTACCCACTAGATGCCAATAGTGAACCCTGTCCCCTGCCCCTCCATATGTGACAACATAAATGTCTCCAAACATTGTCAAGTTTTTTTGGGAGAAGGGGAATGATAATATCCTCTGGTCGTGAAGCACTGCTTTAATAGGACTTAACACCTTGGGCAAGTTACTTAATGTATTTTTTTTTTTTTGACAGATTTTCACTCTTGTTGCCCAGACTGGAGTGCAGTAGCACCTCACCTCCCAGGTTCAAGTGATTGTCCTGCCTCAGCCTCCTGAGGAGCTGGGATCATAGGTGCACACCACCATGCCTGAACAATTTTTGTATTTTTTTTAGTAGAGACGGGGTTTCACCACGTTGGCTAGGCTGGTCTCAAACTCCTGACCTCAGATGGTCTGCTCGACTTGGCCTCCCAAAGTGCTGGGATTACAGGCATGTACCTAACGCATCTTATCTAATTTTTCTCATCAGGCAAAATAATAGAAAACAAAAAAAATTAATATATTTGTTAGAATTAATGGAAATATATGTGTGGTGTCTAGCATAAGACTAGTGCAAAGTGGGTGCTCAGAAAATCTGGCTGAGTAAACTAATTATTGCTTTGGGGAAAAAAATAATTACTTTCAGACTTTAAGACGAGAAGAAATGCCAGAGTCAGCTCCTGTGACATCATACTGAAAACCTCCTGTCCCCCAAGTCCCATCTGTAATGACAGAAACTCCTATGAGGGAAGGCGTGTGAGCACATTTTGCTAAAGCTAAAGGATTTCACACGTGCAGTTTATTTTGCATCAGAATCATATCTCTTTCAAGGCATTCTTTCTACCTGGCCTCCAGAAGACATTAATTGTATGTGTTGGCTGTTTGTTGGTGAGGTCAGCTGCTGTGGACAGTGTTTTAGGAGGAGCTGTCCCCAAAGGAGGTCCAAGGTGGGGTTCATCGCAGAAAGGTAACAACGCAAACAGAGAGGCAGCACAGGTAATATAGAAAGGTAAATAAATGGCAGAGGCTTCAGAGGGAAACAGAGTTGAGGTCAGAACCTTAGCCCTGCTTCTTGCTGTGTGAGCCTCATCACTCAACCACCTGAGCTTTGCAGTCTTCATCCCAGGGATGTTGTCAGGAAATAGAATCATGTCTCAGGACTCAGCACAGTGCTGGAATCCACCAATCACCTAATGAATGTAAGCATTAATAATAGCTATTATTCCTACATTAACTGTTACTGTTAATATTTTATTGATATTATCACCATCATCAATATTGGCCAGAGTGGTTTAAAGTGCATTTCCTTTACTAAGTTCAAATCTGCTACCTCCTGGAGCCAGCAGACTCCATCTCCTTGATTCTGAAGGCTGGGAAACAGGCAGGCTGTTTTAGCCCACTTCTCTCTGAGAAGGGCTTGAGGCCCGTTTGGGGTAAAAATCTGTATAGTTTCTCGTCCCTGGACTTCAAAGTGGCTTTATCTCTCTTGGCAGGTTAGGCTACCATGAATACTGAACATATTTCTGTCACACCCATTGCCAAGGTTGCAATTTGGGAAAACAAATAGGGATTTACAGATAGCAACTTTCTTCTTCTTCTATTGATAGCCTGAGATAATTCATAGCTACGTTTGGACAAATGCAAAAATGTGCATTTAGTTTGGATTTGGATTCATTCCTCATGAATATTAGTCATCTCAGCCCAAAATGCAAGCATTTCTCTGTTTCAACAGATGGGAGGATGTACTGTGAAATCATACTGCAGCACAGGGAGAAAACAAGAAGACTGAAATTAAATGTAAGCATAAGTCTTGGCACAGTGGGATGAAGTGTGCATCGTCATATATTTCCCTACAAAATAAGGAATGTGCTTTTAGGTGTGGTTTACATTCTTGTACAAACAACGGGATGGGAATATTTATCGACCATGTTTGCTTGCTGATTTAACTCCCTGTAGGAGAGTTTTTATGCAGATAACTCTTCGTGCAGAATTTCCTTTTACTGAATGCCCAAATCAGAGACTGGCTCAGAATCTGTCATGTTCTATTGATAATGATGAAAATACGATTCCGAGGCCCTGTTACTTTCCTGGTCCTCTTCTGCTTGTTGGCGTTCCATGGTCTTTGGAGGTCACTTTTGTGATTCCCACTATCACAGCAGAGACCAGACCAGTATTGAACAGCTGGTGGGGGAAAAGGAGGAGAAAGAAATGGGAGAGAAATATGAAAAGAAATTAAGACAGAAAATGAAAGAAAGAATGAAAGAATTAAAGTGGGAGTACTTCAAGTTCATGTTTGTTCTGTTCTATCACACCAATTAATGGAATTTAATAAAATGCACTTATTAATTCTATTGATACATTTTTGTTAACTGTCTACTTTGTATCAGACACCGTGATATGTACTGTAGTAAAAGTAAACTGTTATGATAAAAAATCCAGAATCCACCTAATATTGAATAAATACACAACTCTAGTTCCCCTATTTTTTTCTGAAGATTTTCATTAACTAGCGTGTCAATATGACAATAGCACAGTAATTCCTGCCCTCTAAGAATAAACAAAAGGCCATACAAGATATTGAAGTTCCTTTTCTATCAAAGAATGACTTTTACCATAGTTCGGTTTAATGTTTTCCTATTAACATTGGAATTCACTGGATGCAAGCAAATCCTATTATATCTAATAAGTTCTTAAGATAATGTTATTGATTACCTAGGAATTCCCATTGACTTTTCAGTGACAAAATACAGCTTCTCGAAAGTAATTTTGGTAAGAGATCACATGAAAAATTTTCTAGAATAGTAAATATACAGAACATTAGCTTTGTAAGAGATTGTAGTGACAATTTTTTTTTTTTCTGAACACCACATTCATTTATGGATGAGACAAATACAGTAACTAAAAGAGTCACTAAGAAATGATTTTATTGCAAGTATCTTTAAAAGGTGGATCAAACACAGTTAAATTTTGTCAAATACCTGTTATGTTCCCAATTTAGTCATAGGCACATTTATAATACAATCCATTTTAATCCTACCTAGGATACTGGGAGGCAGATACAATGTTTTCCATTTAACAGGTGAGAAAACAGAAGCTTAGAGAAGATAAGTCCCTCATCCTGGGTCACACAGTTAATCTCCAGAATTCAAGTGAGAAGTTTCACTACCTGTTGTCGTAGTTAGTAAGAAATTGTACTACCTAAATTCTTTGAGTTACTTGTATATTTAATGAAAGATCTGTTATGAAACTATTTTGCCATTTAGCCTTTTATGCTGGAAATAGAATTTAGAAGATTTTTGCTATTTACATGATGTTTTAAGTGAGAAATTAAAATATCAGATTGTACTTATTTATCAGGTTCCCAGGTTCTATATCAAATAATTGGCTAGATTGATTGTACACTATTTAATTCTTTTTAAAATATATTTTTAATTATTAAAAGTAAATATTGGATAATAACTGCAAAAAAAAAAAAAAGATGTCAGGGAAAACAGGAGTGAAAACAAGGTCACTTTTATAGCCTTTTAAAAAGGAAACTCAAAGCTTTTACAGCCCCAGCTTAGCTCTAACTGGGTGAGTAATTAGTCTCTATAACATGGTCTCACGGTGCAGATACATGTGTGGAGTAAAACAGTTGTAGCCAGATGACTCTCCTCTACTCCAAGGCAGCCATCTCAAAATTACTGGAGGTGATCATTTAAATATAGGTTCCTATTTCTAACCTCACAGATTTCAGCAATTTTTGAGTGGTTCAAAAATCTTTATTTTATTTATAGCTCCTTCTGATATTCTGCTATTCAGCTTTGCAAAACGATTGATTGTGTGAAGAATATTCTACTTACACAAGATACTCTATTCAACTATGAAGTTTTTCTATCATATTAATTGTGGAAGCTTGGGAAAATCAAGTTGAATTTCTGAACTTTATACTCCATACTATAGATGGAGGGAAATTGAACCTTAATGATATCTGGGCCACCATCCAAGGCCACACTTCACAAAAGATTATGTGTGTAAAAGTATTTTAAATTCTAAAGATGTTTACATTGTCTGTAATGTTAGTGGCTGCACCAGCAACTCTGTAGGTAAGGAGGTAGTTTTGAGTGTCATATCATGTACTCTCCTTTGTACTTCACCTTCTCAACCATCAATGTTCATGATTGCTTGAAACAGAAGGTACAGAACTTTCTCTCTGTTGCAACTGCAAGGCTTCCAGGTCCCTTTTCCCAAACCCATAATCTCTGGTTTACCTTTCCTTGATTTCTGACTTTGTATTTAGTGCTCATGCTCTGTTTGCCTCCTAGGGCATGGTACTTCCCCTGGTTACCTGGTTACCCTCACGCCTTCTCTTCAGTCTGCATTCTGCAAAAATGGATTAGCCCCTCCCTCTTTCTAGGGGACATCTGGTTCCTGGAATTCCATTACAGACATAAGTTCTAGTATTCTGGTTTCTTGGAAGAAACAGAGAGCAATCATTCTGTAAGTTAAATATTAGTACCTGCTATTTAAAAATAAATGAGAAAAATGAGTCTCAGAGATAATAAATAACCTTCCCAAGCTGCACAACTACTAGTAGTAGAAGAGGGATTTGCAGCCGGGGCAAAACCCAGTTCAGTGTGGCCCTGAATTCTGAGATTATTCTACTAAATGATTCCAGCTTCCGAGGCTCCCTGGAAGATGGAAACTTCAGAGAAGAAAGGATAAGACAAAGACTTACATCTTATTTTACTTTGCCAGACATACTGATCTACTTCAGAAGTAGATTGATTACACTCTGCCTTTGAGGACCATCCTCATTTTGAGGAGCATTTTTGGTTGCTCAGATAAATTTCCTCTGCTCTAGTCTATGTGGTCTTTGCTCCTGAAGGGAAGACCCGATTTTCTGTTTGCCACCAATTTCACAGACCACAGAATTCACCTAAAATAATTTGTCTCTGCTCTACCTATTTCTTTTTTTCTAAGTCAATCTTTTGCTGCTCTTCTAAAAGCAGAGTGTTCTCGGGCCCAGGAATCTGAAGACAAAGGTTAAAAGTAACAGGGATCATTTATTTTCTTTTATATCATTTTTTTGTAGTTACTGTTTGAAATTTTGGTTACGCCTATCACTTGTATTGTCCTATTAGTTTATCCCCAAAGCCTAGGACAGAGCCTGGGATAAAATACTTGTTCAGTCAACAAATAAAGGGATTCTTTAAATTTTTTGTACCAACATTACAATTATGAGGCAGGTCAAGTTTGGAGAGTATGCTGGGAAACTCTTTGTCATATGCTATCTGCTTCAGTTGAAAACAGCGGTGATTTCTAAGCGTAGCCCATTGGCCATAGGGACCAAACAGAAAATATTGCAGGGCTCTCACTTTTTACCAGGCTCTCTGCTTCATGTTAAGGGAAGACAGCATCAGTTAAATAAGGTATTTACAGGGCACATACATCATTGGTTATGAGATCAGATTGTACTTAAAGACCACCCACCCCAGAAGCTGTGTGCATTGGGTTTCAGCTCATAAATAGGGTGGTTGGGTAGCAGGAGACCTGGAATTAGGAGGTCGGAGGGAGTAGACATCAATATTAACTAGAGTGGCTATGAAAGGCTTTGCACCCGGAATAAGTAAGGGAAGAATTGGTGATAAGAATATGCCTGGCTTACAGCAGGAAAAAAACAAAAAGCAAAACAAACAAACAGAAAAAAACCTGTCTTGCTACATGATGACTTTTGGTGGAAAGCAAAACAAAACAAACAAAACTGTGAGAGACCATTGAGGCACAAACCGAGAACTGAGGATGAATTGTGAAAGGTGATTTCAGTTTTGTTTTCTTGTGCCAGGCTAGAGTTCTAACC
Source organism: Macaca thibetana thibetana (assembly GCF_024542745.1). NCBI lineage: Eukaryota > Metazoa > Chordata > Mammalia > Primates > Cercopithecidae > Macaca > Macaca thibetana. Next base: position 88,393,969 of record NC_065590.1, read on the forward strand.
TTTGGAGCTCAAACTTAATTATTCTTTCCCCTAAGAAGAGGTCGTCATTGGCTTATTGTAGTGGAAGCAAAATTGATCTCACCATACATAACTTTTCCTATGTTTAAAAGGCCTTTATGTTTCTTTCAACTCCTTAAATTTTCAAAGGGAGGGGAAAAAGCATGTTTAGTTGCTTAATATTTCTGTGTATCTTAAAGGACCCTTCATATTTATCATCAGAGACACACCAAAGCACATTACAAGTAATGCAAGCCATCTGGTGCTTTGCAGGCCAAAGTCAGTTGATGGTTTAAGAGTAAAAATCATCCTTTTGTTAACATTTTTCTGGAGTACATCACCAAAGAATGCATAGCCCCTCTCTGCATTTTTCAGAAAAGAACTGTCATCTTAGCTCCTTTCCTCGGGTTTCTAAGTACTTCTAGGATAGGCAGGATTGATCTGATTTCTTTTGATAACTCTTTGAAACCTGTCTAAATCACCTTCTGAACATCAATGAAATGGTTTAAAATGTGTACTGTGGATCTCCAGGTCTACCCACTTAAATCACATCTAATAAAGTTGCATAAGGTTAGCAAAACCTCCTTATCTGGGACATAAGCTAACCTGTGTCCTCTGCTCTGAGTCAAGCACTAGTGATTGGTAAAGTAACTCAGAATGACTACTAGAAATTTGGCATTTTCACTGTTTCCTTCTATTTCAAAATTCTGATTGAGTCTCAATTCATGGATCTCATTCATTGAGAATGCTCACTAAAATTCAATAGAGACCTAAAGAATAAATGCCCTGTGTATCCAGCCACTTACCTACTCCCCCAAATCTCCATGCTTCTTCCTATATCTACATATTTACATGTATTGCCCCCAAGTAATTCAAGGCCCATCCAAAAGACTAGCTCCTTCAAAACCCCTATTCGATCCTACTTCACCACTCCCCTCCACCCTACTCCAGCTAGTTTATTTTGAATTACACATAGTTTTATTAAATTATATTATCAGACTGTGAGCTATTTAAAAGGGCAGAACTATGCCTGATTAAGTGCTACATCATCCAGCCTTGTCGCCATCATGGTAACTGGAGCAAAATTCTGAAATGTCATTATGCCTATGCCTAGTAAATCATAGGAAGAAATTACATGCTTGCATAAAGAAAGATGGGTAAAGAAATATACCTGAGTTGAATTTTCGTCAGATACTCCATTGTATCTTTGAAGAAAGATATTATACAAAAAAATTACTATTATGAATACAGCAGTTGAGTTTGGTGCATGTAAAATTTTCCCAGCAAAATACTTCTGGAGGTAAATCTTAGGTTGAAAATCTTGGATCTATAAAGGCTTAGCTCCAGCAGAACTTTGCTGGGAACATTTTACATGCACTAAACTCAATTATCTAATTTCATCTTCTCAACAATCCTGAGGAAGTGGTTACTATTCACATATTACAGATGTGTAAACTGAAACGCAAAGTAGTTAAAATGCTGACTTGGAACTATATCAGTACTTATAAATTTAAATGCTTTGCTTTTCTCTCTGGTACAAGGAGTTAGCTGGAGAGGAAAAGGGCAAATAATATGATAGAAGGTGCCAGAAAAGAACCCCTATACCATTATCTGTGCCCCTATCCTGCTCTGATACAAGAAAACTATCAACTTCATAGAGGGAAGTAGTATGATTCTGTCTTAATCTCTAGCTTTTTCTTTGAGTTTGGGCCCTTCCTTTAAGGAGAGGGCCATGAACTCAGAGGTCCAAGAATTCCTCCTGCTCCTGGTCACTAGGCATGTCTTAGAGTAGGGATGATGGTGTATAAAACCCTACTGGCAAAGGAAAAAATATGACTCACTGTAACATGATGATTTCCATTGGAGCAGCTGGAGAGAAACATGGTTTCTGCCAACATCCGCTGACGTCTCTTTGTGCCAACCGCCCAAAATAGAAATCCCTGAGAGAAAACAGGAGCATCCCTCAGAAACACAAGAAGTCTGTCTGGGGTTTAGTTACATATAAAGATTATACACTGAGCATCTAGGCTTCTGCTGGCCCCGCCCTGTGCTGAATTCTCACCAGGCCTCCCTCCTGCCCTCAGTCATTCAGCAGCCAACAATGCTCTTGGTGATGGGGTTTCTCTTAGAAGTGCTTTCCATTCTAGAGAAATAAAGTACCACAAGTATGAAATTGACATTTTGGCAAGTAGTGCCATTTGCTACCTTTTATCTTCCCGCAGGTTTCATTTTATTTAAATTAAGTCTTTCTGGTGAACTGGGACTATTAACCCACCAAAGTAAATAAGAACTACACACACCAAAGGTAAAACCTTAGGCAGAGATAATGGCACTGCTAGCTTATTTGCTATTCCAAGTGACATTTCCTCAGATGTTTGCCGCCCTGCTGTGCAAACATAGTTATGCATGAAATAAAGTAAAAAGAAAAAAAAATTAAACAGCAGTTAGTGGTTGGATGTTATTTCCAGTTTGGAACCACTGACAGGCTAGCTATAGAAAACTCTTCCCTCTGTTATTACAAATAACAGTTTGTGGATGGTGAAAAGAAAACAGAACTGAATTTTCTTTTAACTTCAAGTACAGAAGCTAGTGTACCTATCATTACCACCACATTACAATACATTATGGGAGAAAGTCATAGTAACTTTAGAGGGGTTATTTCCATCCATGTCTCTCATCCTTTCAAAATTGTTATACTGGGACCAGGCTGATGCCAAATGCAATGCTAAAGAAAACACACCAAGTTGAAGTGAGCTAAATAGAGAGAATAAAACAGAACCAAAAGGTCAATGCATGGGCCCCAATACTGAAACAGGTTTGGTTTTCTTTTTTCTTTTTTTGCCACAATGCACCCTGACAGAGCAGCACAATAAACATCCCTGCTTCTCCACTTTCAGTTCTCCCTGTGTGTCCACTAATGATTTTCCTTTATCCAAGGACCTATCCTTTATACAAGGACCATATTTGTGGTCATTGTCAATATCCATGGAATCAATCTAGCAACAAATCAAATTCATCCACCTCTGTCAATTCATAGAATTATGTCATTACCTCCTTGCACTGATGATGATGGTGATGATGATGATGACGATGATGATAGAAAATAATATCAATAAAACAGCTAGTATTAGTGGTTTTCTACCTACCAGGCAATTTTCTTATTTAAACCACATAAATTTACTAGTTAGTGATTAGGTTCTTTCTTCTTATTTTAGTTATGTGTCTAATTGCTGTCTTCAAATGGAATGTACACAATCGAAGGATCTTTTATATAATCACAACTTCAACCCTGTCCCCTAGTTAGTCCCTAGTCAATGCAATGAAATGGAACAAATGTCCATGGGAGAGACTCACGTGTTCCAGAATACTTGGGGTATGGTGATGATATCTGCTCTAAATAACCAACAAAGATTACAACAAAACAATAAATATGCCTAAAGAAACAAACAAAAAAGGCCAGACTATCAGAGTGTTGCTCGTTTACCTTGTGACTTGGCTGATCTGATCATCTTGAAGGGACACACAAGTAGACTAACATTTTCAAATGACTATAGCTTGATAATTTGTACTCAGCTTATAAATGTGGTTCCTGAATAAAGGATAAGAATTGCCTTGAGTGAGAGATGCAGTTTGAAGAGCTCCTCACTATAATGTTCATCTCCATCTAATATTTTTTAGGAGTTGGAGGACATGACCTTGAGTAAAGGCCTTGAAGTTGGCATCACTCTTAGAAAATGGGCCACCACACATGATAGTACTCAGCTCCTCATGGTCAAAGCGTTATTACTTAGGAGGCTTCTTCCAGTTTTTATTATTTTTTATTTTATCTATTTTTTACTTTTTTTAGATCATGCTCTCTCACCCAGGCTGGAGTGTAGTAGTATGATCATGGCTTACTGTAGCCTCAACCTTCTGGGCTCAAACGATCCTCTCACCTCAGCCTCCCAACTAGCTGGGACTACAGGCATATGCCACCATGCCTAGCTAATTTTTGTATTATTATTGTTATTATTTTGTAGAGATAGGGTTTCACCATGTTGTGCAGGCTGGTCCTGAACTCCTGGGCTCAAGAATATCTGCCTCAGCCTCTCAAAGTCCTAGGATTACAGGCATAAGCCACTGCTCTTCCAGTTTTTAGATGGAAAAAGTTAACATAACTTTTTTTCTTTTCCCTCTATAAAATGAACTGAAGCAAACAAGGAGAACATAAAACAGAAAGGGGTATGCTATTTTGATGAGTCTATGGAACACCTATAACTCCAAACCACAATGTATAAATAAGGGCTGCTAGGAGAAATAAAATGGTAATGACAGTAAGAGAGGATGCCAAAAAAGACACCTAGCTTTAAAGACCTTGGGCCAGAGCCAGATGTGCACATTGATTATTTCGCTGGAAAGATACAGGAAGTATGCGTAAACTCACTGTACAAGCCCCTTGGAATCAAGTTAGACTCTATGGCATACTAAGCAAACTATGGTTGGATAGCAAAGGAGCACCATCTTTGAAGAAGCAGAGGCCCGTTGTGGGCAAGGTGCTAAAGAAAGAATGGCAATCAAACAGACCTGAAACTTCAAATTACCTCTCTCTGTGTGCGTGTCTCTCTCTGTCTGAGTCTCTCTCTCTCTCTCTCTCTCTCTCTCTCTCTCTCTCTCTCTCACACACACACACACACACACACACACGCATCTGACTCCTGTAGCATCATGTAGTTTTACTGTAAGCAAAAGATGTTTTATTTTCTCCTGGATTTTGTTTTTGCCCACAGGACCAACTCAATGAGTTAGTGTTGGTAAACAGACTCTCAAACTCCCCGCCTGGTACTCAGAAGACCTTCCATTCATCATTTCCACCCACTCATCCCTTCTCCACAAAATTCATTCATAAACATCTTGTTCAGAAAGAATTCCCTCTGTTCAAAGATAATTTAAAAAACAATAAAATATTACTACTACTACTACCATATATAGTATTAGTAACAAAAAATAATTAAACTTGTCAAATCTATGAAGCATACATTTTTAATTATAAAGAAAATGAGAAATTTAACTGGACAATAAAAAGATGGATGAAAGGCTGGGTCCTGTGGCTCACACCTGTAATCCCAGCACTTTGGGAGGCCAAGGTGGGTGGATCAGCTGAGGTCAGGAGTTCAAAACCAGCTTGACCAACAAGGTGAAACCCTGTCTCTACTAAAAATAGAAAAATTAGCTGGGTGTGGTGGTAGGTTCCTGTAATCCCAGCTACTCAGAAAGGTGAAGATTGCAGTAAACCGAGATCATGCCACTGCACTCCGGCCTGGGTGACAGAGCAAGACTCTGTCTCAAAAAGAAATAAAATAATAAAAAAAGATAGATGAAGAACTACACCATAAAAAGTATACTATAAAGAAGCAGAAAATTTTGGTGTAAATTTTCAACAAAATTTGAGAATTTAGAGGAAATAGGGACTTTATGGGAGAAAAGTCCAATGTGAAGCTAGAGAGAAACAATGAATAAAAGATTAGAACACCAAACTGTCAGAGGTAAGGGAAAATATGTAAGAGATAAACAAAACATCAAAAAGAAGCAGAAAAGAGTAGAAAGACTGCTAAAAAAAAATAGCAATAATGATGGCAGGCTCAAAAAACCTGAACAATTTGCTTTTTAAGATTTTGAAGGATTAATGGGAGGATGATAGGTGTGGAAAACACACAAAGGGGTGATAATACATGCATAATTGGTGTCCCTGAAGAAAAATATACAGCAAATGGAATAAGAATAAAATATATTAAAACATACTTCAAGCAAGTTTTTCTAAAATTGAGAAATACTTTAATCTTCACATTTAATAGGCACATCATGTTTGAAGAGGAAAACAATAAAGATCAAGCAACACTGATATATATCGTAGTATGTTCACGGATTCACACTATGTAGAAATTAATCCTGGAAGCATGTCCAACAAAATAAATCAAGTAATCTACAAATTGGTAAAAGCAAATATTTGTCATTAACTTTGGCCACCCAGTTTCTGAATACCTTAGTATATCTAGGCTACTCTTCCCCACATTATCAGTCTTGTTGTGAAGTGCAATGACCAATCCTAATTTGACGATGAGGAGTGAAAATGTTAGATACTCTCTTTCCCAGTCTTCCTTGTATTTAGGGCACAGCATTGTGATGTGGGATTCACCAATCAGTCACACTTATGTCATATCTTAACCCAGGAGCTAGTAATGTGAGGGCAAGGGGTGAGGGAACTCTGTCTTTGGCAGTGGCTGCAAGTGGTAGCTGGAAGGTCAAGTTTCTGGCACTGATTCTTCAATCGAGTCTAGAAGTAGCAGTGGTGAAAATTGTAGTGTCTAGTACTTGGTAGCAGCCATAACAGTTTCTTTTTTTGTTTGTCATAATATGTTGTTATTTTTGACCTTCAGATGCAGAGAGTTGAGCCAATTATGCTCCTCAGTTTATTTACTCTATGATCAGTTCATATATGGTAATTCTCTTATTTAAAAGGTGCATTATTCCCTTTTACCTCCCAAATAATTTCACTTATACTCTATATATTACATTCTGTAAGATATATATCTATATCTATAATATAGAGAGAGACAGAGAGAGATATATTAATGTAAATTTAGTATTGTTTTGGATGTATGTCATTTTAATTAACAAAATAGTTTCAAGTTACAGCTGTCATTCTGTATTTTTTCATTTTAATTTTTATAAATATACAACAGTTATACATGTTTATGAGGTACATGTCACATTTTGATACATGCATATGATGCATAATGATCAAATCAAGGTAATTAGGATATCCACCGCCTCAAGCATTTATTATATATTTGTGTTGGGAACATTCCTAATCTACTCTTCTAGCTATTTTGAAACATACAAAAAATTATTGTTAACTATAGTAGCCCAACTGTGCTAATGGGCATTATATCTTATTCCTCAGTCTAACTGAATTTTTGTATCCATTACCCAACACCTCTTTATCCCCTACCCACCACAACTTTTTCCAGCCTCTGGTGACCATCTATTCATTAACTCCATGAGAACAATTTTTTAGCTCCCACATACGAGTGACAATAGGCAGCATTTGTCTTTCTGTTACTGCCTTATTTCACTTAACATAATGACCTCCACTTTTATCCATGTTGCTGCAAATGATAGGGTTTCATTATTTTTGTGGCAGAATAATATTGCATTGTGTATATACACATATAGACACACAACACACATAGACACACAACACACACACACACACACACGTACCACATTTTTTATCCATTCATTCGTTGATTCCATATCTTGGCTATTGTAAATAGTGCTGCAATGAACATGGGAGTGCTGCAAACATCTCTTCAACATATTGATTTCCTTTCTTTTGGATATATACCCAGCAGTGGGATTGCTGGATCATACGGTAGTTCTATTTTTAATTTTCTTGAAGAAACTCCATACGATTTTCCATAGTGGCTGTACTAATTTACATTTCTACCCGCACTGTAGGAGGGTTCCCCCTCCTGGTGCCCTCTCTACCATTTGTCATTTTCTGTCTTTTTGATACATGCCATCTTAATTGTGGTATGATATTTCACTCATTCTGTTTTAACATGTTGTATCAGCACTGAGTTATGCATCTTTATGTATGATGTTGTGCATGCATCTAGGTTTTCTTCTCTTATTCTAACTGCTGCATAGTATTCCATAGTATGCACCCACTAGTTTTTGCCCATCTCTTTCCCCAATGAATGAATATTGTTTTCTACTGTGTACAACTAAACAATGCTTCAATGCACATCTTGGTACATATTCTCTATGGACATCTGTGAGAATTTCACTGAGATACATGCCTAGCAACAGAATTGCTGAGTCATAGGGTATAAGTTGAGTTAATGTAACTAAAAACTGACAGGTTGCTTTCAGAAAAGCAGCAACAGTTACACGTGTACAAACAATACATAAAAATTTTCTACTGCTGCTAAAACTTGGCACTATGAAGCCTCTACTGCTGCTAAAACTTGGCATTATCAAGCTTTCTAAATTTTGCCAATCTGATGTGTGACAGTGAAACATTTTCTAGTTTTAATTTGCATTTCTTTAATAAACAATGTTATTTAACATCTGTTCATATACATATTTATACCCATGGCTCACTTTTCTGTAGGATACTCTTTTTCTGATTGATTTAAATGATTTCCTTATATATCCTAGATTATCATCTCCTGCACTTATATTCATTGTAAATATTTTCTCCCAATGTGGATGAAAATTCTGACCACAATGTTCTTCATTAAGCAGAAATATGTACATTTGCTGTAATCAAACCCATATTTTTCCTATTGTATGTGCTATTGGGTTTTGCTAAATACCACTACCCAAGGTCCAAAAGTATTGTACATATATTCTCTTCCATTAACTTTCTTGTTTTATTTTTTGCAGAAAAGTTTTAACTAATTTTTGCATACATTAGAGAGTAAGGAACAAGTTGTATTTTTCTTCATAAAGTAAGGCTTTTTCCCAACATCATTTTGTACAGCCTCCTTATTCCTATTGATTTTAATATGTTCATTATATATTAAGTTCCAATTTTCATTTATCTAAGAATTCTGAGTTCTGTTCTATTGGTCTATTTGTCTGTTCTTATATCTGTACTAACATTTTTCTCATTACTTATTTGTAGTATGTTTTAATATGTAACAGTGTAATTTCCCCTGCTTAACTCATTTTATATACAGATTAACTCAGCAATTTATTGATTTTTATTCTTCTATAGAAATTTTACCTTTAAAAACCATCCAAATGAAGAATAATTTCCTTTAAAACACTAACATTGGTCTCTATGTTGATTAGAATTGCATTGACTTTACTTGCTAATTTGGAGAGAATGAAAGCATTATCTTTCCACTTATACAGTGTATTAGTCAAGGTTCCCTAGAGGGACAGAACTAATAGTGTGTGTGTATGTGTGTGTGTGTGTGTGTGTGTGTGTGTATATATATATATATATATATATATATATGTATCCTTAATAAACTCTCATCATAAGAGTTTATTAAGTATTAACTTACATGATAACAAGGTCCCACAATAGGCTGTCTAAAAGCTTGAGGAGCAAGGAGGGTCAGTCTGAGTCTCAAAAATGAAGAACTTGGAGTCCAACATATGAGAACCGGAAGCATTAAGCACAGGAGAAAGATTAGGCTGTTTTTCTGCTTACTTTATACTCACTGGCAGCTGATTAGATTGTGCCCACCAGATTAATGGTGGGTCTGCCTTCCCTAGCCCACTGACTCAAATGTCAATCTCCTTTGGCAACACTGGCACAGACACACCCAGGATCAGTCATTTGCATCCTTCAATCCAATTACGTTGACACTCAGTATTAACCATCACAAGTCCACCCCTTGTCAGCTAGAACCCATACACATCTCCTGAGATCATACATAATCTTCAAATAAAAACAATAATAAGGACATAATTATGCCTAATATAATACCACTATACTTCTTACAACCAGAAACACACCAATTCCCAACCCAAATACTATTACATAAAGTTAACAATACTTAAATGCTGATATGAAGTCAATAAATCTTATATCACATAATAAAGTAAAAGAAAATAAGATGAAGATATTTTCTTAGTACAAGTGTGTACAGGCACAAGTATATTTTTAACAAAAAAGGAGGAAATATCCATGACAGTTACACTCCTCATTTCTGCAGCTGGTCACCTGGTTGTAGCTAGTATTGATGACTACCTTCCTCTACTACCCATTCTGTATTCCCTTTGCCTTCAGCAAGCACCTCAGCAGGTCATGGCTTTTTTCCTGGCAGAGTGACCCAAAACTTCATTCCTAAGGGGTCTGGACCATTTGTAGTGCTGCCTGGAGTGGGCAGTTGTAGTTTCACATTGACCTTAATCAAAGGGTATGGTAATACTAACAGATGCCCTAATGTATCCCCTGTATTCCATGCATACTCTTCCTTATCTCTGTTATGGAGTAGTAGGCTGATTTCATCTTGATAGTCTGGGTCAACCACCCCAGCCAACACCGTAACTCCCTTCTTAGCCTGTTGACTTAAAGGTAAGAGGAGACCAAAGTGTCCAGGTGGCAATCTTAACTTCCAGTTTAATTGAATTGTTGTTGTGTCTCCTGGTGGCAGCATTCCTCCCTCTGGAACTAAGACCTCTAAGCCAGTTGCACAAGCAGGAAGCAAAAATTTTGCTAGTGGATCATTATGGGTGATGGTGAGTGGTGCCACTTCTACTTTTATCCCTTGATTCCTGAACCCATGAATCCTGGCTATAGGAGAAACAGTACCATATATTGGGTGCTGATTCAGAGCATATACAGCCTTCTGGGGAATTTTGCCCCAGCCCTGCAAAGTATTATCACGTAGTTTGCATTGCTCTTGTGACTTCAAAAGGCCATTCCACTGTTCTACGAATTCAGCTACTTTATGATGATGGGCAACATGGTAAGAGCAGTGAATTCCATAAGCATGAGCCTACTGTTGCATTTCTTTAGCGTAAAGTGAGTACCCTGGTCAGGGGCAATGCTGTGTGGAATACCATGATGGTGGATAAGGCATTCTGAAAGTCCATGGATGGTAGTCTTGGCAGAAGCATTGTGTGCAGGATAGGCAAACCCAGATCCTAAGTAATTGTTTATTCCAGTGAGGACAAACCTCTTCCCTTTCTATGATGGAAGAGGTCCAATAGAATCAACCTGCCACCAGGTAGCTGGCTGATTACCCCGAAGAATGGTGTCATATCGAGGGCTCAGCGTTGGTCTTAGCTGCTGGCAAAGTGGGCACTCAGCAGTGGCCATAGTCAGGTCAGCTCTGGTGAGTGGAAGTCCACGTTGCTGAGCCCATGCATAACCTCCATCCCTGCTACCATGGCCACTTTGTTCATGGGACCATTGGGTGATGACAGGGGTGGCTGGGGAAGGAGGCTGAGTGGTGTCCACAGAACGGGTCATCCTATCCACTTGATTAGTAAAATCCTCCTCTGCTGAGGTCACCTGTTGGTGAGCACTCACATGGGATAAAAATATCTTCACAGCTTTTGATCACTCACAGAGGTCCATCCACATACTTCTTCCTCAAATTTCTTTGTTCCCAATTTTTCAATCATGCTTCTTCCAAGTCCCTGACCATCCAGCCAAACCATTGGCTACAGCCCATGAATCAGTGTATAATCGCACATCTGGCCATTTCTCCTTGCATGCAAAGTGCACAACCAGGTGCACTGCTCAATGTTCTGCCCACTGGGAAGATTTCCCTTTACCACTGTCCTTCAGGGATGTCCTAGAAAGCAGCTGCAGTGCTGCAGCTGTCCACTTTTGGGTGGTGCCTGCATATTCTGCAGAATCATCTGTGAACCAGCCCTAGTCTTTTCTTCCTCTGTCAACTGATCATAGGGAACTCCCCATGAGGCCATCAGTGCAAGCTGGGGAAGAGAAGGCAGGGTAGCAGGAGTGGAGACCATGGGCATTTGAGCCACTTCCTCATGTAACTTACTTGTGACTTCAGGACCTTCTTGAGCCCAATGACGTATATACCACTTCCATTTGATGATGGAATGCTGCTGTGCATGCCCCACTTTATAGCTAGGTGGGTCAGAAAGCACCCAGTTCATGATAGGCAATTCAGAACAACTGGTAACTTGATGACCCATAGTCAAACATTCAGTTTCCACCAAAGCCCAGCAACAGGCCAAGAGCTGTCTGTCAAAAGGAGAGTACTTATCTGCAGAAGACGGTAGGCCTTGCTCCAAAATCCTAGAGGCCTCCACTGTGATTCACCTATGGAGGTCAGCCAAAGGCTCCAAAGAGCATCACTATCTGCCACTGACACCTCAAGCATCATTGGATCTGCTGGGTCATACGGCTCAAGTGTCAGAGCAGCTTGCACAGCAGCCTGGACCTGTTGCAGAACCTTCTCCCGTTCTGGACCCCACTCAAAATTGGCAGCCTTTTAGGTCACTCAATAAATGGGCCAAAGAAACATGCCCAGATGAGGAATGTGTTGCCTCTAAAATCCAAATAGGCTCACTAGGTGCTGTGCCTCTTTCTTGGTTGTAGGAGGGGCCAAATGCAGCAACTTATCCTTCACCTTAGAAGGACTATCCCAACAGGTCCCACCCCACTGGATCCCTATAAATTTTACTGAGGTAGAAGTTCCCTGAATTATAGTCAGATTTATTTCCCATCCTCTGGCGCACAAATGTCTCATCAATAAGTCCAGTGTGTTTGCTACTTCTTGCTCATTGGATCCAATCAGCATAATGTCATCAACGTAATAGAACAGTGTGATATCTTGTAGAAGGGAAAAGTGATCAAGGTCTCTCCAAACAAGATTATGACACAAAGCTAGGGAGTTGATATACCCCTGAGGCAGGACAGTAAAGGTATATTGCTGGCCTTGCCAGCTGAAAGCAAATTGCTTCTGGTGAGCCTTATGAACAGGAATGGAGAAAAAGACACTTGCCAAGTCAATGGCTGCATACCAGGTACCAGGAGGTGTGTTTATTTGCTCAAGCAATGAAGCCACATCTGGTACAGAACCTGCAATTGGAGTCACCACTTGGTTAAGTTTATGACAATCCACTGTCATTCTCCAAGATTCATCATCTGTCTTCTGCGCAGGCCAAATGGGAGAGTTAAATGGGGATGTGATGGGAATCATCACCCCTGCATCTTTCAAGTCCTTGATGGTGGCATTGATCTCCAAATCCCTCCAGGGATGTGATACTGGTTTTGATTTACTATTTTTATAGGTAGAGGCAGCTCTAATGACTTCCATTTGGCCTTTCCAACCATAATGGCCCTCACCCTACAGTCAGCCGATGTGGGGGTTCTGCCACCTGTTAAGTATGTCTATGCCAATTATGCATTCTGGCACTGGGGAAACGACCACAGATGAGTCCAGGGACCCACTGGACACACTGTAAATTAGATCTGAGCTAAAATTCCATTAATTACCTGACCTCCAGAAGCCCATACTTCAACTGGAGGACCACAATAATTTTTTGGGTCCCTGGAATCAACATCAGCTTAGAGCCAGTGTCCAGTAGTGCCTGAAATGTCTGATCATTTCTCTTTCCCAAATGCACAGTTACCCTGGTAAAAGGCTGGAGGCCTCCTTGGGGAAAGATTCAATGCATAAATTGATGGTAATGTAGTGGGGTCTTTCCTCAAGGGGGCCCAGCCTCCCCTGCATTCAAGGGGTTTTGGGTCTGTAAACTAGCTCAAGTCTGGAAATTGATTGAGGGGACATGATTCTCTGCTTTTAAAATTCAAATTAGTTTTTTGTGCACTCGACCAAGAAGTTTTCTCTTTATATAAATTAAGTAGGAATGCAGGAGGCTTCCTATCAATTTCACTTCTAGAAACACCGTGATTAACTAGTCAATGCCAGAGCTCTACATGAGTCAGACTATTTTGATTGCTGCTTTGTCTATGCTGTCCATGACAGTAGCTAAACCCACCTTTCCTTTGACAGTTGAGTGCCACCACTTGACCCCTGCCACCTTGGGATCCAATTATTCCCACTGTATTTAAATTTTGTAGTTGAAGGACTGCAGTTCCCACTGCTAGATCTGACATACAGAGAATAGCAATTACAGGGCTCTTCAAAGATGCAGGTGCCACCCTCACAAATCTATTTTGCAAGGCATTGGTCAAGAATATATCTTCTGGATCCTCCCAGCTGGGATGAGTAGGTCTAAAGTGAATAATCCACTCCACCATCCCAAATTCTCTAAGGCTTTGGATCCCTTCCTCTACATTAAACTAAGGGAAATCAGGCATTTCCAGTTCACTCACAGTGGGCCATCTTTTAATCCATATTTCAGCTAACCAAGCAAATAAATTATTAGAACCTTTTTAACTTCCCGAGTTGCAACATTAAATGCAGAGTCCCTAATTAGTGGGCCCAAATCAATAAATTCAGCCTAATCCAATTCTATGTTCTTTCCACCATTATCCCACACCCTTAATATCCATGCCCATGCCTGTTCTCCAGATTTCTGTTCATATAAATTAGAGAACTCAAGCAGTTCTTTTCAAGTATGGTGCGGCTCCTCATGGGTCACACTCTCAACATCACCTCTAGGGGCCTGCTGGGACTTTCGTCTAGTTTTAGGTCTAGAAGCAAACAGGGATGTTGGAGGTGGTTCCTGAAAAGAATTAACATTATTTTGCCTGGCAACTGCCTCAAGGGAGGCCATCATTGTTGCCTCAGGCAGCATAGGGCTTATTTCCTCAGACAAAGGTGGAAAGGCTGATGGCAGCATGGGTCAGGGAGGGGATGTTGCCACTACTGGGGATGGGGAAGCTGTTCCTTCCGGCAAAAAAGGTTCTTCAGAGTTTACAAACTCAGTGTCCCCAGAATCACCAGTGTCCTATGACACAATCCCATTCCAAGTTGCAGGATCCCATTCTCTTCCAATCAATGCTCTTACTTTAACAGTAGACACCTAGGGAGGCTGTGCATGCACCTTTCATTGCAGGTCAGCCACTCACATGATAAGAGCTTGTGTCTGTTTTTCCACAATTTCAGCTCTTTCTCTACAGGAGATAAATTTAACTTCTTGGTTAAGCTTATTCTTAGGTATTTAAATTTTTGTAGCTATTGTAAATAGAATTACTTTCTATTTTTGTTTTAGATTGTTAACATATAGAAATGTTACTGGTTATTATATGTTGATTTTCTTTCCTGCAACTTTACTGAATTCATTTAATAGTTGACAGTTACACTTTTTCGTGGAGTCTGTAGGGCTTTCTACATACAAGACTACATCTTCTACTAACAGGGAAATTTGACTTTCTTCTTTCCAACTTACATGACCTTTATATCTTTATCTTGCCTAAATATTCTGGCTATAACTTCCAATGCTATATTGAAAAGAAAGGGGAGAAGGCACTCTCTTCAGTAAGTATTGCTGTGAAAACTGAATATCCATATGCAAAGAATTAAAGTAGACCTCTATTGCTCACCATTTACAGAAACCAATTCAAAGTGAACTAAAAATTTAAATGCATGGCCCTAAACTATAAGAATAATAGAAGAAAACAGGGGAAACTCTTTATGACTGGTCTGGGCAAAATTTTTTTTGGCTAGGACCTCAAAAGCACAGGTAACAAAAGTAAAAACAGACAATGGAATTACATCAAGCTGAAAAGCTTCTGCACAGCAAAGAAATCAACAGGCTTCCATCAACTTCAACAAGAGTGACGAGACAGTCTACAGAGTAGTAGAAAATATTCACAAACTCTGCACCTGACAAGGGATTGATATCCAGAATACATAAAAGTTGGAGCTATATGGACTTATAGAGTGGAACAACTGGGGTCTATCAGAGGGTGGAGGGTAGGAGGAGGGAAAGGATCAGAACAAATAACTAAGGGATACTAAGTGTAATACCTGGGTGATGAAATAATCTGTACTACAAACCCCCATGACACAAGTTTAGCTATGTAACAAACCTGCACATGTACCCTTGAACTCAAATTAAAAGTTAAAAAAAGAAAAGAAATCTAAACAACTCAACAGCAAAATAATAATGATGATAATAATAAATTTTAAAATGGACAAAAGATCTGTACAGACATTTCTCAAAAGAAGACATACAATGTCCAACAGGTATATGAAAAATGTTCAACATCACTAATCATCAGGGAGATGAAAATCAAATCCCCTATGACATATCATCTCACTCTAGTTAGAATGGCTATTATCAAAAAGCCAAAAAAATGTAAAATTGCTGCTAAGGATGTGGAGAAAGGGAAACTTTTATTCATTGTTGATGGGAATGTAAATTAGTATAGCCATTATATAAAACAGTATGAAGGTTCCTCAAAAATTAAAAATAGAACTACTGTGTGATTCAGTAATCCTATTACTGGATATATAAAAAATAAAATCAGTGTGTCAAAGAGATATCTGCACAATATTCACAATAGTTGAGATATGGAATCAACCTTTGTCTAACAACAGATAAATTTTTGTTTAATTGTGGTATATATACATAACGGAATACTATCTAGTCATAAAAATAATGAAATCCTGTCACTTGTAAAAATAGGTGAACATAGAGGGCATTATATTAAGGAAAATAAGCCAGGTACAGAAAGACAAATGCTGCTTTCACTCATATGTGGAATCTAAAAGAGATGATCTCATGGAAGTAAAGAGTAGAACAGTGGTTACCGGAGGCTGCTGAGAGGAGAAGGAAGCAGGAAGCAGGAAATAGAGAGGGACTGGTAAACAAGTACAAAGTTACAGTTTGAGAGGGGGGATAAATTCTGACATTCTATTGCACAGTAGGGTGAATATAGTTAACAATAATATATTGTATATGGTAAGAAAATAGCCAATAGGAAAGATTTTGAATGCTCTCACCACAAAGAAATGGCAAGTGTTTGAGGCGATGGATATATAAATTACCCTAATTTGATCATTACACAATGTAGTATACATGTATAGAAACATCACACTCCTCCCTGTAAATATGTAAAATTATTATGTGTCAATTTTGAAACTTAAAAAAACCCACCCTTCTTGTGTCCTTAAAATAGGTAAACAATAGTTGACCTTGCTATGTTCTTTTTAATCTATCACTTAATGATTAGTTAATATTTTAATAGCCATATTGAAGTATGATTGACATATAATAAATTTCACATATTTGAACTTCACATATTTAAACATATATTCTGGATACAAATTTTTATCAGATATATGATTGACAAATACCTTCTGCAGTCTGTGGCCTATCTTTTCATTCTTTAAACACTATCTTTCAAAGACCAGAAGGTTTTAATCTTGATAAAGTTTAATATACCATACACTTTTATTTATAGACTGTGTTTTAGTGCTGTGTCAGATAATTATTTGTCTAATCTAAGGTTATAAATACTTACCTGTTCTCATCTATAAGTTTTATAGTTTTAGGTTTTACATAGAAACTTGGAATTCATTTAGAGTTAATTGTTGTATGCTGTGTAAGATATAAGTTAGAATTCATTTTGTTTGTTACATATGAATACCCAATTAATCCAGTACTGCTTGTTAGAGGGAAAAAAATGTGACTGTCCTTTCTACTCTGAATTATCTTTGCACTTTTGTGAAAAATAAGTTGCTAATATAAGTGTGATTCTATTTCTAGACTCCATATTCTGTTCAATTGATCTATTTGTTTATCTTTATGAAAATACTGGAGCACTTTTAATGTATCTTTTAAATAAATCTTAAAGTAATATCAATACTTTGACTAGGTTTTTTTTAAGTTTCACTATTCTAGGTCCTTTGAATTTGCATGTGAACTTCAGAATCATTTTGTCAATCTTATAAAAATGTCTGCTGAGATTTTGACTAAGTTTACCTTAAAATTGCAGATCAGTTTGAGGAAGACCAACATCTTTAACAACTTGTGTCTTCCGACCCATCATACAGTAAGTACACCATTTAGGTCTTAATTTCAATTAGCAATTTTTTGCAGTTTTCAGTGAACATGACTTTTATACTTTTATAAGATTTATCTCTGTATATTTTATATTTTTGATGCTATGGCAAATGGTATTATTTTATTTTCAAGTGATTGTTCCATGTTACTGCCTAGAAATACAATGAATATTTGTATATTGATTTTGTATCTTGCAGCTTTTCTAGACTCACTTATTAGTGCTAGCATGTTTTTTGTGAATTCTGTAGGATTTTCTATGAAGATGATCATGTTGTGTACCAATAAAGATAATTTTATTTCTTTATTCCTAATCTGGATGCATTCTTATTTTTACTGCACTTGTTACAACCTCCAGTTGAACAGCAAGAATGAAAACAGGCATCTTTACCTCGGTCCTGATATTGGCAGAAGAGCATTGAGCTTTTCATCATTAAGATGGTAGTTGTAGATTTTCTCAGAGACCTTTATTAGGTTGAAAAAGTTTTATTCTACTGTTTGCTTGCTGAGAGTTTGTTTGCTTGCTTGTTTGATTGGTTTTAATCAGGAATGGATGCTTTTTTTTTAAAAAGATTTTTTGCATTGTTCAAGAATACAGATCTTCCTTCAGTAAATAAAAAGAAAATCCATATTTAAAATTAAGTCGATTATCTTTTTTACAAAACATTGTATGTGTAAGGTAGTGAGTATGTATTTTCAATACAGTCTTAAAGGCTATTTCTTGGTAATTATTTTTTCTACATTATTTCATATTTCCAAATTTCTGTATTTCTTTTTATCTCCTTTTTCCTTCTTTCCTGCATTCCTGTAGATAACTAAAATTGTCTTCTCATAATTTAAAAAGCCATATAAAAATATATTCTATTTTTATTTTTATGGTTATTAGACTGAACTTATGATAAATACATGTGCTTTATTTTGTCTTTGCATTGTTCCAGTGTATCAAATACTTATTTCTTCTCAATGAAAAATACAAATATTTTATCTTCTTTCAATTTTCTTTTCCTATAGTATAAACCATTTCCTATAATATCTCGGATAAAATAATAAAAATGGCATTTCAATTAAGTAAAGAAAGAATGATGTGTTTAATAAGTAGCATTGGTATATTATCTATCCATCAGGGAAAAAATAAAGTTAAATCCATATTATGCTTCACATAAAAATAAATTCCATATGAGTTAGAAATCTAAATGTAAAGGACATCAAGATACAATTTATAGACTAAAATCATAAGAAGAACATTGATATTGCTTCAAAGTAGGGTATATATTTTAGCTAAACAGGAAATCATAAATCATAAATGAAATCATGACATATTTCTTACATTCCACAAAATTTATTTTAAAATATGGCACAATTTATTTGCTTTATATTTTTACCATGTTCATTATTTACATTTTTATAAAACATTTCTAATTGCTTTTCTTTTAGTCTTGCTAGGAAAACAAGTATATGTTTTTGCCACATAATTAAAATCTTTTTGTTTATTCTATCAATTTAAAGAACTTTTTTTTGAAAACATTATTTTTTTTCAGCAGCACACTAACTCCCTGTACTGAGCTAGTAGTTTGTCATGAGATTTATTTTCATTATACCTTTCAGCTAATTCTAATGTATCTTGTACCTCATTTTATTTTTGTTGCTCACTGATTAAATCTTATTTTCTTATGTCATCTAGAAATTTCCTGACAATAGTGTATGGTAAAGTCTCTATAAAAGTTATTTTTTGGTTGTTCTCATATATTCTGATAACTCACTTGCGTATAGAACTCTAGATCTAAACCAAAGTATTCTTAGAACTTGGAAGGAGTTCTTGGATTGTCTTCAAGCAACCATTATTGGTAATGAGAATTCTGATGCTAGTTTAATTTTCATTCTCTGAAGTTAATGTGCTTTTGCCTTCTAAGAATTTTCTCTGTCTTTTGTGTTGTGAAAAACGAAAAGCAGAATGAAAGAAATTTAATTGTGTGTGTGTATGTGTGTGTGTCTGTGTTACCTTGTGAGCCTTCTGATTTGTTCCCTTTGTATTGAAAAATCACATCTTAGGCCCAGCTCGGTGGCTCATGCCTGTAATCCCAGAACTTTGGGAGGCCGAGGTGGGTGGCTCACGAGGTCAGGAGATGGAGACCATCCTGGCTAAAATGGTGAAACCCTGTCTCTACTAAAAATACAGAAAATTAGCTGGGCGTGGTGGCGGACGCCTGTAGTCCCAGCTCCTCGGGAGGCTGAGGCAGGAGAATGGCATGAACCCAGGAAGCAGAGCTTGCAGTGAGCCGAGATCGTGCCATTGCACTTTAGCCTGGATGATGGAGCGAGACTCCATCTCAAAGAAAAGAAAAGAAAAGAAAAGAAAAATCCCATCTTACTACACCTCTGGTAAATTGGTTTCTATTATGCATTCATCTAAATCCCATGCCATTTTTGTTCTCTAAAACTGTATTAACTGTCAATTTTATTAGTATTCTGGATCTCTTAATTTATCATACTTATTAATGTTTACTTCCTCCTGTGAAATTTTATCAATTTTTGCTTTTAGCCCTTCTGTTGAACTTTAAGCTTAGGCAGACTATTTTTAATTTCCAAGAGACCCTTCATAATATTTCAGTTTTTCCTTTTGTTATCACAGTCTAGTCTTGTTTTGTAAAGGCAACAAGATTCCTGAGTCTTTCTAATAGTTGTTAGTTCACTAACATTCAAAAGTTCACTACGTTACCTAAATTATCCATTTTTGGTGGGGTTAATTGATCTTGACCTTAAAAATTTTTTTAAATTCATTATTGCTATTTATTTTACTCATATTTCTGGTATGATGTTAGTTGTCTGCTATAGTTAGCAATGAAGGAGATTGTTGACTTTTGATATGTAGTTGGAATACTGTTCCTCTTATATGGCTTCCTCTTGATGAGCTAATTGGGAACTCAGTTTGGTGTAGTGACTGTCAACCAGAAGGCTTTACTGTAAAGTCTACAATTAGCACTAACCTGGCTGTTAGACAACAAGTTCCCCAAGTGTCAGGTGACAAAGGCCTTTAGAAGCTTTATCCTTTCTTGAGAGACAAGTTGTGTCATGTTGAAGAAGCATACTCTTGGTTTTGTATTTTCTGTTTTGTTTGCCAGGCAGCTAGTTGCTCTCTGGGAAGGTGGTGGAGAGTATGAGAACCAACAGGACTGCTGGTCTGAAGGTCACCTGTTCCTCTGTTTTAGGCCCCTATTTTGTACCTGCTAATTCTGAACGGGCCTTCTCCCCTGTATTCTTCCATACAGATTGGATTCTACCTCTTTCTATGAGCCTACATGCTAGTGTGGAGAATATTTAAATAAAATATACAAACAAACAATTCAATAGGATTGTAATTTCAAACTGATTATTACTAGGACAGAAATAAAATAGGGTGATAATCATGGGGAAAGACACAGAGAGGCAACTTAACGTTTTGCCTCAAAAAATGAAGATTCATTTTTAGAAGAACTATTTATAAAGAAATATAATGGAGTTTCTGGATTTTTTGCTTTCTTCGGTGTTTCATATTATTTCCTGCACTGGTGAGGATGGACACCAAATGCAAGCAATCTTCTTTCATTCAAGGCAACTGACTTAAAAAGTCATTTTTGAGACAGGGCATGAAATAAAGTATGCCTTTATATATAAATAAAAATAGTTTAAAGAAAATTAAAGTGGTTCTATAAAGACTGTAAGAGGGAGGTACAGAAAGAGGAACATTTAAACTTAATGGTAAACCTTTTTAAAAATTTAATGATTACAAATAATTCATGTTTGTGTATAAAATGAGAACTTGGTAGATGCCCACAACCATAGTTTCTGGCACCACAGGCTTTTGAAAAAAATAAAACTAACATTGCATTACATTGAAACTATCATATAAATCAGACTTCTTACCAAATTGGATTGACCTTTCCCCTTGTTAGTCCAAATCAATGGGGTGTGATTAAATATCTGGAAATATATAGAAAAGACCAGATATACAAAGTCAAGAAACTAGCAAAACTCTAAATTTCACATAACTCCTGAACTGATTGTGAAGACTCAAGGGGAGAAGCAGTCTTCCTATAAGTGTCTGAAAAATGAGCTTACTGAGAAAATGGGGTGTTTAGAAAAGGCAGTGGGAGGCAGGAAGGAGAAAAGGGCATGGTCAAGAGCTTCATATTGGAATAGTAGTCTGAATGACATCAGCATGTTACTCAGGTTATGATTTAAAAGTGTGTGCACTGTCCATTTTTTTCTTCAACATTATCCGTTGCCACTTTACTTTTTTTTTCTTTTCAGCTCTTATTGAGGTCTCTAGTTAGAAATAGAGAGAAGTATTTCCCAGTTTATGTTCCATGGAACACTAACTTTGCAGGAAGTTAGTATGTGCTGAGAAGTAGAAGCACACAAGGAGCTCTGTGACCAAATAAGTTTGGGAAATTCTTTGTTAAATTGAAACAAATTTGCTTACTGCAAAACCTCTCAGAATCTTTAGTATGCTAATGTGAACTACGAATATATGAAGTGAGCACAGTGTATGTGCTGTTTCCTGAGCATACTGGGCCCTGAATGTTTTTGCATAACAACTTTTAGGGACTAGTGTTTCAATAAAGATACTTTATGTTATGCTGTTTTAATCACTCAGCTGTCAAGAAAGCTAGAGATCCGAGATTAAAATGTAGAATGTGAGCCCAAATATTACGATAAGTCTTCATCTACTTCAAGGATTGCTGTAGCATTTCAAGTAGGCCAATATTTCTCAAACTACCTGTGATAGGGGCCCAATTTGCTTTGGTTTGTTTTGTTTTGTTTAAATTACTAATTCATCTCTAATCAAACTTTTAAAAATCCAATAAAAACATATTACTCAGAAAATGAAAAAAGAACACACAAAATCCACTTTTAAAAACTAGAGTCAACAGACATAAAATATCTGTTACAATAATAATAAATTTTAAAATGGGCAAACGATCTGCACAGACATTTCTCAAAAAAAAGACATACAATGTCCAACAGGTATATGAAAAATGTTCAACTTCACTAATCATCAGTGAAATGAAAATCAAATCCCCTGACACCAAGTTCCTCCCACGACATGTGGGAATTGTGGGAGTTACAATTCAAAATGAGACTTGGGTGGGGACACAGCCAAACCATAACAACATCTAAAATCAAAATCTCCTAAAATGTCATCAACCAGGAGATGAAAGACTGTAGGCTTATTACCCATCTAATGAACCATGCACAACTTCCTTTAAGAAAAAAAAAAATAGCACTTTACCATCAACAAAACCACACCAGTTGGACTTCTCTGTCACAATAAGGTTGATAATCAGTGCCCTTTGCTTAGTAAAGCATGGTAAATAAACAGACCTGACACAGTATCAGATACTGGTTCTGTATAATTGTTTGCTACTACTTTTGCACAGAGTGCCAAAACAGTAATGGATAAAAGAATGTTAAGATCTAGCGAAGCTATATATTTTAAATAGGGGACACCCTGCATCTTGGGGTTTTTGTAGCTACTGTATTTCCCTCTGCCTAAATAACAAATGAAAGTCCTGTACTAATCCAGAAAAAAAAAAAAAAAAAAAGAGTGAGGCTGGGTGCAGCGGCTCACATTTGTAATCCCAGCACTTGGGGAGGCTGAGGCAGGCAGATCATGAGGTCAGGAGTTTGAGACCAGCCTGCCTAGCATGGTGAAACTCCATCTCTACTAAAAATACAAAAAATTAGCCAGGCATGGTGGCGCACGATTGTAGTCCCACCTACTTGGGAGGTTGAACCAGGAGAATTGCTGGAACCTGGCAGGTGGAGGTTGCAGTGCCACTGCACTCCAGCCTGGGAAACAGTGAGACTCCAACTCAAAAAAAAAAAAAAAAAAAAAGAGTGTGATAGGTGGTAGTAGCTGGTACTTGGGTAATCCCTGGCTTAGCCCAGATATTTCATGACTGAGATGTGTTAATTCACATTATAACTGCAGTAAAATCAGTGAGACCCGCACTCCATACTCAAGGACAAGGTCCCAGAAGCAAATCGGTACTTGAGTACTGTTCAATGACTAACAGTACTCTATTTGTGTGTGCTTGAAGTGGTGTGGGGGGCAAATACTGGGGTTTCCAGATTGGTTTGTATTTCTCTGTGAATTGGGGCCAGCTACCCAGTGGTCTGACCAACTAATGTGCATCTCATTTAATGTAACAATATACATTAAGACCTGTCAGGCCCCATTGTGGAAAATGAAGAACTGCACATTGTACCACTTCATGTGGAAGTCTGCATATGGAACACTTTAAGGGTTCTTAAAAGACCCATTGGGGTTTCTAATTATTGTGAAACATCTCCTGGAATCCAGGGAGAGAAAGTTCTTGGCAGAATTACTTCTTCCATTTCAAATGTTCACTATGAAAATAATCGGATGATGAGATTTAGACAGAAACCGCTAACGAATTTTTTTAAAGTCTCTTTTGCTTTTTAACGTGCAGAAAATGAACATCTAAAATCGGCAAGCACGAAAGGAAAACAATATGGTGGAGTTCATTTTGAGGGTGGGATTGGAGGGGTTTCTTTTTTCTGACTTAAATGCTTGGCTTCCTGTGGTTACAAGTGGGGGGGATTTTTTTCATTTTTTGGACATTATACAATCCTCTTGAAAATTGGACCAAGGGTTGTTTTTTTAAACTTCTGTTCTAACTTTCTTAACTCAAGCGAGCCTCCATTGTTCCTCCAGGATTATAGTTGTTTCTTCAGAAGGAAATCTGACATTAAACTTGCTTTAATCAAGCTTTAAAGTTATCTCCCCTTCCACATGCCCAACCAGAACCAGAGAAACCCCATCCTCTGAAACTACGAGCTGAGCTAGCATGCAATCAATTAGGAGCCATCACTTGGACCCAAGGCACAGAACATATTTGTTCAATTAAAACAAACAAATATGATTAGGAGTTTACAAAATTGTACTTAGGAAAAGATGGATATCTCAAAAGAAACAATGGGTTAAGAAATCATGGCTGTGATAAAAGTAAGTTGCATGAAATCAGACAGGTGAACTTAGCAAATGGGCACACAGGAGTCAAACTCTGTGCAGAGCAATCAGGGTTTCGGGACTGAACGCATCAAGCTTGCACTCTGCTGCCTGGAACTCATAAGCTTCATGCCAATACCCCCTATGGAGGCGATGTTCCAGCTCAGAGGCTTCATCTTTCTCTTCATTTCTCCATGACATCTTAATTCACAGGAGTCAAGGAGGAGCTGATTTGATGCCATTCTTTCCTATTTTGAGCTCCGCAAGTCTGAGGGTCTTGTGCTTTCTCTACTGTACCCTAGGTTAAGGCAGCCCTCCATCAGCAGTGGACTGGGAAGTAGATACTACTGTGTGCCACTGACCCATGAGCATTCTCTTCAGTTGCCTCCAGTTTGGGACTGGTCATCAAGTACTGGACAGACTCTCTTCACTGTAACACAATCAAAGCTCATGGTGGTGTTTGCTTGATCAAACATTGGTCAAAATATTCCTCTTTACCTGTTTTTTTTTATTAGGTATAAACCTAATGCAGTTTATATTTCTAAATCTCTTTTGTCTATATGTGGATTTCTACCAAATCTTCAACCATCAGCCAGTAAGACTTTTACCAGATGTCCAACTAGCAGTGTTTAGATGTGGCATTTAAGTCAGAAAAAAAGATATGATATAATTCCTGCCCAGGAAAAACTGATTGTCTATTTTGAGGGGTGGTGGAGAAGATTTATGCAAATATTAACACACATTTATCAAATGCCTACAATCTGCACACTGATAACACAGCTCTTGAGAAATTACAATATTCAAATGGTCATACAGGTACTTAATGTTTATTCTACTGAAGTGCCATTTTGTTGTTGTTCGTTTATTACTCAAAACATATGGGATGTATGAAAACGGTACATTTCAGCTGGCCAGCCACCAGTGTCCTTCCTGTTTCTGTTCTACATGCCAGTGCAAGGGCCATATCCTCAGGATGGAATGCATCATGCTTTTTTCTCACCCCACATTTCCTGACCAGGTGTATTCAGTAAGTTGTCATATCTAATAGATGTAGTTGCTGGAACTGTCAGGAGATCAACAAACATGTATTGCATACTTACTACATCCCAGGTTCTGTTACGTGTTCTAGGAAAAAGTTGTAAATAAAATAGCATTCTTGCCTTCCTGAAGATTACACATAAGCGCACACACACACACAGTGGAAGAGACAAGATGGCTGACTAGCCACAGCCAGGAAGAGCTTCAGAGAGAACAGAACATCAAGTATACTGGTATCCTCTGAACAGATATTCTGAGAGAAAGGCGTTGAGAATGGAAAGAGAGAAAACACAGAGCCCAGGGCTGAAGGGGAGGAAGCTGGGAACCCTGCATGGGGTTGCCAAGCACCAGGACGCATTTGCCCCCAAGTGTTTTCTAGGGAAGGGTTGAGTGAAATAGCTGTGAGGCAACCTATTCTTACCATAGACCTCCAGGATACTAAGTGTAAGGAACCCCCAAAACCCCCATGGACATTTGAATTTGTAGGGAGAACTGCCCGAAGAGCGGTGGAGACAGGACTCCAGACCACATGCAGCCTAGAGGGCTTGGCATGGGGATGGCTACAGTGGAGCATAGCCATGGGTGCTTATTCCCTGAGGTTTACTATACTTCTCTAGGTGGCTTTAGCCTTTGTTATTTGCTAGACCTGGAGACAGCAGGGCTCTCTTGCCCATGGAATAGGGCCAGTCTGATGTGAATGCCCTCCGGTCTACTGGTCTCTCCCAGGGTCCCTGCTTTTCCATACCTGCTTGCAAAACAGCCTCAGCTTCCGTGCCAAAGTGCTTGCCTACAGCCACCACCTTAACTCTCACTGGCAGCCTATGCCCACCCATCAGAGCACTTTTGTAGACAGACCACCACTGAAGTGCACTTGCCCACAGCCTAACCCCACCAACCCACCATTGTAAACACTTATGGGAACCCACTACCACTCCACTGTTGTGTGCATGCCTGCAGCTGCTCCACCACTACACACTTGCCCATGGTCCCCATGCCACACTGTCGGTACACACTTGGCCACAGCCCCACCACCCCATTGGTGCATAGTTGCCTGCAGCCCACATCCCTCACCACCCTGCCAGAACACAATCACTTGCAGTGCTCCTGCTGCAGCACACCATCCCATGGCCCGCCAGCTGCCCCACCAGAGCACTTTTGCTGGAAAACCTGTCAGAGCATTGTTGCCATTGAACTGTGAACACATCAGCCCCTCCAGTGCAGCAGGTGGTTCATTTTGAGGAGACTAACAACAAAGTTGTGGGCCTGGCCCCAGCCTCCCATGGTTACAGCATGCGTTCTAGGAGTCCTGAGCTGAAAAGCAAAGAGCCCAATTCAAAGTACAACAACTTCAGAGATCAAAGGAACGTAAGCCCACACAGATGAGAAAGAAGTATCGCAAGAATTCTGGCAACTCCAAAAGCCATACTGTTTTCTTACTTCCAAATGACTGCACTAGTTCCCCAGCAATGGTTCTTAGCCAGATTGAAGTGCCTGAAATTATAGTTATAGAATTCAGAATCTGGATAGCAGGCAAGCTCAATGGGATACAGGAGAAGGTTGAAACCCAATCCAAATAAAACAGCAAAATGATCCAAGAGTTGAAAGATGATACAGCCATCTTAAGAGAGAACCATACTGAACTTCTGGAAATGAAAATTTCACTACAGGAATTTCATAATATAATTGGAAGCATTAGTAACAGAATAGACCAAGCTGAGGAGACAGTCCCAGAGCTCAAAGATCACTCCTTCAAATCCATACAAGCAGCCAAAATTTTTAAAAATGAACGAAACCTCCAAGATACATGGGATTATGTAAACAGGCCACACCTAAAACTCTATGCATTCCTAAAAGATGGAGAGAGCAAGCAACTTGGAAAACATATATGAAGATATTGCCCATGAAAATTTCCCCAACTTTGCTAGAGAGATTGACATGCAAGCTCAGGAAATTCAAAGAATTCCTGCAAGATACTATACCAGATGACTGTCCTCAAGACACATAATCATCAGACTTCCAAGGTCAACATAAAAGAAAATCTTAAAGGCAGCTAGGGATAAAGGGCAGGCAACATATAAAAGAAACTCCAACAGGCTAACGTGGACCTTTCAAAAAAAACTTTTCAAGACAGAAGAGATTAGGGGCCTATATTCAGTATACATAAAGAAGAGAAATTTCAACCAAGAATTCCATATCCAGCCAAACTAAGCTTCACAAGTAAAGAGAAATAAAATATTTTTCAGACAAGCACATGTTATGGGAATCCCTTACCACTAGACATGCCATAAAAGAGGTTATTAAGGAAGTGCTAAACATGGAAATAAAAGACTGATATCTGTCACCATGAAACACACTTAAGTACCTAACCCGCTGACACTATAAAGCAACTATACAATCAAGGCTACATAACAACCAGCTAAAACACAATGACAGGATCATATCCTCACATATAAATATTTACAATGGGCTAAATGCCCCCATTTAAAAAGCACATTATGGCAAACTGAATAAAGATACAAGATCCAACCCTATGCTGTCTTCACAAGACCCATCTCACATGCAATGACACCTGTTGGCTCAAAGTAAAGAGATGAGGAAAGATCTATCAAGCAAATGGAAAACATAAAAAAGCAGAGGTTGTTATTCTTAAGACAAAACAGACTTTAAACCAACAATGATCAAAACGGACAAAGAAGAGCATTACATAATGATAAAGCATTCGATTCAACAAAAAGCCTTAACTACTCTGAATACATATGCACCCAACATTGGAGCACCCAGATTCATAAAACAAGTTCTGAGCAACCTATGAACAGACTTACATAACTACACAATAATAATGGGAGATGTAAACACCCCACTCACAATGTTAGACAGATTAATGAGACAGAATATTAACAGAGATATTTAGAACCTAAACTTGACATTTGACTAAGTGAATCTAACAGAGATCTACAGAATAGTCCTCCCAACAACAACAGAAGATATATTGTTCTCATTTGCACGCAGCACATAATCTAAGGTCGACTACGTGCTTGGCCATAAAGCAAGTCTCAACAAATTCTAGGCTGAGACAATGGGGTTTTCTAAATATACAATCATGTCATCTGCAAAGAGGGACAATTTGACTTCTTCTTTTCCTAACTGAATACCCTTGATTTCTTTCTCTTGCCTAATTGCCCTAGCCAGAACTTCCAACACTATGTTGAATAGGAGTGGTGAGAGAGGGCATCCCTGTCTTGTGCCAGTTTTCAAAGGGAATTTTTCCAGTTTTTGCCCATTCAGTATGATATTGGCTGTGGGTTTGTCATAAATAGCTCTTATTATTTTGAGGTACGTTCCATCAATACCGAATTTATTGAGCGTTTTTAGCATGAAGGGCTGTTGAATTTTGTCAAAAGCCTTTTCTGCATCTATTGAGATAATCATGTGGTTCTTGTCTTTGGTTCTGTTTATATGCTGGATTATGTTTATTGATTTGCGAATGTTGAACCAGCCTTGCATCCCAGGGATGAAGCCCACTTGATCATGGTGGATAAGCTTTTTGATGTGTTGCTGAATCCGGTTTGCCAGTATTTTATTGAGGATTTTTGCATCGATGTTCATCAGGGATATTGGTCTAAAATTCTCTTTTTTTGTTGTGTCTCTGCCAGGCTTTGGTATCAGGATGATGTTGGCCTCATAAAATGAGTTAGGGAGGATTCCCTCTTTTTCTATTGATTGGAATGGTTTCAGAAGGAATGGTACCAACTCCTCCTTGTACCTCTGGTAGAATTCAGCTGTGAATCCATCTGGTCCTGGACTTTTTTTGGTTGGTAGGCTATTAATTATTGCCTCAATTTCAGAGCCTGCTATTGGTCTATTCAGGGATTCAACTTCTTCCTGGTTTAGTCTTGGAAGAGTGTAAGTGTCCAGGAAATTATCCATTTCTTCTAGATTTTCCAGTTTATTTGCGTAGAGGTGTTTATAGTATTCTCTGATGGTAGTTTTTATTTCTGTGGGGTCGGTGGTGATATCCCCTTTATCATTTTTAATTGCGTCGATTTGATTCTTCTCTCTTTTCTTCTTTATTAGTCTTGCTAGTGGTCTGTCAATTTTGTTGATCTTTTCAAAAAACCAACTCCTGGATTCATTGATTTTTTGGAGGGTTTTTTGTGTTTCTATCTCCTTCAGTTCTGCTCTGATCTTAGTT
The DNA here is from genome assembly GCF_024542745.1 of Macaca thibetana thibetana. Classification (NCBI taxonomy): domain Eukaryota; kingdom Metazoa; phylum Chordata; class Mammalia; order Primates; family Cercopithecidae; genus Macaca; species Macaca thibetana. The sequence goes on from NC_065590.1 coordinate 88,423,671, forward strand.
ATTTCTTGCCTTCTGCTAGCTTTCGAATGTGTTTGCTCTTGCTTCTCTAATTCTTTTAATTGCGATGTTAGAGTGTCAATTTTAGATCTTTCCTGCTTTCTCTTGTGGGCATTTAGTGCTATAAATTTCCCTCTACACACTGCTTTAAATGTGTCCCAGAGATTCTGGTATGTTGTATCTTTGTTCTCATTGGTTTCAAAGAACATCTTTATTTCTGCCTTCATTTCGTTATGTACCCAGTAGTCATTCAGGAGCAGGTTGTTCAGTTTCCATGTAGTTGAGCGGTTTTGATTGAGTTTCTTAGTCCTGAGTTCTAGTTTGATTGCACTGTGGTCTGAGAGACAGTTTGTTATAATTTCTGTTCTTGTACATTTGCTGAGGAGTGCTTTACTTCCAATTACGTGGTCAATTTTGGAGTAAGTACGATGTGGTGCTGAGAAGAATGTATATTCTGTTGATTTGGGGTGGAGAGTTCTATAGATGTCTATTAGGTCTGCTTGCTGCAGAGATGAGTTCAATTCCTGGATATCCTTGTTAACTTTCTGTCTCGAACTGCTTTAAAGTTCATATGGAACCAAAAAAGAGCCCGCATCTCCAAGACAATCCTAAGTCAAAAGAACAAGGCTGGAGGCATCATGCTACCTGACTTCAAACTATACTACAAGGCTACAGTAACCAAAACAGCATGGTACTGGTACCAAAACAGAGATATAGACCAATGGAACAGAACAGAGTCCTCAGAAATAATACCACACATCTACAGCCATCTGATCTTTGACAAACCTGAGAGAAACAAGAAATGGGGAAAGGATTCCCTATTTAATAAATGGTGCTGGGAAAATTGGCTAGCCAGAAGTAGAAAGCTGAAACTGGATCCTTTCCTTACTCCTTATACGAAAATTAATTCAAGATGGATTAGAGACTTAAATGTTAGACCTAATACCATAAAAATCCTAGAGGAAAACCTAGGTAGTACCATTCAGGACATAGGCATGGGCAAAGACTTCATGTCTAAAACACCAAAAGCAACGGCAGCAAAAGCCAAAATTGACAAATGGGATCTAATTAAACTAAAGAGCTTCTGCACAGCACGAGAAACTACCATCAGAGTGAACAGGCAACCTACAGAATGGGAGAAAATTTTTGCAATCTACTCATCTGACAAAGGGCTAATATCCAGAACCTACAAAGAACTCAAACAAATTTACAAGAAAAAAACAAACAACCCTATCAAAAAGTGGGCAAAGGATATGAACAGACATTTCTCAAAAGAAGACATTCATACAGCCAACAGACACATGAAAAAATGCTCATCATCACTGGCCATCAGAGAAATGCAAATCAAAACCGCAATGAGATACCATCTCACATCAGTTAGAATGGCGATCATTAAAAAGTCAGGAAACAACAGGTGCTGGAGAGGATGTGGAGAAATAGGAACACTTTTACACTGTTGGTGGGATTGTAAACTAGTTCAACCATTATGGAAAACAGTATGGCGATTCCTCAAGGATCTAGAACTAGATGTACCATATGACCCAGCCATCCCATTACTGGGTATATACCCAAAGGATTATAAATTATGCTGCTATAAAGACACATGCACACGTATGTTTATTGCGGCACTATTCACAATAGCAAAGACTTGGAATCAACCCAAATGTCCATCAGTGACAGATTGGATTGAGAAAATGTGGCACATATACACCATGGCATACTATGCAGCCATAAAAAAGGATGAGTTCGTGTCCTTTGTAGGGACATGGATGCAGCTGGAAACCATCATTCTCAGCAAACTATCACAAGAACAGAAAACCAAACACCGCATGTTCTCACTCATAGGTGGGAACTGAACAATGAGATCACCTGGACTCGGGAAGGGGAACATCACACACCGGGGCCTATCATGGGGAGGGGGGAGGAGGGAGGGATTGCATTGGGAGTTATACCTGATGTAAATGACGAGTTGATGGGTGCTGACGAGTTGATGGGTGCAGCACACCAACATGGCACAAGTATACATATGTAACAAACCTGCACGTTATGCACATGTACCCTAGAACTTAAAGTATAATAATAATAAATAAATTAAAAAAAAAAAGAAAAAAAAAACAAATTCTAAAAGCTGAAATCATACCAACCATATTATTGGACCACCGCACAATATAAATAGAAAACAATACCAAGAAGATCTCTCAAAACCATAAAATTATATAGAAATTAAACAACCTACTCCTGAATGACTTTTGCCTTAAGAGTGAAATAAAAATAGAAATCAAGAAATTTCTTGAAACTAACGAGAACAAAGAAAAAACATACCAGAATCTCTGAGACACAGCTGAAGCGTGTTAGGAGGAAAGTTTATAATGCTAAAGGCCTACATCAAGAAGTTAGAAAGATCTCAAACTAACAACCTAACATCACACCTAGAGGAACTAGAAAAACATATGCAAGCCAACCCCATGGTAGCAGAAGAAAAGAAATAATCAAAAGTAGAGCTGAACTGAATGAAATTCAGATGCAAAAATCCATACTAAAGATTAACAAAACAAAAAGTTGGTTATTAGAAAGAATAAGCAAGATTCATAGACTGCTAGCTAGGTTAATAAAGAAAAAAGAGACAGGATCTAAATAAATATCATCAGAAATGACGAAAGTGGCATTACCACTGATCCCAGAGAAATACAAATAACCCTCAGCAATCAGACAAGAGAAAGAAATACAAGCAATCAAAAGAGGAGGAAAGGAAATCAAATCATCTCTCTTCACAGATAATATGATTCTAAACCTAGAAAACCCCATAGTCTCTGCCCAAATGTGCCTAGAATGGATAAACTTCAGTAAAGTTTCAAAATACAAAATAAATGTACAAAAATAAGTAGCATTTTTATATACCTATAACATCCACAACGAGAGCCAAATCAAATGCAATCTCATTCACAATAACCACAAAAAAGAATAAAATACCTAGGAATACAGCAAGTCAGGGAGGTAGAATATCTCAACAACAAGAATTACAAAATACTGCTGAAGGAAATCAGAGATGACACCAACAAAGGGAAAACCATTCCATGTTCATAAATACAAGGAATAAATATTGTAAAATGGCCATACTGCCCAAAGAAATTTACAGATTCAATCAATGCTATTCCTATAAAACTATCAATGTCACTTTTTACAGATTTTAAAAAAAAATCTGAAATTCATATTGAAACAAATAAGAACTGGAATAGCCAAGGTGATCCTAAACCAAAAGAACAAAACTGGAGGCATCACACTACTGATCTTCAAACTATAGTAAAAGGTTACAGTAACCAAAACAGCACATAATGGTACAAAAATAGACACATAGACCAGTGGAACAGATTCAGTAAATGTTTCTGGGGTAACTGGCTAGCTATATGTAGAAGACTGAAACTGGACCCCAACTTTTCACTATATATAAAAATCAACTCAGGAGAGATTACAGACTTAAATTTAAGACATATATATATATATATATATATATATATATATATATATATATATAAAACCTACGAGCTTACAGTTAAGAGGAAAACCTAGGAAATACCATTCTCGACATAAGCCTTGGCAACAATTTTAGGACAAAATCTCACAAAGCAACTGCAAAAATACCTCCAAAATAGACAAGTAGGACCTAATTAAACTAAAGAGCTTCTGCATAGCAAAAGATACTATCAATAGAGTAAATAGACAACCTACAGAATGAGAGAAAATATTTTCAAACTATGCACCCAACAAAGGTCTAATATCCAGAATCTGCAAGGAACTTAAACAAATCAACAAGCAAAAAACAAACAACTCAATTAAAAAACGGGCAAAGACATGAACGGACACTTCTCCGAAGAAGACATACGTGTAGCCAACAAGCATATTAAAAAAAAAAATGCTCAACATCACTAATCATTAGAGAAATGCAATTCAAAACCACAACAAAATACCATCTCACACCAGTCAGAATGGCTATTATTAATAACAGATGTTGATGAGTCTGTGGAGAAAAGACAATGCTTATACACTGCTGGTGGGAATGTAAATTAGTTCAGCCACTGCAGAAAGTAGTTTAGAGATTTCTCAAAGAACTTAAAACAGAACCACAATCTGATCTAGCAATCCCGTTGCTGGGTACACACCCAAAGGAATATAAATCACTATACCAAAAAGTCACATGTACTCCTATGTTCACTGCAGCGTTATTCACAATAGCAAAGACATGATATCAACCCAGATGTCTGTCAGTGGTGGACTGGATGTACATCAGTGGTGGATGAAGAAAATGTGATATATATACACCATGGAATACTATGCAGCCATAAAAATAATGAGATTATGTCCTTTGAAGCAACATGAATGCAGCTGGAGGCCATTATACTAAGCACATTAACACAGAAGCAGAAAACCAAATACTTCATGTTCTCACTTATAAGTGAGAGCTAAACATTGCGTACACATGGAGGCAAAGAGGGGAGCAGAAGATGCAGGAGACTACTTGATGGCAGAGGGTAAGAGGAGAGTGAGTGTTGAAAAACTAGCTATTAGTTACCATGCTCAGCACCTGGGTGATGAAATCATTTGTACACCAAACCTCAGTAACACACAATCCACCCATGTAACAAATCTGCACATATACTCCTGAATCTAAAATAAATACTGAAAAAGAGGCAACAAAGCTAAGTTAAATACATATATGTAAGTATATATATACACATATGTAATATATATACACACATATGTAAGTATATATATACACATATGTAAGTGTATGTGTGTGTGTGTATATATATATATATACTGTGTGTGTGTGTGTCTGTGTGTATACACAGTGGTAAGTGGTATGGGGAAAAATTAAAGCAGAAAAGAGGTATAATGAGTGCATGAGAAGTTAACTACTTCAATTTTACATGACTATTGAGTACCTACTATATTCTCTCTTATGCTCTGGTTATACAATACTGACTAAAGCAAAACAAAACATCTCTTGTGAAAGTGCTTATGTTCTAGAAGAAGAAAACAGAATCTAGATAAATAAATAACTGAAATAGCACATTCAATGACAATGAGTGTTAAGGATAAAAATAAGGCAAAGCTATAGGGAGTATTACGGTGAGGGCATCTTGGGTACAGTATACTAAGAAGGTGCCATTTGTACAAAGACAAACAGAGGTGAGCTATATGATAACTGGTAGAAGTACACAAAGAACATCCCCAGATGGCTTCAGACATCAGCCTCTGAATGGGGAAGTGACATCTGTTCATTTTCTGTTTCATACAGAGCTTGACTGTGTCAGAGTAGGAAATGGGGAGTAAGTATCTTGTCTTTTTGCATGTATTCTTTTTTTCACTACCCTGATGAAGTTTTTTTTTTTTCCTTAATACTCTTTATGCCTTACTGTGGGTGGAGATTCCTTTCAAATTTTGACATTTTTGTCAAAATCTTTAATTTTTATCATTGTACATATTTTCATAGTATTTTATTAGGAAGTCAATAAAACACACATACACAGACACACACACACACATCCCAACAGGTGTTGTCACCAAACACTGCATTGAACTAGGAAATAATTTATTTAATCTTAAAAACAATCCTGCAAGATTTTCACCATAAGCTCCAATTTTATAGGTGAGAAAACCGAGAAGAACTGTGAGATGAATCACCCAAGGTTTGTCAAGTAATTCCACAAACTAATTTGGTAAATGCGGGCATCTTTGGGACAGTGAAGTCTATGTTTTCCCTTCTGTCCCATAGAGCCTAGTGGCAGAGACAAATAAATGCATGCCCAATGTTCATTTTCCCTCTTCATTCTTAGTAGCAAAAGTTCTGTATTATTGGGTATAGCAATGTAACCAGCTATGGAACATTTCCCAGGCTTTCTTGCATCTAGGAGTAGCCAATGAGATATAGGGAGAAGTTTCTAGGTAGAGATTGCAGAAATGCTCTGCAATCTGTAAGGGGCCTGACCCAGTTGGGAGGTGTGCCATTTATTCACTTACTCTTCCTTTTTTTCTTCCTATAACATGGATGTGCCAGCAAGACTTCCAAGCTGCCACCTTGTGATCTTGAGGATGGATACCATGTGTTAAGGATAGTGCAGCAGAAACATGAAAGAAGTCTAGAACTTTGATGATAGCATGCATCAACCACACTCTCCCTGGACTGTCTCTTTCCTGATTTCTTTTACTCGAGAGAAAAGAAATGTCCTAATAGGCTTAAAACACTGTTATTTCACATCAATTTCATCAACAGTCAAACGCAATCTTTAATTCATATAGTCATCTCTATTGTATAATATGCTGTGATAGGAAGTGATATTTACTTTGCCAGGCCACATTTATGTAATAATTATTAAAAGCTCTTTGCTTCAAAAGCAAAGAAACGTTCATATGGAATGCAGTGCTTGGCACATGAAATGTGTGTGTGTGTGTGTGTGTGTGTGTATATATATATATATATATATTTTTTTTTTTTTTTTTTTTTTTTTTTTGAGATGGAGTCTCACTCTGCCACTCAGGCTGGAATGCAATGGTGTGATTTCAGCTCACTGCAACCTCTGCCTCCCGGGTTCAAGCGATTCTCCTGCCTCAGTCTCCTGACTAGCTGTGATTACAGGCATGGGCCACCATGCCTGGCTAATTTTTGTATTTTTTTTTAGTAGATATAGGGTTTCACTATGTTGGCCAGGCTGGTCGCAAATTGAAATGTGTTTTTAGAACACCATGTTGAATAAACAGAGTAGTAATATTTTACAGAAATAGATTTCCAAACCATCAGCTGTTGCATGAAAGCAGGGCCTCACTTGAGAGTTACTGAGTCCTAACTGGCAAGTACAACAAAGACAGCTTGCTTAGACATGACCAAGATTCTTTGGCTAGAGGTGAGGGTTGCCCATATTCTTCTGTGTTAGCCTCAGTCTCTCTACTACTTTGATCATCTTTAATTCTCTATCCATGCTACCTCTCTTCTAGCAAAAGGACAATCGCTGTGATAAAAATGTGTCAGAAATTTCAGGATTATTGAAAGTTTTTGGAAGTAAAAAATTTCAAAAATAAATTCTTTTGTTTTAGTTTTGCTTATTAAATGTCACAAAACCTTGATGATTATGGACCTATGTTCACATAAAGCAGACTAACCCCCTAAGAGTTTCTTTGCTTTCTTTGTCATTTGGTTCCAAATCACTAATTAACTATTATTGGTCTTTAGTTCCAACTGAATCTTTGTGAATGTCCTGGTGAATTTAACTCTGCTGACATGACCTCTGTGAATAAGGCAGAAGCCAGAATGGCGTCACACGCTGGGAGTGGAGGATCTTCTCAAGGACTTAAAAGGCAGAGATCCATTCAACCTCTGGATAGAAGGCATTCTCAGCAAAGGACTCTAGCTCAGCTCTATTTGACCAAAAGTAGGTGCTCTTATAGTTTGCAAATCTGTCATTTGTATGCTTCAAATTAGTATTCAGTGAACACCAGCTATTTGAGTGTATGCAGGTGGAAAACAAGTATGTTCCACTTAGACCCAAAGCCTGGGAGTACCTGGGGTTTGAACATCAGATAACACTTACGACCTCAGAATTGTAGGTGAGGAAGTAAGCGGAAAGGCAGTGGGATTATTTGCATTCTCTACCTATGAACTTTTACTTGTAAAGGTTCCTTCGTGGGTTCCCCTTCTACCCAAATTAGATTCAATCCAACAAACACTACTGGAGGCTCATTATTGAAAAATATTGTTCTAGGCTAGGTGCTATGGTTGTTATGAAACTAAATCAGACCTAGACCCTATCCATTCCTCAAAATGCACTTTAAATCCTACATCTTCAGTGAAGCCTTTTAAATACTACAAATCAAATGTAGCCATTCACTCCTCTAAACTATGATGCTCTAGTACTGTAATTCTAAAATTATAGAATCAACATGTTCTGCTCAAGGCACTTAATTTAATGCAATCCAATAGAACATTAGGCAACATTTATGTTCTAGGTCCTATGAAAAATTCTATGATAGAAAGGAAAATAAGACACAGTTCCTGCCCTCCAGGATCTATTAGTCTATTAGAAAAGAAAAATACATAAGCAATTGATTATAATCTTATGAAGTATCTCTTCCACTACTTAAGACAAATGACCTAGAAGAACGCACAAAAATATGACATCCATTGGCATTGAGTGTACAACACCCATCTCCCCCTTATTCTTTAATAACAGATCTCCAAATTTTTTCAGAGCAGTGATGTGTCCAGCCTTAAGTGATGGGTTATAATCTATTTTGACCAATTACAATAATCCTGTTTCCTTGTTTCCTAGCCTGCCTTCAAAGCCTTGTTATACAATTCACATTCAGTCAGTGAGCCTAAAGGGAAAGTCCGTGATTTTCAAAGACTTGGTTGGCGCAAGTCCTCTGCTCTTTCATCCTTTTCCAGCCTGAAGCACAAATACGATGTTTGCAGGTGCAGCAGCCCTGATGGAGACCTGAGAGCTGTAGCACGTTGTCTGAAATTCAACATCCATCAGCAGATGGCATAGGAGGTCCCTCCAAGGGTGATTAATTTCACCATTCCTCAATTGACTGTTTGTCCAGCATCATCCCAGCAGAGGAGGGTCTTCTCAAAATCATGCACACTGTTTCTTGATTTCTTTTAAAATCAAGCCCCTAAGCCTTTGTCTTTGTGGGGGACAGGAAAATCATAAAGAACTTGACCCTTGCAAGATTAGAGCACTGAGCTAAAGCCAGTGGTTACTCACCTCAGGCTTCTTGATTTATTAGAAAAATAACCCCTTTTGGTGTAAACCATTGCTGCTTACAGACTCTGTTACTTGCAGGATAAAACATTTCTAACTCATATCATGTGCCTAAATTATACTGTCTGAGGCGATCTGGGAAGAGGAGACTTGTTCAGCATCATGTTCAACAATTATTTACCACCTTAGTTGTCAATTATACGAATACTTAAGTGTATAAGCCTCAAGTGCATTCTGAAAATGAAGGAGAAATCATGCTTCTCTACATCCCTTGACACTGCCTAGGACAGTTCCCCCTTCATCATAAATTTATCATCTATGCATATTTCAGATTAGAAAAAGGAAAGGCAAGTAACCCAGATCACTGAGATTTCCTGTCCAGGCTCCAAAAGCGTTGAAGTTTTGCTTTGCCTGCCTTCTCCTCAGAACCAAGTGAGAAGTCTTACCTGTATATCCAGGCTGTGAGCCACCACAGTCCCCACATCCCAGTACCCTAAGGCTCCAGTGTGCAGAAAAGTATATGGCCAGCAGACAAGGAGAACCATGGCACTCAATATTTCCCACTAAGTTCATCAAGAATGAAAAATGGTAACTGCATTTAAAAATGTAGAGAATACAAAAAGCTGTGTTGAAGGATCCTGAACCTCATATTTCTCTCTAGTCATCGAGTTTTGTCCCATGGGCTCCCATTGTTGTTAAGACTAGCCATGTTCTGAGGAAATGGCACTTTGAGTTGAGCTTCAGTGAAGTCTGCACCAGCCTTCTGGTAGTTGGCAGGGATGTGTGCGGGAGTGTAGTTTGAAACATCTTTAAGAAGTTTGCCTTTGGTGGCAAGGCCATGCTTGGAAGTCCCCATTTGGCATATGTCAGTGTCTTGCTCTAACATGAACTTCAGGGAATCTGACAATGGTAAAAACAAAATTGGCCCCCAAGTCAAAGTTCATGATGTTGCACCCACTAGATACAGTAATTGTTGATTACCCAACCCAAAGACGCTTTTATATTTTTATTTTGCCCTTGATACTATCATGTGCATTTTACTACTTAACTCTGGGTAGGAATCTGGGAACCTTTTTTCTTCACCAACTTCAGCTACTTACTACCCACATGGTTTTGGGTTTAAAGTCCTCTAAAGCGTTAAAACTCACTAACTCTACCATATACATATCTATTATTTTATTTCGTTAAAAAATTCAGATGATTTGAACATGTTTAGTCTGCAGAAATGAAGACTAGAATAGGCATGGCAGCGTTTTTATTTTGTGTCAAGCCCTCAGATTAAGAAATTAGTTAGTGATGACAGAGGGAGAAGCAAAAGCTTTACATTTCTAAGTAAGGTAATAGCTATGTATGAGAAAATGACTTAAAAGGTTGCTAAGAGCAATGATAATTATACAAAACCCTTATATGGCCAATTCCATGATACATATAATACCAAAGACCATGTTTTTACTTGTCTTGTTTGGAGACAAGTTGTGATAGCAACCATAAGCGTATTGTCTACCATTTATTTTACACTTATTGTCTGCCAGATACTGATCTCTATGTTTCATGTACATTATATCTCCCCTCTGTGAAAGTTATATACTTTTGCCTTCATTTTAAGATTACAAAATTGAGACAACCTGCCTCCAGACCTCTAGATAGATGGATTTCAAAGCCAAGAATATTGGCCCCCAAACCCACCACTATGTGACACTGGCTTTCAAATAAAAAGGCACCGGGGAATATCAACCAGTTAAAGTACTCATTGAAGATGCACTCACCCTGCTTAGAAATTCAGGTCTTTAGGCACCAGAGGTGACTTTGTCAAAGACAGAGATGTGAGCTTCCTGAATATGTATGGAATCTGCTACCACAGGTCCCCATCTGGGCCCCAGAAGACATTTCTAACTTTCCTGCCTCATTCCCCTACCATCTTTATTGCCTTCTGTAAAAGAGTGAAACACATTTGTAAAGAAGAACTAGACCACTCAAATCATTTATCCTGTAAGCTCCAAGAGGGCAGGTACTTTATTTTATTCTTTACTGACTTTCCCATAATTGGATCAGTGCCAGGCTCAAACTAGGTATCCAAAAACTACAGCACTTCATGAATGAATCAATGAATGACTCTGACTCAGGTTCTGCGGTCAGTACACCTGAGCAGTCACATAGATCCCCTCCGTGGTTTTATGTTAATACTAGATAAAGAAACCAGAGCCTCTTTCTTCAACAGAACATCTTTTACTTCTGCTTTACAAATGACAGGGCCACAGCTCCTGACTGCAAAGTGAAAACAGATGTAAGATCGAAAGCTTTACATTCATAAGTAAGGTAATGGCTAAAAAATAGGAAATTACTTAAGGGGTTTCTAAGAGCAATAATACTTACAAAAATGCTTATATGGTCAATTCTATGATACAAGAAATACCAAGAACAACATTTTCAAGATGACTAGGAGTATCAGGTCCTACACGTCCTTTCAGAAGAGAGAAAGGATAGTTTAGGAATTAAAAGCATGGAGTTTGAAGCCACAATGTGCAACCATATCCTGGGATTTCAAGTACATTTTGAGTTTGATCATATGATCACTGCCTCATTTAATAAAGTATGTATTGCTATCTTGGCCTGTTTCTCTTAGCTCTATTCAATTTACCTTCAGAGAGCATAGGGTGAGTCTTCAAGCAGACCTCAGTTAAATTCATATTCCATTACCTAATGGGAGGGTTTTCTCATGTTTAAGATGGAGACAATATTACCAATTTCATATGATTAGAGGATCAAATGAAAGAGCCTATAGAACATGTTCGGGGTAGACAAGACATTCAATAGTATTAAATAGAAACCTTGTTATCAAACGCACTGAGCTCTGGATGTTTATGTATACTTAAATATTTTCTCTTGCTCATAATATACAGGCTTGGATTACAAAAATTAATTTTTAAAAAACTATTCTGAGTGATTTTAAATATTGTATAATGTCAACATGTACAAAATGTATATTATGTATACATATCTATATGAGTAAATATAGATATATGTAAATATGGGTGTGTATATACAGTTTTATATACATATACAGTGATTACATACAGCATATATAATGATTATAAACACTATATACAGTGATTCTATACATATGGACATATGTATGTATGTATGTAATAATATACAGTTCTCTATATCCCCTTCCTCAGTTCATAGTCCACTCTCTCCTAGGGATAACACTTTCAAACCTTGGAAATATTTCTTCAGGCATTTACCTCGTTTTTTTTTTTTTTTTTTATACTTTAAGTTCTAGGGTACATGTCACAACATGCAGGTTTGTTACATACGTATACATGTGCCATGTTGGTGTGCTGCACCCATTAACTCGTCATTTACATTAGGTATATCTCCTAATGCTATCCCTCCCTTCTCCCCCCTCCCCACAATAGGACCCAGTGTGTGATGATCCCTTTCCTGTGTCCAAGTGATCTCATTGTTCAGTTCCCACCTATGAGTGAGAACATGCGATATTTGGTTTTCTGTTCTTGCGATAGTTTGCTGAGAATGATGGTTTCTAGCTGCATCCATGTCCCTACAAAGGACACGGACTCATCCTTTTTTATGGCTGCATAGTATTCCATGGTGTATATGTGCCACATTTTCTTAATCCAGTCTGTCACTGATGGACATTTGGGTTGATTCCAAGTCTTTGCTATTGTGAATAGTGCCACAATAAACATATGTGTGCATGTGTCTTTATAGCAGCATGACTTATAATCCTTTGGGTATATCCCCACTAATGGGATGGCTGGGTCAAATGGTATTTCTAGTTCTAGATCCTTGAGGAATCGCCACACTGTTTTCCACAATGGTTGAACTAGTTGACAGTCCCACCAACAGTGTAAAAGTGTTCCTATTTCTCCACATCCTCTCCAGCACCTGTTGTTTCCTGACTTTTTAATGATTGCCATTCTAACTGGTGTGAGATGGTATCTCATTGTGGTTTTGATTTGTATTTCTCTGATGGCTAGTGATGATGAGCATTTTTTCATGTGTCTGTTGGCTGTGTGAATGTCTTCTTTTGAGAAATGTCTGTTCATACCCTTTGCCCACTTTTTGATGGGATTGTTTGTTTTTTTCTTGTAAATTTGATTGAGTTCTTTATAGGTTCTGGATATTAGCCCTTTGTCAGATGAGTAGATTGCAAAAATTTTCTCCCATTCTGTAGGTTGCCTGTTCACTCTGATGGTAGTTTCTTTTGCTGTGCAGAAGCTCTTTAGTTTAATTAGATCTCATTTGTCGATTTTGGCTTTTGTTGCCGTTGCTTTTGGTGTTTTAGACATGAAGTCCTTGCCCATACATATAATTGGTCTCTTGACTTATCTGTCTTAGATGTTATCCCCACATCCTTCTTTCGTGGTAGATGAGAATTTGCTCTCTCCTACTCCCACTTTCCCATCCTCATTTTCTTGTTAAATTGTAACCTTAAGGCTGTGCTTACCATCTTAAAGATTATCTCTTAAATCCCTGGCTCACTCACTGTCTGTAAATTCTTGCAGGCCTTATATTTAGCTAGTTTTATTCTGATAATTAATTGTGTTAAGTTACTTTGAATTAATTTAATTTCACATTGTGCCTGGTCACAGAGGGTCTAAATGGCATTGTACTTTGTAAAAACTAAATAAAACAATAATAGCATGAAGATATTTATCAA